>NC_136061.1:1342245450-1342898440 GCF_964261635.1 Lissotriton helveticus | reverse complement strand
CCCCCAATTACCGAATCGGTATTTACCGATTCGGTAATTGACATTCATTCCTATGGGCCTCCAGGCCCATAGGAATAATTGGCAAATACCGAATCGGTAAATACCGATTCGGTAATTACCGAATCATTCCGATTCGGTACTTAAATTGGTAAAATTACCTACATCACGATTGCCAGTTCTTAAATACCGAATCGGTATGATTCGGTATTTAAGAATCGGTTATCTGGGATTACCTACATCTGGCCCCAAGTGTCTTGTTTTATGTTGTCTAGAAGCACAGGTATAGAGGTTGCCTGGGCATCCCGAGAATGGAATAGCGGGTGGTGATAGAAGCCATACTGCAGGATGTAACTCGTAAGTTGTCATAACACTGAGAAGCTACGGAGGGCTGGCAGTGTTGTATTAGGGACTATGTCGTGTAAATGTAAAGTGCGAATAATAGCAAAGGGGTTTGCTGGTGAAACTTTGGTCTCATTTCCAATGAGCTTGAATGAAGGGTAAACAGGGGTTTTACTCACAGCGGAAGAGGAGTATTTCTGAAACTCCAGAATAAGTCAAACTCTATCCTGGTTTAGTGAAACAGATGTTTTTATGTTGTTACTAACAAAGTTTTTTTTAAAGAAAAGTTAAAGAAATAAGTTTTCGTATTACCTTGTAAAGGGAGGGTCAGTCGCAGGAGTTGAACTGACGTCACAAAGAGCCACTCTGGGATGGGTTTTAACAGCAGGCGTGAAAAAGAAGCAGATTGTAAAGGGAGGGTCAGTAGTGAGGAGTAAATGCTGACTTCACAAAAGGCCGCACTGGCATTGGTCAGACCACGAGTGCGAGCCTGAGTCTGATTGGTTGATAGATAGAAGCCGCGCTAAGATTGGTGAGTTGTGCTGACATAGGACGCAACATAGGTAATAGAGCTAGAAGTTATATGGAAGACTCTTGCCTACATCGTACGGTTGAAATGTTTGGAGGACAAAAGAAAATTACGTTAATGATGAAAATTAAAAATGTCTTTAAGAAAGACAAACCTGTAATGACTAGAAAGGGAATGCCTATTCCGCCACCTAAGACACCTGCTTCATTTATGATCATGGAGAAAGGATATCACACCTGTGTATGGTTGGAGAATTTTGTGGAGTATACAAAAGGTGATGGTATTTTGGCTTTTACGGAGCATGGTACTTTTAACCTAAAGACACTACAGAATTTGAGAGACAGAATGAACATGTTAGAACCAAATCCTAGAATGACACAGTATGAAGCTTTGGAAGAATGGGAAATTGACGCATTTGATCTTGAAAAATTCAGAAGTGGTCAGAGATTTAGAGGATTTTTGCCTAGACATCCGTATGAGTCGCGTGGAGATTAAGGGCCAGATGTAGGTAAATATATTTTACCGACTCATAAATACCGAATTTTACCGATTCCGTATTTATGAATCGATAAAATATAAGGAGGGAGATGTAGGTAAATCCAGATGTGGATTTACCGAATCTGTAAAAGTCGGTATTTACCGATTCGGTAAATACCGACCGGTAATGCCCATTCATTTCTATGGGCTTTGAAGCCCATAGGAATGAATGGGCATTACCGAATCGGTATTTACCGAATCGGTAAATACCGAATTTCACAAGGGTGCAGGGGGTGTCACTTTGACACCCTCTAGCACCCCCAAAACAGGTTCGGGTGCCATGTGGCAGGCATACCTGCCCTAAGGGCAGGTCTGCCTGTCATATGGCACAGGTGTGCATGCACACATGTGCATGCACACCGGAATCGGTATTTTACCATCAAATTGAATTTGATGGTAAAATACCGATTCTGTAAGGCTTGTGGGACTCAGAAGAGTCCCACCTACATCTCAAAATTACCGAATCGGTAAAAATACTGATTCGGTAATTTACAGAATCGGTAAATTTACCGATCGGTAAATTTACCGATTCTGCCCCCTACATCTCAAAATCCAATTACCGGTTGGTAACGGCCGAATTCGGCCGTTACCGACCGGTAATTGGCCACCTACATCTGGCCCCAAATGAAGCGTTGGAGAAGAGCCGTAGTGATAGAGGGTTCATATCCAGTATTAATGGCTGAAGAGCAGTCAGGAGGCAAGTGTAAAGAAAAGACGAAACACATTAATACAACAGGATATGGAGAATCAGATGATGAATTATTGGAGGATATTTTAATTAAAAACCCTCCACCGTACCAAGAAGAACCTAGTAGAGTTACCCCGAGTGCATCAGTGACAGGAATGCCTTTAATCCCACAAATTTTACATGCTACTTTAGTTAATAGGGCGTTGCAAGATAATGAGAGAGAAGCCTTAAATAAAACTAGGGAAGAATTAGTTCAGAAAATAAGCCAATTAAATGTAAATGCCGAAGCCTTGACAGTACCAGTGACTATTGGTCCTGTTATTCCGTTATATGGAGATAAAAAGGTTCGCCAGAAAGGAAGTAGTAATATCAGATGATCAGACTAGTGAGAGCGATTGTTATTTCATTAATGGATCTCCCAATAATGGAACTTTTAGCAGAAGCCCCGAAGAGAGTTTCACCCGAGAATTTGAAAGAAAAGTGTTCTATGGTCCCTACAAGAACCAGAGGTTCAACAGCGGTTACTCCTGAAGATTTAGAGAGGTGGGCACAGGGAATAGAAGAACAAAGCTCACAATCAAAGATTCTAGATATCAGCAGAATGAAAGTGGATTTGGAAGAAAATGATAGCTGGTAATGTGAGTACAGAAAGAATGAACAAAGGAATCGGTACATGCGTACTGTGAGAGGTTGTTACAAGTGTTTAGGCAGTACAGTGGATTTGAGAACATTGGTGATAAGGATATGGGACATTTTGTGTATCGATTTGTATATGGTCTGAAACCAGAGATTGGTCAGATGATTCTGCAGCACATGTTGTGCTGGCAATGCAAAACGATAGATGAGATATTGAAATATGTAAAGTATTGTGATTACGACATTGAGGCAAAACAAAGAAAGCTAAAAGAGAAAATGATGTGGGCACAGGTGAAATTGGCAGAGCAGCAGGCAAAATTAAATTCCCAGACTGACAATTAGATAAAAGACCAGAGTCAAATTTAACAAGTGTCGAGTGGTGGTAAAGGATGAGGACGAATGAATAGAGAGGAAGCAAGGAAGACATTTTCTTGTCATGCGTGCGGAAAGCTTGCACATTGGAAGAACGAGTGTAAAAATGTCCAGAATAATAATGGGCCAAATCAAAATGTAAATACGCAGATGCAGAATGAAGTGGTTGTGAAACAGCAACAGCAGCAGCAGGTAGTTACTCCACAGTCTCACGTGCCACAACTTCCTATGCCAAACCATGTGAACATTCAAAAACACCGTGCGAACACCAGATTTTACTGAGAAAGTGGTAAGAATGACCTTGTGGTTTCACAGTATGTTTTGCAGAATGATGACGAATCGGACTATGTGCAATGACGGGGCCTGCGGGTGGAGGAAGAGGAGTGTGTGCTTGGTGCATCCTTGCCGGTAGATCAGACAGGTCCATTTATTGATGGGAAAGTTGAAGGTAGTGGCATCACTTTTCTATTGGACACTGGCGCTACCCGTTCTACTCTGAGAACAGCAGACATCCCAAACGTACCCCTCTTGTGAGAAACTATCCAATTTGTAGGAGTGTCAAATAAACAGATTAGAACCCCAGTTACAAAACCAATGGAAGTGCATATTGGAAATTTTAAAGACAGGGTTTGGTTTGTAGTTTGTGACTCAAGCTCAGTAAATTTGTTAGGAAGAGACTTATTGTGCAAAATAAACTGCACAATTTACTGTACGCCTGATGGTGTTGCTTTCCAAACACCTGATGAGGACGTTGTTTACAAGATGATGTTAGCTAAGCAAGGTACAGAAGTGGATGAAATGTTTTCATTAATGAATTCACTGAAAGTGAATTACCAGAAGAATTGAGAAACACAGTGAATCCAGATGTATGGGATTTTTCAGGAAAATATATAGGGTTGTTGGCGAAGTGAATCCAGTGAAAATAGTGGTAAAAGAAGGTGCTGTTTATCCAAACACACGACAATACAAAATGAGTCCAAAAGTAAAAGCAGGAGTTGCTCCAGTAATTGACCAGATGATTAAACCGGGAATTTTGAAAGAGATAATTAGTACTCCCTGTAATTCGCCAATTATGGGATTAAAAAGGCCTAGTGGAAGTACAGGATAGTGCAGGACTTGCGAAAAATAAACAAAATTGTAGTGCCTTGTTGCCCAGTGGTGCCAAATCCAGCAGTGATTCTTTATCAAATACCCTGGAGTGCAGGTTGGTATACAGTGATTGATTTGTGTCAGGCATTCTTTTCCATACCTTTGCACTCAGACAGCCAGCATCTTTTCGCCTTCCGGGTTGAAGATCGTATTTTGGCATGGTGCCGAGATCCTCAAGGGTACACAGCGAGTCCTTCAATTTTCAATCAAATCCTGAAAAAGTGTCTAGAGTCATTAATTATGCCTTGGAAATCAGTTCTGGTTCTCTAAATTGATGACCCATTGATGGCATCAAAGACACAAGAAGATTGTGTAATTGACACATTTGCGGTACTGAACCATTTGGCCGAAGGAGGACACAAGGTGTCTCCAGAAAAATTGTTGTTTTGTCAACAAGAAGTTAGATATTTAGGGCATAAAATAGAAAGAGGAGTTAAAAAAGTGACCCCGGGTGCCGCTCGTAGTCGGTTTGGAACTGTGCTGATTTTGTTGCCCTGTGTTCCAGTGCAGGAGGAGATTGCCGTTTTGGACCCTTGGACACCGTTGGAAGACCGGGACTGCGAGGCCCATCAGGCTGTGCGTTACAACAGCCCGCACACCTGCTGCCTCTTCCCGTGTCTCCTCCCCTCTGCTGACTCTGCTCACCGGCCCCTTTAAACACGACTCGCGGCCCCCGCTACGCGGGAGCCGCTCGTAGTCAGTTTGGAACTGTGCTGATTTTGTTGCCCTGTGTTCCAGTGCAGGAGGAGATTGCCGTTTTGGACCCTTGGACACCGTTGGAAGACCGGGACTGCGAGGCCCATCAGGCTGTGCGTTACAACAGCCCGCACACCTGCTGCCTCTTCCCGTGTCTCCTCCCCTCTGCTGACTCTGCTCACCGGCCCCTTTAAACACGACTCGCGGCCCCCGCTACGCGGGAGCCGCTCGTATTCGGTTTGGAACTGTGCTGATTATGTTGCCCTGTGTTCCAGTGCAGGAGGAGATTGCCGTTTTGGACCATTGGACACCGTTGGAAGACCGGGACTGCGAGGCCCATCAGGCTGTGCGTTACAACAGCCCGCACACCTGCTGCCTCTTCCCGTGTCTCCTCCCCTCTGCTGACTCTGCTCACCGGCCCCTTTAAACACGACTCGCGGCCCCCGCTACGCGGGAGCCGCTCGTAGTCGG
This sequence comes from Lissotriton helveticus, assembly GCF_964261635.1. Lineage (NCBI taxonomy): Eukaryota > Metazoa > Chordata > Amphibia > Caudata > Salamandridae > Lissotriton > Lissotriton helveticus. Next base: position 1,342,893,023 of record NC_136061.1, on the reverse strand, counting down.
TTTGGAACTTTGCTGATTATGTTGCCCTGTGTTCCAGTGCAGGAGGAGATTGCCGTTTTGGACCCTTAGACACCGTTGGAAGACCGGGACTGCGAGGCCCATCAGGCTGTGCGTTACAACAGCCCGCACACCTGCTGCCTCTTCCCGTGTCTCCTCCCCTTCAACTTGCCCCCTGTATATCAAGTGGCCCAATCGCGCGTGAGCGGGACGCGTGAGTGGGACGAAGGCCGGGACGAAGCCCGGACAAAGGGCGGACAGTCTTAGACAGTCCGAGACTGGCCGCGACTGGACTGGGCCGAACACTCTGTTCATTCTAAGATCGAGGCTGTTACCTGTAGTAAGACTATATTGCCTTATATATTATTAAATGTTATAGAGGATTACTGTTGTATCTCCCAGTTCGAGTACTGCATATCCTGTTACTAACATCTATCACATTTTGAGCGCCAACTTCTAATTGTTTAGTATGCCGAAAAAAATAGTTCCTACCACGTCCAATACGATGGATAACATATGGTTCAGGTGGTTACGAAAATAAATAGTGAGAGGCGACAGTCATTAGGATTGAGTCACTCTCCAGTTCTCCCCCCCCTGAGCCCATCTCCATCATCATCCATATTGGTAGACACATCATTGCAGGCTACTACTAGTAGTGACGCTCTAGAGACTGATCCTCACGACAGTGGTAAGCATGATCTAAATGCATCCCCACTAGTTGACCTAGAAGTTGACCTCGTAACTGACCCGGAAAGAGATGATGAATCTGACCCCGAAACTTATGTCCATGTTATAGAAGGGAATCTTTCATCCCCAGAGCAGGCAACTAGGGCTGTTAGAACTTGTAGAAAGTCCCAGCCCAAGCGTGGCGGGTTACGGTCAGGGGTGAGGAGGAAAAGGGCTTCACCACCACGGAAAGTTAAGGATAAGAGTGTGGGTGTTGGGGAGGACAGTGCAAAGCATATTAAGCACATTGTGGACGATGAGCTATTTCTTAGGATAGCTGACATGGTTGAGTGTAAAATCAAAGCTATTATTAAACCAATGGTCGCTAAAATTGATAAGCTCACTGCTGAGGTGAAAAAACTGGGTGGGATCCAGAACAGGGTTGAGGGGGAGGTTGGTAACATAGTAACCCTAGTCTCAAACCTAGTAGCCATAACTGGGGAGAATGGTGTGAGTGTGGCAGAGGCAGGGAGGAGTATGACAGCAACTATCCCCCCAGGTCCGGTATCAGAAAATACAGGTAACCACCCAGTAGCGAGAAAGGATGCTTTGCTAACAATAACCGCACCACCTGTCCCTTGTCAGGAGATAGATTCTCCCCAATTTATAGTAGAAGCTTCACCTCTGGTGCTGGTACTGGCAAATGTTCCACCCCTGGTAGCCGGGCAGTCAGAATCCTCAACATCTCTCTCTAGCAAGGCGCTACACTGGTTGTCAGGCAATATGCAGATGGCTCCAGGAGGGAAACAGCAGTTAGCAGGGGAGATTAAGACGGCTAGAAGGGTAGCCTGGATAGGGAACAGACCGAAAAAGTTCAAAGGAGATTGTGTAGTGGTGAACTTCTCCAATTCGGATGTGCTCCCTAATGTTCTGTCAAATATACTCCCCCCTCAACGTAGGAGTGGCACGGTTGTTCCTCTCACCCTCTATGGCGAGCAGCAGAATGTGACTTATCCTAAGACTCCAGGGCCAAGGTGGGACATTGCGACGAACAGATGGGGTGGGGGTGTGGGTGCTCCAGCCAACGAATGGGGGATTAGTCTAGGAAATAGATTTGGGATCCTGTCAGGCCTAAATGATTGTGATTAACTTAAGAGGGATTGCAACTCGGCATGTATTACATTAACTAAGGATTGTGGAATGGGTGATATTGTCGCTTCGAGCACTGCCCTTACAAGTGATACCTCAATGCCCCCGACAAACAAAATGGGTGAATGTAATATCTTAGTGGATTTGGAAGGGACAAATGGCCTAAACCAACTATTCGATTCTATCGCTGATGATACATCAAAAAATAATATTGATTCAAACTTGGAGGTACTTGATACTAGTCTATGCGGGGGAACACCACCCGAAGAGGGCAGGGTTAGTGTTGACCCTCGCATTATATCCAGCAGTGTTAATCCCCTCGCCCTATCCACCTTGGTGTCATGGAACGTGGCAGGGCTGAGAAATAAGGTAACATCTCTAGACTGGCTAGCTTTTTGGATAATAAGGATATAATCCTCCTTCAGGAAACATGGCAGGTAACCCCGGAATTTAAGCAAGGATATTTAAATTTCTACATTCCAGTCATCCCTAGCTTACGGGGGAGACCGAAGGGAGGCCTGCTGACATGGGTCAAGCAGGATAGTAGATATTCTGTCACTCAGTTGGCTACAAACAGCCCAGATATTCTGCTACTCAAATTCAAAAGTGTTGATTATAAGGACCTCTTTGTCTTTAATATCTATTCCAGGGGGCTTCCAGGTGGTAAACCCACCGAAGCAGTTGATCAGTTAGACACTCTCCTTGAGCGCTATTGCACAAAAGGCAACACTATTGTTGCAGGAGATTTTAATTGTTGCTTTGAAACCCTAGACAGCAATGACATGGACCTCACAGTGGAAGAGGACTATATCTGGAAGATCCCTCAGCTGACAATACCACCCATTAAAAAATGGTCAGAGGCAGCATTACAACTCAAAGTCCTATGTGTGGAGCACGGGCTACGTGCCACAAATGGAAGGATGGGTTCTGACAAACAGGGTGCCTCTACCTTTAGCAACGGTACTTCTCATAGCCGCATAGACTATATTCTTACAAATAAGGAGAACTGGTCTAGTATTGAAGGTATGCGGATAGAGGAACGGGTAGAGAGTGATCATGACCCATTAATCTTGTCATTCAGATTATTCGAGTTATCCAAAAGTGAAGGCTCGAGTGACTGTGTTGAGATTGCCCTCTCAAACAACTACAGACAAATAAGATGGGCCAACTGCGTTATGAATGAGGAAGGTGTTGCTGCTATGAGGGACCTGACTGTCCAGGCTATAGTGGAACTAAGGAACAATTCCACTGTGGAGGCAATCGTATCAAATGTTAGTCAGATCCACGACAGTTTTTTAAATCACTTAAGATCTTTCTTCATCAAAAAGGTGACTAAAAAACAGAGTAGGCCAGTGAGGAAGGAGGACCAATGGTATGGCAAATCCTGTAGGGTCGCATATAGGACTCTATCAGATGCAGTAAAAACCAAAGATACAGCTAAGATTAAGACTGCCCGAGTCATGTATAGAAACACACAATTCAAGGCAAAAAGTGACTGGGACAATGAGTATTGGAAGGAGCTCCTGAGTGCTAGCAGAGAAAGGTCTATGTGCTCCTTTTGGGATATGGTCAAATGGGGAAGGGGGATTAAAAGGGGTGAACCCATCAATTATGTTCCACCAAATGCCTGGGTCTCTCACTATGCGTCCCAGTTTACCGCTGCAGAAGATGAGGGAGAAGAGCGTGAGGCTCTCCTAAAAGCAATTGAGGGAGCAAACCACCTTTCCTTCACCAAAGCTGATATCATTAAAACTTTGAACAACATCCCAAAAGCAAGGGCACCAGGCCTGGACTCCGTTCCAGCAGACCTTTTTATGCATGATAAGGATCTTTGGGCCTCTTACATCCACTTGTTAGCACATCTCTTAAGCCCTCCCCCTCCCAGGACCTTTGTCACTCCCTAAACAATTTTTTTATTGAAAAGATTGCAATTATTGAAGCTAACATTCCCTCACCTTCCCCGACTTTTGTTGACCCTCAGTGTCCTCCATCTAAGGGACAACTTGATGCCCTTCCCCTCCTCACTAAAGAATATTTGACCTCGATTATTCCCTTGGTCAAATCTGGTTCCCCACTGGATGTTTGCCCCGCGCACATTCTTCGCCATATTTACACAACTTGTCCAGATCCCCCCCTCCACTTCCTTAACAGTTCTCTTTCCCAGGGAGTCGTACCCAACTCACTGAAGACAGCTGTCATTGTCCCCATTTTAAAGAAGCCCGGCGCAGACCCCTCGGTACCCGCCAATTATCGCCCCATCTCTCTCCTACCATTCCTGGCTAAGGTGCTCGAACGCCATGTCACCAAGTCTTTGAGCACGTTTGTTGAGGAGCATGGGGATTTGGCTCCCCGCCAGGCCGGATTCCGCCCCACACACTCTACGGAGTCCGTAGTTCTCTCGGTCCTTGACAACCTCAGGGAGGGAATGGATACCAACCAGGCCCAGGCTTTGGTTCTCCTCGATCTCTCAGCCGCCTTTGACACGGTTGACCATACCATCTTACTTTCCCGTGTCGGGGCGGTGGGGATCGGGGGTACTGCTCTGGTATGGCTGTCCTACTTCCTGAGGGACCGCACCCAGGCTGTTCGCCTGGGTGATTTTTCCGCGGACTTCCGGAAAGTTCAGTGCGGGGTCTCCCAAGGTTCTTCCCTTTCACCTCTTTTGTTTAACCTCTATATCGCCCCCCTTATTTTTTCGTTACAGCAAATGGAGGTCAACGTGTATAATTATGCGGATGACCTCCAACTTGTTTTCAATCTGTCTTCTTCCTCTGCTTCCATTTCAAACTTTCAGTCTATTATGATTTTTATCCGGGACTGGATGAGCTACAACCACCTGAAGCTTAACCCGGATAAAACCGAGTTGGTGCTGACGGGTGGTTGCTCCAGTCCCTGGTCTTCTCTTTTTTGGCCCCCTTCCCTAGGCTCTCCCCCGGCCCCTTCTACCTCGGTTAAAACTTTAGGTATCAAACTGAATTCCAAGCTCACTCTCCACTCCCAGGTTAGTTCTGTGGTGTCCTCTTCCTTTTTGTCACTACGCACCATCCGCAAGGTATCTTGTTTTTTTTCTTTTGACGCCTTGAAAATGATCATCCTGGCGATGGTTATTTCCCGCCTGGATTATGGCAACGCCCTGTATGCAGGTATTCCTGCATACTGTCTAAAGCGCCTGCAGCTGATCCAGAACCAGGCGGCACGGTTGGTGTTCAATCTCCCAAAATCTCACCACATAACACCCCTTCTCAAATCCTTGCACTGGCTCCCTGTCCGTGAACGCGTCCAGTTTAAGCTCGCCTCCATCACCTTTCAAGCACGACTGGGCGCGGCTCCGGCCTTTATCACATCTGAGATCGTTCCCTATGTTCCTACTAGGGACCTACGATCATCCACACAATCCCTGTTATCAGTCCCCCGTTTCCGGAGGAAGAAATGGGGAGGATCAAAGTTCGCGACCCTTGCCCCAGTCATGTGGAATTCCTTGCCTCTAGAGCTTAAATCCCTGACTCATTACCCTCAATTCCGCAAGAAACTTAAAGCCCATTTATTCGTTAAATCTTTTAACTAGGTTGGTTTTTGTTTTCCTCTTTTTTTAGTTATTTTCTGTCTTCCCCCCTGGGGATTTGTTTGTTGCAGCGCCATGAAACCGCTGATGAAAGTGCGCTTTTATAAATATTTTAAACTCAAACTCAAACTCAAACTAATGGCATTGCGATGGGGTCACCAATACCAGAGTCCTGGAAAGGTGCCGAGATCATCCCAATTTTTAAAAAGGGCGAGTGCTCGGACCCAGGAAACTATAGGCCCATTAGCCTCATAGCTTGTATACAAAAGGTGGTGGCAAGGCTCCTACTGCAGCGTATCCAGGGTTGGATAGAGGAAAATGATATTTTGTCGCCCTTACAGTCAGGGTTTCGTAGCCATACCAGTACGATCGATCAAGTTTTTAGATTTGTTTTAATATATTGGCGTGTAGTGTTACTGGGGGGGGGGGGGTATGCTTTTTGCAGCTTTCGTTGATCTTAAATCAGCGTTCGATTTGGTGCCTCGTACTAAGCTGTGGGCAGCATTACAAGAACAGGGTATCCCATTGGATATCCTGTCACTCCTAATCAGACTGCATGAAGATAATTTTGCTCGAGTCCGTTGGAACCAACAGGGAAGTGTAACCGACAAATTCCCCATTGCAAGGGGGGTAAGCCAAGGGTGTGTACTTGCCCCTACACTCTTCTCATTTGTTTTATTTTTTTTTACGTTTTTAAAGATCTTTATTATACAGTATTCGGTTATCATACATTTCACAATCCACTTCTCCACAAAGACTGCGTGAGCTTATAGCGGCTTGCTAGGTTCTGAGCAGGATGACACAGCCATTCAGCCGGCAACCCGGGGGTCCGGCGGCGAATTCCCTGCGATAGCTCGCACAACCATTTGTTAACCAATGACATTAATGGTAGATCTCATGGTTTTACATTTTATCATCAATGTTTGTGTTGCAGTGGTCACTCAGTGTTGGCTTCTTGAATGTAACCTCCCAAAGCCCCATAGGCCGCGTGTGAGTCAGTCGTAGGTAGTCAGAAATGGGGAGGGGAATCGGCTATATATGCATCTCTAATGCTGAGTCAGTGTTGCTGCTCTTGTATTGGCAATGTGTGCATCAGTATAGCTCACTGAGGCATAGGAGTGAGCAGGTGCAGTCAGCAGGGTTAGTCCGCAGCCATGTTGGGTAAGGTTCAAACAACTTAGCAGTAGGGTGCCTGCGTGTCCCCCAGTTACATCACTGGGAGAGCGCTAGGAGCATGACAGCGTCCAATGAACAGTGTATCATATCCATGTGCAACACGTATGTGGCCAGGTGTTCATGTGTACCTCTTGCAGTGCGTGAGTGGCATCGCGTCTCCGCAATTCGCAGGTGGTATGAGGTCCCTGAGGGATTGTCTCCTGTTAGTAACGTGCTATCTCTAGTGTTTTCATTTAAAACAAAGAAAGTGGGTCCGGTCAGGGAACTTGACCAGCAAACAAACTGTTCCCTACGCCCATAAACTGGCCGGGAAAACTGGGGGTTGGGAAAGTGTGAGAGGCAGGGGAGGGGAGTGGGGGGGAGATCACTGCGGGTTCTGATGTGGAGCTTCTATTGTAAAGTGGGGTCCAGCGAGGCGCTATGTAATGTATAGGGACAGTCGAGGAGGGGGGGGGGAAGGGAGGAAAGGGGGGAGTGAGCCGAGGAAGGGGCGTGAGTCCTCCGCCTCATTCAAGAACCTGTAGGCATCATCTGCTGTGCAGGGTCAGGGCGTGAGTCGGCGGTGCGCGGGGTGGCAGCGCAGGCCATCTGTGCGGTAATTTGTCTCCTGCAGGCGGATGGGCGGGTGGGGGGGTTCAGCTCCCTGTTTGGTGTCAGTGTCCGCGGCCAGCGCAGGCATGTCAGGGCCAGGGTTACGTCGCGTACTCAGTGCCTCAAAGGCGCCCAATGTGCAGTGGGGAAGTGGTAGCATCGTCATCCAGGACCGTATGTCTCGTGTCGGCGAGGGGTGAGTGGGCGGGGGGGAAGAGGCGCAGGGCTGCATCCTCACTCAGTATCGGTAAGTATCATTATGGCGATGATATCTTATGTCTCATGTGACCCCCCGTTCCCGGCAGGCGTGATGGAATGCCTTTAGGAGGTTATTCCAAAGCTGGGCAATAGGGAACTTGCGGAGTCCCGCTGTTTCCTCTCAAAGAAGAACCGTGCCCTCCGCTCGTGCCCAGTTAGTGAAGGAAGCGCGCCAGTGTCGAACATGGGGGATCTACACTCTTCTCATTATACATCAACAGGGTGATCAGCTATTTCGAAAAGCAGCCAACAGATGCCCCCAAGTTGGATGGCAGGCTGATCCCCCTGTTGATGTTCGCTGATGACACGCTATTAATCTCTAAGACACAGCAGGGCCTTCAAAAGGCGGTTGGAGTCTTCGAAGCCTTTTGTAATGACCATGGACTTGTCATTAATACATCTAAGACAAAGTTCATGGTCCTACATAAGAGCAAACATGCCAGAGGGAAGGGGGTTATGGGTGGGGTCCAACTGGAGCAGACCCAAGTATTTAATTATCTGGGCATAACCTTATCATCCAAACTAGACTGGAAACAGCACACCAACCAGCTGGTTACGAAGCACGCACAACTGACAGGAGCACTCACAAAGGAATTTTATCTATCTCACACTAGGCCAATTACCCCGGTTTTAAAGATTTATGACGCCAAAGTTGGAGCAGCAGTACTTTATAGGGCGGAACTGTGGGGGCTCAGTAACTTAAAAAGGCTGACGGGTGCGCAAAATAAATTTCTCCGCAACATCACAGGTTTACCAGCTTCCACGCCATTGATCCCTCTCCACTATGATCTTGGGTCACATGGCCTCGAGGATATGGCCAGATATAGATCGGTTGCCTACTGGAGGAGATTATGGGTTACTCCCGAACTCTCCCAGTATGCACAGGCCTTCCTCGATGTGAGAGATTTGGATAAGGCCCATAAAATATCATGGATGAGGGAGGTAAAAACAATATATAAGGCCATGGGATTATCACCATTGTGGGACGATCCGGAAGGGAATCTTTTTCCATCTAGGAAAATATTTCGAGACCTGTACTGGAACATGCTTGAGACAAATAGATTTGGCCGCTGCATAGAACCATCCTTTACGGCAGACTTTTTACAACTTAAGCATTCTCCGGCCCTTGAGGCTTATTGGGACTGGATTACCATCCCAGGGGACAGGAAGAAATATCACCAGTTTAGGGTGGGGACGCTACCACTAAACGCCCTCACTGCAAAATGGCGTGGGGGACAAGGATCGGCCTGTCCCTTTTGTCCCGATCAGCGGGAAGGCATTGGGCATGTTCTCCTTGCCTGCCCAGAATACAAGGTGCCTAGGAGATCCTGGTTAAAACCTATTTGTGTACAGTTAGGTCTCAAAACGGGTTGTGAGGCTGTCAGGATCTTATGTACTGACAACTCCCAAGCCGTAGTTATAGCTATAGCTAAATTTCTCCATTGGATGTGGATAATTCGGGCCCGCAAAATGAGCATACAGTAATTTTGGCCTATGCTATATGAGATTGTAAAAAGTACCTAGTGAGTAATGTATCTAGTGATGAATTTTTAAAATATATTTTTCTCGTATTGAATGAAATGAACTATATATTTATGTTTTTTTTTCTTCTTTTTTTAACATAATTTATTTAATGATTGTGATTTAAGGGCCCAATGTTTGGCGATAGGCCAATAATAATTGTAAATCGAGGGTTGAAGTAATGAATTGTGGATCTTACTAGCTGTCAACGAAGGGTAATTTTAAAATTTAAACTGTAAAAGTTTTCTTGAAAATGGCTAAGGTTGTAACTGTCTTTTATGATTGAAAAAAATCAAAATAAAGACTTTTTGATTTGATTTGACCCCTGGAAAGAATAAAAATAATCAAACAAATGCAACTTCCTAAAACACAAAAGATGAGAATGGTTCTGGGAGTGGTTGGGTATTGTAGGTGGATAAATACCTTCTCCCTGCTAGCAAAACCATTGATACAAATGACTCGCAAAAGAGGGAAGGATCCAATTGATTGGAATGACGAATGTTTTGAAGCATTTGTGAAATTGCAAAATTGTCTGTGTGAGGCCCCGGTCTTAGGCATGCCTGATTATTCAAAAGAGTTTGCGTTGTTTTGTTGTTAGAGAGAAAATTGGGCACTCTCAGTTTTAACACAGAGACATGGATTGAGCCGACGTCCAGTGGCATATTTCTCCGCCACCTTGGAACCAGTAGCTTCAGCATTACCTGGCTGCTTAAAAGCAGTAGCTGCTACCTGTATTGGTCTGGAGCAGAGTGAGTCAATTGTGATGGGACATCCTGTAAAGGTGTACGTTCCACACTCAGTTGAGATTCTTTTGACAAGAACGCAAACACAGCACCTCACTCTTAGTCGGATGACTAAGTATGAAAGAGTGATTTTGGAAGCTGAGAATGTGACAGTGATAAGATGTACTATAATGAATCCTGCCACATTATTGCCAGATCCATGTTGTGAGGAAGTGAAAGATGAGATTGATCATGATTGTTTGGATGTGACTGAATTATGTACTAAGCTCGGCCCGATATAAAAGAAATTCCTTTGAAGGAATCTGATCATGAATTGTTCGTGGATGGGTCATGTCTGAGAACGGAAGAAAGGGGTTTAGTGCTGCATATGCTGTATGTAAAATAACAGGAGTCATTGAAGCATCCTGTTTACCAGGAGTCAAGTCTGCACAAGTAGCCAAATTGGTGGCCTTAACAAAAGCATGCAAAATTTGGAAAAATTGGAGAATAACCATATTTATGGATAGTCAATATGGTTTCGGGGTTGTGCATGACTTTGGCCAGCTCTGGATGTAGAGGGGATTTCTGACTTCTTCAGGATCTCCTATCAAAAATAGTAAAAATGTAAAAGATTTGTTGGAAGCATTACAATTGCCAAAAGAAATAGCAGTTGTTAAATGCGCTGCACATCAGTCAGGAAATGACTATGTGACGGCAGGTAATAGGTATGCAGACCAAATTGCTCAGTACTGTGCGAAAAATAAAATGGCAATTAACAGAAAAATGGAAACAGGTGAAACCAGATGCCAACTTATGTTTTTTTCAGTTCCAGAAACATGGGATGATGTCAGACAGTTGCAGGAAGAAGTTAATGAAAAGGAAATCTGGGTAAAGTCAGGTTGACCAAAAAGGACATAAGATGAAGTGTGGGTGTACTTAGATGGCAGACCAGTCATGCCAGATTGCTTACTCTCTCAAATGGCAAGAGTATACCATGGGACAACACATATTGGCAGGCACTCAATAATCAGCCTATTCAGACAAAGTTGGTACAATCCAAAGTTTAGGGTAGTTGCAGAGAGCCTTTGCCAAAGATGCTGGATCTCTCAGCAGCAAAACCCAGGCAGAAAGACAGTGGTTAGTTGGGGAAAGATTGGAAAGGCAGAAGGGCCATTCACTAGGCTGCAATTAGACTTCATTGAGTATTTACTTGTCATTGTGTGTCTGTTCTCGAGATAGGGAGAGGCATACCCCACAAGAAGAAATGACAGTCTCACAGTTGCTAAATTATTGTTGAGGGAGTAGATACCTCGTTTCAGTTTTCCAGTTACCTTGGAATCAGATAGAGGACTTCATTTTAATAATGAGATAATAAGATTAATCTGTGCTGCATTTGATATTGAACAAAGACTTCACTGTGCTTATCGTCCAGAGGCTTCTGGAATAGTTGAACAGCTTAACGGCACAATCAAGTCAAGGTTAGGGAAGGTGTGTGAATTCACAATGCTAAAATGGCCAGATGCGCTGCCTCTTGTATTGATGGGTCTCAGGAGCATTCCTGACAGAAAAACAGGATTAAGCCCTCATGAAATGCTCATCGGAAGGGCAATGAGACAAGCATTTATTCCAGGAAATAAATTGATGAATATAACTCATGATCTGGTATTGGACTATTATAAACACACAAGAAAATCGTGTCTAGCACCCAGGTGGGACAAACCACGTCAAGTCATACTAGTCACTACCACAGCAGTGAAGTGAGCAGGTTTACCCAATTGGATTCATGCTAGCCATACCAGAGGAATTCCAAGCCCATCTGAAGAACAAGAGCAGCAACTGAATTAGCTGAGACACCAGAAGCTGAAGGTTGTGAAGTTGAAGAATCTAAGGTGGCAGATTCTGAAAGACAAATAGATGATGAACAACCAAGTACAAGTCAAGAAGAGTGGATACCAGGGATTGAAGTACCTGAAGCTCTTATCAAAACAGGAAGGTCAAAAAAAATTAGAGAGAATGGAAGGTAGAGAGGAAAAGATAGGGAAAGAAGAACACATTCAGCCAAAAGAGAACATAGCTATTCAGGAACCTGAGAAGAGTGAAATAGAAGAAGTATAACAAGTTCAGGCAGAAGAAGAACAAATTGAAGTAAGACCTGAACAGGACCAGATAGACCTAGAAGAACAGGTTCAGGCAAAAGAAGAACAAACTACAATAAGACCTGAACGGGTGCAGTTAGAAGAAGATCCAAATTTTGAAAATACAGAACAAAGACAATTAGAAAGGGAAGAAGAACAAGAACAGCTTCTGCCCAGCCAAAGTGAAAATAAAAAAACTTTAATAAACAACTAAGAAGGTGAAAGTGCAGTGCAGGTCAAACGAGTTAAAGGAGGTGATAATTGACCAGGTGGAGTCAAAATATTAAGATATTACCTTAGAAAATCAGGGGAGAAACCAGAACAAGTAAATGAAGTTTCAAGTCAATCTAATTCCAAACAGCCAATAGTAAAACTCAATTGAAGAAGTCCAAGACTGAGGATTTTAAACAGAAAATACAAGGCCACTGAGTGGACCTATGTAATTCTGGAAGAATTTGAAAATTTAGATTTACGTGGGGAATCTGAGGAAGTTTATGTTGCTCAGACTGATGACAACAGATTAAGACCACCTTAGAAATAAAAGAGATTGAATTGTGAATAAAGAAAGAAAAGAGATTAGAAATTTTCTCAAGACTAAAAATGGCAAAAGTTGATGTCACTGAACAACCAAAACAGAGTATAAAACGAAAATGTCTTAAGTTTTGCTTATCGACAGGTCAACTGCGAACTGCATCCGCCCCAGCACAGAAGACGTGTTTTAAAGCGGAGGTCTCTCTTTTTCAGACTCCTGCGGGACGCCCGCAGGCGTGCCCGGGCCAAACCCGGGCCAAGGGCGGTCCTGTCCGCACCAGTCGTAGCCCGGAGGAGGCTGGGCTGGGCCTCCTCCCTAACATCGGCTGAAAACTTGTACATCCTTTAATCCCCGGATTCACCTTGATTCATCTGGACAAGTAAGCAAACATTTGTGACATTGGGTGGATACTACAAGGGCGGCAGGATGAGTAAAAGAAAGAAGAGCCAAGTTGACATAAAGGGAACTGTAGAGACACAAACAGGGGGCCAAACGTCACTGTTATCGTAACTTGTGGGGGCCATGGGTGCTATTGAAAAACAGATCAATACCGTAGTAGAAAACCCGGTAAAAGGGAAACGTGACCTGGAATTAGAGCACCCGCCCACACATTGGATGTTCCTACATGTGAGAACCATTTGAGGGGGAACGTACGTAATGGATGTATACAACTGCCACAAGATGTAATAGAAGTGAGTTTGTCAGAGGAAGAAGCGCAACCACCCACAAAACGTCCTAAGAACCCTGACATTATTGAGGGAGAAAGCAATTTCATTCTAGATTTAAGTATTCCCCACACACGCTCAAATAAAGAGAGCCCCACGGTAAAGAAATCCAAAGGGAAACAACCTCTAAATAAATTACCTGCCCGTAAAATTAATAAAAATTCAGGTAAAATGAGCCTGCCCACATACTCTGAGCGCAAAATAGTGGCAATAGAAAACCTTACAAAGGGAATAGATATACTGCGTTGTACTTTGGTTGAAGTGCTACAGTCCCTATCAAATAGAATGACAAACATGGAGGCTGTGCTTAAAAGGAAAAAAATCATGAGTAGAGAGAGTTACAATATGCCTGTACCATCTGGTACTCAGGACACAGCAACTATAAGTTAATATACCACATCTATCATACCAACACTAATTGTAGAACCTCCACAAGTAAACATTATGCAATCAGGCCCTAGGTCAATAGTAACTCGAAATAAGGAACAAGTGTATCCTGATACAATAAAACCCTTAGCCAAGGTGTGTGGCCCTAATAAGAGTAGAAGCTCTGGCATAACTCCAAAAGGACAAACTAACCCAACTGACCTTTATGCAGAGGACTATCTCGATCGACCACCTGCTGCTACTCCGTATATAGTGGTTCTGACCAATGTCCCAGTATTACTGACAGCGAAACATGAAACATGGAGGGAACTTAGGAATAAGTCACTTCACTGGCTAGGGAACCAAACTGGATTTAACAATGAATTATTCAAATGTTTTAAGATGGCAAGAAGGGTTGCATGGGTTGGTAGGGAACGCAAGATAACACCCGGAGACTGTATAGTCCTAACATTTAGCGACCCCAGACTTGTCCACGCCATCCTTTTAAGAACTGGACATATTTCAATAGATAGTAATGCCATAAGCGTACAACCACTGGGGGCTTTTTACCCCCCGGGCTCATTTAATCGCAGGCATGATATAAATCATTATGAAAGAATCCAGCGGGCGGGGAATACACCAAGGTGGAACATACCACTGTACAATTGAAATGAATTATTATCATCTATGGAGGACCAAGATTGACAGGGAAGGAGCCGCCGGGGGAGCTACCTTTAGTACTGATCGAATCAAATATGAGTGATTATCTGGGAGGGGCTGTGGACCATCAGAGTGAGCAGAGGGATATACAGAGATCACATATAGATGTCAATAGAGACCAAAAGAAGACACAACCAGAGAAATCAAAGGACTTCCCGAAAATAGGATATGCCCCCATAACAGTAGAACCGAGACCCTCCAAGAGAGCAAGGGCTAGAAATAATGAGACGGTCTCTGCAAGGGCTTTTCCTAATGGGAAAACATTTAAGCAATTAAATTAAATTTTGAGTTGGAACATTGTCGGGCTGGCTGACAAACTAGGCCTCCCCCAATGGTCAAATTTAATAAATGGATACTCCATAATATGCCTCCAAGAAACCTGGTCTGTGCAAGAAATCCATATAAATGGGTATCAAACTTTTAATACACCAGCAAGCATTAGTACACAGGGGAGACATAAAGGGGGGTTATGCACTTATGTGTGAAACTCAGGAGGAGCTAGAGTTGTAAAATTCATCACAACAGAGTATTTTCAGATTTTAATAGTTACCTCGGGAGGAGAAAAAAACATAGTCATAATAAACTTCTATAATAACATCCCCAGATTATTGTTGGAAAATGTTCTAAAGAATCTTAATACCAATCTGCTTAATCTAGAGGAACAAACGACAAGAGATATGGCCCTATTATGGATGGGTGATTTTATTGTTCACTGTGTCCACGTAGTGCCCTGGGTACTTGCGGCCTAGGTGATAACAAGGAGGATACCCCTACCCATTTTATACATTCAAAATTAGGGGATTTGCTGAATAGCCTGACTTTTCAATTCGATCTGTCCCATGTGAATGAATTATGTTCACCACCGGCACCATTTCAGCTTACCTTTAATGTAAGTAAATTTATTGCACAGTTAATTAAAACTCACAATTTTAAATGCATAAAAAAAATTGGTTATCAAACATTTAAAATTATTAATTCTTTTTGCCACTGCGTCAAGGTATTTTGTAATTCTGCAGTTTAGTTGGATCTCTTGTGGATTGGAACACAGTTTGACTGCCTGTCGGCAGGATCTAATCCCCTTCTGATTCCATATTGCACGTAATAGTGTTCTCCTTAGGTCCGTTAAACTGGGACAAATGCATATTGTGTGGACTAGATCTTCAGGACCTGTTTTGCAGAGTCGACAAATTTGGTCGTCCTGAGTCCTCTTCCATGGAGCCAGATGAGGGAGAATTGGAAGAAGGCCTGACCGCAGCTTTAGGAATTTTTCCTTAATCTTCTGTTTAAATCCTTGATCTAAATACACTTGAGGCTTTAAAGTTTTATAGTCGTTTAAGACTATCCATCCGTGTGCCCTTTTTGCCAGAGTTTCTTTGTCTTCCAGCAGAGATGTTATTTTAGTTACTTTTGTTACCAGCTTTTTAAAGTGTTTGTGGTCTAATGGGAGAGGGTGCAATTCGATAATCGATTTTGCACTCCTATAATCAAGGTATACGGCAAACGTGTCCTCATGGAGAATAATTGATATACTGCTGAGTGATCATTACCCTATCTCTTTCCTCTTGAATACTAAAGGGATGGAGAAAAACACTAAAGGAGATGTCTCTTATAAACTTCCCATTAATCTTGCGAGTTCAAACGGGTATTCCATTAAATGGGCTAAAGTCGAACCCGAAGTCTTCCTCCAAAATCTAGTTAAACAGACCTATAATAATATTGAAATATGCCTTTCACAAATTGAGGAAGACCACACCATCTATGACTACTTTTATAAAATAACTGAGGAGGTAAGGAAACTATTAACAAGGGATCAATGCTACAGCACCAATAAACCTCAGAGATGGTTCAATAAGGATTGCACAAAGGCACATACTAATTTGAAACGTGCCTTGCATGAAGAACCCAGATCAAACGAGATAATGCGGAAAGCTAGAACATGGTACCGTGCGGCCATCGCCAAAAGGAAAAAACAATTAAAAAGGGAAGCTTGGCAGATGCTACATGAAGCATTTGTAAGGAACAATAATACATCCTTTTGGAAAGCGGTAAATGCCCCCTTCTTATCAAATAAGGGTACAGACATAATAGATCTAGCTATTCCTGGAGAAATCTGGGTTAAACATTTTACGGGCCTTTATGATAAGGCCACGGTAGAGGGTAGTAACATGGGCAACCAATTAAAAATAAATAACTGAAGATAATAGTCTATCCAGGACGTTTCCCCATGATATCGTATTCGAATGTAATGAGATTATTAGAGCCATCAAAGAAAGTGCCTCAGGAAAAGCGCCAGGGCCGGATGGCGTTCCGATTGACATCTATAAATTTGAATTAGATCTATGGGCCCCATTGTTAACTAACATGTTAAATTGTTTTAACCGCTATAAATTTAATTCAACCTGGTCGGAAGCCATTGTGATTCCCATTTTTAAAAAGGGGGGACAGAAACGATCCAAATTGTTATTGTCCTATATCTTTATTAGATGCCTTAATGAAAGTGGCCGGCAGGATAATTTTAAACAGGATACAAGAATGGGCAGAGGATAAGGAAGTTATTTCTAACCTGCAGTATGGATTTCGGACAGGGAGAGTTACGATTGAACGGGATCTCAACCTCGCATTGATAATAGGCAAATACACACAGGCCAAGAAGGGGAACCTCTTCCTGACGTCGTTGATCTATGCTCAGCTTTTGATTGTGTGAATCACGAAAAATTATGGAATATACTTGACGATATAGGCGTAGACCCTCAGCTGCTATTATTTATAAAGGAACTGTATGGGGGAGCGGGAGCCGGGGTACGGTATGGCAGGAGAGGAGAGTGTTCGACCAAATTTAAATAAGAAGAGGTGTTAGGCAAGGGTGCATATTAGCACCATTTCTCTTTACCCTCTATATTAACAGCATAGGACACCACCTCAGTGAATCTCAGTATGATTATCCAACAGTCAGAGGCATCCCTGCCCCAATCCTCTTGTATGCGGACGACGCCGTAATCATATCACGGACCAAGATTGGTCTTCAGAGGGCGGTAACAAAATTTGCAGCATACATGATATTTAGAGGGTTAAAAGTAAATGTTACTATGACCTATTCAATGACCTGTGGAAATAGGATAAAGAGCACCTGTGATATTTTTCTGGACAAGAATAAGATTGAGAGTGCTAATAGATTCTCCTATCTAGGAATTAAGTTTGACAGGAACGGAATTTGGCAGGCGGCTATGACCGCAAGAAAATTAGCCTTTTCAAGGGCCATAGGAGCAGTGATACGTTTCGTTTCGTTTCATTTAGAAAACTTTATTTCGATTCATAAAAACAGAATCATAAAAGTATGACATAGCATATTACACATTTTAAAAGACTCATACAGTTATCTCTAAACATTATTATATTGTTGTTACATGAATTACAGGTAAATATAAAAGAAATCACATATATTAAAAGAAAAAACAGTTCAACAATACAAATACAATAAATAGTGGTGCCAAACTCTAGACTATTCACATATATAGGAAACAGGAATCCATTACAATAATCAATATTGGTTTCTGATACTGAGTGCTACTCTAATGAAACTAAGCACAGCATTGCAAATTTCTGGGGTTGATAGTGAGAGTAAGTGTTCATATCCCTCTTTGTAGTAACGAGATCCAAAAGATAACAAAATTGGTCTAATAAATCTACTTCTTGGATCTTTGTACAGGGAACAAAAAAGTACAAGATGAAGAGTGTTTTGGGAGACTTTGTTGTTACAAGCACACAAGGGTAAACTCTCACACCAGCCCACTTGCTGTGGAAAAGCAAATAAAAAATGCAGTGTGTTAAGGCGAAACCAAGTTAGATAAAATCGCCATTGTGTCTGCCCTATATATGAAAGGTAAGGTTGGTGCTGCAACCTACCCCTAGGGTAGACCGCACTCTCACTGCTTCTCAACACACCTAGTTTGGAACGGTAGGCCTCTTTAATTAATTGCTTTGTCTCAGTACCAATAGTCTCGACATTCAAGAAAATATGACCCAAGCCTATCTTGGATAGGGTTTCCCTAACGTATGATAGCCATGGGATCTTATCTAAATGCACCAGCTTGAGGCAGTCTTGTAATATTTCTTTAGTGAGTTTCAGATGATCAGAACACCAAACCTTGCTCCAAAGCAGCAATGGGGAGACATGGATGGTGTCACTCACAAATTCGAGACCCGCCTCAGTATGGCAAAAGATGTTAGAGGTACTTGTAGGGGCACATAAGAGGCGTTTTATAAACTTGTTTTCCATAATTTGGATATCGTTGCAGGATTGAGTACCCCAAACTCCCGCGCCATATGTTGCAACCGGGATACATTTAGCTTTGTATAGGTATTTTAATTCTGCAACCGGCTTCTGTCCCAATTTACTAGAAAAACGAAAGATAGCCTCAGCAGTTTGGGTGGCTTTTTGTACACGGGCTGATATTAGAGGATCCCAACTTAAGGTTTTATTAAATAGGTTCCCCCAGATAATTGAAGCTATCAACTTTCGCAATAATTGAATCCTTCACCATGAGCCTGCGAGATTTTACCCCTTTCGGGCAGCAGACCATAGTGAAGGACTTTGCGAAATTGACCCTTAGATCTAACCCCTGCATAAAGATATCAAAAGCATTTAGGCAAGTTTGCATGCTATTAGCAGTTAGGGTCATTAAAACCGTGTCATCTGCGTAAGATAACATTGGTATGCGTTTGCCATTTACCTGGGGAAAATCAGCACAGCTTTCCAACAGAAAAGCTTCCAGACCATGGGTGTACACCAGAAACAGGAATGGAGCCAGTATACACCCCTGGCGAACCCCCTCAGTCGATGGTATGGGCTTAGTCATCTCCCCGGCAGGGCCAAATCTGATCCTTACTGCAGTGGCAGCGTGGAGTCTGCAAAGTAATGTGACCAATGGCACCTCGAACCCCATGGACTCCATCATCTGCCAAAGTTTTTTCCTACATACAGTATCGAAGGCACTGGATAAGTCCATGAAAGCCAAGTGGATACAACCATGCTTGGCTCTCATGTACTTACCCATGATCAGCGCTCACTAGTGCCTTTTCCCCGCCTAAACCCGTATTGGGATTCAACAATAATACCATTTGATTCAGCCCAAGATTCTAAGCGAGCCAGAATCACCCTACCCATTAGTTTACAGGACACATCTATTAGCGATATTTATCTGTAACAACAAGGGTCACTTTTGTTGCCCTTTTTAAATATCGGGACCAATACCGCCTCTTGCCATGATGTCGGAATGCGACCTACCACAACTGCTTTATACAAAAGTAACAAGAGTGGTGCCCACACCTCTATATTATATTTAAAAAAGTCCACAGGTACCGCATCCGGCCCTGGAGCTTTCAGTGCTATGCCCTTTCTAAGTGCGGCCTCTACCTCAGAGAGAGTCAGTGAAAGACTAAGCATATTTGCTGACTCCCTCTTTGTGTCGGGGAACCCCTCGGGTCTAGTTACGAGGGGGGCCCCTTTCGGGTTAAAAATACTCCCATAGTGTGTCTCCCATATATCCCCTGGGATGTGCGCCTGTAGAGTTTCTTTTTCTTCACTTTTTAGGAAGGGGCGATTTATAACCTCCCAAAAAAGTTGACTGTCCTTTAATTCTGACGCTCTGCCCAAGTCATCCCATGCCTGTCTTTTTAAGTCAGTTTTGCGCTTAATGATGGCATCTCTATAAATTTTCCTTGCCGTTCTAACCAGACCCCTATCTCGGGGCACTTGGCGTAGTGCCTTCGTGAGACTAGATTGTGCTCTGGAACATTCTAAATCGAACCATTTACAAGTATTACCCTTTTTTCCTCCCATGGGTTTCAGAAGATGGAGGCCACATTGCTTAAGAGAGCTTCAAAATTATCAATTATTACCTCTGGCTCATTTGAGGGCGTTAGGCAGGCTTCTAACCTATGTTTATTTATCTTAAAAGTCTCCCGCTCTAAAAGTTTTGCGTCTACCTTATCCCACCTTAAGGTAACCCCCTGATTCTGACTAAATTTAATTGGGTGTTCCACAATCTGCATTCTCTTAAAAGCAGGGCACAGACTCAGGATAAGTGGATTGTGGTCACTTGCTGGGTTAACCTCAATCTGAAATTCATTAATAAGATGAATATATTTTCTTGAGACCAAGGCAAAATCAATAACACTCGTCTGACCTCCCGCTCCATGGAATGTAGGAATACTCATGGGTCTTGAAAAACTAGGCATATCCAGGGCACAAAGGTCATTGATTATTATAATATTATTTAAAGCCTCACCTTGCTTTGAGTGCTTAAAATGTGCAAAGGGCTGGTCATTTAGATCTACCAAACCACAGACTCTTGAATCACTAAACTTACACAGACAGCAATTAAAATCACCTACCCACATAATAAAGAGAGGAAATATGGTATTAGTTACTTTCACAATCTCATCCTGTAATTTTTGTATGACCACTGTAATTTGGGAATCAAATATGTTATAATACCAGTTGATTAAGAGCAAGGGGACCGAAAACAAACCATTAATCACAAGCAATTGGAACCAAGGGCATTTCACCAGTATGTCAGTTTTTATTCTATCATGCTTTATAGAAATGGCTGTCAAAAGACCACCGTTGGCTCTTCCTGATTGTGAAGGTTCTGCTAGAACATTAAAAGATTGGTAACCATCCAATCCAGGAGACCCCCTGCTCCATGTCTCCTGGAGACAGACTATATAAAAAGATTCCACAAATTTTAACCATGCCGGGTCATCTAGTCTCCGTGAGAGACCAGCTATATTCCACGAGATCAAGCGGAAAGAGTAACCCTCAGCCAGGCTGTCTAATTCCCCCACATATGTTGTAGATTGTGGCTGGCTTACCACATCAATTCTCGGACTTGCTGCCAATAAAATAATATCTGCATCCAATGAAACAGGTTCTACCTGTCTGGAGTTAGCACTCTCGCCCTGTGGTAAGATGCAATCAATATGCATCTGGTCACCTTTCTGGCGCCCACTTGGCGTTGGTGGTCAATCCACCATCTCCAGACAGCTGTATCTGTTCATAGTGGGGATTCCTCTCCAATTGTCCCTAGAGGATGGTTCTTGTGTGGGATATCTGATGGGATTTCCTCCCCAATCCACCCTGGTAGGGTATCTGATGGAATTACCACCCCAATCCTCCCACTCTCTGCCTAGCGCTCGGTGGCCTACTCTATGCCAATTCTGTTCGTAGCCTGAGTCGTTGTGGGTCCCAGGGGGATAAAAAAAGGAGAGGCGTTTTGTGTCTATACCTTCATTGGTGTTTCGGGGGCCCCATGAACAGATATGATTCACTGTACGTGGATCCCTGAAATTAACTAATATACAGTCACCCTGAGATGACTTCTTTCCGTGGCCCACCAGGGAACTCTTCGAACCGTTAAAACCTGGCTCAACCAATAAGATGGTAAAGGACGGTTCTTATTGAGCCAGTGTTGGACCTTGTTTATTAATGCCCAAGGAGGTTCATCTGTAGTATCCAACAGCTCCGGGACACCAGTCAACACTACCACAAAGGGGCTAGCCTCAGGGGGGAGATTAGCAGAGTGTCTACTGTTAGGCACTCTCCTATAGGAATCCCTATTGTCCTTCATCAGGGACACTATGGGGATATTACTGATCGGCCTGGCCTGCACAGCAGGATCTTTAGATTTTCCGGTAGTTTTCTTTTCTACTACTACTGCAGGGGACTTCGGTGTTACGGTTTGGCCTGCAGCCACTGTTTTTGGTATTTGTGGCACCACAGGTTTGTCAGTGAGTAATTTATTTCCCCCTGGCTTTAATATTCCCGGTGGTAATGGGTTCTTCCTTTTTGAAAGACTAACAAGTTCAGCAAGCTGTTTTTCAATACGCTGTAAACTAGTTTCTAGCGGGGAGACATAAGATTTAATTAGCTCTCCCACTTTTGTTAAAAAATGGTTATCTACCATTTTTTCATTTTCATTTTCTCCCCCTAACGAGATAAGCAGGGCATCAGTGGTCACATTTCCTGGAAGCTCATTTATAGCGGGATTTAATGGGTTGTTATTTCTATCTTCCCCCGCCTTCTGCACAAGGTTAATTGAATTATTTCCCTTTTGCTTGGCTAACTCCTGAGCCCTCTTGGCCCTTTTGTTTTTCTGTTTATCCCTTTTTTTCTTTACAGCACCCTCCCTTATTCCTCTCAACTGTCTTGTTACCTCTAGTGTAGTGCGCAGTGATGAATATGGTTTTTTTTCAAGCTCCAGACTAATTTGAGAGTCAGACAGAAGTTCCAATGCCGATAGGTCCACCACATTCGGTAGACTATGCACATCAGCGCGAACCTCTGCCGAGGGAGGTTTCCTAGTCTGATCCGGAGTTCTTACAGTGGCAAAATGGCCTAGAGAAGATCTTTTTTGGAGGGCAACTGCTAGGTCTTGAGAAACTCTGCGTTCAAGGTCAGAAATACCCTGGTCAATAAATGAGTTTGCCTTTATTAAAAAATTATCTAAGGGTCCTACTATCTGACCCCCTTCAGCAGCAGTTTTGCTCCTGCTTCCTCGTGTAGTCATATTTCACAGGTTAGAATATAATCCTCCAAACAGACACCTATATAGGAACAGTATACAAATACTTATTACTACAAGCGTGGTGCATACATTCAGTTCTTAGTGACATACGGAATAAGAGACTTAGAGGATGGGACCGGTCCGGTCTTACACGGTCTCTAACGGGCTACAACGGGCCCGCCCTTGGCCCGGGCTTAGCCCCGTGCTTGGACCTGCGCGCGTCCCGCGTGCGCGCTGCTGTTGCTCCTGATAAGGGAGTAGACACAGGAGGGGGCGGGAAGAGGACCAGCTGCGGCCGATCAGCGCCGCTGAGCAGGCTGGGCCTCGCAGTCCCGCCTCTGTCCGTGTATGGGGCAGATGGTTACCGGCAAGTCCTCAGGGTCCAAACAGACAGCAGCAGCAAGGTTCAGGGACCGACGAGCGGCTCCCGCAAAGCGGGGGCCACGAGAAGTGGCGAAGTGGCCTGACAAGGTCCGTAGCAGCAAACAACCCTCCAACGAGGCCCAAGAAGAAAGCTCCCACCAGGTACGCTCACTGCGAGGTCTTTTGTGCAGGAGGGGGCGGGAAGAGGACCAGCTGCGGCCGATCAGTGCCGCTGAGCAGGCTGGTCCTCGCAGTCCCGCCTCTGTCCGTGTGTGGGGCAGATGGTAACCGGCAAGTCCTCAGGGTCCAAACAGACAGCAGCAGCAAGGTTCAGGGACCGACGAGCGGGTCCCGCAAAGCGGGGGCCGCGAGAAGTGGCGAAGTGGCCTGACAAGGTCCGTAGCAGCAAACAACCCTCCAACGAGGCTCAAGAAGAAAGCTCCCACCAGATACGCTCACTGCGAGGTCTTTTGTGCAGGAGGGGGCGGGAAGAGGACCAGCTGCGGCCGATCAGCGCCGCTGAGCAGGCTGGTCCTCACAGTCCCGCCTCTGTCCGTGTGTGGGGCAGATGGTTACCGGCAAGTCCTCAGGGTCCAAACAGACAGCAGCAGCAAGGTTCAGGCACTGACGAGCGGCTCCCGCGAGGCGGGGGCCGCGAGAAGTGGTGAAGTGGCATGTTATATTGGCAACTCTATCTAGGTTAAGGCAATCTGTAATTATATCTCTATTTAAGCCTATATCTGGTGTAACCCATATATTGTGACACAACAGTAAGGGGGAAATTTTGATGGTATCAGTAATATGTGTTAGACCCAATTCACTATGGCAGCTGTAAGTAGCCGTGGATCTGGGTACTGCTAATAAATAACAAGCTAAATGATTTTCGCATCGTTGTATCAATTCCACCTTTTCAATCCCCCAGATTCCAGCCCCGTAGGTACCAGTAGAAGTACACTTAGCTTTGTAAATCTGCAGTAATTCTGGCAGGGTCTCCCACCCAATTTCTTAGAGAAATGTATCACTGCTGATTGTTTGGCTGGGAGGGATGTAGTACGTGCGAAAGATCCAGCTAAAATGGAAACATCTTTGCCCCATATTGAAAATGCTTCTGTTCCGTTGGCTAAATCACTATTGTCCCGAGGATCTGTAAGGATAGTTTTTTGGAATGTCTGTGGCCTGGAGAGTAAAGTTGCAAATACTATCTGGGGGGAGTTCATACAGAACTTTGACATATTATGCATACAGGAAACCTGGCTTTTGAATGAAAAACATCTGGATGGCTATAAGACCTTTCATATCCCAGCGGTACCATCGATACATAGTAGACATAAAGGGGGTATTTGTTTATATGTGTCAAACTTGCTGAAGGTTCAGTGAGTTAAAATGATTAAATATTCCCCTTATTACCAAATGGTATCTATTAGATTACACTCGGGTACAGAAATACTGGTGGTAAATTTATATAACAATATTAAAAATGCTGATTTTGCAGAGAAGATGAAAGACTTTGTGGAAAATGTAAACTATTTAAATGCAGCAAAAGGGAAAGATGTAATTTTGGTATGGGGAGGGGGCTTTAATATTAGTGTATGTAACTCGAATGTATGTAGAGCACAGGAAAATGACTGGGAAGAGAGGATTGACATGAACCATCTTGTACATACAGATAGAGGGGAAAAAATAAATGATATAATGGCCACATTTGATCTAGGCTTCGCTAACATGATGTGTTCCCCGAAAGTTAAGTTCAGCTCGACCTTTTTAGCTAGGGGTTGTCAATATGTTATCGACTTTATTATTATACCTACTAGATATGCCAACTGGGTGGAAAAATGTACGATTCACCCAAATGGCCTTAGTGATCATTTACCCCTCAGTCTGAACTTAAACCTACCTGACTATAATAATTCTGCCACCATTGAGTCTCTTGTGTGGTCGCAAGAGATAGTACTGGCACGCCAAAACGGCTATGCATTAAAATGGGGTAAAGTGGACCCAACGAAAATTTATGCGGATATTATATCCAAAGCCCTGGCACCTATCTTAGTCTGCCTAGACGTGGAATCCACTAATAATGAAATCCTGGATGCCTTTGGACAGGTCACCGCTGTCATTCAAGATTCCCTTAACAAACCAAACACCAAGAAACACGAGAAGAGTAATGGTTGGTTTGATTCCCATTGTACAAAAGCTTATACACACCTTAAAGCTGCACTTAGAGCTAAATCTAGGGATCATGGGTTAAATAGAGCCTGTAGAAAGACTTATAGTCTGGCACGGACCATTCGGAAAAAAGAAATAAAAGAGATGGCTTGGCAAAATCTCCTGAAGGCCTCGCAATCCAAAGACTGTAGATTGTTCTGGCAGGCAGTTAATGCCCCCTACTTTACTAAAAAAGATATCGCAAAAATAGAAGTCGCCATTGATGAAAACACGTGGATAGACTTCTTTTCTAAGGTATACAAAAAAGAGGAAGGGGATGTGGGCCCGCCCGTTGAGGTTAACAACCTGGGCACACAGGTACAGGATCACTCTCCGATACCCATAGAAATTCTATATGAGGAAGTTTTACTTGCAATAAATAATAGTAAAGGAGGTAAAGCTCCGGGCCCGGATGGGATCCCAAATGATATCTTCAAGATGACCACTGAACTCTGGGCCCCAATTTGCACAGGCGTCCTTGTGGCTTGTTGTGCTAAAGGATTTATTAAAACCTGGGCTGAATCGGTAATTGTACCTATTTATAAAAAGGGGACAGAGAGAGCCCAGCAAATTATAGGCCCATATCCCTTTTGGACTCCCTCATGAAGATCCCAGGCAGGGTGGTCTTAAATAAATTACAAACTTGGGCAAGTGAAAATAATATCCTTAGCCCGGTTCAGTATGGATTCAGGGAGGGGATGGGGACTGTGGAGCAGGTTCTTAACTTTGTGATGATACAAGGGAAATACACCCGAGCAAAAAGAGGATGTCTCTACGCCATATTTGTCGACCTCACAGCCGCTTTCGACTGTGTGGATCATGGTAAGCTGTGGCAAATATTGAAAGAAACTTGGGTGGAACCTGCTATAGTGCACTTCCTTCGACAGTTGTACTCGGGTGCAACAGCGAAGGTGAGATATGGGCTGAAGGGAGAATGCAATGAATCCTTCCGCATAGAGAAGGGCGTTAGACAGGGCTGTGTCTTGGCTCCATTTCTCTTCTCCATATATACGAACGCTTTGGAGGGGGAATTGGAGGCAAGCACAGCTGATTCCCCAAGGTACGGAAAAAAGCAGGCTGTCTCCCTTCTCTATGCGGATGACGCAGTGCTAATGGCCAGAATAAGGATGAGTGCCCAGAGGGCACTCGCTAAATATATTGAATTCATGGAAGCAAGGGGCCTAAAATCAGTGCGAAAAAATCTTTTGTGATGATGTGTGGGAAAGGGCGGACGAAATGTAAGGCCATCAAGGTGGATGGCCTCTCTATCGAACAAACCAAAACCTTCTCTTATTTGGGGGTCTTACTAGATGGCTCTGGCTCGTGGGGCCCAGCGATTAAGAATAGGACCCTATTGTTTAAACGTTCCATTGCGGTACTAATGAATTTTGCTAAAAAACTAGGGAAAAGACCTCCTGAAATCCTTTTAAAAATATATATAGCTAAATGTAGAAGTATTGCACTTTACGGGGCGGGTATATGGGGCTTTTATAATGTAGCGTTGATTCAAATAGCAGAAAACTGCTTTTTGAGATATTTGCTAGCGCTTCCTCAGGGTACGTCAGTTTTTAACTGCTATGCAGAGTTAGGTATTGATTTCATTTCCCACATTATAAAACTGCAACCAATCCTACTCTGGCAGAGAGTATCGGCTTCAGAAGCGTTGTCCCTAAATAGGGAAATTATTAAGGACGCTATGGCCCTGGACAATGTAAAACAAATTCCATGGTTAGAGTATATTAGGAAAACGTTTATGGATCTGCAAAAGCCGGAATTGTTTAATAAGCCAGAACTGATTACCAGGATGTCCAGAAAAGAGTTAAAAAGGCTGTGTATGAAGCATTTTGATATGTTAAGATGTGCAGGTGAACTAACTAAAAAAACAGTACTTCAACATCAGATGTCCCTGGTCTGTTATGTGATTCAACCTTATTTATCTCTTTGTACTGTAGGTTTTGATCGCTTTATTTTAACTAGGTTTAGATTTGATTTATTTCATCGCCTGGTAACTTTTCCGACAAACAACGATTGGTCCAGGAACCTGGAATTATGCCCATGTGATAATTTATCAATACAATGTACGTTTCATGTAATCCTATTCTGTAAGCATTACGAGAATGAGCGCAAAAGATGGCTTAAAAACTATTTGAGACAGGGTTACTGGCGGCAATGCCGACCAGCGTACTTAAGCCTACAGCAATTGGAAAACGGAAAATGCATTATGATTATGATTGGTTTTTTAAAAAGTATTCTGAAGAAACGGAATTCTATGATTAATTAATCCTTTTTAATATTCCTGTTTAGCGTTGTATCAATTTAATAATACTTTTAAATGTTCTTAAAATAATATGGTTGTTATCCATTGTGAAATGTTGTATATATTACCTACTGGCGGTCGCCAGTAGGTATATATAGTTAGGATTTTTTCTCTATGGGTTTTTTGAAAATTCTATGTCTAATAACTTTGGCGTTTGTGGACGGAATTGGCTGAAATTTTCAGGAAAATGGCACATTTTGTTTCTGAGCAGCCCTTGAAAATTTGGGGGGGGTTCGTCCAGTGGGGGCCGAGAAAAAAGGGGGGTCCCAAAACGTGTTTTTAACATTGAGTTTTCCATAGGGCGGTTGGCCTCACTTTTAGCCCGAACGGCTGAATGGATTTGCACGAAACTTGGCAAAATTGTAGGGACTGGTAGCCCGATGTGCCTTTTGTAGGTCTCAATATATGTGCTCCAGTGGATTTTGAGAAATTAACGTTTAAAAAAAGATATATATCTGTAACAGTGGACCGGGCAGCGCACTGGTTCGCGGACTTTTCGCGCAACGGAGCTTTGTGAAGCGAAGCTGATTGGTTCTCCGGCGTCTGTCAACATTCCAAACAGTCCGTAGCAGCCGCCATCTTGTCTCTCGGTAGGATCGAGAGACAAGAGGAGGTCAAAACAAAGGGGGAAATAACTATAAGGGGGCATAGTAGATCCTCGCTGACCCCCTAGGTTTGATGTGGAGGTTTTAAAAGGGCCCCGCGGGGCAAAAAAAAATAATAATAATAATAATTGAACGGCTGAATGGATTTGCACGAAACTTGGCAAAATATTAGGGACTGGTAGCCCGATGTGCCTTTGCTAGGTCTCAATATATGTGCTCCAGTGGATTTTGAGAAATTAACGTTCAAAAAAAGATATATATCTGTAACAGCGCTCCGCTTCGCGTAACGGAGGTTTGTGAAGCTGATTGGTCATTCTGTCACTGGGCTATAGTTGGGCTACATCTGGCTGATATTTGGGCTACATTTGTTTTTTTGTGTGTCTGGCGGCCATCTTTGGGCTACATTGGGCTACATTGGGCTTCATTGGGCTACATTCGGCTAATTAGCAAATAGCTCATCGCAAACTAGGAATGGTAAAGAATCGCTATTTATTCCTTAAAGTTCGCTATTTAGGAAATGCAAATAACTTTGATGATACATATGGCGGTTCATCTCTAACAAGATAAGAAGCATAGGGATACATTTATGATGACTGGCGCATCACCAGGGATGTGTTAGTCATTTTGTGCCGCTGTTCCGTCACCTATGGTGTGCTGCATTTACAATGCGGCGCATCATGGGGCAAAAACAGCACAGATGCGTGATGTATCTGTGCCGTAAAGGTGGCGCATTGCTGGAGTTGTATCGCAAGTGTGATGAAGCTCCAGCAAGGGTCGGGGGTGCCCCTGTCGCAGGGTTTCTGTTCTCACACAGAACTGTGGACAGAGGATTGGAACCTCGGCGAATTAGGGTGTCCCAAAACTCACGTTAGTAATCAAAAACTCCTTAGCAAGCTAGGTACAGTGTCACATTGGATATAACAAACTCTCAATGTTTAGACAATCCAGAATATGAACTTATAGTACCTCAGGATACGTGGAACTCATGAACAGTCGGTCGTTATAGATTTCTTAGAAACCAGAACATGGAGTTAAGAAGAACAGATGTGTATTTGAAATGTTTATTTACTAATGCCGTCTTCTCAGGCGTAGTACCTTAGATAATAAAAGTACACATATTATCAGTAGCAAAATTACCAGCATAGTTACTAGTACATAAAAAGTGAATGGTGATAGTATGTTAACATGCTGTAAATGAATAAGAGTTAGCAACACTTATAAGCAGCCGCGGGCCGTGGAGGGAGTTACGGTGAGGCAGGGAGGCGGGGAGGGGGAGAAGCAGGGTGGAGAATACAAGTACACATATTATCAGTAGCAAAATTACCAGCATAGTTACTAGTACATAAAAAGCGAATGGTGACAGTATGTTAACATGCTGTAAATGAATAAGAGTTAGCAACACTTATAAGCAGCCGCGGGCCGTGGAGGGAGTTACGGTGGGGCAGGGAGGCGGGGAGGGGGAGGGGCAAGGTAGAGAGGGCTCCACCCTGCTTCTCCCCCTCCCCGCCTCCCTGCCCCATCGTAACTCCCTCCACGGCCCGCGGCTGCTTATATCTCACCCTCCCTAATACACATATTATATTATTTGCTAAGAAGGTCTCTTTGTGTTGGTTTAGGGCGTGCCCATACTTTAGTGTCTTAGATTTGAAGGAATCACATCAGCATACACCAGCTCTCTCTTCATGTGAACCGCATCAACTGTTGTGTATGTGTGTTCGGCAAAGCAATATAAAACCCGCCTCATGCCCAGAATTGGCAGAAGTTGCACTTATGTTATGAGTATGAAGTCGTGGAGATCAGACCTCATAACAATTCTGTATCGTGTTGTTCTTGAAACTTTAGCACTCGCTGTACAGATATAGTTTAACAAGTAAAGCAGATAGTAGACCAATAACATAT
Organism: Lissotriton helveticus; assembly: GCF_964261635.1. Classification (NCBI taxonomy): domain Eukaryota; kingdom Metazoa; phylum Chordata; class Amphibia; order Caudata; family Salamandridae; genus Lissotriton; species Lissotriton helveticus. Next base: position 1,342,862,953 of record NC_136061.1, on the reverse strand, counting down.
TATTCTCATGTAAACCACGATGAACTACTAGGTGGAAAGCTAAAGCAACAACTAAGTGTCGTGTGCAGAAGTTGCAAAAAAGGAAAAATGGCGTTTAAACCGGTAATGAGCCCATGCTAACTTAACACGGTGTAAAGATATCCAGGACCTAGATGACACCTCCTCATGATCCGGAAACGAACTGAATAAGATAATAGAAGTGCCATCTCATGAGAGCAGATTGCAAGTTTATATGTGGACGGTCCGCAAGGTAAAGCATTAAAAACTAGGAAAATTTAATGCTAAAGAAAAATAAAACAGCCAAGTACTTTATCGAGTCTTAAGCCAATAGGCAAGGTAAATAATAAAAACTTGACAAATAAGTCAATGAATTGTCAATGAAATGCTAGTACTCAGCATATCAAACATGAAAAAGGTCTATGACATAACTGTGTATGCAAAATAAGCTGCAACAGCCTCCAATAGGAAGTCACCGTCTTCATCCGAAAACAGTTCAGCCATCCAATTTAAAAGCGGAAAAGAACATACGTGCTCTCCCAGCACCGGATCCTCTATCACCATCAGAGGACAGCTCGGTGGGTTTTCAAGAAAGCTCTGTTCCAAGAAAGACTGTGCTGCCGCCAGTAAATTCCAGGGACCAAGTAGTCCATGCATCAATGCCACAGCCATAATCCTTTCGCCAGGACAAACCAACTCGTGAGTAATGATAGGAGTCATCAGCTGATTAAAGTCGACGTCAGGAGAAACCGGTCCGCAGAGACACAAATCAATGGCCCAATCGAAATCACAGGTCAGGCAGTGAAATACAGGCTGGACACAGGTGAAGTAGGAGAACCGAAAAGATAATCCATATGCCGTGCTTAATATCGCCAACGGCATTGTGCCATAATATTCTAGCATGCGATTGCGGAACAGTGTCAGCAGCTGCAGGGTCGGAGGTTGCATAGGAGGGACATCCATATTTAAAAATGTAAAAAAGCACAAGAGCGTCCGCTGGTAATGCAAGTAAAAATGCCAATCTACGAACCAGAGTGCAGAAAATACAATGAAAGGAAGCAGGGATGACTCCAAAGATTTTCTCAAATGAAGTCACGAGACCACTGGTAACAACTTTAAAAAAGTGTGCCAGGGACTTTGTGGAGGATGCGTTAAAGATAGTCGGAAACATGTTGCTGAAATTGAAAGGCAAATCTTAATTGAAAAGGGTGTGCACCTCTGTATGGGTGTTCGCTATGTGAAGTACGAAAGTTTCACGGGCCGAACTCAAGGCCACCTCTCTCTGAGACAAAAGAGCTCTTATTCTTGCCATGCCGTTGAAACGTGTCCCAAGGTTGGTATTTGTGGCCAGATTGAAAACTCCCTATGTTCATGTGTGGGAGGAAATAGAACATTTCTGCAGCAAATAACCTGTTCACTTACTGTTACGATAAAAGGAATACTTTTAATTAACTCAGAACAATCTTCATTATTGAGCATCAAATAACTACCATTTTCCAACAACTTGAACGTGGGGATGATAGCAGGAAGTGGCGTGCCTTGCAACACGCAAGCCATATTTGGTCGGTGTTTGTTGCATGAACCGTGTAACTGTATGTGCCTACACATTAGTGAATGATCTGGCGTCTCAGTGCATTCCTCTCCATTCAGATAAACTTCTTGATCATCTTTGAAACATCTGTATGTGTATGGAAGCGACCAGACCTCATGAAGAAAAGCACTACCTAAAGGTTCATAACGACCTATTGGTATATATTTCATACAATTTGAAAACTTATATAAAGCAAAAGGCAGCGTTATTAAACCGTGGATAAGGCATGTTGCCAAAAAACCCGCAATCCTCTGCTGATGATGTCACTGAGCATGTCATGAATGATGTAATATGTGACATCATCAGCAGTGGATTACGGGTAATGGTATCTCTAGTTTACTCCCTTATAGCTGTGTTTCTTTTAACATAAGTGTCTGTTTCCTTCCTTTATACTTACTGTTTTTGGTTCGCTTCCGGTTTGCGTACCAGCGAGCGAACTAGGAAGCGAACTAAGAGAAATAGAGGTTGGCACAGTTCCAAATATTGTACCAATTTTTTAATAACGGGGAGGTAGTTCTGAAAAGAACTTTTTTTTTTATTTTTCTGAACATTTTTTTACTGTTTTTGAATTTTTCGGAACAGTTTTATATTTTTTTGGGTTTTTCTTGGAGGGGGCAATGAAAACGATTCATTGTAAAGGGCTCAACAGGAGCAACAAAACAAAAAAAAGAAGTATTTATTATTTTGGGCGTTTCGGACAAACTTGCATATGATAGTCAATAGCTCTGTTGATCAGAGTGATGCTTTTTTCTCCGTAGGAAATGAATCCATCGCAAAATGCGCAGATGTGTTTTACATCACCAAATCTCATTTGTATATTTGGCACCATCTCCCTGCCCTCTGGTCCCGTTACTTCCGGTACAACAGATCTTCTGGCCATAATAGGGAGATTATCTAGGTCGTTCCGAAACTGTGCAGCACTGTAGTTGTTAGGATGCCACCTAGTCATATGGCGATGCATTGTGTAGTTTCCGAAACTGTATTTTTTGTCGGTCCCTCTGGACAGTCTATCTTGACATATAAGGCAAGTTACGTATCTTGCATTTACTTTTTTCTGACCTTTGGGAATTTTAAAAAATTGCCAAATGAAGTTTTCTTTCCGGTGAGACGTCCTGGGCTGCTCAGGCAAAAACTGCCTCTCTTCGTGCTCGTCCTCCTGTTCCTCTTCTTCTTCTTCTTGTTGAATTACAACTTGAGCAGGTGGTCCACTCTTCCTTGGATGTGGTGGAGGTGGTGGGGAAGCACCAGCTGAAGCTACTAAAGAAGCCATTGCTCAGTGATCACAAAGGGTCTTTCTCTCACAATGATGAAAGTCAGAGTGAGGAAAGAAGGAGGGATTTTCATCATTTGGGAAAAACAAGAGTTCTCAACCAATCAAAAGTGTTCATTTTAGATTATATGACCTAGTCTTACATCATTAGGAAACCAAAAGTGAAATGAACCAATGAAAAGTGTTATTACCAAGTCACATGACTTGCTGTGTTTACGTTAAGCGCTTTGCAGGGCCTCCCGGTTTGCTTCCAGAAACCTGCGCTTTGCAACTCGCTTCGCGTACCAGTTCGCTAACGTAGCACGTCATATGACGTATCACGCGACAACGTGAAACGTCATGCGGACGGGAGGCGTCACGATGTTGTTTTCTAACGCGGCACTTGCGGTAAAGAAACGTTTACCGGCTCGCGGTCTATTTCGCGGCATCAAGGTCAGCTAACGGGAAGCTTCCCGATTCGCGAAGCGGGAACGAAGAAAAAAAAATATTTTTAAAAAAAATTATTCATAAACATATAAAATATATTTTTGGATTTAAAGAAGAATACATTTTACAGCTACAGATATTAGCTGTTAAAAAAACAATGAAATTCACAGAAAAAACCATAGGTTATAGACCATATATAGTTAGGAATTAGCATTTACAAAACCTTGAAAATTCACTGAAAAAACCATAGGTTATAGACCATATATAGTTAGGAATTAGCATTTAGAAAACCTTATTTTACTCACACAAAACCATTGAAATTCCATATATAGTTAGTTGCACTAACTATATATCGCGCACCCGCAATCCACTGCTGATGATGTCACATATTACATCATTCATGACATGGTCAGTGACATCACTGATGACATCACTGGTGACATCTCAAATGACATCACTGATGACATCACTGATGACGTCTCATTTGGCATCATTCTTGTGCTAATACGATAAACCTCTTCAGACTCTAATATAACCTTAGATACACTCAGTGTATACAGACACTCACACACTGCCACTCATCCATGGAGTTACTCACACACCCAGTCAGTCATGCAAAGAAACAATCTCACCTCCATTTCTTCAACTATACAGTTATACACACCTTACTTATTGAAACATATACTAACACATATTTACTCTCTTATACAATCCCTGATACAAGTTCACAATGATCGATACAACCACTCACTCAGTGGCTCTCATGCACAGTTATTTATATATGCCAACTCTCACATGTACTGTGTTTTACATATGTACTTACTATGACATGTAGCATTGAGATATCCATTCACTCATCAATACACTCATGCACACAGTCAACTGCCCATGTAGCTGTTTCCACATGCACTCTTGAACTCATACACCTAGTGAATAAACTGCTCACACATCTATGCACAGAGTCACACACCTTCCAGCCACCCCCACACAAACTCAATCTCCCATAGAAATACTTGGGCAACCAATTAATAACACATATAGCCTCTCGTATAGCTAATGATCAACACATGCAGCAGTTTACATCACAACAGACATAATGATGCACAAATTAAGACAGTTTAGTCACTAACCCATGCATTCAGTGAGACACATTTAATCACTCACTCATACAGTCAGTCACGCACCTACTAAATCCTTCATCCAGACACTTATACATCCACTCATTCTTCAATATCTAAGACATATTTTAACTTTACAGAAACATACAGTCACTGGATGTTGTCATCAGTGATGTCATTTGAGATGTCATCAGTGATGTCATCAGTGATGTCACTGACCATGTCATGAATGATGTAATATGTGACATCATCAGCAGTGGATTGCGGGTGCGCGATATATAGTTAGTGCAACTAACTATATATGGAATTTCAATGGTTTTGTGTGAGTAAAATAAGGTTTTCTAAATGCTAATTCCTAACTATATATGGTCTATAACCTATGGTTTTTTCAGTGAATTTTCAAGGTTTTGTAAATGCTAATTCCTAACTATATATGGTCTATAACCTATGGTTTTTTCTGTGAATATATATATATGTCGCTTTTCTGATTTTTATCTACTGTTAAAATCGAATAAAGTGTTTCTGATTCTGATATAAAAAAATGTATACAACTATATCATTAAATAAACTGATCATCCAATCAACAATAATTATTAAACAACAAACAATTAAATAACCATTATTTAAATGAATAATTTACATAATTAGCAATCAGTAAACAATTGATAAAACAATAATTAAAAACCTATAAACAAAAATGCATTTGGACGAGTTAATTCAGCAAATCCTGGCTGTCTGGGGGCCTGCTTGAGCCCCATAATGCTGTATTGGTTTGCCGCTCGAAGTTGGGAGCAAGCTGTTCTGACCCCTACTGACCTGGAATACATCCACTGAGGAGGCTGCGGGGCTTTTGGCAGGCGGAATCTCACCACCGGCGCACCAGCGGGACTACAAGTCCCAGGAATCCAAGAGCGGCTCCTAACACGCCGCACCTGGTGGCTCTTCCCGGCTGGCCGCGCCTCCTGCCTGGGAGGCTAAAACCGCGACTCGCGGCCCCCGCTCCGCGGGTGCCGCTCGAAGTTGGGAGCAAGCTGTTCTGACCCCTACTGACCTGGAATACATCCACCGAGGAGGCTGCGGGGCTTTTGGCAGGCGGAATCTCACCACCGGCGCACCAGCGGGACTGCGAGTCCCAGGAATCCAAGCGGCTCCTAACACGCCGCACCTGGTGGCTCTTCCCGGCTGGCCACGCCTCCATAGACCTTTGGCTATAGAACCACGCCCTTAGACGCGCAACGCGGGACGCGCGCGGGCGGGCGCCGGGCTAAGCCCGGGCAAAGGGCGGGCCGTTCTAGGCCGTTAGAGGCCGGCAGAGACCGGACCGGGCCCACCCTCTAACGTCCCCGCTCTATTGCCCCCCCTCTACTTACCCCAGAATGGCGACTAGAGCCTTACGGAGTAAGTCTGCTCAGCAAGGCGTAAGTACTCTGGAAAAATTCTTCCCAAAGGCGAGTTCCCAAACTAGCAAATGTCACTTAGCCACAGACTCTCACCTTGAGATGGGTCCCGAAAGTGTGTTCCTGGACCATGGGGAAACTTTTTCAACTGATGCTAGTACACCCATTCCTTTGGAGGCTACCCATATGTCATTATTGGACAGCATTGATCAGACTATTGAGTCGGTCCTTCAGCAGCTAAGAACTCCTTCAACGCAGAGGGATAGAAACTCTTCCCGGCCATCTGGGATTTCTGACCGTCCTGCTATTCCGGATAATATGGGATCAGACACGCCTGAAGCGGGACAGGCGGTCCTGCTCATAGACCCTGCAGATAGTCGGGTGGAACAACCTTCAAAAAGGAAAAGGCCCAGGGAAACAAAGAGGGCAAAAAGGGCAAAAATTGACATAACTGAATCATCCCACGAAGATAGCACAGATATTTCGGTTTCCCCTGAGCTCATTTTATCTGGGTCTAGGCCGGATCTCATGGGCTCCCCAGCTCCTGTGTTACTATCATTGCCGGCGGGCCCATTCATCCTTGGTGGGGAAACCTCTAATAGTACAGATACAATAATTAATTCACTTACAGTCATTATTAAAAATCTGCTAACCCCCATCTCAGCTAGATTGGACGCCATAGAGAATCTACTCCAGTCCCTGGAAAACAACTACATTAGGAAAAGCCCTGGCCTAGCTATAAATGTTCCCATAGTTACCGGGGATCCACCTGGGAATAGATCACCTTCCTCTGTAATGTCCCAGGTCTCCAATAGGGTATCGCTGAGCACAAACGGTGCGTCTGCTTCCCAGACGCGCACTTTGTTACCTTCAGCGCCTAGGCCCCCTGTCCCGGCTCCCAGGAGATCCAAGCCACCCCCTGCGCACCAATTGGCGCCGCAATCGGGGGCGGTAGTGGGTTCCACAAATGGCCCGACTGGTGGTATCGCTCCCCCCCCTGATAGGCGCAGGGTGGTTAACCTGCCCCCAGAAGCAGTTCCATACACGGCAATTATGGTGGGAGTTCCTGAGCTAACTGGTGGTGTAAGGGAGACCCAAGATTCTCTACGTAACAAGGTTATAAGCTGGCTTAGCATCAACAGGCCGCTGCCTTCAAACCTGAAAGGTGAGGTTTTGATGGTAAGGAGGATTCCATGGATTGGCCCTACTTTAAAGAATAGGGTAGGGGATTGTATCATTCTAAGCTTCAAAAGCCCACACGTTGCAAATTACATCTGCAATTGGCTTGTAAGGCCTGACAAGTCCAATATTGAACTTGTACCCCTTTCATATTTCTATCCTAGTGATAGCAACACGGTGGTAGGGAGTGAGAAGGGGTGGACTAGGGTAGGCTTTGCTGTAGATGGCTCGCGTTATAGACCAAGGCACTCTTTTCCACCTGCCCAGGCCAATTTCATACATCATAACAGGTTTTCCTGTTTGGATCAGGTCGATTGACCACAAACCAGGGAAATCTTGTCCGGTCCTGGGAAGATGGTGGATGAGGTGCAAAGACGTGTGGGATCGGGTATAGTCCCTGTGACTGAACTCACCCGGCAGGATATCGCTAAAGAGCGAATGGTTGACACGGACGATAGTCTGTGCCATCTGGGACCCTCACTTAACACCGGGCCTGTCCATATTTTGCAAACTGGGGTGGCGGAGATGGCCGGGCCTCCCGCCATCGTGGTTTGTAGCATTGGTCTCCTAGATGTTAATCCACCCATGGTCACTGTGCAACCTCCGACCGGAGGCCAGGGTAGCCTGCCACTTGACCCAGGGTTGAGAATTCTCTCCTGGAATGTGGCAGGAATTGCAAATAAGGAAGGCTCACCGGAATGGGATCACCTAGTAGGTGGATGTGATATCCTCCTTCTCCAGGAAACATGGGCGAGGGTCACCCAGTCTAGGAGAGGGTTTGAAATATTTGAAATCCCTGCCAAATGGAGTGGGAGGGGGAGGCCATCAGGTGGCTTGGCAATCTGGATTGCGAGTCATACTGGGTGCCAGGCGGAACAGGTTTATACGTGTTCGCAGGACATCCAGTGTGTTCGGCTCACATGGCCTGGTAAACCACCGTGGGCCATTGTTAACGTCTACTCGCGACCAGTGGCCTCGCCAAATGAATCACCAACCTTAAACGATCTGTCCTCCTTTTTGGGTCAACTTCCGGGAGATCTCAAGGTGGTGCTTGGAGGAGACTTCAATTGCCACTTTGAACCTCTGGAAGGTTTACTGGATGGTGCCCTTACGGCCGAGGATGACCACTGGGGGGTTCACCCTCGTCTTCTCCTCACCCCAAAGCCTGGTCCCCCCTAGCAATACAACTCATGTCCCTTACCCTGAATTGCGCACTGAGGGCGTGTAATGGTCGTACTCCTTCCGATACCCCCTCAGTGTGTACTTTCAACAGGAGGGGCCATGAGTCGAGGCTAGATTACATCATGGTGGACATTACACTCTGGCCAAAAGTCCTCGACTTTAGGGTAATAAATAGGGCAGATAGTGATCACAATGCCCTTTGTTTAAATATCCAGTGCCCTTTGCCTTCGGCGGACTCATCCCCAGTAGATCAAGGGGAAGACATGGGGGATTTGCTCCTCACAACAAATAGGCGCCGGGTTAAGTGGGGAAAGCTGGTGAGCTCAGAAGAGGCCATTAATAAATTATATGAGCTGGCACTCCCAAGGTTCATGGAGGTGGATGCACTTCTGGATGAACCGAGAACCCCAGATTATAATGAGAAACTGGGAAACATACATCAGGATCTAGTGAGGGATTTGGTTGAGGTATTCCATCCCGTGGTGCCAATTCGAAAGAAAAAGACCCATGTTCCCACCTGGTACACCTCCGCTTGTAGGGCAGCAAAATCTGAGCTCATTGCTGCAATAAAAGAGGGGTCCAATAAGGCCAATGTACGTGACCTTAGGAAGCACTACAAATCAGTGACGGTGACCGCCAGGACCGAGTGGGATTGGAACCACTGGCAGGACCTTCATGATGCCCTAAAAGTTAGGGATTCCCGGAAATTTTGGGCCCTTGTAAACAATGGGATAGGGGAACTCAATAAAGCAATTGAACCTAACATTGCCCCCGCGGCTTGGGAGGCCCACTTTGGGTTACTCTATCAAGACATTAATTCCTGCCCGGACATAGCACTGCAACTGCCCTTGGGTTCTCAGGTTTTTGGCATGGAATTATCCCTGGGGGAAGTGGAGGCTGCCCTAGAGCGTTTACCAGTGGGGAAGGCGCCAGGTCTGGATAGGTTACCCGGGGATCTATTTAGGCATCACCCGGACATCTGGGGTCCATACCTTCTCATCCTTTTTAATGCCATTCTCGGAGGTATGGCGATCCCTGGGTCATGGCTGGGGGCAGAGATTGTACCAATCCACAAGAAGGGATCCACTCTGCTCCCCGCCAACTACAGGCCTATAAGCCTAATAGACGTGCCCCAAAAGCTCTTTGCGCGCCTCATTTTAAACCATCTCCTAGACTGGGTGGAGGACAATGACATCATGAGCCCCCTCCAGGCTGGCTTCAGGAAGAACACGTCGACCATGGACCAAATCTTTCGCCTCCTTCTCCTATATTGGAAGACGGTAACGCTAGAGGGAGGTCGACTGTACATGGTCTTCGTGGACCTGAGGTCAGCCTTTGACCTAGTCCCCAGGGGGAAGCTATGGGAGGTTCTGCAGAAGCTAGGAGTACCCCCCCACCTCCTCAGTATCATCACTAGGCTGCACGAGAACAACTTTGCACAAGTGAGGTGTGGGAGGGATGGAAAGCTCTCGGGTAAATTCCCGGTCCGTCGAGGCGTCAGACAGGGCTGTGTTCTGGCTCCGACCCTGTTCTGTCTGTACATTAACAGCGTCATTCAACATCTTGACGCGGTTAAAGACAATGATGCCCCGGTTTTGGCAGGAAGGAGGGTCCCGGCAATAATGTTTGCCGACGATACCCTCCTGCTTTCCAAATCCCCTATGGGGATCCAGAGGATTGTGGACGGTTTTGGCCTTTTCTGTCACCAACATGGGTTGGAGGTGAACACGGAAAAAACTAAGTTCATGATCTTCAACCCCCCCACCAAAACTAGACCCAACCCAAAACTGGGGGAAACTAGTCTCGAGAGGGTCTCGACCTTTATATATCTGGGGGTATCACTTCAAGAAAACTTAGCATGGGACTCCCAGGTAGCAAGATCTAGGCTGAAACTTTCCCAGCTATCGGGCGCACTCTTGAAGGTGGCCAATAAGTCCACCTTTAAGCCCGTAAGCCCGGCTTTGGAAACATACAGGTCCCAAGCGAAGGCAGCAGCCACTTATGGCAGTGAGCTGTGGGGACATAAAGCAGGGAAGGTTATGGCAGGGGTGGAAAATTGTTTTCTGAGACGCTTACTTGCTCTCCCGCAAGGTACACCACTCCTCCCCCTAAGACTTGACCTGGGCCTTCCCTCTATTGCTGAGGATCTACTGTCGAAACCTGTGAAGTTCTGGCACCGGATATGGACCACCGAGGAACTGTATCATTATAGGCAGGACCTTACTCATGTCATGAGGCTGAATGCTAACTGTAAAATTCCTTGGCTGGCATTTATTAAGTCGGAACTGTTTAGTCTGAATTTGCCAGACTTATGGGATGATCCAGCTCAGGGCTGTCGAAGTATTTCGCGCAAAACCCTTGCCCAGCTGTACAAGAATAAAAACCTTGTTGACATGGTTAATGCTCATGATAGTGGCACTTTGACGGGGCGTTTTATGGAATCCAAAAGTTCTTATGTGTTTGAACCTTTTATGGATTTTATTTTTCCTCTCTTGGCGAGGAAACTGTTCCTGCAATGGAGGTTTGGCACACTCCCTACTAAAGTGTTCACCTTTAAATGGTCGCCAGGGGGTGATAAACTCTGTCCATGCTGTAAAGCCAATGACGAAGATGACTTGCACATAATGTTTTGTTGCCACGCCTACCGGAGCCCGAGGAGGCGCTGGTTAGCACCTCTGTGTCGGAACTTGGGCTTTAGGAAGTATTTACAGGCCTACAGGGTCATGAAAACCAACACCCTGGGCCACATTGTGTTCGCGGTTTCTAAATTCTTAATGGCAGCATGGATAATAAGGAAGAAAATGTCCGGCTAATTTATATTACCTTGTATTTCTCAACATTGCAGGTCCAGTAGGATTTTTATTTGTAAATATCGTGTTTTAAATGTATGTATTGTTTTACACTGCATCTTTTATGGCCCATGTGGCCGAAATAAAGAATTTTTGGAATTGGAATTGGTATTGGTTTGTTTTGCTCTGCTTAGTGCAAGGGACTTCTTTTTCCTCTTCTTAGAGCATAGTGTAGGTTTGGGGAGTAGTCACTCCTATGATGGTGTATGCTGGTAGCCATAGGATCTGGACTTGGAAGATGCTATCTATCACGCCCATACCATCATTCTAGTAAATATGTAGTTTATGGCAAAGCAAATGTAAGTGGACTGGGGTGCTATCAGTCTCGCAACCTCTACAGCATCTCTGAGGATTGTGTTTGTCCAATTCCCATTAATTACTAATACAATGCAAATTTTTGTTTGTGTTTTCCGGCCGTAATTTTTGCTGTTTTGCGTATCACAGTAAATACTTTTCCTGTTCTTTCTGAGGTAGTGTCCTGCCTAGTTCTGTCTCCCATATATTTCACCCTGTGATATTAGTGTTTCAAGTCCTATGTGTGAGTATATTGTAAATACCATAAACTGTTTTTAGTTGTTTTCTCTGAAATTAGACACAATATCAGAAACAAAAATATTGTGTCAAAAATAGTGAGGACAAAAATATTGTGAAAGTAAGTATCTATAGATAAGTACGTTTTACTATACATAACTCCACATATATAGATATAAGTATCTTCAAGGTACGTAGATGTGGAGTTAGGAAGGATAAATCTATACTTACCTAAAAGTTGCACTTACCTTCTCAATATTTTGGTCCTCAATATTTTTGACACGATATTCAGTCCACGCAATATTTTTGTTTCTGATATTCTGTCAGTAATCTGTTTTCTCTGGGCAGCAGTCATCTTTCAAATTTAGTGAGGGGTTTACTGGCCTGTGATTTAATGAAAAGGTGAAGGACCCAGTGCCAGATCTGCCTACATCAAAATCCTTCTGTTTCTGGCAAGACATGCTGGGAGAGTATCTCTTTGAAGGTTTTGCATCTCTGACTCGATGAACATATCCCCTATACATGTGCAGCCCTTCCGCCTCATGAGATCAAGCTACTGTTTTTATATGTGTGTCAAATCCTGGATTAACAAGAATGGGTGAAAGAGGAGAGGGAAACGTAGAAAGGCTTTCTTTAGCCACAAGGCAGTTCCAACTTTCTAATTTCGCTCTAATGTCCATGGAGATACAGCCCCCATGCTTTATTCCAATCTCAAGGGACTTGCCAAATGTAAATTCCACCTACTGTTTGGTCCATAAAGAACCAGTTTTCTCCAAATCTGGTAATGTCATTTTAGTACGCATCTCATTCGGGAGGACCAGTGGTATTGTTTAGTAGTCGTTATGCCCCTCTACCCTCTTAGCTGCAATGTTACTGAAGTAATTCTGTGTTTGTTTACCTGCCTACGTAAAATTATCTGTCCATGCTTGAATCCTTAGGAGGGTTTCATGACAGAATATCATGGAAACCAATATTGATCCGCCAAAATATTGCCAAAATAGTATTGTTTACAAAAATATTGCCATCCAATATTTAACCAAAAAATACACAAATATCGCTGACATAAATATTGTCATCAGAAACATCTGAATTTAACAATATTGAACACGCAAATATTGAAATAGTAAATTTTGTCTAATACTTAAATATATACACAAAATCAAAAATATAAAAAACACAATATCGACTACAATAATGCCGCAAAAAATAATTGGAAAAAATTTACATCATAAACTATATAAAAACCACAATATCGACTACAATAATGCCGCAAAAAATAATTGGAAAATATTTACACCATAAACTCTCTTTTTTAATGAAAGATAAATAGAAAATAATGCACAAATAAAGTGCACAATAAAATGAATAATGCATTAAAATGACTAACAGAAAAATATTCACATATCTAAGCAAATATATTCACCATAAATGTACTATTAAAAATAAACACAAGTTAAAAAACAAACATTATTACAATATAATAAATATGACAGCCACTAGATCTGCCGTCTCTGCCTCTGAGGGACTCCTCCCCCCAGAGGTCATCATTCAGTCCAGGAGGAGGGATTGCAATGTGCTTTTAAGGTGCTTTAAGCACCCGCTGCATGGGACACCACAAGGACTGCTGTTTCTTCCTCTAAGGGACTCCTTCCTACAGAGCTCACCGTCCAGCCCAGAAGGAGGGTCTGCAACACACTATTAAAGCGATTTGACACCCGCTGCATGGGTGCGCCACCAGGACTGCTGTTTCTGCATCTGAGGGGTTCTTTCATCCAGAGGTCACCATCCAGACCAAGAGAATGGGCTGCAACAAGCTATTAAAATGCATTCATCAACCGCTGCACAGAACGCACCCATGGCGTGTGCCCAGGCACAGACCTGGCCAAGTGTGGGCTAGTCTGTGCCTGTCTGCATCCAGATGAGGGTGAGCTGGACCTTCACCATGTCATCTATTGCTCCAGTTATTACCATGGTGAAGAGTAAGGCTACATTCAGGGCTCTGAACAAGTCAACCAGTGGTGTTTCCAGTACTGCTTCCTTCCTCACTAATGCAATGGGCACTCTTAACAAAGAATTAGACAATGTTGAGAAAAGAGTTTCTATATTTCAAATGCTACATCGCGGTCAAGATCTGGAACGAGCTCACGATCGACATCAGACGTGCACCCTCCCTGAACATCCTCAGAAAGACACTCAAGACTTGGCTCTTCCACGAAATGGAGCTGCTAATCCCCCACACAATATGCTGGTGGTGCTGCTGGGGCAGTCTCATGGAGGTTTTTACTCCATGAAACTGCTGGTGGTCAGGAACCAAAGGGGCCCCCCTTGCCCCACGCATGCTGGTGCATGCAGGGGGGCGCATGTTATGTCCCCCTGTGTGCAGGAAACCTCCAATTCCAGCACGGCATGGAATTCACAGTCCATGCCATGCTGGAACATGCGGTGGCAGTCCTGCAGCGGTGCATCATTAAAGCTCATGTTTGAGCCTTTTTACTGCACCACCCCGTGACCGCCACGTCACCTGCCTGCCAGACCAAAATGTCACTTGTAATCGGGTGGGTGGCAGCACTGTTTGGCGGTGAGGGAGCAGGGGTTGGTGTGCTGGCCTGCTCCCACACTGCCAAACTCGTACTTGAGCCCTAGGTAATGTGCAGGACCCTCTAAGGCCCAAAAATCTGGGACTCTCAGTCCTGTTGCAATGAGCCTTTCATTAAGCATACGATAGCCCATTGTACTGCCCAAGTTGCGTCTTCCGATACTAGTAATACAGTTTATATAGCTATTGTGAATGAATCTATCATGCCCGGTGAGACAGGTAATCAAGACCAACGTGACAGGGTAGGTCTAGATACAAATGGTTTGAAACAAGCAGACAATGTGGACAGTTTTATTTGCACTTGCCTTCAGAATGTACGAGGTTCCTGATTGTACTAAAAGGGGTTCCTCCTTTGGCCGTTGGACAAAAGGAAACCTGGGAGGAATTATCTGATAAAGCCAAACATTGGAAAGTAACAAGGCTGGGAGGTGAGGATATGTCATAAATGGGATAGTCATGGTTAGGAGAATAAAATGGGTTGGTCAGGGGCCCAAAACAGATTGCAATGATTGTGTTGTGGTAAATTTTTATTCAGCTTTAAATGCTGAGAGGGCTCTCTCTGTTATCAGGACTTTAGGGGAGAGCAGCATTACAGTGGCGTTCCTGGGGTATCTCTATCAACAGCATTTAGCCTCTAACACTCCTATGTAGGTTCCACCATCTCAGCATCTGAAGAGTGCATTTATGCCTCAACCAAGGACCGACTTGCTCCCTTTAGAGAGTCTTGCTACACATACCTGCCTTCTTCCTCTAGGGCATTCAATGGAGCAAGGTAGACTATCACAAGAAACTGTAAAAGACAACATGCATGAGGATGGTAGCTTAAAGGGTATAGGTGTTCCTAAGGAGGGAAACATTCTTAAGCATGGACTAGAGTTTGGGAGTGGTAACAGGTGTCTAATTGAGGGTAACCGGAGTATTCTGAGCTGGGAGGTGACAGGGTTTAGACTCAAACTTGAGGATGATGATTGGTGTACACTAAGGAGCCGATTACGATGTTGGAGACTTTTCGACCAATATCGCTGGTTTCAATTATGACCAGCTGATTACGATACAGCTGGGAATTGAAACTGGACAATCATTCCTACTGGCTTCCGATGGGCTCAAGGAACCCATTGGCCAGTCGGAACCAGTCCATAATCCATATGGACGGCGGATTACGCCGTCTGGATTACGATGCAGAGTTTCCGGCAGGGTCTTCATGCTGGCCTTTCTGACAAGGAAACCCTGTCTGAAAGCATGTTTGGAGGACCGTAACAGAGCCCCCTTTCCCTTGCGGCCTGGGGGGGTCAAGGTCCACCTATGGTGCCTCCTCCATTAATCCCTGCACCTTGTGGCAGGCACCAGAACTGGGAGATTGTGTTAATCCCTGCACCTTGTGGCAGGCACCTTGATATGCCTGCCACGGGTGCAGGGATTACCATAATCTTCCAGTTCTCAATGGGAGCTTGTGTTACGGCCAGTTTATGGCCGCAACACAAGGTTATATTGAAGATTTTAGTACTTTCTTCACCGCAGTCCTGTCTTCTAAGAAGGGAAGGTCTAAAGCAGATTTTGCCGTCCTCCTAGTTACACATATGCAAGGTAGTGTGGAATATATACTAGTTTTAAATTCCCTCTATTCTCAACTGGTATGTTAGAAATATAAAGGAGGGAGGAAACTTTTGTTGATAGATTTTAATAATAACATCTTTGATATCTCTGTGGTGGACATAGTTTTTGCCCTCGATAATGAATTGGAAGTGTACTTGAATTCATGTAGGAGAAATTTGTATATTGTATGTGTCAGGAACTTTATGCTCCGTCCATCACCACCCCCTTTTGTACCGCTTTTGGCCGCCATAAGTGTGGCAGGGTATGCTCAGACGTGAGTTCCTTGCTCACTTTGCCACTGGATTCAAGCAAGCCGGGCTGAAGACGGCTGGAATGCCAGAAACCGGTCCTCGGAAGCTTGTTTCCGGTCCAGGGAAGACATGGCTTGGCAGTTCGGGCTGGACTGTTCCCATGAGGCACAGGGTCAGACTGATTTGCATATAGCAATGTCTGAACTTGGGTGGCAGAGTGGGCTAAAGAACGGTGATGGATTAAACCCAGATCTTTTGACTGGGTGTGAGTGTTTGATTGATTCAGATGCTCCGTCCATCACCACCCCCTTTTGTACCGCTTTTGGCCGCCATAAGTGTGGCAGGGTATGCTCAGAAGTGAGTCCCTTGCTCACTTTGCCACTGGATTCAAGCAAGCCGGGCTGAAGACGGCTGGAATGCCAGAAACCGGTCCTCGGAAGCTTGTTTCCGGTCCAGGGAAGACATGGCTTGGCAGTTCGGGCTGGACTGTTCCCATGAGGCACAGGGTCAGACTGATTTGCATATAGCCATGTCTGAACTTGGGTGGCAGACTGGGCTAAAGAACGGTGATGGATTAAACCCAGATCATTTGACTGGGTGTGAGTGTTTGATTTATTCAGATGCTCCGTCCATCACCACCCCCTTTTGTACCGCTTTTGGTCGCCATAAGTGTGGCAGGGTATGCTCAGACGTGAGTCCCTTGCTCACTTTGCCACTGGATTCAAGCAAGCCGGGCTGAAGACGGCTGGAATGCTAGAAACCGGTCCTCGGAAGCTTGTTTCCGGTCCAGGGAAGACATGGCTTGGCAGTTCGGGCTGGACTGTTCCCATGAGGCACAGGGTCAGACTGATTTGCATATAGCCATGTCCGAACTTGGGTGGCAGAGTGGGCTAAAGAACGGTGATGGATTAAACCCAGATCTTTTGACTGGGTGTGAGTGTTTGATTGATTCAGATGCTCCGTCCATCACCACCCCCTTTTGTACCGCTTTTGGCCGCCATAAGTGTGGCGGGGTATGCTCAGACGTGAGTCCCTTGCTCACTTTGCCACTGGTTTTAAGCAAGCCGGGCTGAAGACGGCTGGAATGCCAGAAACCGGTCCTCGGAAGCTTGTTTCCGGTCCAGGGAAGACATGGCTTGGCAGTTCGGGCTGGACTGTTCCCATGAGGCACAGGGTCAGACTGATTTGCATATAGCCATGTCTGAACTTGGGTGGCAGAGTGGGCTAAAGAACGGTGATGGATTAAACCCAGATCTTTTGACTGGGTGCGAGTGTTTGATTGATTCAGATGCTCCGTCCATCACCACCCCCTTTTGTACCGCTTTTGGCCGCCATAAGTGTGGCAGGGTATGCTCAGACGTGAGTCCCTTGCTCACTTTGCCACTGGATTCAAGCAAGCCGGGCTGAAGACGGCTGGAATGCCAGAAACCGGTCCTCGGAAGCTTGTTTCCGGTCCAGGGAAGACATGGCTTGGCAGTTCGGGCTGGACTGTTCCCATGAGGCACAGGGTCAGACTGATTTGCATATAGCCATGTCTGAACTTGGATGGCAGAGTGGGCTAAAGAACGGTGATGGATTAAACCCAGATCTTTTGACTGGGTGTGAGTGTTTGATTGATTCAGATGCTCCGTCCATCACCACCCCCTTTTGTACCGCTTTTGGCCGCCATAAGTGTGGCAGGGTATGCTCAGACGTGAGTCCCTTGCTCACTTTGCCACTGGATTCAAGCAAGCCGGGCTGAAGACGGCTGGAATGCCAGAAACCGGTCCTCGGAAGCTTGTTTGCGGTCCAGGGAAGACATGGCTTGGCTGTTCGGGCTGGACTGTTCCCATGAGGCACAGGGTCAGACTGATTTGCATATAGCCATGTCTGAACTTGGGTGGCAGAGTGGGCTAAAGAACGGTGATGGATTAAACCCAGATCTTTTGACTGGGTGTGAGTGTTTGATTGATTCAGATGCTCCGTCCATCACCACCCACTTTTGTACCGCTTTTGGCTGCCATAAGTGTGGCAGGGTATGCTCAGACGTGAGTCCCTTGCTCACTTTGCCACTGGGTTCAAGCAAGCCGGGCTGAAGACGGCTGGAATGCCAGAAACCGGTCCTCGGAAGCTTGTTTCCGGTCCAGGGAAGACATGGCTTGGCAGTTCGGGCTGGACTGTTCCCATGAGGCACAGGGTCAGACTGATTTGCATATAGCCATGTCTGAACTTGGGTGGCAGAGTGGGCTAAAGAACGGTGATGGATTAAACCCAGATCTTTTGACTGGGTGTGAGTGTTTGATTGATTCAGATGCTCCGTCCATCACCACCCCCTTTTGTACTGCTTTTGGCCGCCATAAGTGTGGCAGGGTATGCTCAGACGTGAGTCCCTTGCTCACTTTGCCACTGGATTCAAGCAAGCCGGGCTGAAGACAGCTGGAATGCCAGAAACCGGTCCTCGGAAGCTTGTTTCCGGTCCAGGGAAGACATGGCTTGGCAGTTCGGGCTGGACTGTTCCCATGAGGCACAGGGTCAGACTGATTTGTATATAGCCATGTCTGAACTTGGGTGGCAGAGTGGGCTAAAGAACGGTGATGGATAAACCCAGATCTTTTGACTGGGTGTGAGTGTTTGATTGATTCAGATGCTCCGTCCATCACCACCCCCTTTTGTACCGCTTTTGGCTGCCATAAGTGTGGCAGGGTATGCTCAGACGTGAGTCCCTTGCTTACTTTGCCACTGGATTCAAGCAAGCCGGGCGGAAGACGGCTGGAATGCCAGAAACCGGTCCTCGGAAGCTTGTTTCCGGTCCAGGGAAGACATGGCTTGGCAGTTCGGGCTGGACTGTTCCCATGAGGCACAGGGTCAGACTGATTTGCATATAGCCATGTCTGAACTTGGGTGGCAGACTGGGCTAAAGAACAGTGATGGATTAAACCCAGATCATTTGACTGGGTGTGAGTGTTTGATTTATTCAGATGCTCCGTCCATCACCACCCCCTTTTGTACCGCTTTTGGTCGCCATAAGTGTGGCAGGGTATGCTCAGACGTGAGTCCCTTGCTCACTTTGCCACTGGATTCAAGCAAGCCGGGCTGAAGACGGCTGGAATGCCAGAAACCGGTCCTCGGAAGCTTGTTTCCGGTCCAGGGAAGACATGGCTTGGCAGTTCGGGCTGGACTGTTCCCATGAGGCACAGGGTCAGACTGATTTGCATATAGCCATGTCCGAACTTGGGTGGCAGAGTGGGCTAAAGAACGGTGATGGATTAAACCCAGATCTTTTGACTGGGTGTGAGTGTTTGATTGATTCAGATGCTCCGTCCATCACCACCCCCTTTTGTACCGCTTTTGGCCGCCATAAGTGTGGCGGGGTATGCTCAGACGTGAGTCCCTTGCTCACTTTGCCACTGGATTCAAGCAAGCCGGGCTGAAGACGGCTGGAATGCCAGAAACCGGTCCTCGGAAGCTTGTTTCCGGTCCAGGGAAGACATGGCTTGGCAGTTCGGGCTGGACTGTTCCCATGAGGCACAGGGTCAGACTGATTTGCATATAGCCATGTCTGAACTTGGGTGGCAGAGTGGGCTAAAGAACGGTGATGGATTAAACCCAGATCTTTTGACTGGGTGCGAGTGTTTGATTGATTCAGATGCTCCGTCCATCACCACCCCCTTTTGTACCGCTTTTGGCCGCCATAAGTGTGGCAGGGTATGCTCAGACGTGAGTCCCTTGCTCACTTTGCCACTGGATTCAAGCAAGCCGGGCTGAAGACGGCTGGAATGCCAGAAACCGGTCCTCGGAAGCTTGTTTCCGGTCCAGGGAAGACATGGCTTGGCAGTTCGGGCTGGACTGTTCCCATGAGGCACAGGGTCAGACTGATTTGCATATAGCCATGTCTGAACTTGGATGGCAGAGTGGGCTAAAGAACGGTGATGGATTAAACCCAGATCTTTTGACTGGGTGTGAGTGTTTGATTGATTCAGATGCTCCGTCCATCACCACCCCCTTTTGTACCGCTTTTGGCTGCCATAAGTGTGGCAGGGTATGCTCAGACGTGAGTCCCTTGCTCACTTTGCCACTGGGTTCAAGCAAGCCGGGCTGAAGACGGCTGGAATGCCAGAAACCGGTCCTCGGAAGCTTGTTTCCGGTCCAGGGAAGACATGGCTTGGCAGTTCGGGCTGGACTGTTCCCATGAGGCACAGGGTCAGACTGATTTGCATATAGCCATGTCTGAACTTGGGTGGCAGAGTGGGCTAAAGAACGGTGATGGATTAAACCCAGATCTTTTGACTGGGTGTGAGTGTTTGATTGATTCAGATGCTCCGTCCATCACCACCCCCTTTTGTACCGCTTTTGGCTGCCATAAGTGTGGCAGGGTATGCTCAGACGTGAGTCCCTTGCTCACTTTGCCACTGGGTTCAAGCAAGCCGGGCTGAAGACGGCTGGAATGCCAGAAACCGGTCCTCGGAAGCTTGTTTCCGGTCCAGGGAAGACATGGCTTGGCAGTTCGGGCTGGACTGTTCCCATGAGGCACAGGGTCAGACTGATTTGCATATAGCCATGTCTGAACTTGGGTGGCAGAGTGGGCTAAAGAACGGTGATGGATTAAACCCAGATCTTTTGACTGGGTGTGAGTGTTTGATTGATTCAGATGCTCCGTCCATCACCACCCCCTTTTGTACTGCTTTTGGCCGCCATAAGTGTGGCAGGGTATGCTCAGACGTGAGTCCCTTGCTCACTTTGCCACTGGATTCAAGCAAGCCGGGCTGAAGACAGCTGGAATGCCAGAAACCGGTCCTCGGAAGCTTGTTTCCGGTCCAGGGAAGACATGGCTTGGCAATTCGGGCTGGACTGTTCCCATGAGGCACAGGGTCAGACTGATTTGTATATAGCCATGTCTGAACTTGGGTGGCAGAGTGGGCTAAAGAACGGTGATGGATTAAACCCAGATCTTTTGACTGGATGTGAGTGTTTGATTGATTCAGATGCTCCGTCCATCACCACCCCCTTTTGTACCGCTTTTGGCCGCCATAAGTGTGGCAGGGTATGCTCAGACGTGAGTCCCTTGCTCACTTTGCCACTGGATTCAAGCAAGCCGGGCTGAAGACAGCTGGAATGCCAGAAACCGGTCCTCGGAAGCTTGTTTCCGGTCCAGGGAAGACATGGCTTGGCAGTTCGGGCTGGACTGTTCCCATGAGGCACAGGGTCAGACTGATTTGCATATAGCCATGTCTGAACTTGGGTGGCAGAGTGGGCTAAAGAACGGTGATGGATAAACCCAGATCTTTTGACTGGGTGTGAGTGTTTGATTGATTCAGATGCTCCGTCCATCACCACCCCCTTTTGTACCGCTTTTGGCTGCCATAAGTGTGGCAGGGTATGCTCAGACGTGAGTCCCTTGCTTACTTTGCCACTGGATTCAAGCAAGCCGGGCGGAAGACGGCTGGAATGCCAGAAACCGGTCCTCGGAAGCTTGTTTCCGGTCCAGGGAAGACATGGCTTGGCAGTTCGGGCTGGACTGTTCCCATGAGGCACAGGGTCAGACTGATTTGCATATAGCCATGTCTGAACTTGGGTGGCAGAGTGGGCTAAAGAACGGTGATGGATTAAACCCAGATCTTTTGACTGGGTGTGAGTGTTTGATTGATTCAGATGCTCCTTCTATCACCACCCCCTTTTGTACCGCTTTTGGCCGCCATAAGTGTGGCAGGGTATGCTCAGACCTGAGTCCCTTGCTCACTTTGCCACTGGATTCAAGCAAGCCGGGCTGAAGACGGCTGGAATGCCAGAAACCGGTCCTCGGAAACTTGTTTCCGGTCCAGGGAAGACATGGCTTGGCAGTTCGGGCTGGACTGTTCCCATGAGGCACAGGGTCAGACTGATTTGCATATAGCCATGTCTGAACTTGGGTGGCAGAGTGGGATAAAGAACGGTGATGGATTAAACCCAGATCTTTTAACTGGGTGTGAGTGTTTGATTGATTCAGATGCTCCGTCCATCACCACCCCCTTTTGTACCGCTTTTGGCCGCCATAAGTGTGGCAGGGTATGCTCAGACGTGAGTCCCTTGCTCACTTTGCCACTGGATTCAAGCAAGCCGGGCTGAAGACGGCTGGAATGCCAGAAACCGGTCCTCGGAAGCTTGTTTTCTGTCCAGGGAAGACATGGCTTGGCAGTTCGGGCTGGACTGTTCCCATGAGGCACAGGGTCAGACTGATTTGCATATAGCCATGTCTGAACTTGGGTGGCAGAGTGGGCTAAAGAACGGTGATGGATTAAACCCAGATCTTTTGACTGGGTGTGAGTGTTTGATTGATTCAGATGCTCCGTCCATCACCACCCCCTTTTGTACCGCTTTTGGCCGCCATAAGTGTGGCAGGGTATGCTCAGACGTGAGTCCCTTGCTCACTTTGCCACTGGATTGAAGCAAGCCGGGCTGAAGACGGCTGGAATGCCAGAAACCGGTCCTCGGAAGCTTGTTTCCGGTCCAGGGAAGACATGGCTTGGCAGTTCGGGCTGGACTGTTCCCATGAGGCACAGGGTCAGACTGATTTGCATATAGCCATGTCTGAACTTGGGTGGCAGAGTGGGCTAAAGAACGATGTGGATTAAATACAGATCTTTTGACTGGGTGTGAGTGTTTGATTGATTCAGATGCTCCGTCCATCACCACCCCCTTTTGTACCGCTCAGGGACTTTAATATACAATGCTGTGGTCTTGTCTCTGCTAAATCCTGTTCTGTTTTAAGTGATAGGGATGAACAAGTTACGCATTTTATTAATTTGGGTTATGGGGAAGCTTTAAATAGTGTTGTAATCAAGCATAATTTATTGTTTGCCTCAGATTATGCAAGCTCACACATGACGAGATGGCCATTTTATATGGGTCATGTTACCTCAAGTACCATTGATTTTATCTTAAGTGTCAGGCAATATAAGCCCTCTGATAAGGGATTATTTAATCCCCCTTCATGTTATAGCGATCGATCACAGTACTGTAACTGTAACTCTTGCTATTCCTTTTTTAAAGGACGAGAAAACCATGCTAGGCAAGGATCTGAAATGTAGAAGGAATGGGCTAGCTTTGAAATGGGGTTTAATAATGAAGGAGAAATTCGTGTCTCAACTGATTAATTCTTGTGTCCACAATTACAATTAAACAAGCATATCCTGAGTGAAGTTATAGTTCAGATGTTTGCTGGTTTGCCCTCATATATTAAATATCAACTAACTCATTCCTCTAGAACACCTGATGAACTGGGCTGGGTTGACAAGGAATGTTGACAGCTGCATAAGACTCTGATGCTGGTCCTAAAGACCGTGCCACAGGATAAAGCGGTACTCATCAAATTTAGAGCTCTGTTTAGAGGGCTTTGACGAAACAGAAGCAAAAGCTAAAGAATGAAGTCTGGGAGTAGTCAAGGGCACAATGTGGCCTTCTGGAGAATAGTAAATAACCCATTTCTTTGGAAGGACAAATGCCCAACCATTGTGTCCAATATCTCACCATATACTTGGAGCTCATATTTTTCAGAGCTGTTCTCATGGGAGGTTGTCCCTTGTCTTGAAGGTTCTCTAAAATGTGATGGGGTAATAGAGCTGGGATCACAGGAGGGTCTTTTTTTATGTTAAGGATGTTACAGTAGCCCCTAAGGGATGTCGTAACGATAAGGCCCACAGGCCAGATGATGTTCTACTGGACTTGTTTATGGAGTGAAATGAGCTGTGGTCCTCACTCCTTACTAATATCCTCAATGCCCTAGTTAAGGTAGGCCCTTCTTTGTGGGGAAAATCTGTTATGGTACCAATTTTTAAGAAGGGAAATAAAGCTGACCCATCTTGTTACAGACCTATTTTGCTCCTTAAGTCCTCCTTAAAAATGGCAGGAAGGATCATTTTGGGCAAACCTGAGGTGTTGGTTTGGGTCCATAAAATTATCTCGACAATCCTATATGGTTTAAGAAAGGGAACATGCACTATTAAACAATGTCTCAATCTAGCTCTCATCATTGATAAATATACTTTGGCTAAACAGGAGACTCTGAATCTTTTATTCATGAACCTCACGTCAGCCTTTGATCTATTTTTTGGGAGTTTTATATAGCTCGACCTTGACTCCAAGGTATCAGAGCACTTTACATGAGCACCAGTTGCATTACAGATGGACACATTAATTTTGATAGCCACAGGGAGATTAAGTGATTTTCCCAGAATCACAGGATGTTGAGCTTCCCTGCCGAGACTCAAACCCGGTTCCCCAGCTTCGCAATGAGGTTGATAAATTCTTGTCTGACAAAGCAACAGATGTTCCATATATTGGAACTCATCAAAACACTGTTTTATTATATGCAGGTGACGCAGTAATGATGGCTCGGACTGGTAATTAATTACAGAGTCTATTGGCCAGCTTTGTGGCTTTTATTGAGGGCCTAGGTATTAAAATTAACAGGGGCAAATGTTTTTGTATGACAGTAGGCCCAGGAAAAAAGCCAAGGTCATATTTTATATATGAGAAAACAATTATGCCAACTAAAGATGGATTTCTTTAAGTTCCTCTAATTCCTGGTCTCGCCATGTGTTTAGTAAGGAATTGTATTTTTAGAGAATTTGAAAAGCTGTTGATAGATTTGCTGTAAGATTGGGAAGGAAGCTAATTAAGGAAATTCTAACTCTTTACAAAAGCAAAGCGTTTGCAGGTGTCAGTGATGGGGCGGGAGTTTGAGGACATACTGGTGTAGCCGCGCTCCAGGTTGTGGAGAACAGATAATGTAAGAAGCTTTTGGCAGTTGCCCCTAGTTTTGCAAACTATATCTGCCATAATGAATCAGGCATCACCTATATTGAGGATCTGACCTCAATGCCCCTCTTATTATTGCATGCAGTGTAGTGTAGTTCCTATATTCCCAATAGGCTCTGCGCATTGGAATAACAAACGATAGTTTAGACGTAGGACTTAGGTCGACTAGGTCTCTATTGAATATGTTAGACTTAATTATGAATGCCAGCTAGCTCAGAGGTCACTAGAAACTTTCTTGAGTACACAAGAAGGGATTAGTTTCTGACAACCGCATAAACATGACAACTTTGCTCCCCTAGAACAAGGAGTATATCTCCAGAGTCGCGAAAACAATAGATAGCTATTTTACTCAGTCAATCGTGCATGCTTAGTTTCACCAGAAGTGCAGAGAAACAGAGAGACGGGCGTTTTCAATAAAAGAGGTTATTTATTGAACAGTCTTCTTTCTCATGCAAGAGAAGTGAATTGCTACAATCACAATACTTGTCATAAAGTAAAGTGCGTACAGTAAAAGGAGTATTATAAAATAATACTGTAAAAGCATGGTATGGTTTCTAAGCCATAAGATACTTAAAATGGATAAAATACATACAATGATAAAATAATGACTAAACATACTCAACTGGTGCTTCTAAGATACGCCTACCCCGGTGTACCTAACCTAAGCCTGGTACATGGGAAGGAGTAAGTGAGATGTAGTTTGAGTTAAGATAGTTTCTGCCAAGAATCTGAATCAAGAATTCTCTAAGGGTCTAATCAGCTCCGTACCTTGGTTATAGAATGAAGGAGGTCTTGTATCTCTCTCTCAGAACTCGATCTCCCAGCAACCCGCAAGTGTGACAGGGAAACACTGGAGCTGGATTTCTAGGCAGGAGAAAAGACAGCGTCTCTCTCAGTGCGTCAATGGGAGGGTCGGCTTCCTTCGGCACTTGCTACAGCAGGGCGTCGGGCAAGTAGATAGCCGATCTGCTCCAAACCACTGTGTGTTTTGCTAGGGCAGATGCTGGTATATTTATACCTGGAAGGTGCCGAGTTTGACGTAAGGTTGGACATAAGACGTCACTAAGAACTCGCAGTTCTTTCAGGACTCCAGGAGTTCTAGGACAAATCAATACAGAAGCAGGGGGAATTCCCGGGCTGCTGGAGGCTTGGTTTGTTTAAGAACGTGTTGTGCTTTCTAGGAGTCTATGGGAGTAGCCTTGCCGTATTTGGACAGCATTGGCTATGTCTTAATATGGGTATGATTCTTATGCCTATATAAGGATATGATTTGATATAACCACATAAGGGCATACATCGGGAACATTAACTAGAGTCCTAGATTCGTCTACAACACCCACTCCACGTATAATGTCCATCATTACTAAATACTAAGCAATTTTAAACATATCTATGCATGTGTTTTCCATCCCACTCCAAAATACATAAAATGCATTTGAAATGGTATATACACGAAAAATGAGTATTATACTGTACGTTTTTGTAAGCAATGGTATCATTCAGATAATATATTTTTAGTACATTGTAATCTTGACTGAATGAATCACGAAATTTACATTTTATGAAATGGCTCTTAATACAGAAGAGAAGGTCGAGACCATTTCATCACATATTTATACAAGGCTGTACATGTGCTAGAGGCTAAGTCAAAATATTGTCTCTAGAGTTTCTAAAAATAGAAATCTTTTTCTTTAAGAATAGTTCTACTTTAAGCAGAGTATCATGTGCCAAAAGGTAAGTATTTTGGGAACAGGGAAAAATATAATTTTGCTTTCAGGGAATAAAAAAATAGTTCCAGTGTTTTTTAGAAGTTCTGTTTATCAAAATTGAAGGTCGAATTCAGAGTTCAGGGAACGCTGTGTGCTCGTGTTTTCAAAAGTTATTCTCGTTGTTAGGAGAGAACATTAACTCAGATAGGCTGGCAAAGAATTTGTCTACAACAGTAGGTGAAAGTTGGACCAAGTCCGAAAAAGTAGAAATAGTGCATATGTGTGATGCATTGCCGTCATCGTTGTCTAGATCATCAATGGTCACAGAAGGTTGTACCTGTGTGCCGCTTTCATCTCGTACCTCACCGCCACCTAATCGTAATGGTGAGGTCTCAACGAATGCCGTCATCAGAATAGGTAGCCGCTGGGGATTACACTTTGCATGAGCCGTTACCGAACCAAGCAAAGTATCGATATCCATAAGTACTGCTGATGGGAGTGTGAGACAGACGTCTAACATGCGTTCTTCTCCCCAGAGCAGGCATCGTAGAACAGGTAGGATGCAATCTTGCCAGATTGGTCTGAATGAAAGAAACCAGGTAGTATTCAGATCTCTTAGCCGAGCCAAGCCGAGGACTTTAGTAATCCGATCTCCGTATCACATTGCTAGGATCGTTTCTTCCATTGAGTTTTGTCTGTGACTTGACTTGCCATATCAGAGCAGAAGGAACAAAAATAAGATTCCCGCTACGAGTCCCAAGATGAGAGGCAGGCCGCCGAACACAGAGTGCACGAAATTCGGGAAGATGCCCAGGACTGCTTCAAAGGGTGCTAACAGTCCCGAAAAAATTGACTTAAATACATGTGCGATGCCACTGGTATCAGACATGTTTAAGATTTGACCTAACATTTCTACGAAATGAATGGGGCAATTTGTTGATAATAATGTATGTATCTCGGCTGCTGGCCTTGCAACTTGCAGATCATACGTTTCTCTAGACGAGGTTAAAGGCACAGTTGTTTGTAAAAGAATGGACTTCATTCTGCTTAAAGTATCAATTTGAATAGAAGAGATATTCAACGAATGCCATATTGTTGCCTCCTTGTCTGGTTTGTTGTTTGGATACAATACTTGCATACAGCAAGTGACCCTGGATGTAACACTCACGAGATAGGCCGTTCTTGGCACCATGCCACAACAGCTACGGTCACTTATCATAACGTAACTGCCATTGGAAAGTTGTCTGAAAAAAGGCTCTATTTGTGTAACAGGGGTGCCGTGCAGGTGGCATGAAAGGTTATTTGATGAACCTTCGCAGGCTCCATGCAAGTTAATTCCTTGACACAGAAGTGTACCGCTCAGTGACTTTTTACAGTTGTTACCACTAAGAAATACCTCTTTTTCCCCCCACTCCAACATCTATGTGTGTAAGGTAAATTCCAGGTTGACTTGATGTACCCTTTACCCAACCTTTCATACAGGCCCGCTGGTATATGCTTTTGGCAATATTGAAACTGAAAAGTCGTTATCGGAATTGTAATGGTGCCATGTATTATCCATTCAATGACAGGTTTTTCGGAGACTGTCAATGGTAATCTTTCTAGTTTTTCAATGCTCAGCACCGTATAGTCTGCCCCTCTCTGTGCCAAAGAGATTTGTTTATCTGTAAGGTTAAAGACAGAAAACAATGACGTTGTGTTGATTAGACGCCATGGCACGTAGCCTGAACGGAGATTTTGTAACGTCCAGCCTAACTGTACAATAGAACGTAATTGGGACTGGCCATGTTGTAACATTAGCATATCCTGTTCTTTTATATCAATAGCAGATGATACAATGCTGTCCAGTGAATACATTCTGGAGGACAGAGTCGTTAACCCATTGTCCACTACAGACAGTGTTTTTTCCAAATGAATACGATCAATTTCTCGTATTTTTTCTGCAGTTTCAATTTGCGTTACTTTCCAAGCTTCGTTGTAAGCAGCATATATACCGGCGTATATGAAACGTTTTTGACGCTGTTTGCGAGGTCCCAATAAGAAATCTCGCAAGTCAGCACCTTCTTTAAGTAAGGTCAAGTGTTGCTTAATTTCAGGTAGTGTGGATTTTTGTAGCCATTCGAGGCATAGTTTTCCTACACTGTATGTTGTTATTATCCCTGGATGTTGTCTCTGGGAACATTATTTGTTCTGGGATCATGCAGGCTCTGAATAATGATTCTAAACCTTGTACCTGCCATTCTTTTGTACCACAGACAGTTTTTGTCTCAATGTTTTCTCCGAAATTCAAAACCAAATGTAGACAATTTTTCATAAAATTTTGCAGAATAAATTAGTTTAGTATTCGTCAACATGTTTTTCATTCCTGTCTTATTCATAATTTTAAAATAAAACGTTTCTGGATCAGTGGTATTAAACCCTGAGAAGTATGGGAATTTCTCATAAAATCTTTTCGAGCTGCCTTTTGGCGGTGTTGGACAATGTTCCCATTGATTATAAGTAAAAACATTTCTAGGATTAGCAGATTTATGCAAATAGTGATGCCCATAATGATTAAAGCAATACATTTCTTCATAATCTGATGAGCCTTCTAAATAATCATGTCCTGTAAATTTTGCTGACATTTCTAAATCTGACATCATATTATTAAAATTGTCAAAGTTCCAATCATCAGAGAAAGTGCTCGGTGATACAAAGTCACTTAAAGAAACCTTGAACTGATGTGGATATTTCAAGAGTTCAACCGGGCCATAGATGTCGTAATCAGTAGCGTCCCATGCTACCCCACCAGGTATAGGAATGGCTGTGATGTTCACTGATGATAGTTCTCTTTTTTCAATGTGAGAAGATCTGTGAGGCTTTAGCACCAAGTTGATGTTCTGACTTGCTGTGTCCATTGTACTTTATTTTCCATCAATCATTCTTCCCAAGCTTAAAACCAAAATGAGCCAGAGCAGGAGGAAAAGTACAACTAACACAATCCACAATTCAATCCATGGTGAAATCATATATGTTTCTCCAAGTTGATGAAAGAGTTCTGTAATTTTGTCTTTGAAAGTTTTGTTTGCTGGCTTTTCTTCATGTTCACTTGGATCTTCAGAAAAGTCATCGAAATTGATGAAGTAGCCAGATGCAGTTCTGTCAATTGTTGGAATTGCTTCTGGATTTTCATTAATCTTTGCATCTTCCTTTGTCGTATTAGTATAGTCAGAGGCTACATCATTGTAGACAGTTGTTTCTTGACGTACTGTTGCAATTTGGGTTTCAAGAGGCAAAAGTTCCATGGCTTTGTTGCATAGTCCTTCTTTATTCACTGCGGGTTTATCAAATTTGATTAGTCTCTCAGTTTGAACCTCTTGGATTGTAGCAAGGTTTGGTCTTCTGCTACTTCTTGGTAGTCCACTGGGCCTACTACTTATTATTGGCCACATGATTGTGGTTTTACAAGATCGATTGATACAACTCTGTTCTCCTTTTTACCAGCAAGGGGCGGTAGTACTACTGATCTTGTTCCGCTGATTGCTAAGACAGGTACTGCTTTTCTGTAAGAAGGCCCAAATTCCTTCTTCACCGCAATCTTTTCTCTGACCAGATCCCCAATCTGTGGAATCCAGACAGGTCTTGCTGTGACAGGTGGTTTTTATTCAGTGGCCGTTGGCTTTAGCTTTGTGTTACTTAGACTTCTTCTTGTTTCATTTAAGTCCTGTAAAATAGCCAAACGATGTTTGATAGCAAAGGTTTTTTTTTCCACCACTGAAGTCTGACTATCGAGGTCTTCGATTATCATTCTTGTACCAAACAAAAGTTCATATGGAGTGATTCCACCCACTTATTAGATGTTTGACCCACCCATCACCCGAACCTAATACCCTCGCTGTTATAGATTGCTTTATGTCACTTCTTTTCTCTCTACTACCGCATTTCCCTCAGGATGGAATGGACTAGAGTACCACAATGCAATGCCCAAGCTGGCCATGGCCTCCTTGTAAGCTCGAGAGCTAAACGCAGGACCCTGGTCAGAATGTAGCATGCCAATTGCGTATGTGCCGATAAAGACTCGCAAATCTTTTATAACAGTTCTGGCGTCAGCCGAGCGCTGGGGCCACATCCAAATGAATCTTGTCTTAATATTTATGGGATCGCATTTGTCTGGTCGGACGCCTGCGTGTAGATAGTCTAATGCTGTCTAATAGAGGTGTCTGGGCTGGTCTTACTATGCTAGAGTCAGCTATCTGGTCCGGTTCATAACTGCGATCTCTATTGCAGTCCTGACAATCCATTGCAAAGTTATAAACTTGCACGCTCATTCCCGGCCACCAGTATTTCGATTGTAAGTCTATTACAGATTTTAGGATCTCTTGGTGCCTCAGACCCATTCCCATGTGTGCTTCTTGAACCAAGTAAGCCCTCCGGTTCCTGTTTGGAATTACTCTGTCCCCCACTCCAGGGATTTGAGCAAAAGGAACAGAGTTTGCATCAATTATGTATGTATTATTGAGTGGATAATTTAGAGGTAATGCCGCATAGTCGCCTTTCAATGAGGCTTTTACTGCCAGCATCGTTTCTCCATCTATTTGTTTTTTTTTCATAACCGTATTTATTAGAAGTTCAAGCAAATCAAGTAAACAGTCCTCCAAAAGCAGGAGAACACATCAGCGGGCAATATACAATAGAATACATTTATAGCTTAAACTTTTGACTAGCCCCTACCCGCCCCATTATCCTCCCCACAACTGTAACATTTCCCACTACCCACCCCTTATCCCGCCCTAACCCGATGCACGTGAACACAATCAGCTGCAGTATACATAAGGAAGCTCAGCTAAGTGTCTTGGAGCCATCCAGGCCCCGAGGTCTCAATCAATGGATAGACCATCTTCTGCTTCAACGGGAGGTACCAATGTCAGGTCTCTATAGTCCGCCCACCGCTTCCAGATCTTGTAGTGTTTCCGAGGGCAACCCCTGGCTTCAAATACTGGCAATTCCAGCCCCATGAGGAAGTCTAAACCCGCCTTCCAGGCGCTAAGTGGGGGGGCGCGGTCACTCTTCCAGGCCCTCGCTAGATCCCTCTTGGCCACAACAAGGCCTAACAGAAGGAGATGGCGCTTATAAATGTTACCACCCACTTGATCGAGGACATGAAGAAGACCCAACCTAGGTGTACGAGGAAGATCCCATCCCAGCACCTCCGATAGGCAGTCCCACACCCCACCCCAGAACTGGACCAGGCCCACACACGACCACACAGTATGTACCAACGTGCCTCTCTCTGCCCCGCAGCGCAGGCAGTCTGGGGAAGCAATAAGGCCCGCCCTCCACAGTCTCTCTCTGGTGTAATAGGCCCGATGCAAGTATTTATATTGTATGAATCGCAACCGCACTGCTATAGCCGCGCCCCGGGGGGATTCCAGCGCTTCCCGCCAGTCATCCTCATCCAACGGACCAACATCCACCTCCCACGAGGCCTTCAACGACACCAGGGAAGAGGAGCAGTGAGTGACCAGTGTTTGGTAGATTTTTGAGACTTTTTTATCCCCCAGGTCTCCCATGAAGAGCTTAGCTTCCACGGGGCTAAAGTCTGGAAGCTGGTCCAGCTCCACCAGACTCGGCGCCAGAGCATGACGAAGCTGTAGATATTTAAAAAACTGGGTCTTGGGCATGTCAAACTCAGTGCTGAGTGCTTCGAAGGATTTAAGGGTAGTCCCGGCAAGTACATGACCAAGCGACGAGATCCCTATGGAGTCCCAGCCTCCAAATCCTTGCAGTGATGCCAGTGCAGGGAGTCGTCCGTTGTTCCACAGCGGAGTTTCGGCCGTCAGTCGTCCCCACCAGCCCATGCGACGCAGTGCCTGCCTCCAAATCAGGAAGACCACTTGGGTCGCATGTGGCAGCGTCTTCCGCCGCCCTGGCGAATACAAGAGTGTATGGAGCGTGGCATCTCCCATTAAAAAATGTTCTAGGGCATATGCTGGATCGTCACGGCCACCGTACCACCACTCATTTAAGACCAACAAATGAGAGGCTTGGTAGTATGACAAGATGTCTGACGTCGCGAGACCTCCACAGTACGTGGACAAAAAGCAGGTCCGCAGTGCCACCCTAGAGGCACCCCCAGCCCATAAAAACCGGCCTAGCAAGGAATTCACACGCCGGAACCACTGCGGATCCACTCTGTACGGATGATTTTGTAGCTGGTACAGTAGTCTAGGGAGGGCCACCATCTTAAAAATAGCAGATCTGCCATAGATATTAAGAGGCATGCGCGACCACGTTTTGACGTCGGATTGGACCCTGTCCCACACCGGTTGTATGTTACGCTCCCATGCAATAGCAGCAGACTCTGATATGAAGACTCCTAGATATTTCAGTCCACCAATCGCTACCTGCAGATCCGCTGCCCAAGGAGACACCTCGGGCCGGCCCCCCAGCACCCAAAGAGTCGATTTGCGCGGGTTGAGGTAGAGTCCCGAGACGTCACCGAAAATGCGTAATATCTCCAAAATACGCGGGCCCGAACGATCAAGGTCTGTCAAAAAGAAGAGGACGTCGTCTGCATATAGCGCGATCCTGTCTGTGAGGCTCGCACTCCATACAAAGCCACGAAGCTGCGCGTCAATGCGCACCCAGGCAGCCAGCGGCTCCATGGCCAGCGCAAAGAGATACGGGGACAGGGGGCACCCTTGCCGGGTCCCCCTAGCAACCGGAAATCTCTCCGAGATGGCTCCCGAGATACGCACCGAGGCTGTGATGTCGGTGTATAGCAGTTTGACGTATGAGACAAAAACTGGACCCAAGTTGAGGCGCGGTAATAGAGCAAAGAGGTAAGTCCAGCTGACAGAATCAAACGCTCTGTCGATGTCCGCTAGTAGGAGTGCCGCCCGCTCCTCAGTCGCCCCCATCGCACCCACCGCAACCTGTGCCCGTCTGATGTTGTGCCTTGTCGCTCTGCCCGGCATAAAGCCCGCCTGATCCGGGTGGACTAGATCTGCTACGTATGGGAGAAGACGATTCGCCAACGCTTTAGCCAATAATTTGGCTTCAAAGTTAATGAGAGATATTGGGCGATACGACTCGTGTCTGTCAGGGGGCCTGCCCAGTTTCTGGAACACCACAATCTCAGCTTGACGCCAGTCCACCGGCAAGCAACCACACTCCCAAGCTGCTTCCAGAGCCTGCCGATAGTGCGGTCCCAGCTGCAAATGAAATTTCTTGTAAAATTCACTGGGAAAGCCACTTGGTCCGGGCGCCTTACCAGTGTTAAGTTGTCCCAGCGCGTCACCCAGTTCCTCCGCCGACAGGGGAAGGTCTAGAGCTGTCCTGGCCTCATCCGATATCACCCGGGGGGGGAGGTCGGCTATAAATTTGTCGATTGCCTCTGGTGGGAGACTATCTCGTGAAGCGTATTGTACCCTATAGTAGTCGGCAAAACTCGCCGCAAGCGCAGCAGGGTCCGTCATGGCAATCCCCTCCCCGTCCGTAAGGCCCGGCAGAGAAATCGGCTGCAGAGTTTGCTGACACAACCGGTGGAGCATAGTGCACGATTTGTCGCCCCATTGGTACACCCTACTCCGCGTGGCCAGCCAGGCTTGTCGAGCCTCGTCCAGTAGGATCGAGGCATATGATTGCTGTGCCTGGAGGAGCAGCCTGAGCGCCACCTCGCCTTTATCTCCTCTACACTGCCCCTCCAAAGCTCTCACCCCAGCCGCAGCCGCCACAGTGGCCTCCTGACGCTTCCGACGGGCGGCAGCACACCAGGCGATGTCTACGCCCCGCAGCGTGGGTTTCATGGCTTCCCAGACCGTCACGCTGTCCATGCCTTCTGTCAAGTTCTCCTGCCAATACTGGGCTATAGCCCCGCGCATGTGTGTCGTATAATCTGTCCGTTGGAGATGCCACGAAGACATCCGCCAACGGAACGGCTGATGTGGTTTACACAGTGCAATCCGTACTGCGACCGGGGAATGGTCCGACAGTCCCCGAGGTTGAATCACGGCCTGCTTCACCCTATCGAGGAAGGCCCCGGGTACAAACACACAGTCCAACCGGGAGAAGGAGCCATGCACAGCTGATACATACGTGTACTCACGCGTCCTGGCATGCAGATGTCGCCATACGTCCACCCAACCCAACCCATCAATCATCGCTTTCAGACGTGTAGGGGTAGGCGCCATTGCGGCCACCTGCATTCTCTGCCTGTCCAGACCCACATCCACCACGTCATTCCAGTCACCCCCTATCACAGCCAGGCAGTCCGGGATTTCGGCCCACAATTCAAACAGGCGCTCCTCCAGAGACCATTGCAGGGGAGGGGGAGCATACACACTGCCGAACACCACAGGTTCTACACCAATCATGCCCTTGACAAACACAAACCGACCCTGGGGATCAAGCCAATGGCGTTCGTGAGTATAAGACAGTCGTCGATGAATGAGGACAGCTACCCCTCTCGACCCCCTAGTAAAGCCTGCGTGGAACACCTGGGTATAGCCAAAACGTTGTAAACTCAGTACTTTCGTTCCCAACATGTGCGTCTCCTGCAACAACATGACATCCGCCGAGTCTCTCTTACCCCAGCGCAGTACTGCTCCTCGTTTAATTTTGTCCAGCATTCCCCTGACGTTCCAACTAAGAATTCTCATGGAGCCACTAACAGGCGCCTTCTCCGGGGAATCACCCATAGTCTCGGTGGGAGAGCATCTGGAAACCCCCGGACCTAGCCCAAGCACCTTGCACTACAGAAATCACAGCAGCAAAAATCACGTGCATCCCCACCCAACTACCCCGCACCCCCCCCTCCCCGTCCACCAACACAACACCCCCAACTACCAAACCCCCGCCTATCCCCCCTCCCCCACCCCTATACCTCATGGAACAGTGAAGTACCTGTCGCGGCATAAAGAGCCTCAGGCCCAAAACAGAGCGCCCAAAGCCCCCCATGCCAATGGATCCCCCCACTCCCCCCAACCAACAGTACCTCCCCTTAGGGCCCCCCCTCGAACATGAGAGGAGTAGGCCGCCCATAGGTCAGCACCCCGAACCCCATTAACATCTATTTGTTTTTTAGAACGCTTTTTTGTAGCTACGGAAGCCGGTTGAACAGCTGCCGTTGTGGCCTTGTTAGCCAATGAATTCCCTGTAACGTGAACGCCATCACGTCAAAGACTCTGCGTATGTATCACGTGAGTCTTTCGTAGTTCTTTCTGTAAAAGAACTACTTGTTCCCATAGTTTTT
The DNA here is from genome assembly GCF_964261635.1 of Lissotriton helveticus. Classification (NCBI taxonomy): domain Eukaryota; kingdom Metazoa; phylum Chordata; class Amphibia; order Caudata; family Salamandridae; genus Lissotriton; species Lissotriton helveticus. The sequence goes on along the minus strand of NC_136061.1, from coordinate 1,342,827,260 downwards.
TGTGCTTTATTGTGACACCTTTCTCATCTTTGTAATTGTTTTCAATCCAGGTCTGCATGAAATCATTGTAAGATTGGACGCAAAAAATGCGAGTCGCACACTATTAGTGTGGGGAATTCGCGATCGGCATTCTCAAGCGCCATTTTTAAAGTTTTTAGTTCAGCTCGCTGAGCTGTACAGTTTCTGAGTGATTCAGTTTTAGTGACCATTGGTCTGAATTTACCTATACGCCAGCGACCTTTAACAATCGCGCATGCCGCATTGTAAACTTGTTTATCCACAACGTAGTGTTGAGCACATGCGTCTGTGTAGATTACACAGGCGTACTGTTCGAGAGGCAGAATTTCGATCGGCAGAGGACATTCATGTTCGTATTCTAGATGTTCTAGTTTTTTCATTTCTGGATCAAATGCGTGTATTACATCTGTTGCAGCAAGAGAATTAACCCATTGGATCCATTCTGGATCTAATGCCATAGCATTTGGAATGCTCGGTCTTGTTACTGCCTCAAGGGCTGATACTGCTGTTAATACAGATATGCTCTTGCGTTGAGCTAGGGCTCTTTCTTTTGCTATAGCAGTTTGAACAGCAGTTCTAATCTTTTCAGTAGGGCTGAATTTTATTTCAGCTTGTGTGTACAAGTGTGATTTGTAAGCTATTGGTACTGTTTCTCCCTCATTAGAGGTCAGGTACGTGAATCCGCATCTTCCTGGGATGACTCGGATTACAAGGTTGCGTTCGTTTGCGCGTGTTTGCAGTTTTGTTTTAGTTAACATGTCTGTTTGTATTGATCGTAAAATTTCTGTGTGTTTCTCAGTCCAATTAATTGGTTTGAAATCAGGTGGAAATCAGGTTTTATTCATTCGTAGAGAGGTTTCACCCTCTCTGCGTAGTTTAGAATGTAAGTTCTTCCGAAATTCAGGAAACCTAGAATTGATTGTAAGTTTTTCAGCGTTTTTGGAGTTTGGAGTACTGCACACTTCTCTAAGAAGTTGTCTGCTAGGCTTTTGCCTTCACTTGATAATTCATATCCTAAAAATAGGACTGCGAGGTGGGCAATTCTTGATTTTTTAAAGTTGAATTTGTACCCTTCAGATGCGAACCCAAGTATAATGGTGTTCACTCTTTTCAAGTGTGTCTCCAGGTCATCGTCTGTTAGATAGATGTCATCAACATAAGATAATGCCTCATCATCATACATTTGTAGCAACTCTGTTACCCTGGCTGAAAATAATCCTGGGCTGTTCTTGAATCCCTGGGGGAGACGACAAAATTGCACTGGGCCCCCATACTGGAGAAAGCGGTCAAATACCTGCTTTCTGCTGCAATGTTTTGACAGAAGAAACCATTTGAAATATCTAATGTCGTTTTATATTTTTTGCGCACAATGTTATTAATTAGTGCTGCACTGTGTGAATTTTGTACTGCAAATGTTTTGCAACAAGAGTTTAAGTGTCTGTAGTCCAAAACTAGACAATATGAATCGTCTGGTTTGGAGACAGGAAACAAAGGATTGTTCATTTGTGAGGTGCATGTTTCAATCACCCCCTGGTATTCAAGTTGATCTAAGATCTCCCTGACTTGTTTTTTAGCTTCTTGCTTAACAGAATACTGCTTCTGTACAGTAGGTTGATTTTTTTAACTGAATTTTATGGTGAGGAGAATCCTCATCCCATCCTACATGATTTTTATATAATGCAGGGGCTTGGGCCACTGCCCATTTTCTAGCAAATGTGTATTTTTTATGAGTTGGAATGTGATTTGAGAAGGCAGGCATAATCATTTATTCTATGGATTGTAGTTACTAGCACTCCTCATTGTTATAACTAAATTTAAGTTCACTTTGGCTGTTATTCTATCTTGAACGTGCTACTAGATGTCAAAGGGCTGCCTGTTCCATCACCTTGGTATCGCTTTGTTCTATTTCTTACATAGTTCCCGTGATCATTTCTTTAAACCCTCGAATTACCGGCTTTCATACTCTGCGTATAGGTCAGTGTTATGTTTTAATTCACGCGGATCACTCGTTACCCCAGCACAAACGTTTCCACTTTAAGCACCCTCACAGTGTGGATCCTTGTTTAAGAACTTAATAACTTTTAGCACCATGCCATCTTTCCATATATAGGACATACCTCACGCCTGACACGTTTATTCTAGTCACAATAAAATACACGCAGCCAAACGCTAGTGTATTCACTATCCTCAACTTAGCACTGTATCAGATAAGCTATATTTAATTCCTAGGAACAGCATTGCATGGATTAAAAAGCAGCCCAATTTCGATGGTAACCAGTTCTATGCATGACTAACAGTCCTTATGGATGTCTCGTAAAGCCCAGTTTAAGTTTTAAGGAATATCTGAAAGTCATATGATGATTTTGCTTACACTAATAAGTTTGTGTAAATAACCTTAAGTCAAAAAATTGCATTTTTTTCACAGAGGCCCCTGAGGAAGGGACAAGCGTCCCGAAATGCATCTGGCTGCCCTCATCAATCGCCGTGCCGTCGATTAATAATGAAGTAGAATGTATAAAGATAGATCTGTGAATCATGAAGTAATAATTGTCACAAAATAGAACGAGAATACAAATTGTTTTGATGAAGAATTTAAGAATTGAAAGTTAACTGAATTAAAAATAAATAATTAGGAACTCAAAATCATTGTGAACAGATCGTGATCAATGTAAATTCATTACAGAAGTTTGTTTTTTGAATTGTATGAATAAGTTACGATAACTGGTGCATTGAGTTAGTTTTTTTGATTAAAATGAATTAGGAGAATGATAGATTCACCCTAACTGTGCACTAGATATGGTAATGACAAATTGTCACAAACCTACACTCTCAAGTTAAAATAATAATTTCTTCGCCATGTGGGCACTCCCTTACAAACTCTGGTGGCCAGTCTTTCTCTGCTAGAAGGATATCATAGCCTTTAGATAGATTCTCCCAAAAGAGACCTCTTATTTTCCTAGGTTTGTCCCCTTCTATACGTAATGTTATTTCATATAATTTATGGGCTACACTAACTCTGGTGTCTGCCGTTTCCACCTGAATGTATTCATTCATGTCCACTGTCTCCAGAAGATTCATCAGGATCTTGCGAGCTATGGTCACTTCTGCTGCGCTGTCTAGCATTGTCTGGGCCCACTCTCCGTTCTTGAGTTGTGTCCTCAGAATCCTCAGCATGTTTTATTTTAATACTAGCTACCTTCTTTTTGGGAAATTGTAATTTTTTACTTTGATGAGCAGGTTCCTTGTCTTTGGACTTGACGCGCTCTTCTTTCTGTTTTGACCGTCCTCTTCTTTCCGATTTCTGTGCGGAAGTCTGAAAAGATCGAGAGGGACGTGTATCATTATCTTGATATCTGTCAGGCTTTCTTATATTGTCCCTATTTCTAAGGTTTTATCTTTTTTCAGAGGGCTCCCGTTGTGGAGACCTGTCCCCCTGTCCTGGAGATCTATTTCTTCGTTGGGGAGACCTTCCTCTGGTCTGAAACTGTTTTTCTCTGGAGGTAATTTGTTTATTACCCTCCCAATTTTTTTTGGGAGTAATGAGATTATTCTTAATAAATGTTTTTCAGGATTTTCAGTTAGTTGTGGTTTTAGTGGTTTCCCACCCAAACTATCTCTACCTAATTCTTCATAGGATTTTTCAAGTATTCTGGCAAGTTCAAAAGGTTGTTCTGCTATATCTGTTTCTTTTCATTTTTGGCGGATCGCCACAGATGCTGCTTCTCCTTTTATGTTGGCTAGTAGTATAGCCGAGACTTGCTTAAAGTCTTTCAGTAACTTCATACCTAGATTTAAAGCAGGTTCTGGACCGTATTCATTTTAAATCTGTCTTAGTACGTCTGGTATAACCGCCATGGACGGAACACCATGTGTTTTTGTGTATATTGAAGCAAAGACTGTTCCCCACATGTGGTACGATCCCCATTGGTAGACAAATTGTCAGAATTCTGTGTTTTTCATGAGGTGTACTATCAGGGAATACTGCCTCTATTTGAGTAATCTTTTGAGCTAACCAGAACGGAATTTGTTCCCGTTTTGCGGGTAATTTGCCATTGACTGATTGTATAGTCTGTGGTGTAATTTTATTTGTGTTCCCCTGGTGAGGGGTGTGCTGTGGAATTTTTATTGCTGGTTAGACTGTTAAAGTCCGCATGACATATTGGACCAATTGTCTATGTATTTTAATTAATTGTTTTAGCTGAACTAAAAGTTCCCTTGTCTGACATTTCTTCAATGTCAGGATGTGGTGTATAGCTGGCAAGAACCGGCCATGCGGCTCCTGGTCTACTTAGTGGACCGAGCCTGGTAATGTGATTTTTATGTTTTAGAGCGCCATTAAACCAGAGCTCATGCTCCTGGTAAGTTAGTGGAATTTCAACGTCCTCGAAAGGAATGTATTCCGCTGGAGGTTCCTCTGCTTTGTAGTAGTGGAACTTGTGTGTCACAGCATTTGCTGCTGGAAAAGTTATCCATGAATAGAATACATCTGTCGGCCGATATTCATGTGGCTCTACCACAAATATGACTGTACCACCTCTTGATGATACTCCATTTTCTATAAGTTTTATAGTTATGGTTTTCCTTATATTACCGGGATGAGTATTGCATCCGGGTCATTTTGAAGGGCTGTGTCATCTAAGACTGCATGAGCTTCTATTCTAGCTCTTTCCCTTTTGTCGTCCCTTTCCGTCATTTTTGCTGACAGAAAGTTTTGCAGATCAGGTTTCAAGGAAATAAAGATTAGGTGCACAATATTTTGGAACACTGTATCCTTCAACGTTGACTAAACCAAAAACTAATTCATAGGATTCTCTTCCTACTACGTTTTGGCGGATATTAACCTTTCACCCACTCCAGACGTCTATTGGAGTTTTTACGGGAAAAGGGGTCTGTGTGAAAAGCACGACTGAGTTACTCTAGTATCTAGCGTTAAATTATCGCCTTACCAAATGTTGGGCGCCATGTAGTGTAGTTCCTATATTTCCAATAGGCTCTGCGCATTGGAATAACATAAACGATAGTTTAGACGTAGGACTTAGGCTAGTCTCTATTGAATATGTTAGACTTAATTATGAATGCCAGCTAGCTCAGAGGTCACTAGAAACTTTCTCGAGTACACAATAAGGGATTAGTTTCTGACAACCGCATAAACATGATACCTTTGCTCCCCTAGAACAAGGAGTATATCTCCAGAGTCGCGGAAACAATAGATAACTATTTTACTCAGTCAATCGTGCATGCTTAGTTTCACCAGAAGTGCAGAGAAATAGAGAGACGGGCGTTTTCAATAAAAGAGGTTATTTATTGAACAGTCTTCTTTCTCATGCAAGAGAAGTGAATTGCTACAATCGCAATACTTGTCATGAAGTAAAGTGCGTACAGTAAAAGGAGTATTATAAAATAATACTGTAAAAGCATGGTATGGTTTCTAAGCCATAAGATACTTAAAATGGATAAAATACATACAATGATAAAATAATGACTAAACATACTCAACTGGTGCTTCTAAGATACGCCTACCCCGGTGTACCTAACCTAAGCCTGGTACATGGGAAGGAGTAAGTGAGATGTAGTTTGAGTTAAGATAGTTTCTGCCAAGAATCTGAATCAAGAATTCTCTAAGGGTCTAATCAGCTCCGTACCTTGGTTATAGAATGAAGGAGGTCTTGTATCTCTCTCTCAGAACTCGATCTCCCAGCAACCCGCAAGTGTGACAGGGAAACACTGGAGCTGGATTTCTCTGCAGGAGAAAAGACAGCGTCTCTCTCAGTGCGTCAATGGGAGGGTCGGCTTCCTTCGGCACTTGCTACAGCAGGGTGTCGGGCAAGTAGATAGCCAATCTGCTCCAAACCACCGTGTGTTTTGCTAGGGCAGATGCTGGTATATTTATACCTGGAAGGTGCCGAGCTAGACGTAAGGTTGGACATAAGACGTCACTAAGAACTCGCAGTTCTTTCAGGACTCCAGGAGTTCTAGGACAAATCAATACAGAAGCAGGGGGAATTCCCGGGCTGCTGGAGGCTTGGTTTGTTTAAGAACGCGTTGTGCTTTCTAGGAGTCTATGGGAGTAGTCTTGCCGTATTTGGACTGCATTAGCTATGTCTTAATATGGGTATAATTCTTTTGCCTATATAAGGATATGGTTTGATATAACCACATAAGGGCATAAATCGGGAATATTAACTAGAGTTCTAGATTCGTCTACAACAGCAGTGTGGACTTAGCCTGAAGTGGAACTAAGTCAGGATCTGATCGTGGATTGCTTATCTTTGGTTGGCTGCAAAAGAATCCCATGGATTGAACATGCTCGTTTGCCTTGCGTGGAGCTGGCCAAAAGCGTCTTTTCTACAGACCCAAAGGAATTAAGTAGGATCAGTATAAAGAGCTTGAGGTCCTCCTTGCTGGAACTGAGAGGAGACGAGCATATTCGTGTTAATACCAGCAAAATGTCTTTCAGTGCATACAACACTTTATCATCTCAATCTGGTATTTAACAATATTTATGATTGGATCTTCTTTTATCTATACTTATTTTATTGTTCTATGTTGCTTTTATGACTTTTTATGTCGAAATAAAGCTTGTGATAATGTAAATATAATAAGCCTCATCTACATTCATCAAAACGTAGACCCCTCAATAGTTAAAAGATGTATTCCTTTCTTTGTTCCCGATAAGTCACAGAAAAAGACCGGATGTAAAACTGATTGCTCTGAAAAGTCATCACAGATACAAAGTTGGAGGTTAAATGGCTCCCTTACCTCGTCTGGAAAACAAACTTGAGTACGTATTTTATTTAATCAAAATCTGGTTAACACAAATTTTTTGAATACGTTGGTCACCCAGCACAGATATACATTTGATTATCCTAAAATCTGGTTATAAAACAAACAGTATTTCATCATTTTGTTTGAACACAGTGCATTGGAAGACTTTTCATTTCATTTACTTGTGCTAGCTATCAAGAGTTAAAAATAAAAAAAATGCTTGTGCGTAGTGATATTTAGTAAAAATGCTATTGAGGCTAAGAGATCTTAGCTGTTGTGTGTGCAGTGGAAGCTACGTTTTTATGGCAAGCGCTTTCCATTGTGTCAGCCAAGCTTGCCCCAGGTACTTTGCCACACAACAGGATAAAAAAGGTCTAGAGTCAGACTTGAGAATACGGAGTGCAACGTGGTGCTCCCGCGTACCAAGCTGCCTGCAAATTGGGCTCAACCATTTTTTCCGTGATGTTTTGTACGCCGGACAGACAAACAATAGGTGGGCAATACTTTCCACAGGGGCTTTGCAACTAGGGCAGTGTTTCTCGTTTTTTATGGACCATTTTGCTATCACTTCACCCACTGGAAGGGAACCATACCTAAAGTGCATATAGAGCATTCGGACTCTAGGTACTTTGATTAATTCAGGGTAAGGCTCATAGTACCTACTTTTATGGGAATAGAACTCAGACGTCAATTTGCCCACATTGGGACTGCTGATCTCTCGCTGGTCCACCCATTCCCAATACAGGAGGTTGAGAACTTCTCTCCTTGGGGGCTCTTGACTAGCCCAGCAGCCACAAAGCCCAATTGTAGTTAACTTTTTCTTAATGTCGCGAATCCAGCCTATTTTCCCCCCCGTATCGAGACTAATAACCTGAGTGAGGGTCTCTGCATAGGGAGTCATCTCTGGTGTCCTCCTAATATGAGCCCAGAAGAGTAGGGGGCGCAACCTGGCTACACCGCTTATTGATCGCCTGCCCATATCCATTAATAATGGTGTGAGGGGGATGTATTTGGTGCTGTTATTAGATCTCCTAGGAATTTATATTCCGATCTCTGGAGCTCTGATGACTTTTCAGACCAGGCTTATTATATTTACAGCAATTACACATGCACTTAATATGTTTATCTGTGGCAACGTTTTTAACTGTGGTGGTGAGGTGAAGGAAGTTTATTTAGCTATTACTGTATGGCATTTAGGGAAAGAGGTCTCAAGGTAAATTGTGATAGCAAATGCTGAAATTAGCAGAATTTCAGCGTTTGCGATCGCAATTTAGCTGTGTGCAATTCAGGTAAGTAAAAACACTCTCGCAATATAAGGAAACCCCAAATTTGCGATTCCCTATTTTGCTCAAGCATTTAGAGAATGGCAATTTCAATTCCCTAAATGCTATTCAACTATCCATAGCAAATTGCGATTTTGTTGCAAGGAATCGCAAATTACCACCAACTGCAGGGTGGTGGTAAATTGCAATTTGTTTAAAAAATGCACTTTCATGCATTTTTCAAAGTGCCATGTGGCACACATACATAACCTTTGGGCATGTATGTGCGCCACATGTGCACACATGCACATTTCAAAAGTGCAACAGGGTGTCCTCTGGGAACACTTGCAGCGTTGAAATTGCGTGCGCAATTTGCAAGTACCTATTGGGTACTCGCAAATCGCGTACGCAAGTCCCATTCATTCCTATGGGCCTCATGGCCCATAGTAGTAGTTATTTTATTGATTGATTAATTAAAATCTTTACAAAGAATGAATGCTCAATTATGTACATTTAAGTTACATTACTTCGTTAAAAATTTGTTATTTGTAAATGACAGTAAATCTTTAAAATGTATACAAAAACATTTTTAAAACTATTTTAAGTAAAACAAGTATGTATGTATAAAAGTTAGTGATGAATATAGTCATTTTAAAAAACAATGTTATGTTGTTCTAATTTTTTCAGTGCAATTGTTAAGAATTTTGCGAAAGCAGAATTAATGGGTATATCATCTGGACAGAGACATCGAATCAGTGCTTGTCTACAAGTTCTTATCGCTCTTTTATTGAATAACCTTTTTAGCAAAGTTAGTCTTTCGTTTTTTAGTTCTGGACAGATGCACAGGAGATGTAAAATATTTTCCTCACCAATTTTGCACAACCGACACGGCATGTTATTTTTAAGTTTTTTCCAAGGTAGTGCATGTGCTTCTCCTGGCCATATTCCAAATCGTGCGTTAATAAAGATATTTTTGCTTCTCCATGACCATGCCGTGTCCAGATACTGCTGAGACCTCTTTTTTTTGTAGCCGTTTATTATGGACCAGGCGTGTTTCCTTTTAATAAGGGTCTCTTTGTCGGTTATCAATGATAAGTAATCCGTTGTTTTATTCACAACTTTTTTGAAGGATTCCTGGGTTATAGTAGTGGTCCAGATCCCTCTAACTCCAAGTCCATCTAGAGCGTTGTCCAGGTATTTCCACGCAGATAATTTTTTGGTGCCCTCCATTTCTTTCCATAAAAGCCGCAAAATTAAGTTCTCCTTATCATTTTTTACTCTATTCCATACCTTAATTATATGTCCCTTCCGTGCATATAATTGGTTGTTCAAACCGAATTCCACCCTCACTTGGGCTTGTGGGGCATTTTTTGGTAAACGAAAAAGGGAGCGGAAAGTTTTGGTGATAGCATTATTAATAATTATTGCGTCTTATCCGTTTAGAGCCTCACTGCCATAAGACAAGGAAGGTAACAGTTTCGCTGATATCACTTTAAGGAGCGGTTGATAATTTAAATTACCTGTAGAGTTTTTGATTGTCCCGAATGCACCCGTTAATGCGTTTGCCTTCCTTGTGATATCCAGTTTTTGGGGGTTAAAGTTACCATTATCGTTAAATATAACTCTCAGGTACCTATAGGTTTTGACTTGCTCCAAGTGTTCCTACTCCAAGAACCATTTTGAATTGCACTGCCTTCTTATGTTTTTTGTGACAACCATAATTGGATTAATTTATTATCATTTTGTTTTCAACCGCATACTCCTGTGCTCGTTTTATTAGCCGTTGTAGGCCCACCTTTGTATTACTTAGGAGGATAACGTCGTCAGCATAGAGCAAGTTCAATATATGCGTATCTGCGAGCTCTGGTGGGTGTGCATTTATGTTATTCAAGGCCTGGGTCAAGTCAGCTAAAAACAAATTAAATAATAAAGGAGCCAGTACACACCCTTGCTTCACTCCACCTAACGTTGGTATTTTCTTTGATAATGAGTGGCCATTACCGATACGTACTCTTGCCCAAGTTTTTGTATGCAGAAGACGGAGCAGGTGTATTAGTAAGGGAGGTATCCCTTGTGCATGTCATGGCCCATAGTAATGAATGGGAAGCCATTCCTTATTTGCGAGTCGCAAATAAGAAATCCATAGGAATCGTTAAATATTAGCAGATTCCTACATACATTGCATTTTGCGAGTCTATAATAGCGAATCGGTAAAATTCACTATTATAGACTCGCAAATTGAAATGTTGATACATCTCTGGCCCTTATTCCCTTTCTGATGATAATAAATGCACCATGATTTTTATCTGTTTTTATATTGATGAATTTTGGAATATATGATCTTTTATTGTATTACATATTTTATTGTGTATCTGTTTTTATTTATATGTCTTTTATTGAACTATTCAAGAGGCACATGGCAACCCCACATTTCGGCTGCACGGAGGCCGGGTCAGGGGAGTACTTCACATCCAGACTCCCCGGTCATCTGCAACGTCACTTTTGCGCCCAGAGGTGCTTATCTACTGCACCGTGGCCCCAAGAGGCACATCGCAAACCCGAATTTCGACTGCAGGGACACAGGGCCTGGTGAGGACTTCACATCCCAGACTTCCCAGTCACCGGCAAGGTCTCTTTCGTGCCCGGGGTTGCATTTCTACTGAAACGGCGCCCCGAGAGGCACATCGCAACCCACCATTTCAGTTGCACGGAGACAGGGCCAGGGGAGGTTTTCACACCCCAGACTCCCCGGTCATCCGCAACGTCACTTTTGTGCCCAGAGGTGCTTATCTACTGCCCAGCAGCCCTGAGAGGCACATCGCAACCTCGCATTTTGGCTGTATGGAATGTGGGGTTTGCGGTGGCAGTTAACGTGTGGTCTTTTTATTAATCTGGCACAGTGACATATATGAATAAATGAAATTTTTATAAATAGGGAAATAAGAAAAATTGACTATCCCAAAAAGTCACGCTTATAATGAAAGATGTGTCCTGAAGGAGGAGTCTCTTGTTGTGTATACAGGCTTTGAGTGGGGGGCAGCCTCCGCCTTTTTTTCCCCCTGTGCTCCAAGTAGAGTGAGGTTGCATGGAGAATGGGCCAGGGAGGGACTTCACATCCTAGACTCACCGGTCACCAGCAATGTCACTTTCGTGCCCGGAGGTGCTTATCTACTGCACCGCGACGTGGCCAGGCTAATGGCAGGCCTGTCCACGCCCGTCGTCGCCTGGAGGAGGCTGGGCTAGGCTACCCCCCTAGCTTCTAGTCTGGGCAAGGGATCATTTCATATAAGGAACTGTCTCATCAGCCCCAAGGAGCATAATGGGCCCAGGCATGACTAAAAGGAAGACAAAACTCATAGAGCTGGGAGGGGAGATAACTAAAACCCTGGACTCCTTTCTGACAAGAGATAGAGCTAACGGAGCTCCTTAGAAGAGGTAAGAACTGGCATGATAACAAACCAGCTGCTTTATTGCCACTGCTGAATGGTAATATAATTATTGCCTCCCATACTCTGGCCTCACCAGGCTCTTACAGAACCTGTCCCAGTGTCTCATCACCAGAGCCAGAACCACCAAATAAATGGAAGTGTGGAAGGGTCGAAAAGGGAAATAATAAATGGAAATAATAAATGGAAGTGTGGAAGGGCCTAAAGTTGCTAATCCTGGGAACTGGAATGGCCATAATAATTCAGATAACGCCATGATCCTAACCAAATCTATTGCCTCTGGGCCCGCACTACCCCTTTCTGATGACGACCTGTTAAACAAGCATTTACAATGCAACGGTTTCGCCTTTGCAAAAGTAAGAGCTATTGGCATTGCTCATGACATTATTTTTATTTATGTTTTTTTTTTAAACATAAATAAATGGCATTGTCATTTACAATGCCAATAGCAGGGCAGGAGAGCAAGCACAAGTCTGCAAATGTAAAGGATGCTTGAAAGCCAGTACTGGCTTTAATTGATGGAGTCACTTGAAAACTATTTTTTTGGGGAGGTATTGAAAGGTGACCTGATGAGCTGTGAAGTGTGTGCTTTTAATGGACAGTTATAAAAAAAATGCCACTAGGTACAGTCTTCACATTACTCATATCTATATTTTGGAAACACTTTTTATCTTAAACATAAATCTTTTTGTGCACTTTGTGGCAGCCTATCTTATAGTGTGTGTAATGCTTAACTTAATGACATACATATTCAAGGTTCTTTCTATCACAGGCTGGGACCTCGTACCACTAAAAACACACAAGTCACTATTCCCCCTGCACCAAACAGAATTAAACTCTGTAGCTATATGGTTGCATACACAGATATCTGCAGCGATTGCATTAACCACTAAAGGCTTCACAATGGTAAATAGTGCATCTCTCACAGCAGGCAACAGAGGCAGACGCAAAACCGGAGCACAAGCAGCAGGCAACAGAGGCAGACGCAAAACCGGAGCACAAGCAGCAGGCAACAGAGGCAGACGCAAAACCGGAGCACAAGCAGCAGGCAACAGAGGCAGACACAAAACCGGAGCACAAGCAGCAGGCAACAGAGGCAGATGCAAAACCGGAGCACAAGCAGCAGGCAACAGAGGCAGACGCAAAACTGGAGCACAAGCAGCACGCAACAGAGGCACACGCAAAACCGGGCACAAGCAGCAGGCAACAGAGGCACACGCAAAACCGGGCACAAGCAGCAGGCAACAGAGGCACACGCAAAACAGGATGTAGTTTCCGTGATGACCTGGAGTGAGGTGGTCACCCTATATAGGATTGTGGGGGTGACCAGTAAGATCACGAGGCCTAACGGAAGGGTGCAGCTGCATGCGAGAGAGAAACCGAGGAGAAACAGTGGAAGACAGAAGAGAGCTATTTAAAAAAATGCAGACTAAGCTACACAAAGAGAAGAAATAAGAAAGACGAGATGGGTAGAGAGAGGAGAGATAAGGAGACAGGGAGAGAGAAAAAGAGACAGTTTAGTATAGTGTGAGAGAGTGGATCTATGGAAAGAGAGAAGGATAGGGGAGATAAATCGAGAGAGAGATGGACTGTAGCACAAATATGCCCCCACGAGCCTCCGTGGCTCTGAAGACGAATGCCTCCGGTCGTGGGAGTCCCTCGTGGGGGACTCGAAAGAAATGCCCCTGCTTTGGAAGAGCCTCGTGGGCTCTGAAAACAAAATGCCCCTGAAGCTGCTAAGACGCCCGCACTCACCGGGAGCTTCTGGCGGACACAGCGCTCTTCTGCCTGTATGCTCTGTGGCTCTTCCTTGCTCCTCGGAGCCCTGGGGGAAGCCGAAGGGTAAAGTTAGAGACCTGCAGATGACCCAGCGGACTCAGGTGAATCCAACCGACGTGGGCTTGACTGGACCTGCCCGTCACATCCCGTGCACGCTTCCGTGCACCACTCGGGGCTGAGTGATCCTGGGCTGCAGAGCAGCGATCGTTATAGGGGTCCCCAGGGAGGCACAGTGCCTGAGCCTCCATGCAAAGATCACCATAGAAACCGCCCCCATACTCGCACGCCACCCCCTGGCGTTTTTTTAAAGCAGAGCCGCCGAGCGGGGCTTGCAACAAGCGCCCACCCCAGCAGCGCCCAACTGTCGGCTGTGGGCAGCTCTCGCTGTAACACCACATCCTCACTCAAGGAAGAACCAAGAGGAAGGGGGCAATATTCAGCGCAACGGTAAGTAGAGGGTCTGGCGTAACGGCCAGAGCGGCAGACCTTGAAGCTGAGGAACCAGGTTCGAGTCTGGGCGAAAGGGTCAAGCATCCTGTGATTTTGGGCAAATCACTTAATCTCCCGGTGCCTAAAAAACGAATGTGTCTGTCTGTAATGCCACTGGTACTAATGTAAAGCGCTCCGAAACCTTCGGGACGAGCTCGCGCTATATATAACTGCAAACAAAAAAGTAGATACAAGAGCAGAGGCAGCAATTTGGAACGAAATATGAAGTGGTCAACTGTTGAGAAGAGCGAGGTGTTATTAGGGCAAGAATTTGTGCCACCTAAGGCAACGAAGAGACGAATGGGGCAAGAACCTGGGACGGAAACAGGAGTCAGCGAGGGAGGAGGAGTTTTTTTGTACAGCCTGCACCACAGGAGAGAACGAGGAGCTAAATATCCCACATTATGCACAAACCTTGCAGTCCAAAAAGCATTACGGGCAGAGCTCAATCTCCTGCAGGATACAGAGCAGGGGCTGAAATCACTCTCCACCGGGCGCCATCTTCAAAGAAATGCCCAAAATAAACCTTGACAAAAAAAAAAACATCCGCCCACCACCGCAATGACGATTGCAAGGGGGCAGAGAGCGAAAAAAATCATGGGAACGCCCACGAATCTGCTCCAGCAATGACGGACAGATCTATCTTCCAATGGCTAGCCTCCATTTATGGAGCTAGCCAATGGAAGAGCAGGCGGGACAAAGCCCCGTACTGTTTCTCAAATGATTTCGCCTGCGCGAACGCTGCTGCATAGCGGATCGCCAGGCGAAACCTAAAAAAGAAGTGTGTACAATGTGCATTTGCTATGGGTCGGCATTCTCCAACGCAGGGTTATATGCTGTGTAGTACTTCACTGTGGAGAAATAGCAGATGACACATGGCAGTTCCAATAAGCACACTTTCCAAGTGCACCACTGGGAACGTCTGCGACTGATAAAAGTCGTGCCTTTTCAATTAGGTGCAGGTGGCGTTTATGTGTGTAGATTTAGAACTGTTTGTAAATACGGACCCGTATATTTAAATGTCATTTAAACAGAGAGGGACAAGTTAAAAGTTACACCTTCTTTGTCGAGAAAAAAGTTGTTCACTACTGATGTAAAATCATGTTTAAGTAATCAGGAGTGTCCTCAAAGCAGCATATGTGTCAAGATCACATGCAGACTTTAGAAGAATTCCGTGCACGCTTTACGAGGTCTGATGCCCTGGGACTTAAAGCGCCAAGAATATATAACAAGGGCGTACAAAGTAAAAACAATACACCTTAAATAACAAAATGTGTGTACGCACAGGCGAAATTTCTGCTATATACGCTCTATGCGATATATTTTACTCAGGGGACACCCTGAGGAGACCGTTAATTAAATCCCATTCCCGAGCTTCATTGCAAGACGAAATATTTCATGTCAGTGGTCCTGCTTATAGGCATGCAAGATTTTCGTTAAAAAAACAACTCTCCCGTCTTCGGAATGAAGTAAACACAGTGTCCCGGCACTTTCTAATGCATTTCAATACTGGTGCCTCCGTGTTGCTTCACCAGACCTCCACTATCATCCCTCACACACTCCCTGCGCGAATTCGCTTTAAGCCCTAGCAGAAATATGTCCAAATGTCTCCCTTGAGTGCCGTCGTGATCCCACAGAGGCAGAGTCCACACAATCAAACAGTATCCTTATGTTACTGTGCCTTAACATCACACAGGACTTTGCAGGGATCGCGCACGCTGGCACTATCAATAAACCCCCTCCCCTCCCCACCCCCCCAGGCACAGTCGCTGCTCGCACAGGAGAGAGCAGCAGTGTACTCTTCATTGAGGCAGGCACGATTCCCATGAGCAAATAGGTGCCCTGTGGGTGACTCATGCCGTGCCCTCTCACAGACAACCAAGGGTATCTGTGAGTGCACACTAGCCATGAGCTCTACTACACCACTGCAGTCTCACTCGAATTTACAGTGATCGATTAGCACCACCCCATCCTCTCTCCAAACATTCTAATGACCCATACTAGTGTGTATATATCTACCTCTGCTGTGATCTTGCGCACTCCCTGTCCTTCCTCACGAAGAGGTAAAGTTATGCATCCCTCCCGTCCTCATATTCCCTCAGTTTACAATAGTTTCTTCCGAGACGTGCTGCCTGCATAGATAGCCGTGGAAGCCTGAGTATGAGCGTCTAGTCCCGGCTACCCGGCATGAAAAATTGGTGATCTTGTGCAAAACTCTATCTGGTTGTGTCTAGTTACTCTTATCCACCGAAGCTTGCATAATTGTAATCTCGTTCATAGGCTCGCGTTAGGCTCTATTTAATAACAGCACGTTTACATAGGTCAAGTGTTCTATGCACCTTTCAATCTCCACTCGAATGACTCATCAATCTTTTGAAACGATAATGTGGCGATCGCCCTCGCCTCGGTCCAATGTATAATAAATTGTATGCATACATGCAGTACAATATCAGAAACATGTATGCATCTCTTGCCATTCGCCACTGTGTGCCCCCTGCGTATTCTTCCCAGAGTCAGTGACGCAATCGTCCTCCAGCAGGTACACTGGCACCGTTCACCACAGTACACACAGTATTACAGCTTAACACTTCTCGCGCAGACACAGCTACACAAAATCTGGGCTTACCCCCTTCGTGCCAGCCAGTGACACATCTAATTAACCTCAAGCAGGTTCAGAGGCACAACTATGCTTGTGCACTCGCAGTGTCACAATTGACTATGCGCAAGCAGACATAGTGGCACATCTCACCTTCCTCTTGCAAAGTGGTACCGGTGACCACCCTCTCACGGACACAGTGACATGCCTGCCTAGACCCCGCAGAGACAGGCCTGATCCTCTGCCCACGCGGCGGTGCCGGCCCGGCCAGCTCAGTGTTACCACAACTTCTACATTTTAGCACCGCTGGATCGCTCTGCTCTTCAGTGCCCACCAGGAGATTCTCACCCAATCCTCACAAATCAACACAGCAACCCACATGCCCCTCATTCCGAGGCTTTCAAGTGATATCTTGAGGGGGAGTGTGTTACATATATGAAGAATTGTGGCCGCGTACCTTCAATCCCACATTAAATGCCTCATGGGTAGACGCACTGACTTTTAAAGCAGCAAATAAATGGTTGTACGTCCGCCTGACCCACAAAAGGGGACTAGCCAAGAAGACTAACTTCCCACGCACCCCAGCACAGACTCACAAACACGCCCCCAACAATGGCGGTCTCCAGCCTCCGACTTTTAACGTAGAAACGGAGCTGACCACATAGTTTCGAAACATACCGGTGTTGAACATTGAGCCTGCAAATTATATGTTAAGAATGCATGGTTGGTAGAAACACAAAGTCTGGCGGGGTAACGGGCTCAC
Organism: Lissotriton helveticus; assembly: GCF_964261635.1. Classification (NCBI taxonomy): domain Eukaryota; kingdom Metazoa; phylum Chordata; class Amphibia; order Caudata; family Salamandridae; genus Lissotriton; species Lissotriton helveticus. The sequence goes on along the minus strand of NC_136061.1, from coordinate 1,342,810,142 downwards.
GGACAGCGGGAGGGGGGGCGGGAAAGGCACGGACAGCGGAAGGGGGGCGGAACGGGCACACGGACAGCGGGAGGGGGGGCAGAACGGGCACACGGACAGCGGGAGGGGGGGCGGGAAAGGCAAGGACAGCGGGAAGGGGGCGGGAAAGGCAAGAAAAAGCACTCACCTGGACTTCTTCCGGCGGCGGTCGGCCTGCAATGACCAAAACAAACCTTCCCCCAAAATAAAAAATAGGAACCGCCCACCACCGCAATGACGTTGACAAAGGGGCAGGATGAGTAAAAATGGCCGGAACGCCCCAGAATCTGCTCCGCAATTGACGGACAGATCTCTGTTCCAATGGCTAGCCTCCATTTATGGAGCTAGCCAATGGAACAGAGGGGCGGGACATGAGTACACATCTCCAGACATAAGCTTTCACCTTGCGCAGAAAGTCTGCTGCGCAGCCTTTCGGCGAGGCGAAACCTAAAAACAAACGGCACAATTGCTCATTTTTATTACCTTCCCTTGGTGCTTTCCGTTGCGCTTGCTTAAAACAAACATAATGCCACCATACACAACCGTAGCGATTTGTTTTGTACACGCCTTTATACACAACCTCATCATTTTGTTTCATAGCCGCCGATAGCATATATATTTTGGAACAGCAGGGAGTTTTATTTCTTTTGTTATTGTGTAGGTTTTCTGTAGTGTCTATACTGTGATATCACGCTTACAGCTCCAAGTGCAATTTACAGCAATCCATATAACCATCCATATAACCACCAGCAAAATATAAACAATGCCAAAATCTCTAACTGATGCGAGATCTGTTGCATTGCAAATGCTTGTTTTTTAAGCCACTTAAAGACATTCCTCAAATCCTATAGGTGACATACAGTTGTATCTGTGCATTAGTCTTCTCGTTCAACTCGGCCCCAAGATGGAAATATAATGACACAGCTGCTCCTATAAACGAAGCCTCGACTTTTCCACTACAACCACACTACTCCATATTCTTAAAATGGAAAGCAATGCAATACAAAATATCCAATCATCAAGTAAGAAAAAATAACGCGGATGAAAAATCAAGGAGAAAAGAGTCCGTAGATTAACTGCAGAAAGGAGAAAAGTGTGTGTGTCTGTTCTACTTCATTTCTTGAAAGCAGTATTTGAGAAAGTCAATGACAGAGAAAGCAATCTTTAGAAAATAAGGTTTAATCACATGCCAACATAAGCTAAAGCCTGCACTACTAGACATTACAGGACATTGACTAGGAATTGTATTACCAAAACAAATCTAAACCACTGCTAAGTAACTGGTTCATGAGTCTAAAGGGATAAATTCCACTTTTTTTTCTGATAGTTGTATGCATTTAATACCGTACACTGGAAGATTCAAATGTATGGGCAACAAATGTAACTGAACTGCAAACGTGAATCCACTTCAACATATCCCGGAAAAATGTCAGCAATCTTGTTGAACCAGTTTTGTCTGGGCGTTACACCCACTGTAAGCAGTGAACAAGGTTGCATACACATAGCTTGCCTTTGAAGTGACTTGTTCACTACAAGTGAAAAGTCTAATATTTCCAAAACCCAAGGAGGAAGCTAAACTACACTGTCCGTGGTCCCCTCTAAGAACCATCCGAAATTTCCGCCCAGTTAGAACAAGCGGAGTCATTACATAAACATTAGATTGGTCACGGGAAGGGCCGCTGTAGTAATAGGCAGAATAGTGTGACATCAGCGGAGTGGGGGTCACAAAAAAAAGTAATATTTCAAATTATTTTTTTACTCTTTTCCAGCAATTGAGGGCAGCCAGGAGACAGCTTCCAAACTGCTCAAACATCAACCACTTTCCGGCAATGTTGTTGAACACAGAGAAATTGGGCCGTGTGACTTTACTCTTCGCTGTATGTCTCCTTGCTAAAATAATTATTTTTTAACTAATGCTGTAGAAACAATTAAAAGTGGTAGAGACTATTTTATAATTTCTTAGATATTTGATAACTAATTTAAAGTTGCTATTGTATTTAAGGCTGGATGTCTCTGGGATTTTTTCAAGATTTGTAAATATCCATCGTCAACTTGCAAAAGTTAAGGTTAAAATTGTGTGCTACTGCACAGTTTAAGTCGTGCATGTACAAAAAAACACAAGAGCTCGCAAATTTTTTGAGCTCAACCAAGTTTCGTGTTTCTTTCAAAAGCATGAACCAGGACACCTGATGTTTACCCAACCTGTCGTGTTCAAACTGGTTGAGCAGTAAGTCACCCAGCAGCCTGATCTGCATAATTCGTGGCTATGCTTCAAAGCTTTTCAAAAATACAAGCAAGAGTTTTCAATGACACCAACTAAAAGACACTATCTAGTGCACTTACTTCACAGAAATGTACATATTAGGGTCACTATTTGATTCATAAAGCCAGAGATGCAACTGTCTTAAATCTTTCTCCAAAAGAATCGTCATAAGATCAAAACATATGAACTCCAATGTAAATAAGTGTTAGGCACAAATTCAAATGCAATGACATAGTGAAGCAAACAGGCCTTTAGATAACCAGAAGAATTGTTGATATGATCCGAGTTATTTTTCTCTTGGCCCCACCTCCTTATGGAATAACACAATAAGAGTCCATGATAATCGTCTAGACCAAATTCAGACAGAAGTTTTGCTCTAGTTAAAGGGTTTAGGGGTCATGCATGGATTTGTATGAATCCCCAAAGCAAATCATAAACCAGCCATGGAATAAGACGGGTAGGAATTAGAGTCCTTTACTGCTAGGGTCAGTGACTTAATAGAAAAGTACTCCATTTACATCCTACCTTTGTTAGGCCTCAAGCGAGGCATGGTCTAATAGATCCTATTAATTTTCCAGAAGCAAAGGCTTGATTTGTGAGGAACATTACTGCAGTCAACTCCACAGCAGTCAAACAGTCCAATCAGAGGCATGGGCCCGACTTTTGACTCAGCAATTCCTGGTACTACAACAATATCAAGGACATGACTTGACTGCCACTGCACAAGCCTAAACAGGAAGCAGGTCAAGCATGACCTGCAACTGTCTCTTCCCAAGCTCTACTGGTCTTCCAGATCTACTTGTCAGACATACGAATGCTTAGCCACAACCCTATTAGAGGTGCTAGAATACCCATCTCTGAGCCATACAAGTCCACTTCAGTGGCCACACTAGAGTTGGGCTGTCCTTTAAGATTCATGAGGAATTTGATTTGGTGCATCAAAAATGGAGGTCAGGCATGAGAAGATCCAATGCTTCACCTACCACTGGCAAAGTCTGCCACTATTCTCTCTTAGTCAAAAATCAGGTATGGACAATGAGGCTCATAAACTGCTGAATCCTCGTTCCAAAGGTCCACAAATAATTATTTGCTTCCATACATTACAATGCATTTATCAAATGGCTTTGGCGTTAATAGTGACAAAGCACCTTACACTATATGGTAGAGAAGTCCTGTGCAGATATAGTTGAAGTTTGGTACACTGCGGTTAGTGAAGGAGGAGTACTGCACAGTTAGTCTATAATAGGGACTATGAAGCATAATTGTTGTTCTGGCCGTGAGTGAAAAACAAAAGGAGAAGCAATGGCCAGACAGAGAACAGGGAGAGATAGTGAAGTTCATTTTATAAAGAGAATGAGGAGGGAGAAGGCCTATGCAGTCATTGAGCTGGGTAAATGCAGCAGACAGTGAATGGGGGCAAGTGGTGTGCATACAGCGGGCTGTGTAGAATGGCTGGACGGTGAGCTGAAAAGAATGTCTGTACAGACAGTGAGTTGGGCAATTTGTAGGGAAAATGGGCAGACAGTCCCCCTTCCTTCACCAGGACATTTCATTTCTCAGAAGAGCCTAGGACAGTAGCTCACGGTACCAATTACTAAATAGACCGTGGTATAATTCTGCAGCTTCTGTATTTTGTGCATAACTATGAATTGACTGCAGCTGTCAAATAACCCATTATATGTAGTACAACTTCTTGATTGCAACAAAATTAAAGCTATGTTTCTAGTTCATAGAGATCAAGTGACTTAAAATGTACTACACATGCAGCTGCCTATAGGTTATCTCGTCACATTTCAGTTTATGATTGCAGCTTTCAAATGTCACGCTGGTAGTAACTGAGTGAAACTTTCCCCCATGCAGTACGTGTTAAAATGACAAGAGTGTAATAAACCTGCCACAAAATGTGCCACGCTGTATTGCATAAAATGCCTTTTTCTTGCCATATATTCAAGTCTACCGCATAATCTCATCAACCCTTGCGGCATAATTGCAGTGGTACTGACCAGAAGTTTCACACTCGGATCCGGACGGCAAGTAATGACGGCTATAATGGCCATGTCCAAACCACTGTACCACCCAATGGTACCAAAGTCTCACAAATGTCTGGCTTCACTTGCCCCGTTGATTTTAAGGGGTCACGCATGTAAATCGAGATACTCATTCGTAATATTAACTTTTGGGCAAAACCCCTGAAACGTCACCTCACTATAAACTTGGAACACTTGCTGTTTAACTCTACCCACGCCCAATAATGGTCCAAAAGGCAAATGTACTTATGATTTTCCCATCAAAGCTTACACAAATTACCACCCCCTCATCCCATAGGCACTTACAGGATGCCGGAACAAGATGTGCAAACGAAGGAGCCCACAGTCATGTTGGCATAGGTGGGTCCACGCTGGTCACAGTCAAAGCACTTGCGGTTGTGCGGGAGGCTCGTCATCTCCCGTAGCAGCTTTAAGTGTTTTTCCTCTTGCTTGCGCTTGGCGCTGGCGGCCATGGCGGGAGCGAAGGTGGGCTCTGTGCCGGTTCTGCAAATACAAGGGGTGCACGTACTGACGCGTGACACCTACAGGAAGGCGGCACCAGCCCAGCAGCAGACAAGCAACGGCCTCCGCTCTAACCTCGAGCCCGGCGGCCGCTGCCCTGGGCGACAGCACAGGAGGCAGTCGGGCAGGGCGAGCGCCATAGACAGAGAAAAGGGACACATGTTTAGGCTAAGAGAAGCATAGAAAACGGACAAGGACGCATAGCTCAGGTGAACGTAGCAATGTTTGTAGTGATGTTTTTCTATACCCTACAAAATAATTACTTCTCTTTTTAAAAGAAATACGTTTCCAAGTGTGACAGTTAAATTAGATGTATCCTTCACGGAATATTCTGCACTAAAGACTGTGGTATTGAGTCCCTTACTTATACATACAAATAAAGCTATACTTGAGTAATGCTTTAAATATGAAAAAGGGGCAACATTGTTGCAAAATAACGTTTTTTAAATATTGCCTGAGCGCAATAACAGAGGAAACGCACTGATACGCAAATATGGCGATCGAATTATAATGATGTTTGGTTGTGTTTTGCATATTCGTCCCTTTTTAGTTTCAATTTCAGGTAGGTTTAGAGGAGGGAAGGGGCGGGGTTGGAGTAGACGAACCGGAACTCGCTTTTACAAACGAATGCTGAAAGAATGTTGAGACAAGTCAGGTCCCGGGCCGCGCTGTGATTGGCTGACGTCACGGGGGTGTCCCGGGCCGGCAGCCAATCACAGCGCGGCCCGGGAATGACGTCACGGGGGTGTCCCGGGCCGGCAGCCAATCGCAGCGCGGCCCGGGACAAAGGGGCGGGGCTTAAAAAAGCACCAGAAACGCCCCCGAATCGCGTTTTCAAGAGAAAGCGCGATTGACAGCCTCTGTCTCCCAATGGCTAGCCTCCATTTATGGAGCTAGCCAATTGGAAACAGAGGCGGTCCGAACATCCCTACTGTAGACAATAGTTTTCGATCTGGGAGGGGCTTTGCCCCTCGCCAGGTCGAAACCTAAAAAATTATAACTAATTGTCTCAACCTACCTTCAGCCAATTACAGCTAGACTAACCAAACTAGAAGAGACTAATGCAACTCATTAAATGGGACACTTGTACTGAACCAAGGGAAGGAAATCAGGGCGCACATATACATCCTCTGGTTTCAAGTAGCAACTGAGGGTATAACCCGAGCTGAATCCCGGAGTCCTCAACCTACAGACTTTGCGTCAGTGGAAAGAGACACTACTAACTCCATACCCACCCTACCCGTTAACCCATTCACTTCTAAGCATACATCTGTAAGGGAAGAAGGATACAGAGTGAGTAGACGGAATATGGATGCAGATGTTGCCCTTTACTGGAGTCAGTGAACTAGGACATGCAGGCACTACCATCAAATCTGGGCAAACACTCCCCCAGCGAATCCCCCCACCCAAATAAGGATGGACTTTGGACCCCCCTCCCCTGGCCTCATACCCTTTTATATTTATTTTAGCAAGTATTCTGACTCTGAAGTTTAGCCAACTAGAAACAGCAGAGCAACTAATGCATAAGGTCCTACATTGGGTGCCTAGATTGTATACTGGTAGGATTAATGCAACATTCAATAATGGCAAGAAGAGTAAAGTGGGTGGGGCCCTCAAAGAAAACAATAGGAGGGGATTGCATTGTTATAACGTTCAACAATAAGTATTTGGTGGGTGTATTATTGCAGACACTGCCCAACATCCCATGGTTTGACACCAAGCTCTTTGCATTGCTACTAGGCTTTTTTTATAAACATCGTAGCATTATCACACCTGCACATGCTTAACCGATCTCTCTTAACCCCCCCTTTTAATCACACCTATTTGGCACCCAACATCGGTGCCTTCCCAAATTACTCTTTTGTTCAAATGACCCTGTGCTACCACTCAGTAATAGATTTGCACCACTGCGAGACATGGAAGCATGTGATTGACTAAACAACATTTCTAAAAGCTCGCTTGAGGTAGAGAATACCATCTTTGAGGCAAATGTAGATGACGATCTAAACTACTTAAAAATTATTATTATTATTATTGGCATTTTTTATTAGCATTTCAAACTTTAGCAATGACAATTTGCGTCAAACGTACAGTACATAACTGTTTACAACCCCACTGCATTACAACACTCCTCCTCCAAAAGTACAATTTTAGGTCCAGTATGTATAGATACTATAAAAGCAACACATCCTTGGTTCACCCCTAGTACAGCTGATACAACTTATACTTGTGCATCGTGCTCTTTGAGATAGGAAATGAGGTACGTCCAATAGTCCCTGGGTCACGATCCGTGCGGTAGTTCTTCTTCGTACGTTGTCAATGTGTCTCTGCAATAACAAGGTCTTGTATCCAGTGCCTTATCTGTGGTACATTTTTACCTCCCCATGTAATCGATACTCTTCGCTTTGCCATCAAGAGAGCTATCACACAAAACTTTCGTTTCAATGCCCGCATCCCCTGTACCAACCCCAATAGGCATGTCTTGGCATTGCAGTCCAATGAAACACCCACCATGACACCTAGTGCACTCACAACCTTTTCCCAATAAACTGCTACGCTCGGACAGGACCATGCGAGATGCATAAAGTCTGCTGGCTCATACCGCACCCTTGACATTTGGAGTCCTCTCTTAAGCCAAATTTATGCAAGCGTGCCGGGGTATGGTAAGTCTGGTGTAAATATTTAATGTATATCATGGGTAAGTTCCCATTTGGCGTTAACAATTCTGTGATAGTACCCGCAGTGGCCCACTCCTCCTCAGTCAGTGGAGTATCTAGGCAGCCGTTCCATTTGCGTATCGCCTTGTGAGTCGTGTCCCCTATTTCAGATTGCAGCTCTACATACAATTTGGATACCAAATGTATAGGTGTGGGAGATGTGAGCAGTAGTTGGAGTGCAATGGGGGTGGGGTCGCACACTACTCACACACCAGCGGGATCGCCCCCAAGAACTGTGGTAAGTGTAGTTTGTGTTCCGGGATGCATCTTCTTTCGATTCTCTGCTATCTTTGCTATCTTCGCCATCCCTGGACACGTGTTTCAGGGAATTTACCCCTCATCAGCAGGGATTAAGCCGTGTTCTGGGTTGCCGGTGGCTGCCAAATATTGCCAGGTTTAGTACCACTCAGGCGCGCAGGTGCGGGGTTCCAGGCTCGTCAGCCAACTGCTCGAGGGAGCTTTAACATTACAATGGGGGTGGGGTCGCACACTACTCACACACCAGCGGGATCGCCCCTAAGAACTGTGGTAAGTGTAGTTCATGTTCCGCGATGCATCTTCTTTCGATTTTCTGCTATCTTCGCTATCTTCGCCATCCCTGGACACGTGTTTCGGGGTATTTACCCCTCATCAGCAGGGATTAGGCCGTGTTCTGGGGTTGCCGGTGGCTGCCAAATATTGCCAGGTTTAGTACCACTCAGGCGCGCAGGTGCGGGGTCCCAGGCTCGTCAGCCAACTGCTCGAGGGAGCTTTAACATTACAATGGGGGTGGGTTCGCACACTACTCACACACCAGCAGGATCGCCCCTAAGAACTGTGGTAAGTGCAGTTCGTGTTCCCGATGCATCTTCTTTCGATTCTCTGCTATCTTTGCTATCTTCGACATGCCTGGACACGTGTTTCGGGGTATTTACCCCTCATCTGCAGGGATTAGGCCGTGTTCTGGGGTTGCCGGTGGCTGCCAAATATTGCCAGGTTTAGTACCACACACCAGCGGGATCGCCCCCAAGAACTGTGGTAAGTGTAGTTCGTGTTCCGGGATGCATCTTCTTTCGATTCTCTGCTATCTTTGCTATCTTCACCATCCCTGGACACGTGTTTCAGGGTATTTACCCCTCATCAGCAGGGATTAGGCCGTGTTCTGGGGTTGCCGGTGGCTGCCAAATATTGCCAGGTTTAGTACCACTCAGGCGCGCAGGTGCGGGGTCCCAGGCTCGTCAGCCAACTGCTCGAGGGGCCTTTGACATTACAATGGGGGTGGGGTCGCACACTACTCACACACCAGCGGGATCGCCCCTAAGAACTGTGGTAAGTGTAGGGCTTTCACTGCTCTCTATAGACGGTAATACGTAAATTTAAAGAGCATTGTTTGGTTCTGTACGTATGTGAGATCCTCCAGTGTTCTAAACCTCCCATCCTGAAACAGGTCACCCATGGTGTCTATCCCCACCTGCTTTCGTAACTCCATACCCACTGGTTCCTGCGTCACCGATATGTTCGGGTGATAGTGCAGTGGCATGCGTGGGGCATATAAGGGTAACTTGTTTGTCTGTTGACCTATAATTCGCCAAGCTTGGTTTGTGGCGTCTATCCTATTAATGTCCAATTTGTGTAATGGGGGTCTATTGTGTGTCAGTATGGCATCCAGCGGGACTGGAGCAGTATCTCCTTCCTCAATCGCCACATGTGTGAGGTATGGAACTTTATGGAACCAGTAGTGGGCATATTGGGCTTGGGCACATAAGTAATACAGGAAGAAATCAGGCGCCTTGAATCCGCCTCTCGAGAACGGCAAGGTTAGCGAGTGTAAGTCAATTCGAGCCGTCTTCCCAGCCCAAATCAGGCGTAATGTTACTGATGTTATTCTACGAAATACTGCCGAGGGAGGTTTGATGGGGATGTTATTAAATAAATATAGTAGTTTAGGGAGGATCACCATTTTCACTATTGCCAACCGGTTTGCTAAGGACAAAGGTAATTGGATCCATCTTTCTATTTTCTCCTCAATCGCTGTGACCACCCTGCTATAGTTTGTGCGAATAACTACCTCGGGGTCCCTGTGAAACCAAATCCCCAAGTATCTTACTGGGTCTGTTTGCTACTCCAATGGATAGTCTGTGGTGAACTGCTGAGTGGTATCGGTCAGTGGTATGATTGTAGACTTTGCCCAATTTGTTCGAAGTCCTGACTGTCGCCCAAATTTAACGTATTCTCGGAGCAAGGGGTTCAGGTTAGTTGCCGGATCTCTTACACATAGCAACATGTCGTCCGCATATAACGATATGTGAAGCGGCCTCTGTGGAAATTGGAGCGCCGAATAATGGTGTCCCTGTCATAGTTTACAGGCTAACGGTTCAAGGACAATGGCAAACAGTAGCGGGGACAGAGGGCATCCCTGCCTGGTGCCTCTTTCGATATGTATTACTCCGGATATGTATTTATTGATGCGTATTCGGGCCGTGGGCGCAGTGTAGAGTAGTTTCACCCACTGAAGGAATATCGGAGGAAATCCCATCCGATATAGAATCGCGTGTAGATAGTTCCAGGCTATGGTGTCAAATGCTTTAGCCGCATCCAACAGGACAGCGGCCGCTTTAGTAGTAGGGGTCAGGTACTGTGATAGAGCAAATAGCGACCTGGTGTTATGGGATGTGGTACGTGTGGGAATAAATCCGGATTGGTCAGGAAGAACCAGTTTTGTCATTAGGTGTTGCAGTCTGTTAGCTAATAATTTAGATAAAATTTTAGTGTCAACGTTCATGAGGGTTAATGGCCTGTACGAGTCACAGTCTTCGGGGTCTTTGTCTGGCTTAAGTAGGGCTAGGATCACTGCTTCTCAAAGTGTTTGCAGCAATATTATCTTTTCATGAGCATCTCCAAGTTTTTTCACTATGTAGGGGGCTAACTGCTCCACATACGCTTTGTAAAGTTCTCCAGTATACCTGTCTGGGCCAGGGGCTTTACCGTTTGGCAGTGTCCGAAATATCTCTGTGAACTCCTCCACTGTTACGGGCAGGGAGAGGTACGACCGCTGTGCATCTGATAGCCAAGCTAGTGCTATGTTGTCACAATAGTGTGCAATTTCCTCACCCAACGTTTGTGTCCCCCTTTGTGTACAGTTTCCCATACGTGTGCATAAAGGCCTGTAGTATTCCCTGCGTATCATGCCTCAAAGCGCCCCCAGCGTCCCGGACTGCCAGGGGCTTTACCGCTTGGCAGTGTCCGAATTATCTCTGTGACCTCCTCCACTGTTACAGGCAGGGAGAGGTACGACCGCTGTGCATTTGATAGCCAAGCTAGTGCTATGTCGTCACAATAGTGTGCAATTTCCTCACCCGACGCTGTGTCCCCCTTTGTGTACAGTTTCCCATACGTGTGCATAAAGGCCTGTAGTATTCCCTGCGTATCATGCCTCAAAGCGCCCCCAGCGTCCCGGACTGCCTGCACCACTGGCGGTGTTTTTTTGGCACAGATTTTGACGGCTAGGACTGCTCCTGGTCTGCCTCCCTCACCATAGCACCGGGCAGTATGGCGTTTGGAAATGTATTGGAGTTCCTCGTCTGCATTCTCTTGATATTCAGAGATCGCCGTTCTAATGTCCTGCAACAGAGCTGGGTTTTGTGTTTGCGCATATTCTACTTCCAGGGCCCTTATTCTATTTTCCCGTTGTGTTATCTGGTGGCGCAAGTCTTTCAAAATTCCCGCCGTGGTGCCAATGCAGATCCCCCGGATGGAGGCCTTGAAGGCTTCCCACAACAGTCGGGGTCATCCGTGGATGGTTCATTCAGCTCAAAGTATTCAATAATGGCTTTCCTGATCATTTCCGTGTATAGGGGGTCTAGCAGCGCTTTCCCATTAAACCTCCAACTGAATGGTGGGGGGACATATTGCGGTATCTTAAGGGTGAGTACGACCGGGTTGTGGTCAGACAGCGTGCGGTGCAAATGAGCAATGTCTTCCGTCCATAATGAAATCTCTAGGGAGCTCAACCAGTAGTCTATTCTAGACCAGCTACCGTGTGCCGCCGTCATGTGTGTGGCCTCAAGTTGGGTTGGATGCCTCTGCCTCCACAAGTCTATTAGATGATTATCCAGCATGATATCTCTCACTTTTTGCAAAGCACGTTTATGTGTTTCCGCCGACGCTGGCGACCTATCCATCGCATCATTGATGGCGAGGTTGAAATACCCTCCCCACAACAACGGGGCCTCTGGGAACTTTTGTATTTCCTGCCATAGAGTATGGAAGAAGTCGGGGTCGTCTATGTTTGTTGCATAATTGTTTAGTAGTATAACCCTCTGCCTCTGAGTATTCCTGACACCACAATGTACCTGCCGTCCTTACCCGGCGCGATCTGTTCAACCTTGAAGTGCACCCCATTGCGAATTAGGATAAGCACTCCTCTGGAATATGAGGAATATGCCGCCCGTGCACCGATTCAGCCCATTTCAGTCCTATGCGGTTGGATGTGTGCAGGTCTATATGCGTTTCCTGGAGAAAAGCAATGTCAATGTGGAGTCTCGTGAAGTATGCTAGTATCTGACGTATCTTTTTCGGATTTTTGAGACCTCGCACGTTCCAGGTGATAAGTCTTATTTTGTCCGACAGCAGAGTATCACTCATTTTCCCAACCAATTCACGATCATAACCGCGTGTAGCTGTAATGTATTGTCTGTTCGTGTTAAGGGCAACCTCCCCTTTGGATCAAGGGCGTGTATGCATGTACTCTGAATTGCGGCAGTGCGTCTCAAATGCAGTAGAACCAAATAAAACCCCACATTCCCCCTCTCCCTTCCCCCACCCACTTTAGCATCCCAATTATGCCAAAGACATTTCCCAGTGCAAACATACAACTTTTCAAAACTGTAGTAGGGGCTCACCCTATTGGGGGGTCCACTAGGGTCACACAACTGCATCCAACATGGTGGATGTGGCAGGTTTATAATCATAAAGCAAGTAGCAAATCTTCTTCTCCGCTTACTTGTCAGCTAGCAGTCTTTGCAAAAAATTAGCCAGAATACCCCGCCCCGTGATTCCCAAATCATCCACGCTCCATTACCCTCATCCCACATCCTCCACATTAATGTTATGCAAAATCCCACACAGTTCTCCACTTGGGGTGTAGGAAAAGTTCAGGATCAGTGGAGACATGGACAAGTCCCTGATACCAGGCGTCGGTCAGTGTCCCGTTCACACCATAACCGACCATTGCTGGTAATCAGGGGGCCACCCTCACAGCACCCCCAGCAAGCAGTCAATTCCCCACCCGCCCAGTACTCACTCAGTGATCTGTCGTGCTCGAATACCGGGAGTCCACCGGTCCCGCCGCCTTCAGTGCGGAAGGTTCGCGCACCCAACGTTCAACTGTGCACCGCAGAGTCGGTGCCAGAGGGGGCCACCCGCTGACTGTTCCCATTGTTCAGCAGATGAGGGCAGCTCGCCATTTTCCAGTTAGCTGCAGTCGATTTCGGCACGGCAACAGGTTAAGGCTTCTATTAGAACGTGCATTTAGTCTGAATCTTGCTGTTGTTGTCCGGTTTTTCGTTGGTCTCTCCGTCGTCTCCGGATTTTCTTGAGGTATTCCTGAGCTTCCTTCGGTGTCTGACATATCACGTGTTTACCATCCTGTGTTATCCGAAGCCGGGCAGGATACAGCATAGCGTATTCAATGCCTAGATCTCTCAGTTTCAGTTTTACTGCTGCGTATTCTTTCTGGGCCATTTGGACGTTCATTGTGAAATCTGGGTAGAATTCCAGCTTGTTTCCTTGATAGTCAATGACTTTTTTCTCCCTCGCCAGTCTCAGAATGATATCCCTGTCCCTATAGTTTAGAAGTCGGGCAACTATTGGCCTCGGAGGTGCTCCTGGTTTCGGTTTTGGCACAAGGGACCTGTGCGCTCGCTCGACTATAAATACCTCAGACAATTGATCCGCGCGAATATGTTTTTCACCAGCTCCTCCACATAACCTTCCATCTTTCCAGTGTTCGTCGACTCCGGAAGGCCCGCGATCCGAACGTTATTGCGTCGGGACCTCGCTTCTAGGTCCTCCGACTTGTGTTTAATGACTTCCAGTAGTCTGTCCATCTCAGTGCATTTCTGCGTGGTGGTGTGGGATTCGTCTTCTACTGCGGACAGCCGGTTCTCTGCTTCCTCGAGACGCTCGCCGTGTTTGTCTATTTTCGCCGCCATGTTGTCCACCCTTTGTGATATAGTATCTAGCTTGCCGTGGACATCCTGCAGACTTTTTTGTATAGCTTTTAGGACTTGTTCCATACCGTTGGCTGGCATCTGCTCATTATCAGCTTCTGTGCCGGACTGGGACGTTGCACCCTTCACTGGTTTTTTGGCAGGGACTGCCAGAGTGGATTGGAGCTTCTCCGGCTTACCCATGACAGCAGCGCTCCAACGTCTCAGCGATGGCGGGCGCCGCAGCAATGTCGTCCTGCGTTACCCCCTTGCACACGCCGTATACTGTGTGTACCTCGATAGCTTCAGAGCTGTGCAACCTCCCTCACTCAGGGCCACAATAGAGATACACCATGTGGGATTGTGGAATATTTGGCTACCCGAAGACTCTATGGTCGTGGCAGTTATGTTTTCAGCAGTCCCATTTCCCGGGGTAGTAATGGCTGAGCGCCACCAAGGAAAACGTACTTGCGCAGCTCGCTCCGCACCTTGTGCTTGTTCGTGGGTCTCTAGCACCTGGGATCAACCCGACACATTAAGTAGGCAGGGTTCCAGTTTCCCGCCTTCGATCCATGGGTCAGCGTTATCGCATCATATTATGGCAGCAATTATGTCCCGCCGTAGGGTGCCCCGGTGTCTCCCTCCGTCCACACTGCTGGCTTGTGTGTTGCAACGTCAGCCGCCCTTAGACCCCTTCCGCCGGTTAGTTGGCCTCACGTTTACCGGACACCAGGGGCTCCGCAATCAGCAGCACCCTCCTCCTCAAGCGATCGCGCTACACACCATGGGCGCCACCATCTTATTTCACTGTTTCGCGCCTTACTTGCTGTGTGCCCGTCTGGGAAATATTGGTATGTGCAGCTTGACCTCGGCACAGTAGTGTGAAGCCTGAATCCCGTTTTTTACACATGCGTTGGACTGATGGTCGTTTGTTTTGCAGTTCCTGCACCGCTACCGGCATCTCTTAGTTTCCGTTCACTGTTCCCTCAGGGCGCCGCCATTTTGATGGACCCGATCGTGCTGTCCCGTAGTACAGTTACAAATTTTTTAAAGCACAGGATTGTCACCGTGTACTTCCAGTACGCTCCTCAGGTTCCCGATATGTTCCGATGCCAGGGGCTTCTTTTGCTGTTCTTTGGAACACTCGCTTTCCGCTAGTATTCACCGCAGATGAAACCTGGCCGGCGGAGCTGTCTTACAAGGCAGCCATTCCGCTTTGCGCCCTCTAGCGCCCCCCCAACTACTTAAAAATTATTTCCTGGAACATAGCAGGCCACAACCAGAAAAGATCTAACCCTGACTGGCTAGCACTGGTAATACAGTATGATATCTAATGCTTCCAGGAAACATGGGAATTCGGCGACATCCATATAGATGGGTACTCTTCCTACCAGACTTATGCGGTGCCCTCCGCCGCTGGTCGACATAGTGAGGGATTAATAACCCTTGTGTCCAAAGTAGTGGGGCTTAAGCTAAAAAAGGTTTTAGCTACTTCACCTCATAGTGGAGTGGTGTGGCCACTGGTTAGAGGCGGCAGACCCGGAAGCAGAGAACGGCCCGGGACCAGGGTTCAATTCCTGAAGCGGCAGGGTCGTGGACCAGGGTCAGCGGACTCGATAATTCTCGCCTCGGTGCCTACTCTAACCAGGGATCACACTCGGCAACTCTGGGCATTAGCTTGCCTCATCTCTACAACGGCCCCCCACATTCGCCGGGGATGCCTGGTTTCACCTTGGAGATACCAGTAGGGACCATCTCACAGGGATAGCCAGGACAGGTTCCCCAGCGGTCTACAGCGCCACGACGCCTCAGGGCAGCAGTGCGCTTTACAAGGCACATACATTTACATTTACATTTACATTTACATTATCATCTATTACTATGCAAGACCTATAAAGAGCATAAAGGGCGAGACTGGATTATTATTAATTTCTACAATAACAATTTCGGTATTAATATGCCAACAGCATTAACCCCCCTGGAAAAGGATATTAATCCGCTCACTAATTCCCACAAAAAACCTTGATATAGTTTGGATGGGTGACTTTAACTCCCATAAATGTAGGTGGATGCTTACTACAGTCTGAGATATGATCAACAATAATGGGGAGTGTGCAATTTATTTCCAACATAATGAGTATGGAGATAGCCTGAATAGACTACTAACAACCCTTAATCTTGAAATAATTAATCCCTGCAGCAATATCTTGGGCCAGTTAGATCCCAGGTTTTTCTCTGGGTCTTATCCCTCAGTGTTAGAGAACATATTGATCTCTGAATCGATTAGAGTGTATTTGTCCCACACAAAACAGCTTTCAACGCCTTTAGTGACCACGCAGCGATCACCACACATATGCAATGCGCCCAAAGTCCAAAATCTACTCAGAAGCCTTTACTCAGACCTCTCATTGGGAAGAAAAATGGACTCACTATAATATGGGAAAAAAGTTAATATCCAAAATTTCATCGGAGATGCTGTGCTCAAAAAGGGTCTAGATTTAAACTCAATTGATATAACAATACCATTAGCTTTTAACTGTATTTTAGCAGAAATTAAATAGAACTTACTTCGCCCAAAAACACTGAATAAACAAAAGCAAGTACAGTGGTTTGATGGTGCTAGTTCCAAAGCCCTAAGATTACTCCACAAGGCTCTTCGATCGATCCCACGAGATACTACTCTGGTGAGGTCTCTCCATCAAACTTATAAATCTGCGAGACCAGCAAGATTGAGGCCATTGAAAGAGGAGGCATGGGAGAAATTACAAAGCACAACAAAATTGTGTGATAGCAAAGGGTTCTTGAGTACAGTTAATGTCCCCTTTCCAAAAGAAGGCACAGGTATCAGTTTAGATATGCATGTCACAGAGGATGCCTGGGTGATCCACTTGGAAGTAGTATTGGGGAAATCCGGAGAGGCACCCACCCCACCGATAGATTTACCTGTGTCCTCCCTACAATGCATTTTACCATTTAGCCTTGAAACAGTGCACTAGGTTAAAGCACCGGGACCAGATGGTGTCCCGATAGATTTCTTCCTAGATAATCAGGAACCCTGGGCCCCAGTCCTTACTAATGTTTTTAACGTAATAGCAGAGATGGGTGCATTACCCTCGTGGAAAAGTGACAGCCATAATGCCCATTTTTTAAAAAGGGGACAAGGTCAACCTAAAAAATTACAGACAGATCTCTTTATTGGATAGCACCACCAAATTAATGGGCCGGCTACTTTTAAATAGATTGGGGGAATGGGCCACTCAAAGGAACATTATAATCCCCTCGCAATATGGTTTCAAACAAGAAAAGGGGACAATCGATCAGAGTCTAAATTTAAATTTGATTATAACCAAATATATGACGGCCAAGACTAGCCACTTGTACATGGCCTTTATGGACCTGATGGCTGCGTTCGATTGAGTAGTCCATTCCAAGCTGTAGAGAATAATAGAAGAAATGGAGCCAACATTACGATTATTCATTTTATACTTGGTATGCACGCTGATGCTACAGGCTGTGTTAGGTATGGCAGAGAGGGCGAGTGCAGAAGACATTTTAACATCACCGTGGAGTGAGACAGGGATGCGTTCTTGTCCCTTTTTTATTTGCCTTATACACCAACGCCATAGAGCTGGCCTTGGAAGGATCCACTAAGAACATTCCCGTTGTCAACTCATCTCCTAGTCCCATCCTGCTTTATGCAGAGGATGCAGTGCTGTTGGCATGCATCAGCAATGCACTCCAAAGACTCATAGGGGAGTTCACAACCTTTATGGGGAACTTGGCCCTAACAGTAAATGAATCAAAGTCTTTTGTTCTTGTGGCAGTCAAAAACCTCCAGAAATATCCTAAATTGCATTTAGAAGGGCGCACGCCTGAGGTTGTGGACCCTTTTAACTATCTGGGGGTCACTTTTGATAAGTAGTTAACCTCCTTGGTAACTGGCAAAGTATGGTGGTCTATAGGGGCTGCAAATGGAAAAAAACTATTGGAGGGCTATTTAGCTTTGTAAAAAAAGTTTGGATCAAAACCAATTGACACCATAAAAAAGATTTATCAGGCAATGGTAGTGACAGTTGCAATGTATGGAGCAGCCATATGGGGTCTGATTGACTCGGCTCTTTTCCCAGACATCACCTTCTTTACAGAGACCTGGACCAACGCCTCCTAAGGCCCCAAAATCAACTCCGCCATGCCAGAAGGATACAAGATCCAGAGGAAGGACCACCCCAACCAGCCACAGGAGCACCCTCCGCCTCACCACCTCCAGGAAAGCTCTCCCTTCTGCCGAACATCTGCACTACCAGCTCCTGACCAGCCCTAACTCCACGCTCTACGGAACTCTCGTCTACAGACCCCTGGCCCCCTTCGCTGCCACCATCACCGACCTCATCGCACCCCACGCCATAGCCTCAATGAACGGAGACCTGAACTTCCACCTTGACAACCCAAGCAACCCCAAATCCACCTCCCTTTGTGACAACCTCGCCAACATCAGACTCAAACAACTCATCACCACACCGACCCACAGGGCGGGTCACACCCTTGACCCCATCTTAGCAGCAGGAAACAGCATCCACTTCAGCCACACAAGGCAACCCCCATGGACCTACCACCACTGCGTACACTTCACTGTCGACAAACCCAAGGCACCCAAACCAGCCGAACGCCCACCACGAACGTACTGGAGCAAGGTCACAGACGAGCAATTCAACTCCACCCTCACCCGAGACAACCACACCTTGGTATCCGATGCCAACGTCGCAGCCAGAGAACTCCGCACTTGGATCTCCAACTGCGCAGACGAGCTCGCCCGCTACGCAACACCAACAAACAGCGCGCCAGGAAAGCTGCTTGGTTCACCACCGATCTCCAAGAAGCCAGACACACCTGCAGACGCCTGGAGAAAAACTGGAGAAACACCCAGACACCCGAAAACTACACCACCTACGAAGACACCATGATGGACTACCACAACCAAATCATAACCACCAAAAGGACCTTCATCCACAACAAAATCCTCGCCAACTCCAAGGACCTCTTGACTGTCATTCAGGAATTCACCAGCCCCGCAGCGAAGCTGCAGACAGCACCCCGTCCAAGACCTCTGCAACAAGCTTGGAACCTACTTCCACCTCAAGTTCAAAAACCTCTACGACAACTTTGCCGACCATCCACCAGAGGCCAGACACCACAACCGGCCCGCCCCCTAGACACACCAGCCAGCCCACCATCTCCACCTGGACGCCAATCACAGCCCAAGACACCACCTCAACCAATGAAAGTCATCCACTCAGGGTCCCCCACAGACCCCTGCCCTACACACATCTACCACAGAGTCGCCACCGCTATCACACCCGAACTACAATGCACCATCAACACCACCATCGAAACAGGCCCCTTCCCAGATGACTCCCTAGAAGATACCAATACATAATTCCAGAACACCTAACCACTAAACATAACAAAGGACCCTCCCTTCTAGACAAAAACCGCAATAACGACAGATGAATATTCACATTTGGAACGACCGTGATCTCAAAAGACAAAGCCAATGTGAAATGCGGATGAAGGACGGAACTTTAAAACGTGCGCTCCACCATTCACACATACACCATATATGGTGAATATCATAACACTAACATACCCTCATTTATGCACTGCTGCCTAACATAGTGCAACTTGTTATGAACTTTTAAACCAAATCAAAGTAAAAACTACTCTCCACACAAAATTATAATAGACTTTGAACAGGCATTGATAAAACAATACATAAACTATACCCACACACAGCCATACAAGGCTGCTATTACCAGTTCAACCAAAGCAGTTGGAAACATCTGCAAAAATCTGCGCTAAGTGTAGAATATGGAACAAACCAGTTTGACTTTGAAATTAAAAAGTTAATTACTCTTACGTATGAATCAGTAGCAGACATAGCTATCCACGACAACATGCCAATAGTATTGCCATTTTGTCAAAGAAATTTATACAACAAATACGTCTGCTAATGTAATATTTTGAAGACACTTTACTTTGGCTGGTAGACTGCACTTCCCTGGATACAGACACCAACCCAAATTCCAAATACGATGTTTGAAGGTCTAAGACACCACCGTCTCTCAACAATCCAAAATCAACAATGCAGTGAAAGGCTACACTAGGAAGAACCCAACCAGCACTCTAAAAATTCATAAAAGCAATTCAAAAATGACAAAGCTACCATCAACCATGGATAGAACAGTCAGTATATCCAATATATATATACAAAATGCTACACTTCAAAGTCATATTTGTTGTAAATAACAAAGGAGGTTAACTAACTAGTGGTTATAGCTAAGCCATCATTATAAACTACCTACCGACCAAAATACTCACAAATTAAATAGAACAAAACCTAACACCAGTGTATCATAAATAATTATGAATAAATATTCGAATAATTATTTTTTATAAATCAGTGTGTAACAAAAAAGAAATAAATTACAAAATGAGACCAATCGATAAAAATAATTAATTTTCATATGTAATTAAAGGGATTAATAGAAAAACAAACAAGAAGCAATATAAAAGATATACTAAGCAGCTCTAGAATTAAAACACACATACAAAATACAACTTTTCAGTTACATTAAAAGCCAAATACATATACATATTAAAATATTACATTTCCCACCCAAGGATTAATAAAGATGTTGTACTTTTATTTGTGTAACTGAAGCTCTTGACCCACCTCCACCTCGCAAAATCCCAATTCACATAAGATTCTAAAATAAAAGGTAAGAACAACCCCAAAAATACAAAAAGCAAATGTCTAAATTAAATCCACCAAAGTAAGTCACAGTCATTGGAAACAATAAAAAATATTACAAATAGAAAGAGAAAATAACTCCAATAAATTCTAAAAATAAAAGGAACTTAAAAAATACTGTTGGTATAAATTAAATCAAATAAAATAAAGAATTGTAAATGTTCAACTCTGACTTTGTAACCTGTAAAAAAAGGTAACCACTCACCTTCACAATACATACATCCAAAATATAATACAAACATAATACTATAATTCTACAAATATAATACAACACCTAACTTAATGTACAATAACATACTACCCTACTTCCAAACTATGCTAGGCCTACAGCATTACACTAGATAACAACGCAACACAAACTACCACTAGTTACATGTTTTAAATTTATTTTATGAGTGAATAGTTAATTAAAATCTTTGCAATAAAAATAATAAAACAAATTAGTTCATTTAAAAACATTAAAGTTTAGGAATAAACTGATTGTACAAAATAGAAGTAGCTTAGATATAGAATACGCCGTGTATAAATCAATAAAAAACTGAAAGGCTAGTTGTTACGAAATCAGCACTAAAATGTCACAACATGAAGCTCCAAATCTGGTTACAATTTTGGCAGGCTTTTAGACTGTAAGAATGCTACCACCTCAAACATTCAGAAGCAATTACCTCTACGTCCCTCGTCCTCGACCCAGTCATCACTCATGAGGTATTCCACAGACAGGAAACAAAACAGGAAACGCTTTTAGGCTCCACCCCCCTCCTGCCAGGTGCTATATCAGACCTAACCACCAGAAGCACATCCTGTTTTGTTTCCTGTCGGTGGATTACTTGATGGGAGACGCTGGGGTGAGTGCGGGGCACTTACCTGCTTCTTTGTCCTGTGGATCCTCCTCTGCTGGGCTCTGTGGGGCTCCCATGGACCGTCGTGGGATTCCTTGGAGTGGGGCTGCTGGGCTGCTGGGCTTTCCTGTCTCCTCCTGGGCTCAGGTGACCTGGGCTGCTTGGCTTCTCGGGTCTTCCTGGTTTTGTTGCTGCCCGGATGTCTGTTCCTGCTGCTGTTGCCCTAAGGTTTCTCCTGCTGTGCGAGGGGTTCCTTGGTGGTGATGTCCTGCTTCCTTGATACTGGCGACGTGCAGGTAGGGGCTGTGAGCGCTTGGCTGCTGTGTGGCGCGCTCCTCCCCGTGTGTTTTCCCTGCTCGCGCCTGGCCCTCTCTGTGGATGGGGGCCCAGGTGTCTCCTCCGGTGTTTTCTTTGCTCGCGGTGGGGGGGGGCGAGGGGGTTGCTGCGTTCCTGCCCCCTCTCCGTGGGCCTGGATCTGTTACTGGTCCGCTCACCGGGCTTCTTCTGGAGCTGCGTTAGGACGTCTGGCTGCTCTCTGTGTCCGCGCATGCGCGGTGTTCACACATGCGCTGTGTTCACTTCCTTGCCGGGCGCATGACGTGGACGGATGCCCGGGTGGGCTCCGGAGTTGGGGGGCATTTCCGTTCGTCCTGACCGCGTAGGACGGTGGGAAGGTTGGCGGCAAGCTAAGTGAGTGTTTTTTTCTATTCCCTACGGCGAGAT
Source organism: Lissotriton helveticus (assembly GCF_964261635.1). Taxonomy (NCBI): domain Eukaryota; kingdom Metazoa; phylum Chordata; class Amphibia; order Caudata; family Salamandridae; genus Lissotriton; species Lissotriton helveticus. Next base: position 1,342,788,037 of record NC_136061.1, on the reverse strand, counting down.
TTGCTTTTTGGATTACCGCGTCGGCTGTTTGGCCGCAGTTTTGATTTGCCCGCCCCTCCCTTTTTCCTCGGGCCTGGTTTGTGGTTGACTGTTTTTGCTGCACATTGGTTGTTTTTCATCCATTGAGGGGCCTCTGGAGTCTTCTCTGTGGGGGGGGCTAATTGGTAGGGTGTGCCCTGCATATATATAGTCCTCTGGGGGGAGGTATTTCTTTGTAGTGTTCATTCTTCTTTGTTACTACTTTGTGCTTGGGTGTGTTAGTTATGGGCAAACACCATCGTAAGAGGAAGCATTCCTCCTCTGTGCCTCCCTCTTCCCCTGGTTCCAGTGGGGACTCCTCTCCTCCTACTGTGAAGCGTGCCAGGAAGGCTGATGATGATCGGATTAAGCGCCTTTTCCTGGAGACTCTTTCTGATCTAAAGGCGACCAAGAAGGATGCTGTTGGACTTTCTGGCTCTGCTGCCCTTTATTCCGATATTTCCTCCTCTGCTGAGTCTGATGAGTCTTCTCTGGCTGCTGTTGAGCTTCAGGGCAAGTACATTTCCAGGGATCTCTTGCCTGACGTCCTTTCCCATGTGCGGGTTAACATGGGGTTTGCTGATGATTCTGCGCCCAGTACCTCTCAGGATTGGTTCTTGCCGCAGTTTAGGAAGCCTGTTGCCTCTTCCTTGCCGGTGCATCCCTTTGTGTCTGATGTTCTGCTGAATGAGTGGAAGGACCCGGATCATATTGCCATGCCCAGGTTTATGTCTAAGCTTTATCCATTGCAGGATATGGCGGACTCTTTGCCTGACTCCATTCCTGTGGACTCTGTTGAGGCCAGTCTTGTGGGTCGTCCTTCCATGGCGGATGATAACATTTTGAAGGACGGTGTGGACAAGAAGGTGGCTATTCGTTCTGGCATTTATGGGGCGTATGTTGCCCAGTCTTTGCTGTCCGATTTCAAGTCCCTGTTTTCTTCCACGCAGGAGGGTGCCAGTTGTCCGGAGTTGCTGGAGTCCATGGAGCGCCTGGCAGAATTCCTGTCGGACATCGCCTTTGATTCTGTGAGGGCTTCTGCTATGTCCTGTGGTTCCTCTATTGCTGCCCGTCGTAACCTGTTGCTACGGGATTGGAAGACGGACGCGGCCCAGCGTTCCATGGTTTTGAGGCTGCCTTTCACTGGTGCCCGTCTGTTTGGTGACTCGCTGGAGGTGAAGCTGCACAAGGTCTTCAAGGAGCGCAAGCATTCTTTGGCCTAGATGTAGGTAATTTCATTTTACCACTTCTTAAATACCGAATTTTACCGATTCGGTATTTAAGAAGTGGTAAAATAGAGGGGGGGATGTAGGTATTACAGAATCGGTAAATACCGATTTGTTAAGATTCGGTATTTACCGATTCTGTAAATTCCGATTCAGTAATGCCCATTGATTCCTATGGGCATTGAAGCCCATAGGAATCAATGGGCATTACCGAATCGGTATTTACCGATTCGGTAAATACCGATTCCAGCAAGAGTGCAGGGGGTGTCACTTTGACACCCTCTAGCACCCCAAATACAGGCATGTGTGCCATGTGGCACACAGGCATGCCCTAAGGGCATGTCTGTCTGTCACATGGCATAGGTGTGCATGCACAATGTGCATGTGCATGCACACCTGGATTCGGTATTTTACCACCCAATTGGATTGGGTGGTAAAATACCGAATCTGAAAGGCCTTTGGGACTCAGAAGAGTCCCACCTACATCTAGAAGTTACCGAATCGGTAAAAATACCGATTCGGTATTTTACCGATTCGGTAAATTTACCGAATCTGTAAATTTACCGAATCGGTAAAATTGGCCCCCTACATCCCAATAACCCATTTACCGGTCGGTAACGGCCAAAATCGGCCGTTACCGGCCGGTAAATGGCCACCTACATCTGGCCCCTAGTCTTTTCGTGACCTTCCACCCCGGGGGGGTTCCTCCTTCTTGGGTGCCAGGACTTTCTGCCAGCCTTCCAGGTTTCAGCAGTCCTCCTTTCGGAAACAGCGTGACACTGGCAGGTCTTTTCCCTGGAAGTTTCAGAAGAAGTCCTAGAGGGGTGCCGGGTCTGGTCCGCAGCGTTCCTGACTATGCCATCCTGGGGGACGTTCTCGCTGGTGGTCCCCCTCTGGTTGGTGGGAGACTTCGCAGGTTCCTTCCTGCTTGGCGCCTGACGACATCGGACAGATGGGTGCTGGATGTCTTGTCGAGGGGCTACCGGATCGAGTTCTTGTCCCCCCCCTGGTGGTGACCCCTTCTCCTCGGGATGCCTCCCGCCGTCTGGCCTTGTTGGACGGGGTTCGTTCTCTGGTCAGCAAGCTTGCGGTGGTCCCTGTTCCAATGGTGGAGCGGGGGTTGGATGTCTACTTCATCATCTTTGTGGTGCCGAAGATCACGGGGGGCTTCCGGGTGGTCATCAACCTTCGGGGTCTGAACTTGTTTGTGAAGAAGATCCAGTTCAAGATGGAGACTCTCCAGAAGGTTATTCCACTGATCCAGTCCGGTTGGGTGTTCTCCACTCTCGACCTCCAAGATGCGTATCTGCCCATCCCGGTGGCTGTGAGAGATCAGCGTTTCCTGTGCTTCTGCCTGGAGGGTGAGCACTGGCATTTCTGCGTCCTTCCTGTTGGTCTTCGGTCCACCCCCAGGTTGTTCACCAAGGTGGTGGCTCCCTTGGTGGCCTATCTCCATCTCCTGGGGGTGTCTGTGTTCCCATATCTAGACGACTGGATGGTTCAGGCTCCGTCCCTGGAGGTCATGTCTCGCTGCCTTCTCTTGACCATGTCTACGCTCAGGGACCACGGGTTCTTGATCAACTTGCCGAAGTGTCACCTGGAGCCTGCCACCCGGAGGACCTTCATCGGAGCCGTGTTCGATTCTGTGTTGGGCAGGGTGTTCCTGCCGGATGCCCGGATTTGTCGCCTTCAGTCCTTGCTGAGGAAGTTGTTGTCACGGGCCTCGGCTCCCCTCCTTCAGTGGCTGGAGGTTCAGGGCCACATGGCTGCTTCTGTTTTCACCGTGCCCTGGGCCAGGGTTCATCTGCGGCCTCTGCTGTGGCATGTGCAGCGGTGGGTTCCCTTTCCTGTCCTGGATTTTGCGGTTCCTGTACCTGTGTGTCTGGACGTTGTGTCTGCTCTCTAGTGGTGGCTGGATCCCTCCCATCTTTCCGTGGGGATGTTGTTTTGTCTGCCTCCTCCTCTGGTTGTGACCACGGATGCCAGCGCTTCGGGCTGGGGCGCGACTCTGGACCGTTGGGTGGTGCAGGCTCGTTGGCTACCGTCGGAGTCGCGCAGGTCATCCAACTGGAGGGAGTTGTCTGCAGTGGAGAGGGCGCTTCGCTATTTCCATCTTCATCTGGAGGGTTGCCATGTCCTGGTGAGGTCGGACAACATGGTGACTGTGGCCTATATCAATCACCAGGGGGGGACCCGCAGTTCATCCCTGAATCTGGTGGCCTGTTCCATCTGGGCTTAGGCGGAACTTCATCTTCTGGCCCTGTCTGCTCAGCACATTCGGGGTGTGGACAACGTGGTGGCGGACTCGCTGAGCCGGAGGTTTCCTTCATCTCTGTCCCTGTGTCTGGCTCCCCGGACCTTTCGAATGCTTTGCCTGAGGTTCGGGACTCCAACTATGGACCTGTTTGCCTCCGGGTCCAATGCCCTGGTTCCCCTGTTCTGCTCCAGGTCTCCGGAGGTGGGCGTCTGGGGGTGGATGCCTTGTCTCTCCTGTGGCTTCCTTGGCTTCTCTATGCCTTTCCTCCCTTTCCTCTGATTCCTGCCTTTTTGCTGAAGGTTCAGCGGGAGGGGGCTCAGGTGGTGGCGGTTCTACCACATTGGCCGAGGAGGTCCTGGTTTCCTCTGTTGCTGGGCCTAGCGGTGGGCCATCCTTGGCTTCTGCCCCGCTACCCCTCTTCTCTGAGGTCCCAGTCCCCCCTTCTGGTTCCCCTCACCTTGGCGGTCTGGAGGTTGAACGGTTGTCTCTTGGGGCCCATGGTCTGCCCGACCACATCATTTCTGTGATGTAGGCCTCTCGTAGGCAGTCTACCTTGTCTTCCTATTCGAAGCACTGGTCTTCTTTTTCAGGGTGGTGTTCCTCCTCTGGTCTGTCTCCTACCTCTTGCCCTGTGTCTTCTGTTCTTCAGTTTTTTCTGGATGGTTTTCAGAAGCGCTTTGCTTTGTCTACCTTGCGGGGCCAGTGGGCTTCTATCCGTGCCTTCCGGGACCCGGATTCCTTTCTTCCTTCGGATGGCTTGTTGGTTTCTCGCCTTTTTCGGAGTTTCTCTCTCTCTTCCCCTTCTGTTCGTTCTCTGGTGCCCTCTTGGGATCTCTCCTTGGTGTTGGGTGTTTTGCAGTCTTCCCCTTTTGAGCTTTTGGAGTCTGTGGCCCTTAAGTTTCTGTCCTACAAGGTGGCTTTTCTGGTGGCTATTACATCTGCGAGACGGCTGGGGGAACTTACGGCCTTGCGTTGTTCCCCCCCCGTTTTTGCGTTTTCTGGATGATGCTGTGGTGCTCTCTTTGGATCCGGGTTTTGTCCCCAAAGTCCGCTCCCGTTTCCATTCCTCTCAGGAGCTGGTTCTTCCTTCTTTGTGTCCTTCTCCTTCTTCTCCTTCTGAGCTGTTAGTTCATTCTTTGGAACTCAGGCGTGCCTTATCCATTTATGTGGATCGTTCTGGGGTGTTTCGCTCTTCTGACTCTCTCTTCGTGACCTTTGGTTTGGCTGGTAAGTGTAAGGCTGCTTCCAGGCTCACCTTGGGTCGCTGGATTAAGGCTGTCATCGCTCTTGCCTCTCTTGGTGCTGGTTTGCCTTGTCCGGCGGGTGTCCAGGCGCGTTCCACTCGGGCGTGTCTGCCTCCTGGGCTGCTTACCATGGTGTGTCTCTTGATGAGATTTGTCGGGCTGGGACCTGGGCCTCCGAGTCCACGTTTGTGAGGCACTACAGGTTGAATTGTGCCCTGTCTGACCGGACCAATTTTGGTCGTGGGGTGTTGCAGGCTGTGGGGGTTCCCCCTCCGCTATGATTCTGTTTGTTTATTAATCCTTTCACCTGCTGCACTCCTTTGTGTCTGGTCTGTATTTTGCTGTGTTTGGGTTGCCAAAGGCCTGTTTGGGCGTTGCTTTGGTATGCCTCATGAGTGATGACTGGGTCGAGGACGAGGGACGTAGAGGTAATGCTATGATTACGTTTGCTAATCCCATTACTCTTAGTCCTACTCGTCCGCGACCCAGTCATACTGCCCACCCTCCCTCCCTGTCCAAGCCTTTGTTGCTTGGTGTGTCAAGATGTGCTTCTGGTGGTTAGGTCTGATATAGCACCTGGCAGGAGGGGGGGTGGAGTCTAAAAGCGTTTCCTGTTTTGTTTCCTGTCTGTAGAATACCTCATGAGTGATGACTGGGTCGAGGACGAGTAGGACTAAGAGTAATGGGGATTACCAAACCTAATCATAGCTTCAATCCACCTAAAGTGCATAACGTGCCAGTGCTTGCCTGTGCTAGAGTTCGGAAGAAAGTGGCAGTGCAAGCAGAGTCTTATTTAAAGGGCGCTGAGTACCATATTTAGACCGGATGCATTTCCTCCTGCTAGATGGTTGATTTTCAGTTCGAGTCTTGTTCATAATAAGGTGACAGTAGAAGCAGAATCCTGTGCAAAAGGGGGTCACTACATGAAGCCTCGAAACTGGTTACTATTTTGGCAGGCTTATAGACCATGTAAAGCTGCCCACTCGACCATTAAGAAGCAGTTAATCCACTTATAGTAATCCACTTAATGTGCCAGTGCTTGAATGTGCTAGAGTTCACAATAAAATGGTACTGCAATCAGTCTTGTGCAAAGGGGGTCAGGGTACCGGATTCAGCCTGAATGTGTTGCCACCTGCTGCGTGGTTTATTTACAGTTCGAGTCTTGTTCACAATAAAGTGGGAGTACAAGCTGAATCTTCTGCAGAAGGGGTTCAGGTTACCAGATTCAGCCCGGATGTATTACCATCTGTTAGATGGTAAATTTTCAGTTCTACTCTTGTCAGGTATTTCACCAGTCTGTAATTTAGCTGAATGTCTGAGGGAGTGAAGCAGGCTATGATGGCCAGCCTGCATCGACGCAGCCCCATAATATTAAATGTTGTTGTAATTATGGCTTTCCAGTCCTCCAAGGTTGAATCATATGTGCAGATTTGTTATGCTATTGTTTCAGAGGATTGGTTGCAAAGTCGACAGGCCTCTGTGTTAGCAGGGCGTTTCCATGGTTCCAGATAGAAAAGTGAGAGTATACAGCCCAGAAGACATTTCAGAAAGCATCTTTTGGTCTGGGCTTTGATTCCTCCTCTAAAGAATGGTTGAGGTTCTACCTTTCTATAGGATGCTATAGTGAACTAGGTGTGTTGTTATATTGAGAATACTTCTTTATCAGCCAGTAGGGAGGTGCACTTAATTTTTCTGTTTACAGTAGCTTTGACTAGGGAATAGGGGTCATTGAGTCTCATTCTTGATTTAAGCCAAGGGATGTTGAGTAGAAAGAAAGATCCGGGGAGTGGTCTCTGCCACTGATTTATTCCTAAAGGTGGTAATTCAGAGTTTCGTTTTCAGCATTCGTTAGTTTGTAAAAGAGTGTAATAAATGCCCCTAGCCTCACCAGAGTTTGTCTAGTAAGACCAAATTATAATCGCAATTGGGCTAGAGATGAGTGGCATGGTAGTAAGAAAACTTATTTAAAGAGCCTGGTAATCAGTTTGTCCAAGTGAGAAGTATCTCTGCCTCTCAATGCTTCGCTGCAGTAGGCTATGGTTGGTACTAATTTAGCCTGTAATACTTTCAGTAGAGGTCTGTATGTCGATGTCTAAATTGCAGACTTTAGTCATTGGAAAGCTGCAGTGAGGAAGTTAGCTTTCAGTTGCATGAGCTCCATACGTTGATTAAAGGAGCCTTGTCTCTCAAATAAGATGCCCAGATACTTATATTCTGATACCACCTCAATTTTACCATCTCGCAGATTCCACTGATGAGAGCTCAAGGAAGGTTTACCTTTTTTTATATTTTTTTAAAATTCAGTTTATTAGTTTTTCAACAACAAACCAGCATTCACGTTTCTATTACATCCATATGAATTTCATTAGCAGAGTAAACTTGTCTTTTCAGTAGTCATTACAAGCATACACATCATTTATCACTTCTGGAGCAATGCTGATCACATCTTGTATGTCAAGGGGTAAGAATTAACATACATGTTCAGGATACATTGAGCCTACATGTTCAACATTTAGTTATACAACAAGGGAATCACGCTACCCCGTCAATTCCGCAGCGATGTTTGGTGTCCATACGCTTTAAATCTCATCACATTTTCCGCATTTTAAGCATGCAATACCATATTTCCCTCCGCGCCTCCCCCCCGACCAGCCAAGAGTCCACCATCTCATACGACTATGTCTCAGCACAGCTATGGCGCAGTTATTGTCGTGCTCTCCGCTCCCGTCTCCTGTGGGTGTGCTAGCAAGTAACACGTTAGTGGGGCCCAGATATCTCTAGGTCTGGACGCACATGCTGAAATTCAGCGTATGCAGCCAATTGTTCCTGGCACGTCACCAGGTCAGCAATCTAATCTTTGAATTTGGGCACCCTCCCTCTGCCTCAGCGGCAGGCCACCCGCCTCTTAGCAATGAGTAAGGCAAGGGTGATATACTTTCGGTGTGCCGCCTGTACCGGCTGCAAATAACTGAGCAAGGCCATCAGTGGTGTGCGTTCTAGGTGCGTGTTTACCATTAGTGTCAGTGCCTCATATACCTGTGCCCAATATTCGCCCACTCCTGGACACTCCCAGGCTAAGTGTAAAAAATCTGCCCCTGGTGCTCGACATCTGTCACATCTATCTGACTCCCTCAAGTGGTATCTATGCATCCTTGCTGGTGTATAATATAGCCTATGTAGGAATTTATAATGTATTATTCGAAGTTTGCTACTCGATGACACCCTCTCAGTATGCAAACAACAGTATTCCCACTGATCGTCTGTCAAATCGAGGCCTAGTTCCTCCCCCCATCGTGTGCGAGCGGGCACAGCCGGCAATTCCCTTTGTGTGTGAACTGACGAGTAAAGCATAGAGACGAGGCTTTTAGCCGTTTCGCTCTTGAGCAACAGTTGTAGTGGTGCTAGCTCTTGTGGCTCATCTGGGAAGCCTGGGGTAAGGGATTTGATGCCCTGTTGAAGCTGGATATATATAAGAAAACGTCCATCGAGGTCCGTTCCAGTCCCTGAAACACATGTTCCAATGTGCGGAACTGACCTTCATGATATAAGTCTCTCCAAGTGTGGATAAGCGTGCGTCTCCTGAAATCATGAAATCGCAATTCCTGCAGAAGAGGCATGTTTGGGTGGTATGTAAGAGGCAGGTAGGAGGAGTACAGCCGGGGTGCCTTTAGCATGCGTCCTATGTGATGCCATGCTGCCACTGTGCATGTAATAGTAGTCGGTGTCTTTTCCCTGGGGTTAACTGTATCATGAATCGTCCCATCCAATGGAAGGGGGTGCCCCAGCCAGTGCTCCACCGCAACCTGCGGCATATATTTTGGCTGCTTCACCCAGAACCAGGCGTAATGTGCCTGTGCACTGATGTAGTATAATTCAAAGTGTGGTATCCCAAACCCGCCCTGAGCATATGAACTAGTAAGGATATATTACATTGTAACCTCTGCTGTTTCCCTCCCCAGACTAGGTGTGTCATTTCTGACCTGAGCGACTTGAAAAATAATTTTCCATTGTAGTATGGAATATTTAAAAACAAATAGAGCAGCTGTGGGAGGATCACCATTTTAATCAACGAGGCTCGACCAGCCATGGACAAAGGCATAGCAATCCAGCGGGTCACGGAGTCCGCTATACGTGTAATTGCAGTGCCATAATTTAAGCACATAAGTTCCTCTTTGTCTCTGGTTACTCGTATCCCTAAATAGCACAGTTCGTCCTCACACCACTCCAAGGGGTAATCCAGTGGGAATCTTCCAGTGGACGCCGTCAGTGGGAAAATGCAAGACTTCCCCCAATTAATTTGGATTCCCGATAGATTCCCAAAAATTAAGAATTCACAAAGGACCGGATTAAGATTGGCCTGCGGATCTCGCATGTAGAGCGTGATATCATCCGCATAAAGGGACCCGAGTATCTGCCGCATATTGCACCTCAGGGCCTTGTCATTGTGGCGCTGTCGCCGCCTCGCCGCCAGGGGCTCGACTGCTATAGCAAAAGGCAGGGGGGAAAGTGGGCCCCCTGTCGCGTACCCAGAGTAATAGAAAATGTCTTGGACATCCGTCCATTAACAGATACCTTTGCCACTGGCATATTATATAGCAACCTGATCCACGAGAGAAAGAGAAGGGGGGAAACCTATTCTCAACATCACCCCAAATATGTAGTCCCATTCAATTGAATCAAAGGTCTTAGTGGCATCCAGAAAAAAAGCGGCCATTGGAAGGTCGGGTGATATGTTATTAAGAGTAGCAAAAAGTGTCCTCAGATTATGGGACGTGGCCCTGCCAGGTACAAAGCCCAACTGGTCAGGGAGGATCAGGTTCTCCATCAGGAGACTCAAGCGGGCGGCGATCAGCCTAGCAAGTATTTTGGCGTCGCAATTGAGAAGCGAGAGCGGCCTGTACGAGTCACAATGCTGAGGCGGCTTCCCCGTCTTCAATAACGAAATGATCATAGCTTACTTCATAGATGCAGGGAGGCAGCCCACCTCCAGGGATTTCTCATACACTTCTCGCAGGATGGGGGCCATGAGGTCCACATATGTCTTATAGAATTCTATCGGGATCCCATCGTTCCTGTAGCTTTCCCTGATTGCATACCCATGATGGCCTCCCTGACCTCATCTAGCTCGAAGGGGGCACATAGAAATGTTTGCTGTACATCACTGACCCATCCCAGGGTAACATCCCCCAGGTATCCTTCTAAGTCCAAGTCATCCCTCCTATTCGATGTGTACAGACGTTGATAATGCTGTGTGACAGTGGTGAGGATATTAGCAATGTCACGATATACCGTTCCCTCTAAATCTTCTATTTCTACTATACAATTAGCGTGGCGAGGGTTCCTGATCATTTGTGCCAGTACTTTACCTGGACGTTCCCCCTCTCCGTAGCATTGGGCCACCCAGTGTTTACCCCAGAATCTCGTTTCCCTTTGAGCTACGTCCATATATTCTGTAAGTGTCTCTCTAAACTTAACTTGAGCCGCTATGGTAGGTGCCACAGCAGGTCCGCCTTCAGCAACTTAAGGTCCATCTCAAGCTTCACTATTTGGGTGAGTATGTCCTTGAATACCCTCGCCCCCTTCGCTATGCAGAAGCCACGGATCGTGACCTTAAACGCCTCCCATATACTCTCTACATTGTCAACCAATCCTTTATTACGTACAAAGAAATCCTGTATTTCCTCCCTCAGCTCTTCTTGAAATACCACATCTAGCAAGTTAGGGGCATGTAGCCTCCAGGGGCCGCGCAGTACGTCCAGGTCTGAAGAGAGCAGCGTAATCTTAACAGGGGCTTGGTCCGAATATGTTCTGGCCAGATGCTGTACTCGATCTATTGCAGGGGCCAACCCACGAGACAGCAGCCAATAGTCCAGTCTCGCCCAAGACGCAGCTTGTGCCGTGAAGTGCGTTCCCTCCCTTGCCTGCGGATGCATGTGGCGCCAGGCATCAATCAGATGACATTCAGATATTGTGTCACAAAGGGTCGTGCGTGCTTTGGTGTAATGATGAGGGGCAGAATGCGACCTATCCATGCCAGGGTTGAGTGTTACATTGAAGTCGCCACCCCAGATAATAAGATCGAAGCTCGTTTCGAATATCTTGGCCCAAAGCGTAGTGTAGAAGTGCGGGTCGTCCACATTGGGCCCATAGCAGCAGGCCAACGTGACAGTCACAGATCCCAGCATTCCCCATGCCAAGCAGTAATGGCCCCACTGGTCCCATGATGCCCCCGACAGCTGAAATGGCACCTGCTTTTTAACGAGTATTGCTGTTCCCCTCGCGTATGAGGCGTAGGATGAGAACATTTATTGTGAGGCCCATTTGCTCGCAAACGTACTAATTCTTTGTGGTGTAAAGTGCGTTTCCTGCACCATGGCTATGTGTATCCTGTCTCTCTACAAATACGCAAGAACATGCAGTTTCTTCCTGGCATCCCCAATCCCCTGACGTTCCAGGTAATGATATTCAGTTTTTCTCTATCTTGGTCAGCCATTCTCCTGGACACTTGCTGTTGCTTTGCTGACTACCCAAAGAAGACAGTCCCCTCCACATACCTCAGCCCAGAATATTGTTCTAACGCACTGTGGATGCATAACCTCTAACTCATTTGCTAACCACCCCACATGAAAGTGAATCACATTTTTCCTGAAAATTAGCGTACAAAAAGCAAAACATAGCAAAAGTCCCCCCACCCACTGAAGCAACCCCAACTTGCCAGTACCACGTTCCCGCCTGCCCTACCCCCATCTCCTCCCCAACAAGATCAACTCTACAGCCCCTGCAATCAGCATGCAGCGGCCAACCCCGGGGTAATTCCCTTTGGGGGCCAGGTCTAGGTGGCAACACTGCTACCCTACGCCCAGAGGGTCATCTCAAGACCGCCTGGCCTTTCCGGGCAGAGGGTGCCCGGTGAGCTTCTATTAACACCCAGTATGGGTCATCATTCAAATAAGAAACATTTCCTATATAGAACTGCCTGTCAGTTAAGGAATCACGTGGCCCAGTGTACAGTTAAGGAGTCTACTGCCTGCAAGTATTGTCTCATTAAGAGCCGCCTTCTGCTCTCGCCGACTAGGACTTCTGTGACTACACTCTGCCATCCTCGGAACGATGCATTTTCTTCACTTGCTTGAGGAAGTCCTCCACCTGTTGTGGTTTGGTGAAGAACCTCTGTTTGCCCTGGTGCGTCACCCTCAGGCGAGAAGGATACAAGAGTGCATAGTCGATTTGCGCTTTCCTCAGCTTGTTTTTGACGTCTAAGAATTTCCGCTGTTCCTCCTGGACCATAGGAGTGAAATCTGGATAGATGGAAAATGAGTTCACGTCATATGTCAGAGTCTGTTTACTCCGTACGGCGCACAGAGCTACATCACGATCCCTGTAGTTCAATAACATGGCTATGATGGGTCTGGGAGTAGTACCTGGCTGAGGCCGCGGTCCAAGCGATCTATGGGCTCGCTCTATGATGAACTGATTAGAGAAGGACTCGGGACCAATCGCAGACATCAACATTTTCTCCACGTAGTCTTCCATCCTCCCAGTATTGGTCGACTCTGGTATACCTAAAATGCGTATAATATTGCTCCTACTGCGCGCTTCCAAGTCCTCATTCTTTGCAGCAATGACCCGATTAGACCTGTCAGCCCTAGGGTGGTCTTTCCCCATTTTGTTTGCCCTTGCCTTGTGTTTGTCACCCACTTTTTCGTTGGACCTAGGTCTCCGGGCGCCTTACCATTGCTAATCAGTGCTAAGGTGCAGGTGCTCTCTTCTCCCAACATGGCTGCCACAGGCCCCTGCTACTGCGGAGTGGTCATTTTAGTAGCACCCTAGTAGCCAGGAGCTGGCTGAGCCTTAAGATACTGTTGCAACCCCAGCCCACCTTTTTCGACCCATAGCTAGACTAGGGAAGCTCCTGGAACCTTCCAGAATAGGGGAGGGATCTTCGTTTGCCGCCTTTGAGAGTGGTCACCTGACCTGGGGATACTTAAGGAAAGGAGGGAATTCTTTTAGTTAGTTGGGGCATCACTGACCTGGGGGAACCTACGCAGGAGACTTCGGCGGTAGGGCCTAGAGGGGAACCTATACCACTGGGGTGACAGGGCATAGGCGCTGCCCACCAAGCTGAGTGAGGGACTTTGACGTAGCCGTCTGATTTGGCCCGGCGGGAGGGGAACCCAAGGACCACCTGCAGTGACCTGCAGGAACCCACCTGTAATCAACCACCAACTCACCCCCCCTACTCAAGAAGCTGCTCCACAAGGGCGCAGGAACCAACAAGCGCCAAGAAGAACATTTGTCTGCCAGAAGGACAACTGGGGATCAACCAGGTACTGGTGCTGTCTCATCTCTGCGCTCCCCTGCTCAGCCTGTGCCCCCCTGGTCTGCCCTGTCGCAGTTGTGGTCCTGGACTGCCTAAAACTGAACTGAACTGAGCTGCCTTTCAAGCGCTCTCCCTTCCCAGTGCTGGGTCCCCAATAACTGCTGTTGCGCATTCAAGCGCTGTGCCCCGTGACTGCTGTGCCTCGAGGCGCTATAATCACCCGGCGCCCCCCTGCCATCGCGAGGTGTCCTTGAAGCGCTGATTGGGGGGGCACTCACCGCTGCTGCCCCGGGTCCTCCGTGTGCCTCAGAGCTCTGCAATGTCCAAGTGCTGTACTTGGGAAGCGCTAGCGGGCCCACTCACCACCGCGGCCCTTGCCCGTCTTGTCGGGTCACCAGTCTGCCAGTCGCGGCAGCGGCGCGGCACCGAAGCGCGCCCAAGGCCATCGGACTCTGTCGCGGCACCGGCGCTCCCTCGATGGTGCTGGCACCATCATCATCACCCACTCGGTGGCCCCCGGAGCCAGGAGAGGGCCGCCGCCACATTCCGCAAGGCCGCTCCAGGCACTGAAGCCGGGGACATCTCCATCACGTGACGGGGGTGCCCGGCCGCGTCATAGGCCACGCCCCTGCCCCAGCTGTGCTCCGATTGGCCTGCCGGGCTGCACCCCCCAGACGAGGTACCCCATGATTGGCCCGACGCCGGAAGGAGCCCCGGCTCCGCCTGAGTATCGTCGCGGAGGGGGCCTGGAGGAGTGCGAGCCCCCTCCGACCTGCTGCACACCCGGGGCCGGCCCTCTCATCGACACGGGGTCCCGACTGGCACCACTGTGCCCCGCAACCAGCCCAGGCCGCGAACGCCTCACCCGGGACCGCCCAGCCGACGCCACACCACAGGAGTGCTTGAGAAAGAGCGCAAGCCCCCGCCTCAGCAAACACCCAGGTACACCCACGGGGGAGGAGGGTGGAAGGCCAGGAAGGAAAGCGGGGGCCCCCCAAAGAGCATAGAGGGAGCCCCGTGGCAACCCCTCCCCGGGGAAACTGTAGTTGGGCCCCGTTGGCCCCAGTGATATTAGTAAAGTTGCGGAGCTGGGCCGGAGCCCTGCTGGAACATTTGGGGGCCTGGATTCCAGTAGAACTAACCCCACGTTGGGGTACTGTTTGTGCTAACCTGCCCCATGGCAGGTCCTCAGGGAGTACCGCTGTTGGGCTGGTTTATTGATCCCTCGGCCCAAAGTTTTAGATGCTTAATGTGGTGAATGGAATGTTTACCCCTGCTGAATAAGCCTGCTTAATGCCCTGTTTATTCCGGGTTAAGGAAATGTTCATTCTTGCATAATGAGATGTTGCCGATTTTCAATGAAATGTTTACTCCTGCATAGTGAAATGCTTACTCCTACCTAATGCAATGTTTCATGAATGCGTACTGTTATCTAATGAAATGTTTCCCTTGCTGCCCTAATGAAATGTGCTATTGAGTTAATGCTACCTTGATTAGTTGATTGTCCTGAATGATTTGCCAACCCTGATTTCAATCTAGATAAAAGTATATTGCTTTTAACAGAACAGGTGGTGTGGTGTCCGTTATTGTGTACGTTTACTGGCTCAGTGGGTGTGTGTGCTGTATGGACCCTTTACACCTAAGCTTTCGGGTGCCTACCTGCTCGCGCCATGCTACCCCCTGTGGGATTGGAGACCTCAGTTCCTACAGACCCTCAGCAGGTTATCCATGCACGCCAGTTGTGTGGTATGACTCGAAGGAAGGTTTACCTTAAATCCTGATTTTTGTCTTCTCAAATTGATTTCCATTAAACTCAAACTGGAATCTGCTGTTCTCTCTCTAAATTCACAGTCATGTACTTTAGGTACAACACCAATTTGGTACTGGACACCTTATCAGCCCCTGTACAATGTACTATAGGTACCCAGGGCATAGGTGCATCCAAGGCCTACCAGGGGCTGCAGCATATCTTTTGCCACCCCTGGCTGGCTATTCAAATCGACACAACTGGATGATCACTCAGCTGGGGCAAGGTGGTGTAATCACCCCTTGCTTAGATATAGTATACCTATATCTAAACCTATATCTGGACAGATATATGCCTATCAGTCACTCCTATGGCAGGCCTTAACAATCCTGGAGGCAGAGTGCTTGGTTTTATGTGAGATGGTGCTCTAGCATGAGCTGAGCCTGTCTGCAGCTTTCGGAACCATTTCCTTATAGCTGTTCCAGGATATTGCCATACCATATACTCTTAAGTGCATTATAATCCTCGCGGTTATTGCTAACTTTGGTTTGGCTTTATCAAAACATGTCGTGTAAGGTGTCATACACTTTGGATAACTACCCCCTCGCCAGTTCTGGCGACGGGGGTAGCATTCCACCCTTCTAGAGGGAGAAAACATGTTACTTTACTTAAACGCGGTTAAATCTAACCAACGCCCCAGCATCACAAAATGGATGCTGCTGCCACAGACACAAGTCTGGCCTCCTGCTGATGACCAAAACTCCGGCAGGGGAGGCCTGGACAAAGGGTTTCCTGTCACAGGGAGGTGTCACACCACCCCAGACAGGAGATAGTGGATTGTAGCAGGGAGGGTTGAAAGAAACTAGACACTGCCTGGCACACAAGGTGTCCCATGCAAAATCCAGTCAAACCGGTGCTGGGGCCCTCCAGCCCCAGCTCTGGTGCGAAACTGGACAAAGGGAAAGAGGTATAACCACCCCCTTCCCTGGTCCCACCCATAGGAGGGACCTAGCAGGTAATCCAGCCCCTTGATTTGGAATAAAGGTAGGAGCTGTGCCCAGGAGCATTAGATCATCCTGACTGAAACTTTGATACAGAACTCTGGACCCTTCGACATCCCACTCGACGTGGAAGACTGAAGAATCTCCCTTGTGGTCAAGGAGTGACCACCCTGTGCAAACAGGCACCATCCAGCGCCCAACGGTTTGCTTTGTTGCAGTTCCCGCTGGAACTCAAGCAACAGAGATCGACAAGACCCAGCTTCCCTGACTTCTAACAGCCCGATCCACAGTCCCAGCGAATCTGAGACCCGTGGATGCGACTTGAAGCGTGGGGCTGGCCATCTTGAAAAGACTGCGAAGTGCTGACCTTGCAGCTCCCGAGGCACCCTTGAAGCTGTGCATTGGGGTTTGAGAAGCCCTAGCCCCGAGCAGCTTGTGCACCGAAGATCTCCCCTCCAAACTCATCGAGTGCTGCGTGGGGCCCTTTTGCATTTTCCTGCTTGACACGTTGTCCGGTCACTTGCCCGTTGGCTAGTGGCCCCTACGACGACAAAACTACAAAACTACTCTGCTGGTCTGGTTGCTCCAGACTGGCCCTCGCTCCCCTGAAAAGGAGCAACCTCTCTGACCTTGCTGGCCGAGTAAGAAGCGATCTTTGAATCCTGACTGGGTTGCATTTGCCAAGGCCTGTTAACTCCGATCCGAGAGCCGACACCGCCGACAGCGAGAGCCTTTGTGGGACAGCTCGTGATCCACTCCTGGACATCCTCGATGCCCCAGAGTCCATGTGGCAGCGAAGACAAGCTTCACAACAACCACCTGATTGCGCCCGACATTGCCTGGTTCCTTCCTGGTTCTATCCTGGTCACTGCTGAATGACCCAGACTCTGTCCCCTCTGCTTTCAGGTACTCTACGTCTCTGATCCACCCTTGGATCAAACCGGACTCTTCTCTCCTGGCCGCCTGCAGCATCTTCATCTCCAGGCTCCATAGATCTCACGACGAAACCCGACACACTTTGGCACCTATGCACCCGCTTCCTGTGGGTGAGGTAACGATCTAACACCTCTAGTGTCCTAGTTTAAAGTGGGGTAATTCTATTCCAGTCGGAAGACTTCCAAAACTGTAACTCGATAACTTTTACGCACCATTGACTTTGCATTGGTGCATGCGTGTGCTTTTAGCGATGCACCCGAGTCCCGCGGGCCTCTCCCGACTTCGTCACTGCTAGTCCCGAGTAGCCCCAGCGATTCCCAAGGCCCTAGGCCTTACCATTGTTCGAGAAGTGGTTCTTATACCACTTATTTAGTATATGGCTTGAGAGGCCACCGGCCCTATCCAAAATTGTGCAACTTTTGAATGTTTAACTGTGCTTTTGTTTAAACGCTTGTGCCTCTGCACTCATAAAGAGTACAGAGGATTATTCTAGTAATAAATACATACATTTTAATAATATATAACTTGTGTGGTGTCCTTTCATTTGGTATTACAGGATTGCATATGGTAAAACAGCTGGCTTCACATGCCCTCTTGAGTTAAGCCTAAGACTGCTAGGTCTATGCTACCCCTAGGATAGCTTGTCTATAAGGTTGACTTTACAACCACCACCATAAGGGATTGTTTGGACTGAAACAAGGTGCCCACAGAACTGTGGACATCCTACATCAGGCCAACTTCTCACAGTGGCTGCAGAATGCCTCTCAATTTTGAAGCATGTTAGTTCACCTGAAAGGGTAATCCGCCAGAACAAATTTAAAGAGTGTGGGGGCTAATATATACCCTTGCCTTAAACCATGGTGGGTCTGGATCTTTCTGGACAGATGAACACTGCCTCCTAGCTTTATTCTACCAAGGTGTCAGTATGGAGAAGGATCAGGACTTGCACCAGAGAGTGAGGTATATTACAGCTAGTGAGTTTATGCCAAAGCTTGCCCCTTTGTACTCGATCAAACCCTGCTTTCTAGGCCATGAAACAGAGGTAGAGGGGCAGATGGTTTTTCTTGTGTTGATTGAACAGTAGTAACAGAGAAATTAAGTTTGATAAAGTTCCCATGCCTTTCGCAAACCCTATTCGGTTAACAGATTCAAAAGCCTTCAGTAAACCCCTGATCATAGCTCCTCAAGAAGACAATCAGCAAAGTATTTTGACTGAACATCCAGGAGCGCTATAAGTCTGTAATTTGTGGGATCGGAAACACTGCCACCTTTATAAACTGGGGAGATAGTAGAACCTCTCCAAGAAGAGGGAATGAGGTTAGGACTGGTTATGTGCTCAGAGACGGACTCCAAGTTATTTACCCAGAAAGATGTGGGCTCTTTGAAAATGACTGATGAAAGGCCATTTTGGCTTTAGAAATGTGGCATTCAGTCGGTCAACTCATCCAGCACAGGGCCACCACCCATTTAGCTATTAGCATGCCAATGTCCACTAGTCTGCGTGCAGCCTTGGGTACGTTTTTAGAATACCCTATAAGCGCGAGCACGGGGTCTGGGTCTAACGCGACTTCCGCTATCCTACTCAACTCCCTGAAAATGTCCCCCTAGTATGCTCGTACTCTCGGGCATAGCCACGTCAGGTGTAAAAAGTCTGCAACTCGTGCATGGCACCTCTCGCATTCTGCCTCTTCCCGGAGGCCGTATCTGTATAGGCGTTCTGGGGTGTAATATACCCTATTGATATATTTAAAGTGAACCAGCCTATGCCTGCCATGTAATGAAATCCGCCGGGTTTTCACACAACAGTAGCGCCACATTTCATCATCAATCGTTATTTGCAGGTCTCTTTGTCATGAAAGCCTAGCTGCTGTGTAATGATTCTCCCTATGGGACATTGCTATTTTATAGAGATTTGTCACTAGCTTACGAGGAGAATCCGCCTTGATCACATAGGTGAGTTCAGGGACCTCCGGGGGTTCATCAAGGTCTTCCCTGAGCTGCTCCAATAGGGCTCTGCGCACTCTGTGAAATTGGAATCGTTGCAGTAGTGAGTTCTCTCCCCCAGTCTCAATGGCCTTACCCAGGTCTTAACCTTCCCTTCTCTGAATAAATCCCCCGCTATCAGAATGTTCAGTTTGTGTAGTGCACTTATCACCCCCTTATCTCTGCAGGGGGCTAGCCATTGGGCTCAGTCCACCGGCATACTTGGCGAATACAGCAATGCCCCCCCCCCCCCCTGTTGCTGAAGAAGGCTGTGCCATGCATGATTGGAGGTAGTGATAGAATCTAATATTCCGGTTCTGCGGTCAACTGATTTGAATATTGTCGCTGGTGGGGGGAGTGGGTCTGCAAATAGTTTTTCCATGCGGACATGTGGGATATGCGAGTTTCCGTGTATCTAGGTATACATATGTGCTCCCTGTGCGATCCTGTAGTAAAGCTCAAAGTCTGGGGAGCCCAGGCCCTCCATACTGTATGGCAACGTAAGTACCCGCCATCGTACGTACGCGCCCTTGCTTTCCCGTCCACGCAAGTTTTATCATAATTGGATTCAATCTTTGGAAGAAGACTCGCGGCAGGACCATCGGGAGGTTCATAAACAGGAACAACATTCTAGGCAGCATCACCATCTTCATAATAGAGATGCGACCCAGGAGAGAAAGTGGGAGTCTGCACCAGGCTTCTACATCATCCTCTAATTTACTAATGGCCACACCATAGTTCTCTCTGAACAATATCTCGGAGTCAGTATGAAGCCGAATACCCAAGTATCTAACCAATTCAGTAGTCCACTGCAGCGGAAACTCCATTTCAAATTCCTGCTTGACCGGGGTAAGGGGGAAGGCCAAGGACTTCGTCCAGTTCACCTTCAGGCCAGAAAGTGCACTATAGTGCACCACTTCTCGAAGTACCGCAGATAAATCGTTTTCAGGGTCTCGGACGTACAACAATGGGTCGTCTGCGTACATGGAGACTACAATCCTGTATGTAGGGAAGCCAATGCCCTCGTGTCCATGGTATTCTCGCAAAGCACACGCCAACGGCTCCGCCACCAGGGCGTACAGCAGGGGAGACAGTGGACAGCCATGACTGGTCCCTCTGGAAATGGGAAAGGAA
This sequence comes from Lissotriton helveticus, assembly GCF_964261635.1. Taxonomy (NCBI): domain Eukaryota; kingdom Metazoa; phylum Chordata; class Amphibia; order Caudata; family Salamandridae; genus Lissotriton; species Lissotriton helveticus. The sequence continues at coordinate 1,342,768,171 of NC_136061.1, read as the reverse complement.
TCTGTGACCAGGTTTCTCAAGCGAATCCTCGCCATGGGTCTATTGTACAAGGTACCTATCAGTTGCAAAAACGCCGATCCTAGCCCCATCATTGTTAACACCTGCCGCATGAAGGGCCATTCCACAGAGTCGAAGGCCTTCACCATGTCGAGAAATACTGCAACTGCTTTATTGTCCTGCTTTACATGCCTATCCGCCTCTTCATGATACTCTCCAAGCAGTGCCTTAACCTCTTCATCTAAAATAGTGTTGTAGTCCTTAGTCTGCCATTCCTCTAGCTGCCCCAACTGCTTCTCCAAGTCTGCTAATCTTTGTCTAATGGATTTGAGGACCCCTGAGTGTTTAGACATCGCTATACCCCTGATATAAACCTTAAATGTCTTCCATACTGTTTGGACGCTGTCCACGGAACCTATATTCGACTCGAAGTACACGTCAATGGCCTCCGCAAGCGCCATGTAAAGGGTTGAATTGTTTTCTTCGGGGTGGTTAGAACCAACAGCAACGGAGAGTGATCGGAGAGGGTGCGCTGGAGGACTCGGCAGTCCCTAAACTGCCCCAGCAGGGAAGTTGATGCCAGCCAATAATCTATACGGGTGAGAATGTTGTGATAGGCGGAATAATGTTTGAAACCACCCTGAACTGGGTTGTGCACTCTCCCCACATCCTCATGGTCGATACTTGTTATGATGCTGTCCAACAGTTGCGCAGCCGCAGTGGGTCTCCGGACGGGACCAGCCTATCTGTCCATTGCCGGGTCACGAACCAGGTTGAAATCCCCACCCCACAGGAGCTGCGCATTGTGGTAGCTGCAGACTACCGCTGCCAACGATGCATAGAACTCTGGGCTAACATAGTTAGGTCCGTATACATTCACTAACACTAAGTCTAGCCCTTGCCCCTTGCATCTGGATATAACAAATCGCCCTTCCGAGTCTGCCCTCAACAGTTCTAATGTGTACTTTGACTTGCGGTTAACCCATGTAATCACCCCTGCGTCATGAAACCTGCTGATGCTACATTACCCTCTAGCCCCTGCTACGCAGCATCATACTCGTCTGTGGAAGGTGGGTCTCTTGGAGGAGTGCGAAATCTACATGTTGCTTTTGCAAATAGCTCAGAAACCTTCCACAGCTTCTGGCATTCGTTAAGTCCCCTGACATTCCACGTGAGTGCTCTAATCCTGTCCACCTGCCTGGGATTCTCAGCTTCAGCCATTTCCGCCATCCCTAACTTCACTAAACATTTTATATGCTAGCTCTCTGTGTGTACCTGCACCATGCACTGTATACAAAACTCACAACAATCCAGGCCAATGCCTCACAACCATCCCTCGACGCACAACATTCCCTACCCCCCTCCCACAGCTGACCCACCCCCAACCTGGTCATGCAGAGTCCTTGATCCCCTCTGAAAACTTTTTTGGTGCTTAGCACGCGTGGGCAGAGGTTGCTTTGTTTCCAATATTTGTAGCATAATCGCCATTAGCTGGTTGCCCTTTCCCGCCCTCGGTGTGCCATTTCTCTTGCATCATTCAAGGTCGAGGATACTCGCTCTCGCCTTTCAAACATTTCCCGTAATAGGTTCTCTTTTGTATCTTATCCCCCCTCCGGCAGCCAAGCCCCGATACTACCATTGTTGGACCATGCGCACAGCCCAGGCCTCGGTACGCACTTATCGCCCTGTGCCTGAGGAGGTGTTACTGCCACACTGCACCTTTTATTTCATGTGCAGTCAACTGTTTCTTACAATCTCCCCCGCCCCCCCACCAGAAGGAAGAGAACAAGTCCAACTGTCTCAGAGCCTCGGTTCTCATCCTCTCACTCCTCCCACTCTATATTACCCCCACATGTATCCAGTATTGTGCAGCATCAGTCCTGTTTGTCCAACTGGCCGCCGGTCGCTTCATCAGACAACTGTCTTTCAGAGTCTTTGCTGTGTTCTTTCGACCACCCCTTCAACGCCTGCTGTAAAGCCTTCGGCTCTGTGAACAGATGAGATTTCCCCTGTCGGTTAACACGCAGCCTTGCAGGGTACAGCATAGCGTAGTTGAGGCCCATATCACGCAACTGCCTCTTCAGTGGGACAAAATGTTTGCGTGCTTCTTGCACCCTAGCTGTGAAGTCCGGGTAAATCGAGATGTCGGAGCCCTCAAATTGTAGCGACCTCTTCTCCCTAGCTAAACGTAGAGCTGTGTCCCTGTCTCTATAATTAAGCAGCTTTGCAATGCCAGGCTGCTGACGGGGGCCCATTGAGCGATGCGCCCATTCCACTACGAACATCGGCGAGAAAACTCCCTTTCCCAGCAGGGTGACCAGCATCTTCTCTACAAACAATTCCATATTACTGGTGGCGGTCGTCCCTGGCAGGCCCGTTATTCGCAGGTTACAGCTCTGTGAGCGGGCCTCCAGGTCCTCAGTCTTATCCTGCAGGGATTGCATGAGTTTCCCAAGTTTTTTGTGATCTGTGTCCAACTCAGAGTGCGCTTCCTCCACTTTGGTGATCCTTCTTTCCGACATGTCCAGTCTCTCCGCACGCTTGTCGATTCGTTCTGCCATCCTGTCCATTCTATAGGTCAGTGCGTCCATTTTCGTGCCTAGCGACGCCATACTGTTCTGCAGGACTTTCTCCATGGCTAAGAGTAAGCTCCTTATGTCTGTGCCTGCAGTGTCGCTCTCTGCGGTCTGCATACTTCCCTGCTTCAGCAGCGTCATGGGACTTCGAATGCTTTTGTTCAAAGGACAGTTTGGCTTGCGTTTTATCTCCTCTACCCATGACGTCTGTGAGCCCTGGTCAGTTGTGGCCCTAGTTGCTGTTTCCACCAGCGTCGGTACTTGCTGTTGCCAAGAAGAGAGGGGAGGATAGATATCAGCTGTGGCTGTATGCAGCCCTTCTTCGTGCCAACCAGCCTCTGTTGACACTGGGCCCGCTATAGTCCCGCAGCCGTGCCCCTCTCCTGCTCTCCGCAGGTCCTATGCTCTCACCAGAGTCCACAGCCACCCACTACGGCTTCCTCAAATTTCCAGGCTAGCAAGTCTTGTTGGTCCCCCACATCCCCTCTGCACGCTCTGTACTGATTCTGCGCCCGGCCTCGCCAGCCCCCACTGATTCCACTATGCCACCTGCCCCAGAGCCGCTGCACCGTTCCTGCAGGGTGCCCGCAAGGTCCAAGCCCAGCGCCCAGTTCCGCGCTATCCTTCCAGTGCCGGGGACTCCCTCTCGTGGGGGGGCAGAAGGGGGTTGCACAACCACGCCAGGGACAAGGCCAACCAAGTCTCTACCCTCGTACAGGCTCACTCTGCGCAGGCCTCCAGTTGCACGCCTCGGGCTTTACCATCTCAGGAGCCCCGAAAAGTCGCTCGCGCCAGCAGTCTGCTCCACGTGATTTCGCACTGGGCGCCACCAGTGCTCCACGCCGCGATCAGGCCACACGCCCAGGCCCAGAGTCTTCCTGCCGCCCGCACTTATGCTCGCTGTGTGGGCCGTCTTACACCTTCGCCACCACCGGGAACCCACTGCCGATGGCCGCTCTACTGCACAGCTGCACTCACTTTGACAGCGCCTCCGAGCACTCTTCTGTGCTCCTCCGCCTCTGCACTCCTCCCTGCATTTTGCGGCAGGTCTCGCAGCACTCCAGTACCCGGGGTGGGGGCTACCAATGCAGAGCGCCGCACAGCGATTTCCGGCTCCCATCTCCAGGTTTACCGCCAGGCACCTTCACTTCTCTCGATGCCCCCCAGGAAGGAGAGGGAGGGGGCCGACTCCGTGCGCCGCCCCATCCGGGCCAGCCGCAGAGTGCAGCGCTCTCTCTGGGGTGTTCGTGCTGCGTTATAGTTCAGTCACCGGGCAGGCTCAGCAGGTGGCGCCACACGCACCGCAACGCAGCTCCGCTCCTCCCTTCACTCTGGCCTGCGGTCTTGCGGCCCGCAGCCCTTCCCAGCTGCACGTCGTACTCTCTCCGGGCTCCCGCCACCGAGCTTCGTCAACGCTACACCCTCTAGGAGCGCCACTCTTCTGCTCGCTAGGACAGTCAGTTGTCGGTGATTTTTGCAGAATAATGCAGGATAATGATGGATAATGTCCACAGCGAGACGGAGCTCCGGGCTCAAGCGGCCATCCTGGTCGCTGGCAAGCTCCGCCCCCCGTAGATTCTTTTGTTTCAGGTGCTCAGAAGCTGATGTAACCTAGGATCGTGGGCACCATTTGGGAGGGAGGGCGAGGGGTGGGAGAAAAGTAGACCAAAAGTTGTATGTGTGTGTAAAAGGCCGCTTTATTAAGACACAGGTGCACATTACAAATACCAACCTTGGCAACGCCTTACAAAACTAAACCTCACTAAATAAATAAATAACTACAAACTCAGCCCCCCGTACCCTCCCCCACCCCTAAAACATTTGAGCCCTCCCGCTCCCAACAATACATCAATAAACAATATAACAGCATTATAACATTACGTCATCAATAAAACATTACATCATCAATAAAACATTTCGTCATTGAACAAACATACGTCATCGTTAAAACTTTATTCGTCAAACCACAATTGCAATAACAACGGTCAGGTCCTCCATAACCATAAACCCTGCCTGACCCTGCACTCCTGCAGATACCCCCCTCACAAAACTGAACGGTCAAACCATGACCAACATACCCCATCACTTGTCAAAGAAATACTCGAACTAATACTCAACCAGCAATCTGCCTAAAACCGTAATGATACCCAAAAACACCGCACAGCACCTGTGTCTAGCGACGAATACAAATACAAGATAAAAAACCCCTGCACACCGGTGTCCCACAAAACAGCCTATCACGTAAAAAAGAAAATTGGAGCAAAAAGCACCAAAAATGGGAAAAAACGAGACCGCGAGGGGAAAAAAGGAACATTAATGCAAAAAAGAGGGAGGGAGGGTGGGACAAAAAAGCTACAAGCCCACCTAGCCACCAGGTCACCAAACCTAAAATGGTGGCTGGTAGGCAGTGGGAGGGGAGTTTATAATTGGGCTATACTGGTCCTACTAGACCAGCCCAAATCTAGAAACTTCTGTCTCCTTAAAGGGAAACCCCTCGCAGCCCTCCCAAACCGCCCGGGGGAGGAGACCTCCCGGTGGTCGGCTCCTTTCCCCAAGCCCCCCTTGGGAGGGAGGGCGAGGGGTGGGAGAAAAGTAGACCAAAAGTTGTATGTGTGTGTAAAAGGCCGCTTTATTAAGACACAGGTGCACATTACAAATACCAACCTTGGCAACGCCTTACAAAACTAAACCTCACTAAATAAATAAATAACTACAAACTCAGCCCCCGTACCCTCCCCCACCCCTAAAACATTTGAGCCCTCCCGCTCCCAACAATACATCAATAAACAATATAACAGCATTATAACATTACGTCATCAATAAAACATTACATCATCAATAAAACATTTCGTCATTGAACAAACATACGTCATCGTTAAAACTTTATTCGTCAAACCACAATTGCAATAACAACGGTCAGGTCCTCCATAACCATAAACCCTGCCTGACCCTGCACTCCTGCAGATACCCCCCTCACAAAACTGAACGGTCAAACCATGACCAACATACCCCATCACTTGTCAAAGAAATACTCGAACTAATACTCAACCAGCAATCTGCCTAAAACCGTAATGATACCCAAAAACACCGCCACCCAGAAAGGTAGGCGGGGAAGACACGCCTCCCTTTCTGCCCCCCAACCGCGAAGCGAAAGAGAAACCAGAAAATCAGCGCTGCATGGCCAATGCCCGGGCTAAGACCTCACGAATCTCCAACAAGTAAAGTTCCATGCCCACACGGGACAAATGAACTCCATCATCCCTAAAGAACTCCACAGACTCAAACTTAATGTCCCTGTGTGAAATCCTGCTGAAACCAAGGCTCCTACAGCAACGGGACACCTCCGAATTCACTTTCTTCCTAGCCCGATCGACAGCCCTGGGATTCACCGCTCCTCTCCATATCCTGCGAGGGATTAACTCTGTCCAAAAAACATGACACCCAGCCCACCGTTCCTTAATGAGGCCTAAATCTCGTTTCATAGCTCGCAGCAAGACTACACCTTTCGTTGCACGTAGGTCATTTTCTCCCAAATGAATGACTAAAATATCCGGGCAGACACCGCCCACCATGTTGTTGTTCAAACAAGGGATCAACTCTCTCCAGAGCATCCCGCCTTTACCCTTCCAAAGAACATTAAACATTCGATCATTGAAACCAAGTAGATCACCAAAGTAACTCCTCGCTGCCTGGACTCTGGCCCACTTGACAAAGGAATGCCCCACTATCCAGACCGTTACCACCGAGGAGCGAGGCCCAGCCACGGATCCTGAAAAAGAAAAGAAAGTTAGAATCATGTGAAGGAGGATGACGCATGCGCCTCCTCCGCCGAGCTCCTCACATAACGCTGGAAACAGTTAGAAGACCAGCGCCCCAATCGCTTAATATCCCTTTCAGACCAATTTCTGTGAAAAGCTTCAGTGGCTGCACCTATTCTGAAAGAGTGAGTACCATAAATATTGCCATCGAGACCTATGTGCTGTAGCGCTTTGCGCAAAACCATACGTAATTGATAAGGTGTTACAGGGGTGCCATTGATATGTTGAAAAACCAGGACTTCATCGCCACCCCCACACAAGGAACGCCAGCGCCGCGCCAGCAGTAGAGGGCAAGTAAGCTTCGGAGCACATGCCTGTAACCACACACCTTTCCCCTTACCCGTCTGATCAGTTTTAGAACTGGCCAACCATACATGAACTCCCTCATCATAACAAAAAACGTCCCTCCAAAACAATCCACACTTATATTTTGAACCCAACAACTCCGATACCCTGAAAGCACCAAAAAACATGAATGCCATCAGCATTGAGAAAAGACATGCCTCAAAATCATCCGAACAAACTAAAGGCAAAACCGTAATTAACCTGGCAAGAACTTGCCAAGATATGGGGGCTCTGGATCTACCAACGTGCCCTTGCTCCCTGGCCCAGCCCTCAAGCATCCTTCTACCAATTTCCCCCGCAGATGGAGGATAGCCCCACCACAACTTCCCCATGAAAGCAATCCCCGCCAGTTTCCCAGCAATGGTTACTTTGGTCAAACCCTTATCCATGAGGTCCAGTATAAAGTTGACCACATCATCCGACCGACTCGACAGATCCTCCCTTCTGACAGCACCAGATTCCAGAAATTCCTTCCACGCAAGGGAATACGCAGAACGCGTGGACACAGACAGAGAACCTACCACCAATTGAACGACCCGACCTCGCCGACGTGCCACAGATGACTCGGCATCGGAGTCGGGGATCTGTCCGCATCCCTCGCCAGTCCACGGAATCTCCCCCACTGTGAACGAGACAGAGCATCCGCAATGTCATTGTCCACGCCAGGAATGTGTAAAGCACGAAAATGAATATCGTGTTTCAAACAACCAAGAACAAAAACTCTCATAAGTTTCAACACCTGTTCGTCCCTGGCCGATTGGCGATTCACTATCTCCACCACCGCCATGTTATCCACACGAAACAGCACTTTCTTGTGCGCCAATTCCTCCCCCCACAGTGTCAAGGCGACCAACAAAGGGAACAGTTCCAGGAAAGTGATGCTGCGACCTCCATTCAACCATTCATCGGGCCAACGTTCCGCACACCATTTGCCATTCCAAAAGAGCCCAAAACCATCACTGCCAGCAGCATCCGAAAACATTTGTACATCCCACTGAAAGTCAACCTCTCTGACCAAGGGGACACCATTGAAGGAGTTCAGAAAAAACTTCCACATTCTCAAATCCTCCTTGACACCAGCAGACAAACGAACACGATGGTGGGGCAAATGGTGACCTGCCAAAGCCCTGCCCAGTCTCCTACAAAAGGTCCTGCCCGCTCTCACCACTCTGCAGGCAAAATTCAAATGACCCAAAAGCACTTGAATCTCTTTCACCAACACTTTTCTCTTTGACAACATCACATCCAGTAATTCAATCATGTTGACCCTTTTGTCCTCGGGCAGTCGAGCAGACATAACCACAGAGTCTATTTCAATACCCAAAAAGGAGAGGACAGTGGCAGGGCCCATTGTTTTCTCGGGAGCCAAAGGAACTCCCAAATCCTCCATGAGCCCTTGGAATGTGTCCAGAGCCTTCTGGCACTCCGCGGAGCCCGGGGATCCGACAAAGAAAAAATCATCGAGATAGTGTGTTACCAGGGTATGACCGGACTGATGGGAAAAATACCATTGCAGAAAAGTACTAAAACACTCAAACAAGGCACACGATATGGAGCAGCCCATCGGCAACGCCTTGTCCACGTACCATTTACCAGCGAACTGAATACCTAAAAGGCTCCAATCGTCCGGGTGGACAGGCAATAACCGAAAAGCAGACTTGATGTCACACTTAGCCATCTCAGCGGCTGCGCCCGCTGTCACAACAAGTGACATGGCCACGTCAACCGAAGAGTAAGAGACAGACACTGCCTCTGGGTCAATGAAATCATTAACAGACGACCCTTCAGGCCATGACAAATGTTGAATCAGCCGAAACTGTCCCGGTTCTTTCTTCGGGACAACTCCAACCGGTGAAACAATCAAGTTATGGATCGGCCAATCGTGAAACGGGCCAGCCATCCTCCCTTCATGTACCTCCTTATTAAGTTTGTCTTGTACCACTGTGGCATGTTCAGAAGCTGATTTTAAATTGGCAGACCACCTCCGTTCCCTAGAACCTAAGTAACCGAGTCGGAACCCAAACTGAAAACCTTCCAACAGTGTAACTTTTGCTGACTGATCTTCGAAACCATGGAGGGCAATACGCAGCTTTTCTAAATTAACTGGCGTACGAGCCCTTGGACCCAGCACCCTTAGCACCTCTGTATCCCCTTCCTCCTGAAAATTGTGAAGTCGTATTTGATGTTCCTGAAACCGTTTGCTTTCCATGTGTACCCTCCGATGGCTGATTGTCCCAACACTTGGACAACGGGTGCTTCCTACCACAACCTGAGCATTCATGTTTAAATTTACAATACTCCCTGGTACAGGAGCCCCTATTAAATTCCCAACAGAAACCAGACCCTGAGTGCAAGGTTGCAGTGGCCCCCACCCCTCCCCGGGTGGGCTTCCCCTGAAAGGGCCGGTAAACTAACGGCAAACCACTGGCCGTAAAAATGGTTTTCCCCCCTGACGCTGACCCCATTGTGTGTTGCCACAAGTCATTATCCAGCTCCCCCCACTTAGCCTCCGGGTCCCAAGCCATCCTGGCCCTAAATTCCTCATCATATTGAGACCAAGCAAAACCACCCCCGGTGATCTGGGCCTTGCGAATGACGTCCATGTATTTAAAAAGGGACACGCTGCGCTCAGGGAACTTTTCGCAATATACACTGGCATAAATCAAAAATGCAGCTGTCCAGTTTTCAATAGTTAAAGGCACTCTGGGGCGTTTTGCCAGCTCAAACTCCTCCTCCTTAGACCCCTCTTTAGACCGGACTTCCCTGTGGAGTAGCTTCAGTAGTTCCACATACTCACCATTCCAAATTCGTTCCTTGGTACTTAACATGAGATGAGCACCTAACGGTTTCGTAACCCCCATGTAAGGCAGTTTCTTGATTTTTAATTCTTTACTGGCCACAGGCTCTTTAACCTTGCTGGAAGCACCAGCCATAACACCACCTACCACCTTGTTCGTAACGTCTACCACATCATCTGTACCAACTGCTGTGTCTTTTACATATCGACCTTTGACCAGACGGCCATCACCACTAATCACTTCGGTTTCACCACCTGTACCCACAGACACCATCGTAGGTTTGGCCTGTGTGGCTGATTGCTCACCTGGCAACAGAGAGACCACTCTCGATGGCTCCGCCCGTGTCTCCGAGGTCAATGCATCCGGTCTGCGAGGCGCCCTACTCGATGGGCCGTGCTCTCTTCTCCCTTGCACTTGACTTTGGACCACTGGAGCCTGTAACACACTAGAAGAAACATGAGAGGGCACCCCCCTTTCCGGATCCCGCACTTCACCTTCTTCAGGACTCTCTTCGTCGTAGTCCAACACCACTGAATCGACACTGGTATGCAACAAATCACCACGGGTCTTACCCAACCCGGTATCAACCACCGTACATTTAAATGATTTTGAAACTCCAGGAGGGGGAGCAGACTGTACGCGCCTGTACCTCCCTGTGCGTTGACTCTGTAGCTCCTTAGCCGCCGGCAAGGCCTGCCACCTATACCTGCTACTCGTTGGGGCCAGCGGGGTCACGCCAGACCCTCGTGTGCTGGCCGCGGCGGGATCCCTCGGTGGAACAGAGAGGGCCGCGCTAGGCACTCTCCTCACTTCCCCTTGGCGAGATGGGACTGGACCGCGCCCTGCCAAGTCTGGACCTCCGCATCTATCCCTGTCCTGAAAAGAAAAGGTTTGGACTGGTGTGCTAGTGTTCCTACAAACTACATTCAAACCAGGCTCTGTCCCCCTCCAAGCACTATCCACACTCAGCATCTGACCCCTCTCCAAAGAACGTCCTCGAACAGTAGATCTCAAAGGCACCTCCCTAACCGTAGGGAAAGCGTTGGATAGCAGGAGGGTAAAAATTACTATTCCCACTCCAGAGAGTGCAACAGTAGGGTAAGCGTTGGATAGCGTAGGGGTAAAATTTACTATTCCCACTCCAGAGAATGCAACAGTAGGGAAAGCGTTGGATAGTTTAGGTGTAAAAATTACTATTCCCACTCCAGAGAGTGCAAAAGTAGGGAAAGCGTTGGATAGTTTAGGGGTAAAAATTACTATTCCCACTCCAGAGAGTGCAACAGTAGGGAAAGTGTTGGATAGCGGAGAGGGTAAAAATTATTATTCCCACTCCAGAGAGTGCAACAGTAGGGAAAGCGTTGGATAGCGGGAGGGTAAACATTACTATTCCCACTCCAGAGAGTACAACAGTAGGGTAAGCATTGGATACTGTAGGGGTAAAAATGACTATTCCCACTCCAGTGAGTGCAACAGTAGGGAAAGCGTTGGATATTGGGCGGGTAAAAATTACTATTCCCACTCCAGAGAGTGCAACAGTTGGGAAAGCATTGGATAGCGGGAGGGTAAAAATGACTATTCCCACGCCAGAGAGTGCAACAGTAGGGTAAGCATTGGATAGTGTAGGGGTAAAAATGACTATTCCCACTCCAGTGAGTGCAACAGTAGAGAAAGCGTTGGATAGCGGGAGAGTAAAAATTACTATTTCCACTCCAGAGAGTGCAACAATAGGGTAAGCGTTGGATAGCGCAGGGGTAAAAATGACTATTCCCACTCCAGAAAGTGCAACAGTAGAGAAAGCGTTGGATAGCGTAGAGGTAAAAATTACTATTCCCACTCCAGTGAGTGCAACAGTAGGGAAAGCGTTGGATAGTGGGAGGGTAAAAATTACTATTCCCACTCCAGAGAGTGCAACAGTAGGGTAAGCATTGGATAGCGTAGGGGTAAAAATTACAATTCCTACTCCAGTGAGTGCAACAGTAGGGAAAGCGTTGGATAGCGGGAGGGTAAAACTTACTATTTCCACTCCAGAGAGTGCAACAATAGGGAAAGCGTTTGATAGCGTAGGGGTAAAATTTACTAATCCCACTCCAGAGAGTGCAACAGTAGGGAAAGCGTTGGATAGTTTAGGGGTAAAAATTACTATTCCCGCTCCAGAGAGTGCAAAAGTAGGGAAAGCATTGGATAGTTTAGGGGTAAAAATTACTATTCCCACTCCAGAGAGTGCAACCGTAGGGAAAGCATTGGATAGCTGGAGGGTAAAAATTACTATTCCCACTCCAGAGAGTGCAACAGTAGGGTAAGCATTGGATAGTGTAGGGGTAAAAATTACTATTCCCACTCCAGTGAGTGCAACAGTAGAGAAAGCGTTGGATAGCGGGAGAGTAAAAATTACTATTTCCATTCCAGAGAGTGCAACAATAGGGTAAGCGTTGGATAGCGTAGGGGTAAAAATGACTATTCCCACTCCAGAAAGTGCAACAGTAGGGAAAGCGTTGGATAGCGTAGGGGTAAAAATTACTATTCCCACTCCAGTGAGTGCAACAGTAGGGAAAGCGTTGGATAGCGGGAGGGTAAAAATTACTATTCCCACTCCAGAGAGTGCAACAGTAGGGTAAGCGTTGGATAGCGTAGGGGTAAAAATTACTATTCCCACTCCAGTGAGTGCAACAGTAGGGAAAGCGTTGGATAGCGGGAGGGTAAAACTTACTATTCCCACTCCTGAGAGTGCAACAATAGGGAAAGCGTTGGATAGCGTAGGGGTAAAAATTACTATTCCCACTTCAGAGAGTGCAACAGTAGGTAAAGCGTTGGATAGTGTAGGGGTGAAAATTACTATTCCCACTTCAGAGAGTGCAACAGTATGGAAAGCGTGGGATAGCGGGAGGGTAAAAAATGAATATTCCCACTCCAGAGAATGCAACAGTAGGGAAAATCATGATTTACTATTTAAATAACAATAAATTAATTATCAATACCAATCTAAAATTAATTAAAATTGATGACAAATTATAAAAGATGTAATAATTAATGAATTATAAATACCAATACATATTATTTATTAGGAATTATTCACCTATTAATAATTCATTAACAACGAATTACTTTTCAATACCACAAATATAATAAGATTAAAAAAATACCAATTAATAAAAATTATTTACCAATTAATAATTAATTAACAATTAATTATTTATCAAAACATATCAATATAAATACATATTTACTTAATTACAATTACATTACTTCCCACCCTATTGCCCAATAACCCACAACCCGCTCCAAATAATAAACTAATACAATTAACATATTTATCAATTAATCAATTAATGAAAACATAATTACCAATTAATAAAAAATAATTACCAATTAACAATTAATTAACATTCAATTAATTATCAATACATACAAACAAAAATACCTTTTTACTCAATTAGAATTAAATTACTTCCCACCCTATTCCCCTATGAACCCACAACCCGCTACAGAGCTAAAACACAAAATTAAATTAAAAGTAATTATTAATTCATAAAAACTCATATTTAATTTACTATAATGAAATTACTTCCCACCCTTTTCCCCTATAAACGCACACCCCGCTACGGAATTAAATTACGCAAAAATGAAATAAAAAAACAATCATTATTTAAAAAAAATTAAACATACATTACAAATATATTATATATTTTTAACACATATACTAGCAAACGTAACACTATTTTTTTTATATTATGGAAAATGATATTTTAAATTCGATATTATAGGAATCGATATTTCTTACCTTAAATTTGATATTCTGACCAACTATATTTTGTTCAGTCGATATTCTGTCCATTCTATATATTTTTTTCGATATTCTGGGCAGTCCATATTTCTGATTCAATATTTAGGGTGTTCACCCCTTGCAGTGATTACAGCAATATTAACGGTTTTCTTGATTATAAGTGTTGCAAGTGCAAAAAGGAGTCACTAAGAACAAGAAAAAGAAAGAGAGATGAGATAGAGTTAGAAGATAGGAAAGGAATTTAGTATGAAATAATGAAGGATTTAGATGGAATTATGATGAAACAGGAGAGAACATCAGACTCCTGAAAGTGATAATTTGTATTAATGGGTATTTTGGTGATGGCTCAAAGACGCCATCAAAGGGGGGATTGATGGAGCAGGGTTTTTCGTGAAATGAAACCTGCTCAAATTGAACCCTCAGTAACACTTACTAATTGTGTGTTGTGAAAAAGCGTATGCGGTAAAGGGTCTAATATGAGGGAAAATGCTACTGTGCAAGCGCAAAACTAAAGCACTGAAGTAGGCCACAATTATTTGTCTAATAAAAGGACTAATGCTGGTTTATTTCACTTACTAATGTATATTAGAGAAATAATATTAACACAGGTTGCGCATGAGTAGATGCAACACAGGGTGGGTGCGTAAAATGGAAAACATTATAACTGATTATTAATGTCAGTTTTTGTTTTCCATAGAAGTATGGTATTCTGCGCTGCAGAAAACGTTTGGGTTAATGAAAGAAATAAAATCGTTTAATTCTGAGTGAAAAGGGGAAGGTGGAAGACAAATGTCCTTCACGGGTCCTATGTGTCTGCCAAGAGTCCACATGAAGAAACTGTTTTGTTTATCAAGAGAATGAACACTTCCTCTTTGAGAAACGGCACAAATGGACAAAGTGACACAGAGTTTGTTAAATGAATGGGTTGGAGGGAATGTGTACTGTGACAGTGATTCAAAATTGTATTTCCTGGGTTGGAAGTTGATAAGATGAATAAATTCACAATAAGTCGCTGTGCTAATGGATATGACGAGAGTGGTGTGACAGTACACCCCCTTCCTTAACCAATCAAATATTGAGAAATTGTCTGTTTCGACATAAGTTTAGGTTGGACTATTGGGTTTTAGGGTATGATTGAAGTTTCTGGTGGGAGGGTTTTGAGGAGAGATTGCGGTTTCATACTTGCGTGAGGAGAAGCACGTGTTGCTATTTTTGAGCTGCCTGTTCTTGTCTGCTGATTCCTAACTGAGTCTTTGTGTATTGGGTTATTATAGACAGTAAACTAAATTTGCATAATCAATTGCAAATGTGTTTTGTCTTTGAGCCTTCTGTCACTTCGCCTTTCCACTCCTTCATGCACTGTCAATGAGATATAATTTTATCAATTTCTCTAATGTTGTTTCTCGTGATGGTCTATGATTCATACTGTATTTGGTATTGATGAGCATTTTTGCATTATTTTAGATAAAATATTATAAATATACAAATGAGTTTGTCTTTATTAGAGATGTTTATTCTTGATTCATGAGTATATTAAGAGTCAAGTACTAATTTGCCAAACCCTGTCAACTTAGAAAAAGATTGCATCGCCATACATATATGAAGGATCAATGATACAAATTGGATATTGGTAAGTTTGGTATTACACTCACCCAGCGAGAAGGGACTTGTTGGGTAATGAATTTGGGCCTTGTCAGTGAAAATCTATTAGTCCAGAATCAATGGATCACCTGCTACCTCAATGCTCTCAAGTTACCCAGGATCCTGAGTGATCGCTTATCCAGTCCAGTAATGCAAATGCCAGCCTGAAAAATCCTGGACTAAATGAGCTACTCATGCATGAAACAGGGAAATGTTAGAGCTCTGTGGCTATTACATTCTTTTGTTTCCTAATTCGACTGCAATTCAGCCTGCTGATCTTCACGTTGGAGGTAAATCCTGGGGTGCATCAAAAAAGTGGTGTGAAAGGGGATTTGCTCCTAGTTCAGCCCTCGATTGTTATACATAACTTAGCATAACATAACATACTTCCCTGTTGGGGATGGGGTATCTTATCCACCTTTACCTTACATTACCTAGGTTACCTTAGAACATGATTGGGATATAGAGGCACTGCCAACATGGATATACAAGTCCCTGTAGCTCCGATGTTCTAGTGACAAACAACAATCCATTTAGAACTGGAGACTTTCTGTTTTGTTTGATGACATAACATGCAGATTTCTCAAACTTCCAAGGTCCTTGCGTGAGTTAGTCACCCAGTCTAGGCTTATGCTTGGTCTCCGAAAACTCATAGTACTGTTTAATCCTTTGTAAAATTAGGAGCAAAAGCCCCAGAATGGCCCAAAAAACCTGGCCTGAATGCACTACTCAGGCATGGACTTGGAAAACATGAGATCTCTGCTTGTGTTTCACTAAAGAAAAAGGTATTTCTCTTCCCCGAGTAAAATTCTCTTCTTTAGGCCTGGAGTCTGGAATTTTCACTTCACTAGGACACGTGCTTCAAGCAGGATGCAACAACAGCTCTTATTGTGACATTACCTCTCCCCTTAACTGCTTCACAGACCTGACCGTTGTTTGGATTATTGTAAGAGCTATGGTAGTGCTGTGTTTTTTCTGATACTTGAAGGACATAGACGATAGTGCATTATTACACAATGCAGGTACAAATAACCTGAGTGGGCTTAACGGTGATACACAGTTTCATTACTTACTTTTATTATCAAGCAATATCGTTAGGCTGTAGGGTGTCTTGAGTCAAATAATGCCTCAATACTGGTTGTCGACCAGGTCATCCCAGCATTTCATCCTTCCAATGTCAATGGATTGAGTACCACTAAATTGGGTAGCAATACCATCTGTAAGATACATCGATTAAAAGTTGTATAACATGCTACATAAAAATAGAAATATTGGTACCCAGACTCCACAAGCACCTTTTCAAATACTCTTCATTTTTAGTCTGGTCTAGAGGCAGCTTTAGCTTTATTGTCAGTCCCATGCGTCCCCAAAAATCTTTGTATATATTTTTTTGGGGGGATGAATGTGGCTGCCAATAAAAACAAGGGAGGGAGAATGTAGCTCCCATCCAGAGCCACTAATGGGCCCATCCCATAGGGCTGATTTGTAAATAAAAAGGGGAGTGGGATATTTGCCCCCCTTCCCAAGCCACTGCTGGGACCCAAGAACACCATCCCCTAGGACCACATTTAACTAAAAAGGGGAGTGTACCCCCCCTTCTCATGAAGGTGTAGGCCCCGGGACCCTGTCCCCTGGGGCATGATACTATATGGTATCCCGAACAGCTTACCCACATGATATTGTTGTTCCCTGCCCATGTTGGGGCAGCATGGACCCTAGGGCTCTTCCTGTGGCCCCCAAAAATCCCATACCTTGTTGGTGTCCCAGGTGGCACCGGGGCATCTGCCAACACATTAACATGGGGGCCCTGGGGCTCCCCCCGCCGCTGCAAAGGAAAAATTAAGTAGTCCACTTAATAAAAAATATGCTCCCTCTGTATGCCAGCTGGGAGCTGACTGAGGCCCAAAACTAAAATAAAACATGTGGCAGCCCCAGGTGGGCATGGGGCCCCCACAAAATTATTTAGAAATGCTTCAGCAGCAGGTGCCCTTCATTAATTATTCACTGCTCCATGAAGAAGCACCCATAATGCCCTGAAAGGGATTTTTACTTTTTTGGGAGTGGTAGTGTCCCTACAAGAGAAAGGAGCACCACCAAGCATTTTCTTCATGTTGAGTGGGGACTGCAAGAAGTGTAGCAGCCCCAGAGCAACATTAGAAAAAAACAGTAAGTCTCTTTGATAAATAAATCAATGACCCAAGGAGAAATTCCCATACTTTTTAAAAACGTTTTTCTAGCAGGAGCTCTTTGACGTTCAATTGAATTGCATAGCCTCATTGTGGTTGTTTTATGATTGTATTTTTTGGGCTGAAAAATATTAAAGGAAAGTCTCAGAGACATGCTGCTTTTATTAAAAAAATGAATAAACAATATGTCTCTGAGTATTTCTTCTATCATTTTTCAGCCCACAAAATGCAATATTAAAACTGTTAAAAGAAAGACTCACAAACATGTTTTTTTAAATAAAACTTTAATGAAAATGTTTATAATAATCACTATTATTAAAAATCGCATTGAATGAATTACTGAAATATACATTTGATTAAACATTTTGCTGATTTTTAGTGAAAGATGATACATTTGCTTTATATTTATTGACATTGAGAAAGTCAATAGGCTCACTTTTTATATTTTGGTGTTTGACAAAGTCACTTGGTCTGCCTGAGTGCAGCTAGTACATGTGAGTCCTGCAAGACCAGCCACACGGGGAGCATGCCAGAAGGCAAAGCACAGCGTAGGATGGTTTACCCACTAGGGGTTGGAAGCAGAGGCTGCCCACAAGGGGATTGACTTTATGTATGGTAATAAAATATTACTTTACATTAAAAAAAAAACTACAAATTTACTGAAAAAAACAAAGGCTAAACTTGTGCCCTAAGGAAGCTATAACTTACACCCTCATCATGCACAGCTAATTATTCCACATATAACTCCACTCATGATATGTTCTATAACATCATTGGTAATATCACTGCAACATTTGATATTACATTATCAATGACAAGTTTGTGCATGGTGGGTGCGCAAATTATGGTTATCTTGGGGCACAAGTGGGAGTTACTTGAGATAACTATAACTGGGGAATTTTGTGTTTTTCTTTTTTAGTTTAAAATGTTACGTTGTCACTAAAATTTTCACTTAACTATACTATCACTTTAACCTTTGGATTTAGCACCCAGAGGGACCAACCATGGGGCCAAAATTGAATTTCTCCTGCAGGACCGCAACAACAAAAAAAGCGAAACGGCGCCTCGGGCAGCATTCTTTCATTAAGAGCAGGGGGCATGCAGTCTCCCTCCCGAGTCATTTTCGACCTTAATAACGGGGGGCCCTTGCCAAGCTGTAAAAAGACCCTGAAAACCCCATCTCCCAGAACTGCCACTTTAGATGAAGGAGAGCAGGGCCAAGTGGTTCCGCTCCCCTTATTAAATAAAGCCTTTAGTGGGCCTGGGGGCCCCATCCCCTGGGGCCAGGTCACTTGTTGTGTCCCAGGGAGTCCACCCCTGGTACAAAGTGGTTTCCCTGTCCGCACCAACACAGGCAGGGAAACTTGTCTTTGCTGCCATCTGGCGGGAGCATTTTCAAATCTCCTGCCAAATGGGAGCAAACACAAAGTATGCTCCTAGTGCGTAGGAGATTTAAAAATGCTCCCGCCGGCTGGAAGCAGAGTAGTGTTCTGTTTCCCTGCCCACATTGATGCCGGCATGGAAATAGAACAAGATATTGCACCCATCTGGAGGGAGCAGAATAAATAGCTGCTACCTCTGAGTTGGAGCAATGCCGGTTCTCGCAACATGCGGGAGTTGGCTGGGTCCGCGGGGTCCTAGGACTCCTCAACCAGCCATTAAAGTCTGCTTGGCGAGTGCGCACCGGGCAACCCACCTATAACTGATGCGGGCCCAGCTGAATGGGGGCCTAAGGACCAGAAAGGCTCAGTGAAGGGTGTAAGCGTGGCCTCCCTTCCCTTTAATGCACATTTCAGCCTTGGGAGATGGGTTCCACAGGGCCTATAATGGCTGGGGAGGAGGGCCGTGCACCCCTCCCCTTAATCAGTAAATTGGGTCCCTGGTGATGATGGGCTCTTCAAGGCACAAAATGGCTCGGGAGAGGGGCCATGTGCCCCCCTGTATTAAATAGATGGGGTCCCTGGGTCCAAAAGAATTTGTGGAAGATAGTCACATGCCCTCTCCAATTAAATATACTTGTGCTTGGGGGTTGTGGCCCCTGGGACCCTAAATAGGCTGGGGGAGACAGCCCTACTGACACCTGCACCCCACATATACTTTCTAAAATGGCAGGCTGTTATTTTCTTTTTTTTAAATAAATGGTAAGGCCCCGGAGGATGGAGTCCCTGTAGTCTATAAAGGCTCAGGGAGGGGATATTCACACCCCCTCCCTTTAATAATTATTCAGCCCTGGGGGATGGGGCCAATGAGCCTAAAGTGGCCCTGGGACATCACGCCCTCTCCCTTTTTTTTTAATTTGGTCCCAGGATAGGGTCCCGCAGAAGGCTCGGGATGGGGCTATAAGTACCTCTCCTCCCCTTTTTAATTAGATTTGGCCAAGGGTATTGGCTCCCAGGGGCCTGATAAAGCTCAGGGAGGGGGGCCATGCTTCCCCCTATCCTTTTAAAAAAAAAGGCCTTGGGATTGGGTTTCTGGTGGGGCTAATGAACTCTAGGGGAGGAGACTGCATGCCCTCTCCTTAGATTGTGGCCCCAGGAATGGGCTCCCTGGGGCCCAAGAAGCTTTGGGGATGGGGCCACGTGACCCTTCCCCTTTTTCATTATATTTGGCTCCAGGAAATGGGGCCCAAGGTGCCTAAAAAGGCTTGGGGAGAGGGCTGCAAGCCCTCCTTTTTAGATTTTGGTGCCAGGTACGGAGGTCATGTGGTCTCACTCCCCTTTTTTATTGTATTTGACTCTGGGGGATGCGGTCTTTGGGGTCTGTTAAGGCTTGATAGGTGGGATGCATGCTCTCCTTCCCAGTTTTATTATATTTGGCCCGGGGATAGGCTTCCTGGGACTTTTTAAGGCTTGGGCAGGGTGCCACACGGCCCCCGCCTTTTAATTGGAACTGGCCCTGAGGATGGGGTCCCCATGGCCAATGAAAGGGTCGGGGTGGTGGGTGCACACCCTCTCCTCTTAATTGGGGAGAGGCTACATATATATTGACCCCAGGGGATTGGGTCCCCCAGGCCCAAAGGCCAACCCTATGCTGTGCACACGTGGGGCCAGCAGCCGACAGAGGTTTGGCCACAGAACCTGGTGGCAGGCCCAGCCCTGTGGCCAACTTCCTGCCACGTGCGGCCAAAGTCTGTGTGAAGCATGAGGTTGGCTGCCCTAGTGTTTGTGCATGGGCACCTGGCTGATCACCAACTTCTGCGGAGATTTTAATAGTGTCATTGACCCTGAACTTGACCGCTCGTTTTCTCCACTGACCACTGCACCTACAATGTCAGTTGCGTTGTTGTGTGCCTGGCTCCAACACTGGCAGCTTACTGACATTTGGTGCCAGTGTAATGCTGCAGTAAGGGTGTACTCCTTTTCTGCTCCACACCAACTGCATGTCCAATTAGACAGGATCCTTTGTACTGACAATCTAATACCCACCGTTTTACGCACTGACTACATCAGTCGGGCTCATTCCGATCTTAACCCGCAACTGTTATAAATGGTCTGGGATTATGCCTCTCCTGTCATTCCCACTTGGCGGCAGAGGCCCGATGCGCTCAAGGAGGCCTCCTTCGGCACATTCCTTAGACCCACCATAATTGACTACTTTGATCATAACCACAGCATGGCATCCACAAGACTTCTTGAGTGGGATGCATTTAAAGGAGCTATGTGTTGGTACTGCATGGCATGTAATAGAGCATGCAAAATCTATCGAGGGCAATCTTACCCACATTGAGCGCACACTTCTGTACCAAGAAACATGTGTGGTATGATATGGCAGAGTGGCGCAGGCTAGCAGCCAGACACCGAGAGCACACAGTGCTTTTAGAATGATTACATTGCCTCAATTATGCCGCCCATTCGGCCTGTATACATGCCGCTGCCAACAGGGCAGGACTTCTACTGGCGAGGCTTATTCGCCAGGGCCAAGCTTGCTCCCCCATCTTATCATTGTGCTCTGGCACAACTTCATACTCAGAGGGAAAAGTTTCTTTGATGTATTTAAGCCATGGGATTTGTAGACACCTGTCTCTCCGGAGGCAATCTTTAATTACTTGTCTCGAAAGTTCGGCATTTTGATTTAACCAGATTCGAAGCCAAGTCAAAATTGGTCTCACTTTAATAAGGTCAGTAATATACGGGGTGCCAAGTTCTTTATGTGTGATTGCTGCTGGGATACTCTGTGGTAACTTCAGCAATTTCTTTAGGAATTTATCTTCCTCTGCTTGTATCTGGTGCGCTTCCCTAAAACCCCACACCTCTGCCCCGTACATGGCCTTGGTGGTACTGACCGCTCTGTACAACGTCATTACTTGTTCAGGAGACCAGCAGCCCAACCTACGTGCAAAGTTTAAAATGGCACCATTTGCTTGAACAAGTTTCCTGCACCTTTCCTCCATCAGTGGGGCAAACCCGATATTTACGTCAAACAAGAGACCCAAATATGAAAAGGTGTTTACAGTGTCTAGGATGTGTGTTCCTATTTTGAACACAAATCTCTTGGACGGTTTCTTTCCTGCCACCATGACAAATGACTTGGTCAGATTTACCGAAAGATCTAAATTCTCCATAAACCTGACAAAGCCACTAATTAGCTGCTGCAGGCTCACTGCTGTTCGTGCGAGCAGGACCGCGTCATCTGCGTACAGAAGTACCGGTATGTGACGCGATCCTACTCTTGGGCAATCAGTCCCCAACGACGTCAGTGAGCTCTCCAGGTCATTTATGTAAAGGGAGAATAGGAAGGGGGCCAGGATACACCCCTGCCTCACCCCGCCAGAGCACGGGAAGGGATCAGTACTCACCCCTCCCGCGCTATAGCGGACTTTGGCAGTGGTGTTCCAATGAAGTTCCTTTAAGATGTTAATTAGGTCCGGGTCAATTCCCAATCTAAACATAAGTGCCCAGAGTTTAGTTCTGTTTACATTGTCGAATGCAGCTGCCAAGTCCATAAATCCCATATATAATGTTCCTTTATTCGATTTGGTGTATTTGGCAGCTAAGAGATATAGATTGAGGCATTGGTCACTAGTTGACTTACCTACTCTAAATCCATACTGGGTGTCTGCTATGGTATTATGTACTTCCGTCCACTCCGCGAGGCGATTTAAAATTGCCCTGCCTAATAATTTGGCTGAGACATCAATCAGTGAGATTGGTCTGTAGCATTGAGGGTTATCCCTACAACCTTTCTTGTATATAGGAACAATCAATGGAGTTGACCAGGATCTTGGGAGACCGGATTTAATTGGAGCGTTAAGTACTCTGGTCATAATTGGAGCCCATAAGTCAAGGTTGCTTAGAAAGAGGTCTGGGGGAGTGCCATCTGGACCATGCGCCTTATTACGCGTCAGCCCTTGTATTGCCTTTGAGACTTCCAGTAAAGAGAATTCTAATTCGGTAGCACTAGGGCCCTCCCACACTCCATCCCTGACTTCTACCTCCTGTTGATTGTAAAGACCTTTGAAGTGGTTAATCCATTGTTCGGGGAGTATGTTGGTGCTAATTACAGGGGAGCTAGAGTCTTGGTAACGGGGTCTATTTATAATTTTCCAGAATTGGGTATAGTCCCTATTTTCTCCTGCTTCTCTTAAGTCTGCCCAGACTTCCTTTTGGAGTATACTCTTTCTTTGCCTAACCTGCATTTTGTAATTTCGTCTACAGCGGGCGATTTCATTCTTTTCTCTCGGGGACTTCTTAAGGCTCTGTTTTAGTTCTCTCAGTGCCCGTGAACAGTTGGAGTCAAACCATCTTGGGGTTGGTAGTTCCTTTATGGGCCGCTTAGTTTTTAATAATCCCTCAATTTCTCTAGTCAAGGACTCAAATGCCAGGACCACTTCTCTACCCTTTATTGCAAGGTCAAGGCAAATTTCTATATGTTCTTTCCCTCTTTTCACTAGGGTGCTATAGAAGTCTTGTGGATTCATTTTAGCCCATTTTATGCGCCTCCCCTGATCAGTTGGACGAATTACAATATCATCCCCGTGATGTTCTGCTGGTGGGTCATTGTATACTATTCCTAGGGTTAGGGGGTTATGGTCCCTAAAAGGGCTCCACACCGTTCTTACCTCTTTGATCTGCTCTTTGGAAAATGCAGATATTACTATAAAATCTATAATAGAAGAACAGCCTCTTCCTTTGAATGTGGGTGTTAGGGTCGCCCCTATTTTCGTTGGCAGTAGATCCATTGTATGCATGAGGGCGAAGCTCTCTAATAGCTTCATTAAGAGTGTACCTTCCCTATTATGTTCGAAGTGCGGTCCACTTTCTACAGGGCAGGATGACCAATCAGGGGACATGAGAAGTAATTTTGGACACAAGTGACAATTAAAGTCACCCATCAGTAAAACAGTTGGTTCGGGCCCCCCCTGCCTGAGATCTGTTTCATCATTCAGTATACTCTCTAGCTCTTGTAATACAGGGAAGTTTCCCTCAGTTGGGCCCGAGTTATAAAAATTAAAAATTAAAAATCGCTGTCCTTGACCCTGAAATGCCACTGCTTGTATAGTATCTGACTCCCATGTGGGTTGTGACCAGGTGCCTTTTAAATCTAGGTTCACATATATCGCTAACCCTCCCTTCGCCCTCCCTGATCTCGTTTCCTGGGCTGGCCTGAAAAAACATTTGTACCCCTCCAACTGAAAGGAGTTGGGTTCTCGGGCCCATGTTTCTTTTAAGGCTATAATGTGGAAACCCCTTATACACTCCCTCCACTCCTTGTTTTCAAACTTAGCACCCAGACCTGCTATGTTCCATGACAAAAAGGCTAGCCCTGCCCTGTTTGCTTTCCTTCCTGTTGAGCTGTGGGCGTTTAATCTACACTCTCCTTTGTTATGGGTCTCTAAGACACTGTCAATCTCCTCCCTCCGCTTTGGGGGGTCCTCTATCCTCAACGCTAACCCATTTGTGTTATGATCAATTCCATCCACTGGTACGGGGCTTGCTTGCTCACCTCCTTCGGTACTAGCTTGCTCCTGATCTATAGGGAGTAGTCAATCATTTTCGTCAAGCGACTGCAGGGGCAAATCTGTTTCTCCACTGGGGGTGGTCTCGGGGAGGTAAGAATTGATCGAGGTTGTGCATGGCTCTATCTCTTTGGGTGCATTGTAACCTTCCAGAGTTCCGCATTGAATAATAAAAATTATTGCTGTTTCGTCTCCTTGGGTAAAAGTACCCAGGGGGAGTGCGCAAATTGTGCTGGTATGATTTCTGTTAGAGTTTCTCAATATATACTCTACTAATCTAACATATCTGAAATTTGCCACAATGCAATCCCCTCTTATGTCTTTTTTCCTGACTCCTAACCAGTTAACTCTTCTTACATGCAATATCTCCCCCCTTTCCCCATTGCTCAAAGGTCTATGGATATCCAACCACTTTGAAATTTTTGAGTGTAGTTGGGGAAGTGATTCTTTTTCTGAGGCCCTAAGTTCCGGAACCCCTGCAAATACTATAACATAAGGGCTGGCTTCTGGTGGTAAGTTTATATGTGGGAGAGGGCATTCTAAGCTGTAGAATGGGTCAAAGTCCATATTGGCTGAGCTAGTAGGGCCAATAATTGGATGGTGGTCTTCCTGGCCCCTTTGTGTAGGTTGCTGCAGGGGGCCTTTCCCTGTGTTCTTAATGCTCATCTTTTGATTTACTCCCCTTCCATAATCTTGGGGTACCTTCGGGATGTCATGTACCTGGGCAATCGTGTGCTGAATGTTACTAACACAGTTATTATTAGTCACTATATTATCAGTTGCCACATCTATGGGTTGATTCGGACCTGGAGAGGGTTTCTTACTTATCAGGTCCATTATCTTGCCTTGTTTGGTAAGTTCGTTGGCTATTTTGTCCACCCTGCTTACAATGGGTTTCAACTGGGCGACAATGAAGGTTT
Source organism: Lissotriton helveticus (assembly GCF_964261635.1). Classification (NCBI taxonomy): domain Eukaryota; kingdom Metazoa; phylum Chordata; class Amphibia; order Caudata; family Salamandridae; genus Lissotriton; species Lissotriton helveticus. Next base: position 1,342,743,154 of record NC_136061.1, on the reverse strand, counting down.
CCATGTGTTTCTTTAGTTCTCCTATAACCTCTTCTATCCAACCTGAAGGATTTACTTTTCTATGCACTCTATTGTCTGCCAATGTGGCCTCTTGTCTCTCTTTGGATCGGCCCACTCCAACTAGTGATTTATTTTTCCTCTGTTGTCCCTTAGTCTTCCCCCTTTGTTTCGGCTTGCTGTAGGTGATAAGGTCACTATGACCTGAGTGTTCTGCCTCTGAGAGAGATATGTGTTGTGCGCAGGCCCTCTAGTGGATTACTTGCTGATACTGTGTTTTCAGACATGGTGTAACTGTCCGCTAGTGTTTGATCCCTAGATTGTGTTGGAGTAACTACTATAGGGATAGGTGAGGCTGATAGACTCCTTTCCATGTGTTCTATCTCCCCAGAGACCTTTCTCAGCATCAGATCAATTGCTGTGGGTTTTTTAACTTTATTAGTATGTGCAATATTTTTTTCTGTCATAGTTTGTTTAGGGGTTTCAACTGGATGTGCTCTGTTCGTGGCCGAGCGTGTTTTTGGGGCGTTGGACATGTTTAGTGTATTCTGAGCTAGCTCTTTCTCTACCCCCTCAGTACAAACCCAACTTCCTTCTTATGGCTGACAGGATAGACCTATAGCGCTTTATGATAATGTTTGTCCCTCTCCCCCTTGTACAATATAAACAACTTGAAGTCAATAAGTTCGATTGCCCCGTCAGGCACCAGTGGCCAGTCTAAGTTTAAGAGTACCTGTCACAGGAGCCAGAATCAAGGGGGGTAGCCCGTCCCGTCCCTGGACGTTCCCGGACGGCCACAGACGGGCCGCCCTCTGCCCGGGCTCCGCCCGGCATCGCCCGCGCGCGGGAAGAGACCGTTGTTTTTATGCGCCTCTGGGCGCCAAGTACAGGTGTGCGGCATCGGCCGCAAAGCCTCTTGGGGACTGTAGTCCCCCCCTCTCGGCGGCCGTGATGCTGGTGTGCTGGCGTCATTGGCGGCGGAGGGGGACCCTGGGCCGATGTCACGAGCCCGCAAAAAAGAAGCAAGAGGAGGATCCGCCGGTATCAGGAGCCAGGGAGTAGCCTGCCGCTGTAGGTAGATGTTGCCCTGTTCAGTTTCACGTTGTTTCCCGCTCTGCCGGGAAGGGGGCGTTGTTTTTATGCGCCTCCGGGCGCCGAATACAGGTGTGCGGCGTCGGCCGCAAAGCCTCTTGGGGACTGTAGTTCCCCCTCTCGGCGGCCGTGACGCTGGTGTGCTGGCGTCACTGGCGGCAGAGGGGGACCCTGGGCCGATGTCAGGAGCCCGCAAAAAAGAAGCAAGAGGAGGATCCGCCGGTATCAGGAGCCAGGGAGTAGCCTGCCGCTGTAGGTAGATGTTGCCCTGTTCAGTTTCACGTTGTTTCCCGCTCTGCGGGGAAGGGGGCGTTGTTTTTATGCGCCTCCGGGCGCCGAGTACAGGTGTGCGGCGTTGGCCGCAAAGCCTCTTGGGGACTGTAGTCTCCCCCTCTCGGCGGCCGTGACGCTGGTGTGCTGGCGTCACTGGAGGCGGAGGGGGACCCTGGCCGATGTCAGGAGCCCGCAAAAAAGAAGCAAGAGGAGGATCCGCCGGTATCAGGAGCCAGGGAGTAGCCTGCCGCTGTAGGTAGATGTTGCCCTGTTCAGTTTCACGTTGTTTCCCGCTCTGCCGGGAAGGGGGCGTTGTTTTCATGCGCCTCCGGGCGCCGAGTACAGGTGTGCGGCGTCGGCCGCAAAGCCTCTTGGGGACTGTAGTCCCCCCCTCTCGGCGGCCGTGACGCTGGTGTGCTGGCGATTCAGAAAAGGGGGTGGTGATGAACAGAGTGTCTGAATTAAGCAGACCACTCTTACCCAGTCCAAAGATCAGGGCTTGATCCATCACCGTTATTTAGCTCACTGCCCCATCCCAGCTCAGAACCTGGCTATATGCAAATTAGTCTGTCCCTGGCCCAGTGCATCATGGGAACAGGGCAGACCAAAATACCAAGCCAATTCTTCACCAGAAAGGATACAAGCTACCGGGGACCGGTTTCTGGCATTTCAGCCTCATCGGCCCGGCTTGCTTGAATCCTGATGGAGCAGTGAGCAAGGGACTCATGTCTGAGTATAACCTGCCACACCTATAGTGGCCAAAAACGATTCAGAAAAGGGGGTGGTGATGAACAGAGTGTCTGAATTAAGCAGACCACTCTTACCCAGTCCAAAGATCAGGGCTTGATCCATCACCCCCTCCCAGCTTTATGAATCGTTTTGGCCACCACAAGTGTGGAAGGGTATGCTCAGATGTGAGTCCCTTGCTCACTGCACCATCAGGATTCAAGCAAGCCGGGCCGAAGACGGCTGTAATGCCAGAAACCGGTCCCCGGAAGCTTGTTTCCTTTCCAGTAAAGAATTGGCTTGGTAGTTTGGTCTGCTCTGTTCCCATGATGCACTGGGCCAGGGTCAGACTAATTTGCATGTAGCCAGGTTCTGAGCTGGGATGGTGCAGTGAGCTAAAAAACGGTGATGGATCAAGCCCTGATCTTGTGACTGGGTAGGAGTGTTCTGCTTAATTCAGATACTCTGTCCATCAGCACCCCCTTTATGAATCGTTTTGGCCACCACAAGTGTGGAAGGGTATGCTCAGATGTGAGTCCCTTGCTCACTGCACCATCAGGATTCAAGCAAGCCGGGCCGAAGACGGCTGTAATGCCAGAAACCGGTCCCCGGAAGCTTGTTTCCTTTCCAGTAAAGAATTGGCTTGGTAGTTTGGTCTGCTCTGTTCCCATGATGCACTGGGCCAGGGTCAGACTAATTTGCATGTAGCCAGGTTCTGAGCTGGGATGGTGCAGTGAGCTAAAAAACGGCGATGGATCAAGCCCTGATCTTTTGACTGGGTAGGAGTGTTCTGCTTAATTAGATACTCTGTCCATCACCACCCCCTTTATGAATCGTTTTGGCCACCACAAGTGTGGAAGGGTATGCTCAGATGTGAGTCCCTTGCTCACTGCACCATCAGGATTCAAGCAAGCCGGGCCGAAGACGGCTGTAATGCCAGAAACCGGTCCCCGGAAGCTTGTTTCCTTTCCAGTAAAGAATTGGCTTGGTAGTTTGGTCTGCTCTGTTCCCATGATGCACTGGGCCAGGGTCAGACTAATTTGCATGTAGCCAGGTTCTGAGCTGGGATGGTGCAGTGAGCTAAAAAAACGGTGATGGATCAAGCCCTGATCTTTTGACTGGGTAGGAGTGTTCTGCTTAATTCAGATACTCTGTCCATCACCACCCCCTTTATGAATCGTTTTGGCCACCACAAGTGTGGAAGGGTATGCTCAGATGTGAGTCCCTTGCTCACTGCACCATCAGGATTCAAGCAAGCCGGGCCGAAGACGGCTGTAATGCCAGAAACCGGTCCCCGGAAGCTTGTTTCCTTTCCAGTAAAGAATTGGCTTGGTAGTTTGGTCTGCTCTGTTCCCATGATGCACTGGGCCAGGGTCAGACTAATTTGCATGTAGCCAGGTTCTGAGCTGGGATGGTGCAGTGAGCTAAAAAACGGTGATGGATCAAGCCCTGATCTTTTGACTGGGTAGGAGTGTTCTGCTTAATTCAGATACTCTGTCCATCACCACCCCCTTTATGAATCGGGCTGGTGTGCTGGCGTCACTGGCAGCGGAGGGGGACCCTGGGCCGATGTCAGGAGCCCGCAAAAAAGAAGCAAGAGGAGGATCCGCCGGTATCAGGAGCCAGGGAGTAGCCTGCCGCTGTAGGTAGATGTTGCCCTGTTCAGTTTCATGTTGTTTCCCCGAATGGCCCATTTTATTTGAGGCTTTACGTTGCTATGGCCTTGGACCCTGCTTTCTGAGGTGGGCGCAGCTCCTGTATGCGCAGCCCATGGTCAGGGTCAAAACTGAATCCATCATCTTTGGGCTGATACCGATGGCCAGGGATACCCGGCAAGGATACCACCTCTCCCTGTTGTTCTTTTACTTAGCAATGGACCTGCTAACGGCAGAGATTTGCTGTTGGGGGAGGCCTGGGTATTCGGCTTTGGGGATGGAATACATATTGTGTCTCGCTATGCAGACTATCTGCTTTTATATTTCAGGGACATCCACAAAGTCCTAGGCGAGGTCGCTGAAATGCTGTGTTGCTTTGCTTGCTGTCTGGCCTGCGTGTAAGCTGGGCAAATTATGTTTATTCCCTTTTAAAACAGAAATGCCAGACCCAGGACTTGCTGTCTCTGAGGTGCCTATTCCCTGGAAACCCAGGACTTTCCAATACCTAGGTATCCCTATATATATAATTCTTTGGAAGATCTGTACAATGGTAATCTCATATACACAACCACGTCTCTTCAAAAGCAGATGGTGTTGTGACAGATACTTCCGCTGTTGGTAATGGGATGTGTTGCACTTTCAAAAATGGTGCTCCTTCCCAGGCTATTGCATACGTTTTCCAATTTACTTCTATATGTCCAGAACAAATTATTTAGGGACCTTGAGTCCCAAATAGGGAGTTCATCTAGAACACAGGGCACTGTAGAATGGTGTTGACAAAACTCTACTCACCACTAGATCATAGAGGCCTCGCTGTGACAAACTTTGAACACTATTATTTAACCTCTCAATTGCAAAGGGTAGCCAAATGGCTCTCTGGACTGCACTTATCTGACACAGCCACCACCCTACCACCCAGGACACTCTATAATGTACTCTATCTGTTCTATCCACTAAGGCTTCAGACTTCTTGCTGTTAGGTGTTGCACACTGCTGCTATCATCATAGCCTCTGCCTCATGCATGCAGTGGTCCCTTATGCATCGGCACTCGCCCTACTAGACACTCCTAGAAAGGCTACATCTACATCTGTGGTGGAATTGGAAAGCTTGGCATACGGCAGGACTGCATATACTGGGGACCTTTACAGCGATGGTACCTTGATCCCATATGACACATTGAGAGCTGACACTGGCCCACCACCAGGACAGTTCCTCTTATATAACTCCTTATTGGCAACGCTGACCCGATGCTGGTGAAACCTAGCCGCTGAACCCTTGATGCATTTAGTGGTGCAGTACTTGCAGATCATGGGGTGGGGCTGGGATTTGGTGTGCTGGCTGGCCAGATCCTTTTGACCACATACTGTTTCCTCGCATGCCGTCCTGTGCACTTGCCCGGCCCTGCACAGACAGGGAGTGGGCTGCAATTTTGGAAGGACCCACCAACGTACTCTGCAATGCAAGGTTCGGGCTGATACAATTCAATTTAATATACAGGGCCTACTGCACTCCTGCTAAAATCAATCTATATATTAGCCGCACCGATGTGGCCTGCCCTAGATGCACCCTGGTGGCGTCAGACATACTTCACATGCTATGGGTTAGCCTCTCGATACATAATTACTGGCACGGCATTTTGGCTCTGCTGGCGACGTACACGGTGCGACCCAATTTACAGACTTGAGAGGCATGTATATTGGGTTTGTTCGTCAGGTCTAAGAAGCACAAAGCGCCATCAAACTTGTTTGATTTGGGTCTTTTGACAGCTAAACATCTTATCACCAGGTGGTAGAAATCTCTGGAACCTCCATCACAGAGGCATGGACACTGTCCTTTCTGGTAAGGGCGCTGGCAGAGGGGGTGGCATTGCAGAGGGAGGATACTATGGCCTTGCACAAATATTCGATGGCTCCAAGCTAAGATGCAATGCTGTCTAATTTTAGAATGCTTCTGCATGGGGAGCATTCAATTTTTGTGGTTTACGTATCAATAAGGGGGATGAACCTAGCCTTTACCTCAATCTCCCCCTTTTTTAAGTATAACAGCGGCGTCTAAACGAACAAGAATAGAGGGCACCAGTCGCATTTACAGTAGAGGTGGGAGTGGTATGGCCTCGCCAGTGCCTAATGAGAATCAAGTAAAGCCTTTTATCTATGTTGCGGGTAGCTGCTGGCCATCATGGAAACAGGGACATAGCAGATGTCACCAGTCGTGTTTATACTTGAGGTGAGGGCGGACTGGCCTCACCATTGCCTTGTGTAATACAGGTCAAAGCTTCCAACAATGTAGCGGCTGGCTGCTGGTCTAAGTGTAAAAACCTGGACCTAGTGGGCGTTAAGGTGCCCCGGCGGTGGGGGTGGGGTTCAGCCGTGGGATCACACTTACTCATCAAATTGGAGCTCCAATACGTTGGGCCTACCCATGTCCAGACACCTGGGATGGTGTCTGTCTACTACCGTTCATGTCGATATAAAGGCCAGTAGTTTCATGTGTAGCTTATGTAAAGTGAAGGAGGACTTTTTCCTAAAAGGGAATTAGGTACGGGTGCCATCTTGCCAGATGGAGTGGGTAGCCAGACTAGTCTCCATCTTAGGCAGGTAATATTAGGGGGAATTCAGTTGTGAGCTGATTGGTACCTATGCCAAGGACACAACAGTAATCCTTTCCAAGCCAACGTTATTTTCCCTCATTGCCTACCCATCCTTGGCACAGGTGCCAATCAGCTCACAACTGAATTCCCCCTAATATTACCTGCCTAAGATGGCGACTAGTCTGGCTACCCACTCCATCTGAGTTTTCACCACTCCAAGATGGCGCCCGTACTCGATTCCCTGTGAGGAACAAGCCCTCCTTCACTTTTCATGCGCTACACACAAGACTACACACAAGACTACTGGCCTTTATATCGACATGAACGGTAGTGGACACACCATACCAGGAGTATGAACGTCTGTAGGCCCCACGTATTGGAGCACTGATTTGGTGGTGAGTAAGTGTGATTCCCCTGGCCGCCCACCCCCCACCCTCCCGGGGCACCTTAATGTCCGCTAGGTCACGGTTTTTCCACTTTGACCAGCAGCCTGCCACTACATTGTTGAAAGCCTTGACCTGTATTACACTAGGCACTGGCGAGGCCATACCGCCCTTACCTCCAGTAGAAGGGTGACTGGCGAAGCCTGCTATGTCCCAGTTTCTATGTTGGCCAGCAGCTTGCCACAACATAGATAAAAACCTTTACCTGATTCCTATTAGGCACTGCCGAGGCCATACCCCCCACCGCTACTGTAAATGAAACTGGTGCCCTCCCTTCTTGTTTATTTAGATGCGGCACCACGCTCGCTAGGTCCTGCTGTCCAGCGTTTACAACATCCATACCTACAGACCTCGCGATATTTATCTGTTCTATTCGCCACTCACACCCCGCCCATGAACACAGCACAGCCACACCGGTAGCAACACACAATGCGCCATTGGAATATTCATTTTTTCACCCCATGGACACAGCACTATCATGTCTGTTGGCATCTGACTACGTTGAACCATACACTTCCACACTTACTACTGGGCATAATACTACAGATCCCCTCATTTTGGCCTCTACCTTCCCACAGGTAACTCCCCTCCACCACTGTCACGGCTGTGTTTAGACACTCTGGTGGATGCACCATACTTTTCCCTAAGGGGTGAGTCTCTCTCTCTCCCTCCCTTTTTCAGTCAGTTTGGCCTTGGGGACACTGTTGGGGCGGTATGGCTCTATCGTACCCAACAGTTTGCACCCCTTTTTAATCATAGCCAATGCATATACCTCTATGAGAACACGAGTAACTGGTATGTAACCCACATGTTTTTTACATTTTTTTGCTAGTGTTTTTTATTGAGTTTCACTAGGTGGGTAATCTAACATTGTGGGCCACCTTGAGGTTATTGCTTGCTGATGTTTCACTGCTCTGGTCACATGTATGTATCACGGCACAGGTCTCTGTAACAATCCATTACCATGTTGCCTGACCTTTGCCATTTGTTCTCCCTCCCCCTTTTTTCCACCAGATTCGCTAGAAGGACGAACTGTCTTGCTCTTCATTTTTGTCCACCTTCCCGGATATCCTTGAATCCATGATACAGCGACGGTACACTTTAGGACACTCATATGACCGTCTCCTTCATTTTCAGAGTAGATTAGGTTACTTCCCCCGGTCCTGACGAAACACCACAAATCCATTAGAAGTCTATAGGCGTGAAACATGTCGACATTTTAACCACTTGCAACCCTCACCACACAGATCGAGCTGCAGCAGGTTTAATTCTCCTTGCCTGCCACGACTCTTGTAGTCCAGTTTTAGCATCAGTGTCCAGTTATTAAAGGTTCACAATGACACTCATAGCTATTTTTAACACACTCACTGCACACACTCTACTCACCTTTTGTTTGCCCCTCCACCTCACCACCTAGGGCTTCCTGGCTTACAACATAGAAGACCTCCAGCAAAGGGCTCCCCTGCGGGGCCCATTGGGCATTGCAGCGCCGGCCCAACGAGGAGCTGCCCTATGATGAAGCATGACACCTCTCGGGGTGTGTGAGGGCCCTTGCTCGTTATTGGAGCTCTCCCCCTCCTTGTTCCTTCTCTTACCTGGTGTCCCACCCCCTTCTGACCCACCAACCCCCTTCCTTAGGAACTGCATACCTCTTTGTTTTACTTAGACGTTTTAGGGCATATATGCTGGACCTCGATCCTAAAAAAACGATTGTTCCTCCGATTGTGTATATTTAGATAGCCTTGTACCATAGCCGGAGTTGTCGCTTGGGTGTGCCTTTCTTCCGCAGGGCATGCTTGGATTTTGCTACACCCTGATGTACTATTGCTGTGAGGTCGGGCTTTGCTGGATGGTATTGGGTGGGGGGCTGTCCTGATTTGAAGATACGGGCTCCAGTCAACTTTGTTGTTGTTTTTGTTACTTTTTTCCTATATAATAGAATCTTTTCTGTCTTATTGCAAATTTATGTATTGTCAACCTCCGCTGGGCTTGTCAGAACTCCCTGCAGCCTTGCACGGCTAATTATCCAGTCCACAGTCGATACGGGAATGTCATTTGTTGTTTTCAGATGTATTTGACTGCTTGCCCCCTACGCCTGTTGTACTTTGCTCCTGGTAACACTGATCTGCAATACCGCTTTGCTTTGTTGCAGTCTTTGTGTACTAAATGTGCATAACTTAAGCTTGAATAAAAAGATTTTTTTTAAATGGGGATGGCTGCCCTGTGGGGGGTTGGAAGCAGGGCCTAGCTGCAAGTCAGGCCCTGCGGCTAACCCCACACCATGCACACCAAAGAATGTGCGCTGCTTGAGGTTGGCTGCCTCTGGGTGGCTGCCGTCTGGGAGTTGGACGCAGGGCCTGGTTGTAAGCTGGGCACTTCAGCCGACCCCACACCATGAGTGACAAAAGGCCATGCACAGCGTGGGGATGGCTGCCTGCAGGGAGTTGGCTGACTCTGAGTGGTTTGGCCAACTACCTCCTTGCCACAGCCGAAGGCCATGCATGGAGTGGGGTTCGCTGCTTGTGGGGGATTTGCTGCAGGACCTAACCTTTGGCTGTTCACGATAGGGGGTTGGCTTTAAGTATCACACTGAAATATTACATTACTTCAACTAGAAAGTCACTGAAAACACCAAAGGTTAAAGTACTGTTATAGTTAGTGTTAAAAATGGTGGTCTCTAGTTGGCAGTGGCTTGCACCCTGTCCAAGGAGGGACCCTTATTCAATTCAGGGTAAGGAGATTACGCAGCTAAGATAACCCCTGATCACCCCTTGGTAGCTTGGCATGAGCAGTCAAGCTCATCTCAGCGGCAATGTGTAAAGCATTTCTACATACACACACAGTAACACAGTGAAAACACTACAAATGGACACCACACCAGGTTAGAAAAAACCCAATCTTTATCTGAATCAAACAAGACCAAAACAACATAAATTCAACATACACAAGCAAAGTTATCCCTTTTGAAAGGTTTAAAAAAGTTCAGTCCATAGGAAACTATGGATGCGTCACTTTTATCCTGAAGTATGTGGGTTGAGTCAAAATGAAAGACGAAAACAGGTGCAGGGGAGGTGAGGAACTGGAAAAGCAAAGCGATGTGATGATTCCTTACTTCCTTGGGAGGTGATGCATTGATTCCTTACTGCCAGGTGAGGGGATTTGTCGATTCCTTATTGCAGCACAGGGGAGGGAGGTACTGCATGAATTCCTTACTTTCAGGGGAGGTGATGCATCGGTTCCTTACTGCAAGAGGAGGTGATGCATCGATCTCCAGACACGCGGCCTCAGTTCCTTACTGCTGGGCCACGCAAATGAAGAACTTGGAGCACAAGTGGGATGCTTAAAAAATCCAGACGCGCTGGGTTGATGTGGCATTGGCTAAACAGGCGCTGTATGATTTTTCACCTCTGTGGCAGGTAATGGGTCGATTTCTTCAGCCGCAGAGGGCCTGTGTCAGAGCGGGTGTCTCGTTCGATGGAGACACGGTGCTCAGGACTCAGGCTGCGGCAATCTTTCAGCTGCACCGCAGGTGCTGTGTCGATTTTTCAGCTGCACTGCGACAAAGTGTTGGTTTCTCAGCCGCATGGTGGTACTGCGTCAAGAAAAACAAGCACTTGAACTCGATGTGTGGATTATCTGGCTTCTTTGCAGCAACAGCCACCTCCAAGGGTCCAGTACTAGAATTGGCATCACTCGGAAGGTCAGAACTCTAGCAGAGGAGGGTAGGGGCTGCAGATGAAGTCTTTGTCAGTCCTAAGACTTCTTAACAGGAGGCAAGCACACACAAGCCCTTGGAGAACCTTGGCAAGCAGGATGTAGAAAGCAAAGTCCAGTCCTTTCATTGCCCAAGACAGAAGCAGCAGCCCAACACAGCAAAGCACACCGCAAAGTGGTAGTCCCTCCTGACAGATTCTCCAGCTCTTCTTCTTGGCAGAATTTCCTCTTAGTCCAGAAGTGTCCTGAAGTTATGGTGTCACAGCTCCACTACTTATACCAGTTTCTGCCTTACAATTAGGCAAACTTAAAAAAAAGTCTTTGTAGCGCATTAGATCATGCCTTTCCCTGACCTGGCTCCTGACACATTACAGTGGGGTGGAAACAGCTTTGTGTGGGGACAGACTCAGCCCCATTTGGGTGTCAGTGACAACTCCTCCCACCGCTCTAGCTCAGGAAAACCCATCAGTCTGGTGATGGGCCAGTAGGATATGCAGGGCACACCTCAGCTCCCTTTGTGTGACTGTCTAGAGTGAATGCACAAACAGCCAACAGTCACCCACACTCCCTCAAATCTGCATTCCATAGGCAGGCAGATGGGGAAAATGGTAAAGCAAGAAAATGCCTGATTTCTAAAAGTAGCACTTTCAAACACGTATTTTAAAAACAAACTTCACTGAAAGATGTATTTTTAAATTGTGAGTTCAGGGACCCCACACTCCAAAGCTCTATATCTTCCTGTTAGAACCGGGGTCTCTAGTTGTCCGGGGTATGCACCCTAGTCCAAGTAGGGACCATTGCTTCCGACAAGGTAGCTTGGCGCAGAGCAGGACAGCTTACCTTCAGAGGCAATGTGTAAAGTATTTGTGCAACACACTTCAACAATCACACAGTAAAAACACTCACAAAAGGGACACCATACCGGTTTTATATAAAAAAATAAGTATATCCTTATCTAAAAATTGCGCGAGAACCAAAAGCAGGTAAATCCAATGTCCAGGCCAAAATCAACAATCAGATAAATCCAGCTTCACATCAAGAAGGTACATTTATCCTCCTCTAGAAAGTGTGCCAGGTTCAAGAATAGTCAGAACATTCCCTGCACAGTAGAACGGTTCCCACCAGGAAAGTCTCTGAGGAGTTTGCTACAAATACAAGGTGGTAAAGGTCCCTTAAGGTCAATAGACTGTGCACTTTTCCCAGTCCCTACTGTAGGAAGGTGGATATCTGACTACATGGTTACCCCAACTTTTTGCCTTATGTTTTGCTGGTTTTCGACTTAGTTGGCCTTGGATCCTGCTATTCAGGGCCCCAGGCTATCTGCTCTCTCTATAAAATGGACTCCATGTACTTTAGGTACATACCAAATTGGATATTGGGTCACCTCTGTGAGCCCCTGTATAGTGTACCATAGGTACCCAGGGCATAGGTGCATCCAAGGCCTACCAGGGGCTGAAGCATGTATTATGCCACCCCTGGCTGGCCATCCAAACTGACACGACAGGCTGATCACTCAGCTTGGGTAAGGTGATGTAATCACCCCTTACTTAGATATAGTATACCTATATCTACCCACATATATAGACACATATACACCTATAAGTCACTCCTATGGTAGGCCTCGACAATCCTGGAGGCAGAGTGCTTGGTTTTATGTGAGAGGGTGCCCTAGCATGAGCTAAGTCCCTCTGTAGCTTTTGGAACCATGTTCGATGATATAGCCATACCATATACTCTTAGGTGCACTATAATCTTCGCGGTTAATGCTAACTTTGGTTTGGCTTTATCAAAACATGTCGTGTAAGGTGTCAAACACTTTGGAATACTACCCCCCGCCAATTCTGGCGGCAGGGGTAGCATTCCACCCTTCTAGAGGGAAAAGACATGTATGTTACTGCTTTACCCGGTTAAAATTAAACAGAGCCTCAGCATCACAAAATGGATGCTGCTGCCACAGACACGAGTCTGACCGCCTGCAGCTGGGGGAAACTCCAGCAAGGGAGGAATGGACAATAGGTTTCCTGTCCAGGGAGGTGCTAGCACCTCCCCAGACAGCCTGTAGTGTATTGGGGCAGGGTGGGTTGAATGGAAAGATGCTTTTCCAGACACTGCCTGGGGCACACAAGGTGCTCCATGCATAGCCCGGTTCAAACCAGTTGCTGGGGCACTCTAGCCCCGCTCTGGCATGAAACTGGACAAAGGGAAACGGGTGTAACCACCCCCTTCTCAGGTCCATCCATAGGAGGGAACTAGCAGGTAATCCAGCCCCTAAAATGAGTATAAAGATAGGAGCTGTGTCTAGAGACATTAGATTATCCTGGACTGAAGCTTTGAAACAGAACTCTTGGACCTTCGATGTTCTATACCGACTAGAAGACTGAAGACATCTCCCTTGTGGTCAAGGAGTGACCACCCTGTGCAAACAGGCACCACCAGTAACTTGCCGGTTTGCTTTGTCAATGCTTCTGCCAGAACCCAAAGACTCAGCGATTCAGAAACTGGACTTCCAGACTTCTCCGACTCCGATCCACATCCACAGCAAAGCTGAGACCCATGGCGGACACGAGAGATGTGGGACCGGACACACTGGACATCCTGCATTTTGCTAACTGCTCGACTTCCGAGGTACCCTCGCAGTTGTGCATTGGGGTATGAGAAGCTCCAGACCCGAGCGCCATTTGCACCGAAGCTCAGTCCTCCACACTCCACGAGTGCCGCGTGGGGCCTGCTCTTGCATTTCAGCTCCACGCGTCTTCCCGGTTGCTAGCCCGCTGGCTAGTTAGCCCTCCGAAGACTTTCTTTTGAAACTACACCGCTTTCCTGGTTGCTCCAGGCTTGCTCCAGCTTCCCTGCAAAAGAGAGCTCCCCAGACCTTGCTGGTCTGAACTGAAGCCAATCTTCACTTCCTGCGTGGATTGCGTTTGCCAAGGCTTGTTGGGTCCAATCCGGATACCGACACCGCAGTCAACTAGATCATTCGTGGGACAGCTCGAATCCAGCTCCTGGTTATCGTTGACGCCTCCTGGTCCTCGTGGCTGCAGAGACAAGCTTCACCCCCTCACCTGAGATCATCGCGACATCACCTGGTTTCTTCCTGGTTCCTTCCTGGTCACTGGCTAGTGACCCAGACTCTGTCCCCTCTGCTTTCAGGTTCTTCACTTCTTTGATCCACTCTTGGATCCACCTGGACACTCTTCCACTGGCCGCCTGCAGCACTTCTTTTGCAGATCTCCATTGAAAGCATCGACAAAACCCAACACTAAAAGACACCTGTGCACCCGGCTTCCCTGGGTGAGGTAACTCGAGTACTCCGGTGCTCCCGTGGGGGATGTATGACATTACAACGCATGCTATTACAATGCATGCCTTTACGACGCAATTTTTACAACGCAACTTTTACAACGACTTGCGTTGGGGGGCGCTGGATAGTGAATAGTTTAATTTACTATTCCAACTCCAGTCCCCGTGGATAGTAGCGAAGGTGTTGGAAACTATTCCCTATCTTAGAGCGCCCCCCAGTAAAAGTTGCGTTGTAATGGTTGCGTCGTAAAGGTACTTCGTTGTAACAGTTGCGTTGTAAATGATGTTTACCCCCGTGGGTATTGACTCTTCAAGATTCCTAGTTAAAAGGGGTTTCACCTTTGTCCACCAAGAAGTGTTCATAATCAGTAACTTTGTAACTTCTTCGTTCTCCATTATAAGTCAATGGTAACTCGCGACTGTGTTTAGACACTGCATGCATCTCCCGTGGGTCTCCTACTTCCTAACCTTTGGTTGTCTAGTGTAGCCCCCGCAATTCCCTAGGCCTATTCAATATTTCTGAAAAGGTTCTTGTGAGAAGTTGGCCTGATATATGATGCTCACTAGTTCTAATGATCACCTTGTATCAGTCCAAACAACACTTATGGTGATTGGTTGTAAGTCAACCTTATAGACCAGCTATCCTAATTGTAGCATGGACAAAGCAGTCTTAGGCTAAACTCTTTTGGCATGTGAAGCCAGCTGTTTTACCACATATAACCCCTTGAATACCAGATGAAATGACACCACACAGGTTGTTATGAAAATAAACAGTATATTTATTTATAACAAAACACCTCTGAACTCTTTATGAGGTCAAAGGGCTAAGCACATGACAATCTCGTGGAAAAATACAATAAATTGCACAAAATTACAATGGTGCCCTAGGGGCACGACAAACCATATACTAAGTAAATGGTATAAGGAAATCGATAGAAGGAATGGAGCTGTCCAGAGGCTGTAGGTTCGCTGGGACTACACTATCCTAACCACAGGTAAGTAATAGGAGGCCCACGGGATGCGTGTGCAGAGTGTGAACTCACACGCGAGATGCGGAACAAAGTCAATGGACAGTACAGTTTACGAAAAAGGTAAGTACGGACAGTCTTTACTATCTAGGACTAAACCGACTGGAAATCTGGACACTAGTAGAGTTAAACTACCCTTGAGCACCAAAATGCTCTTGTTGCCTCACCCACGAGCTGCGGGTGCATAGGTGTCAAAGTGTGTCGGGTTTCCGCGTCGAAGTCAATGGAGCCCTGAAGAAAGATGCTGCAGGCGACCAAGTGGAAGATGTCCGGTGCGATCCACGGGTGGATCGGAGACGAAGAGGAGGGAACCAGATGCTGTTGTCGCGATCAGGTGAAGAGTGGACGCTTGTCTCTGCAGCCACGTGGACCAGGGGGTGTCTTCGATGACCAGGATGGAGGCACGAGCTGTCCCACGCAGGCTCTCGCTGTCGGCGGTGTCGGATCCGGATTTGGAGTCAACAGGCCTTGGCAAAGGCAACTCACGTGGTGAGTGGAAACGGCGTCTGGAGTGGACCAGGAGGGTCCGGGATGCTTCTCTTTTGGAAGGGAGCAAGGGCCAGTCTGGAGCAACCAGACCAGCAGTGAAGATTTCAAGGATCATCATCTAGGAGGCTACTAGCCAGCCGGCAAGTGACCAGACAACGCGTCGAGCAGCAACCAAGCAAAAGGGCTCCACGCAGATCTCGTGGATGCTGGAGGGCTGGTTTTTGGTACAGGGGCTTCTCAAACCCCAAAGCACTTGGTCGAGTTTACCTCGGGAGTCGTGCTGGAAGCGAAGTGCAGGTTCTTTCAAGATGGCCGGTCCCACATGTCTCGTCGCACCCACGGATCTCAGCTGTGCTGCAGATGTAAGTTGAGGTCGGAGAGGTCTGGGAATCCGGGTCTCGTCAGGCTCTGAAGTCTGGATCCTCAAGGGAAGACGACAAAGGGAAGCCGTTGGACGCTTGATGGTGCCTGCAGTTGCAGGGTGGACACTCCTTGCCCACAAGGGAGATTCTTCAGTCTTCTGTGGAGCAGAATGTCGAAGTCCAGAGTTTCTTCTTGTAAAAGTTGTTCAGGATAATCTAATTTGGAATGGGACCAGCTCCTACCTTTATTCTCCTAAAGGGGGCTGTACTGTGACTAGGTCCCTCCTATGGGTAGGACCAGGAAGGGGGGTGGTTACACCCCCTATCCTTTGTCCGGTTTCGCGCCAGAGCTGGGGCAGGAGTGCCCCAGCAACTGGTTTGAACCGGTGTATGCACAGGGCACCTTGTAAGCCCCAGGCATGTCTCATTCCTTTCAGGCCGGTCCTACCCAATACACAAAATCCTGTCTGGGGTGGTTCTAGCACCTCCCAAGGCAGGAAACCCTTTGTCCAAGCCTCCCTCGCTGGAAGGACTCCCAGCAGCAGGAGGTCAGACTTGTGTCTGTGGTGGCAGCATCCATTTTGTGATGCTGAGGCTCGAGTTAACTTTAACCGGGGTTCACAGTTACATACATGTCGTGTCCCTCTAGAAGGGTGGAATGCTACCCCCGTCGCCAGAATTGGCGAGGGGGTAGTATTCCAATTCGTATGACACCTTACTCGACATGTTTTGATAATGCTATACCAAAGTTAGCATTCAACCGCGAGGATTATAATGCACTTAAGAGTATATGGTATAGCGTTATCATGGAACAGCTATTAGGACTTGGTTCCGCAAGCTGCAGACGGGCTCAGCTCATGCCAGAGCACCATCTCACATAATTCCAAGCACTCTGCCTTCAGGATTGATAAGGCCTGCCATAGGAGTGACTGATAGGAGTATATGTGTCCATTTTAGGGTTAGATATCGGTATACTATATCTATAGCAAAGGGTGTTTACACCACCTTGCCCCAGCTGTCTTACCAGCCAGTTGTGTCTGTTTAGATGGCCAGCCAGGGGTGGCATAATACATGATTCAGCCCCTGGTAGGCCCTGGGTACACCTATGCCCTGGGTACCTAAGGTACACTGTACAGGGACTGATAAGGTAGCCCAGTACCAATTGGTAAATGCACCTAAAGTACATGGATGTCAATTTAGAGAGAGAACAGCTAGGCTGTGGGTCTGATTAGCAGGCCTACAGCCAGGGAAAGTCGTAAACCAGTGAAGCAAAAAGCAAAAATCTGGGGTGACCATAGGATTGCAGACCCTACTCTCCTACAGTTCTTATACCACTTACTTAGTATATGGTTTGTGAGGCCCCTAGGGAAAAACTGTATTTGTGCAACTTATCGAATGCTAATTGAGTAACTTGTGATGTACTTCGATCTCTGACCTCATAAAGAGTGCAGAGGGGTTGTGTTAGAAATAAATACATATATATATTTAATATATACCTTGTGTGGTGTCCTTTCATTTGGTATTCAAGGGATTTTAATTGGTAAAACAGCTTGCTTCACATGCTCTCTGAGGTCTTAGCCTATGACTGCTGGTCCATGCTACCACTAGGATAGCTTGTCTATAAGGTTGACTTTACAACCACCATCAATAAGGGTCATTTAGACTGGTGCAAGGTGCCCACTAGAATAGTGGACATCATATGCCAGGCAAACTTTTCACACCTACCAACCTGGGACACTTTCCCTTTTGGTTGGAAATTGTTTGGGGGTATGGGAACCTGTCACTCTTTATCAATGCGTGGGGCCGTTTTTGGGATTACAGGGCCCCTCTGTTCCCCTAACGCCGCCTTCCCAGCCGTGATGACAACAATATGCAGGAATGCAGGGCATGGAGGGTTTAGCAGGCGCTGCCGTGATCCTTGGCAGGCTCGTGGCAAGCAAGTACGGGGTCCCCCGGCCGGGACACATCAAAAACAAATGCCGCCCCCCCAACAGTCTCCAGCGGCCCCGCAATTCACTTTAAGGCAGTCACTGGCACTCGTTAGTAAAGAGGGCCGTCCCCGCTGCCTACCACTCACTCCCGCCAACCTTCTCCACACGGCAGCTTACCGCTACACGCTGTCCAGTACCTGCGGTTGGGGGTGAGCCGGACACCATTGGGGGATATCTCCTTTCCTCCGGGGCACTCTCCAGCCGGCGGTGTAACTCTTCCTGGCCCGGTTGAAGCTGAGGAAGCCCTTGAAGCCAGTCCAATGAGGGAACGGAAGGCCGATGATGCTACTTGACTCCTGGGCGGCGGCCACCAATCCCAGCACGACCTGGGGCTGACGTCGCACCAATCCCAGCGCGGCTTCTCCAATGCTTCGGATGACGCGCCAAGGGCTCCCGAAGCTCCCGGGCTGCGGCGGTTATTTCAGGAGGCCAATTTAAATATCCCTGCATTCCTGGTCAGCGGCGGAGTATGTACCTAGCCAGGTACGCGGGTCACGGCCACACAGCGCTCTTTGGCCACAACGCTACTCAGTGCAAATGAAGTCCTCCCAGCGCAATCAGGTCCCAGAGCAGCAGCGGTGATTGCAGGGGCACAGCGCTACGGGAGTGATTTAAATACCCTGCTCAGCTCGGGCTGGCGTTGGTGAATTCAGTGGGAGAAATAAAGCTCTCTTACACACCCAGTGCTGCAGAGGCAGGTTTTAGATGGCTGTAGACCCAAAGGAAAAAATGCAGTTCTTATGAAGGCTGTGGAGACACTCTGGAGATATTCTTTCAGTCTCCTCTTGCAGGGCATGATCAACAGGCAGTAGGGAAGCTCAGTAGATGGGGCAGCAGTACCTTGGACCAGTCAGCCTCCTTCCAAATAGCAATCCTTCCTGGCGCTGCAGTCCTCACTCCCGCAGAGGTTCCCCGTAGGTCAGCAGTGTAACCAAGAAGTGAGGCCAGGACCCTCCCTTATATATCTTTCAGTCTAGGGGCTAGAAATTGGTAGAAGTCTCTGGAGGGTGTGGGGGTAGGGGCTTCTGGAAGAGTCCAGGGAGTCCTGGTATGTTCCCTGCCTTCCCTGACCTAGCTGTCAATGTGACGAGAGACAGGTCGTTAAGGCTACAGTGGGCAGCCCATCCAAGCGGAGAAGGTGTGAAACACCACTCCCACCTCCCAACCCAGGCAGCTATCAGTATGCAGAGGGGAGGGGGGAGTCTGCAGTGCCCAATCTAAGTGTAGGCAGGAAAAGGTCCACTTTCTAAAAGTGGGATCCCTAGCGTAGTAGTGCCCAAACCCCATATATAATTGGAAAGGGTTCCCTGCCCGAAGTCCAACAAAACCAAACATGACAGGCTTATTAGGTCCCTCTCAGAAATTATCCCATAAGGGAGGTACCCAATGCTGGCCTATGGAGAGTTAAGCCTTACTGCAGTAGCAGGGGCTGGTGGCAGATATGCCAGCGTCACAAGGTTTTAGGGGAGAGCACCTGCACCTCAGCACTGTATAGCAGTGGTGAGGCACCCAGAGTCCTAGGTCCAACAAAAAGGTACAGTGAAAATGGGAGGCACAAGGGCAAAAAAGGTAGGGGAAGACCACCCTAATGCTGACAGGTCCAACACGTGTCCCCCCCCTCCCGAAAGTGGGGAGAATTACCCAACCTCTAGGGAGTTCTCATCACTAAGGCGGAAAAACCTAGAGAGACCGTCAGCATTGGCGTGGTCTACTCGGGTCTGTGTTCCACCCTGAAGTCCATTCCCTGTAGGGAAATGGACCACCTCAACAATTTGGGATTCTCGCCCCTCATTTGCATGAGCCACCTGAGGGGCCGGTGGTCACTCTGAATCAGGAAGTGGGAGCCAAACAAATATGGCCTCAGCTTCTTCACAGCCCAGACCACCGCAAAGGCTTCTCTTTCTAAAGCACTCCACCGCTGTTCCCGAGGGAGTAGCCTCCTGGAGATGAAAGCCACTGGTTGGTCCCGGCCCTCCTCATTGAGTTGCAAAAGTACGGCCCCTATGCCATGCTCTGAGGCATCCGTTTGGACAATAAACTCTTTGGAGAAGTCAGGGAGCCTGAGCACAGGAGCTGTGCACATGGCCTGCTTTAGAGAGTCAAAGGCTTTTTGGCAAGCTTCTGTCGAAATCACTTTTCTAGGGTGTTTCTTAGAGGTTAGCTCAGTCAAGGGGGCCACAATAGTGCCATAACGCTTGACAAATCTGCGGTAGTAGCCTGTGAGGCCCAGGAATGCCCTGACCTCAGTCTGTGTTTTGGGGGACTCCCAGGCCAGGATGGTTTCTATCTTGGCCTGTAGGGGCTGCACCTTGCCCCCGCCCACCAAGTGTCCGAGGTAGACTACTGACCCCTGCCCAATCTGGCATTTGCTGGCTTTGATAGTCAGGCCTGCCTGCTACAGGGCCTGAAGCACTTCCTGGATCTGACCCAGATGGTCCTCCCAGCTGCTACTGAAGACAGCTATGTTGTTCAGGTAGGCAGCAGAGAAGGCCTCTAAACCTGAGAGGACCCGGTTCACCAGCCGCTGGAAGGTGGCAGGAGCGTTTTTCAGTCCAAAGGGTATCACTCTAAACTGGTAGTGGCCCTCTGGGGTGGAAAAGGCGGACCTCTCTTTGGATCTGTCCGTAAGGCCGATCTGCCAGTACCCTGATGTGAGGTCAGAGGTACTCAGGTATCGGGCAGCCCCCAGCTGGTCAATGAGCTCATCCGCCCTAGGGATAAGATGAGCATCCGTCTTGGTCACAGAGTTCAGTCCTCTGTAATCCACACAGAACCTAAGTTCTGGTGTGGTGCCCGGTGGGGCAGCTTTTGGTACCAGAACCACCGGACTGGACCAAGGGCTGTTGGAGGGCTCTATCACCCCCAACTCCAGCATCTTAGTTAACTTCACTCTGGATGCTGGCCTTCACCTTGTGTGACAGCCTGTAAGACTTGGACTTGACAGGGAGGCTGTCTCCTGTGTCTACGTCATGGGTACAAAGGTGGGTAATCCCAGGGATAAGGGAAAACACTGAGGAGAACTGCCCCAGGACCTGGCGGCAGTCCCTCTGTTTCTCAGGAGTTAAGGATGGGGAGAGGACCACTCCCCCCACCGATCCATCCTTCTCTTTGGAAGTAAAGAGGTCCGGGAGAGGTTCACTTAACTCTTCCTCTGCCCCATCAGTTACCATCAGTAAGGTGAGCTCAGACCTCTCATGGTGGGGTTTGAGGTGGTTGGCGTGTAGTACCCTGTGGGGCTGCCTTGGGGACTTAAGGTCCACCAGGTAAGTGGTCTTTCCCTTCTTCTTCAATATCTGATAAGGGCCAGTCCAACAGTCCTGGAGGGCACTGAGCTCTCTAGGCTCCATGACCCACACCTTCTGTCCAGGTTCTAGCTCCACAGGGTGAGAATTCTGGTCGTACCATTCCTTCATCACTGCCTGGCTGGCCTCTAAGTTGTCAGAAGCTTGCTTCCACAACTTAGCCATTTGGCTGCGGAAGGCCAGCATGTAGCTCACTACATCTTGGGGAAGCCCCCTTGGAGTCTTCTCCCACCTATCCTTTACTAAACTGAGAGGTCCCCTAACAGGGTGATCGTACAAAAGCTTGAAGGGACTGAAGCCCACCCCCTTCTGCGGTACCTCCCTGTGGGAAAACAACAAACGGGGCAAGAGGATGTCCCACTTTTACCTCAGGCCCTCAGGCAGACTCCTGATCATGCCCTTTAGGGTCTTGTTAAATCTCTCCACAAGACCATTGGTCTGTGGGTGGTACAGGGTGGAGAACTTATTAGTAACCCCACACTCCTTCCACATGGCTTGCATGTAGGCAGACATAAATTTGGTGCCCCTGTCGGACACCACCTCTTTGGGGAAACCCACTCTGGTAAAAATCCCCATCAGGGCCCGGGCCACCGCAGGTGCAGTGATGGTTCTCAGAGGAATAGCCTCTGGGTACCAGGGTGGCGTGGTCCACCAAAACCAGGATAAGCCTGAGACCAGAAGAAGTAGGTGGATCCATAGGCCAAACAATGTTGATGCCTACCCTCTCAAAGGGGGTGCTAATGACAGGTAGTGGTTCCAGGGAGCCTTCAGCTTAGCCCCTGTTTTCCCACTCACTTGGCAGATCAGACAGGTCCTGCAAAATGTATCTGAGGAGATCATCATCTGCGGCCAATAAAAATGTGGGACAAGCCTAGCAAAGGTCGTGCCTTGGCTCAAGTGTCCTGCCAATGGGATCTCATTAGCCAATTCCAAAAGAAAGGCCCTGTAGCATTGGGGGACCACTAAGGCCTTGATGACCCATGCACAGGAGCCTTGGTCTCACTGTAAAGGAGCCCACCCTCCCAGTAAATATGATACTTCGCAGAGGCATTGCCTGCTGCTTGGGCTTCGGCCTGTCACCTCTTGCTCTCAAGGGTGAGGCACTCCTTCTGTGCCCGGCAAAACTGCTCCCTGGTGGGCCCTCCTTCCACTTGCCACTCTGCAGGGGTAGGTAGGTCCCCCAAGGGAGCAACGTACCTCTACGTGGACTCTGGGGCGACCTCATCAGGTGCCCCATCCATCTCATGGGGCGACCACCCCGGGGCGGGCTTCCCACGCCCTTGGGCTCCTCCCTTTTTAGCAGCAGGCTGGGCCATTGTTCAAGGCTCCAGCCCTGGTTGACTCCCTTTCCGAGCAGCCATGGACCGTGTGGTAGCACAGATCCACTCCGGTAACCCCAGCATCTCCACATGTGCTTTGAGCTCTACCGCCTTCCAGGAAGTGTGTTCAAGGCCATTCCCTAACAGACAGTCCACTGGCATGGCAGGGCTCACAGCAACTCTTAGCAAGCCTGAAATCCCTCCCCACTCAAATGGAACCTGTGCTACGGGATAGTGACCCTCCCTGTTGTCAGCCATCACAACTGGATGGAATGCATTGGGAATTATTTGCTCTGGGGACACCAGCTGACTCCTTACCATAGTCATGCTGGCTCCTGTGTCCCTCAGGGCCTCTACCCCCTGACCATTGAGGGTGACCCACTGCCTATACTTAGTAGTATTGGAGAGCACGTGGACCTTAGGACCCATCTCACTGTCTCCCAGAGACACTAGGACAAGCCCCCTCCCCTCACTACCATTATCTAGGGACAGCTCCTCCCCAAGCGCTACACTAGCCACCCCAGGGTTTTTACCTCCAGTGGGCTGTGGTGCTTTCTTGCGACACTTGGGATCCCCATTGTAGTGTCCAATTTCACCACACTCATAGCACCGGACAATTCTGGGCTGCTGACCTTTGTCAGGATAAGTGGGCATCTGGTGGCCAGATTGGGGCTGGGACCCAGACCATTTCCCTTGTGAATTGTTTTGGGGGCCTTTGGAGAACTCTTTCTTTTTTTATCTCCCCCCCTCTTTCTTCTGGTGGAAACCCTGACCACCCCTTTGGGAGTCCCCCCCCAGAACCCTTGTTGGTCACCCTGGTACTGACCCAGGTGTCTGCCTCCTCTGCAAGCTTCCTAGGATTGGTCAACTTGCGGTCAACCAGGTGTTAGCGCAGCTCTGGAAAACATTTCTCTAGAAGGTGCTCGCTTAAGAACAAGTCATACAACCCTTCATAGTCATGCACATTGCTGCCCCGCACCCAGCCCTCCAAAGCTTTACTAGGGTAGTCCAGGAAATCTACCCAGTTCTGTGTGGGAAGGTTGTGGCTATTCCTAAACCTCTGCCTATATCTCTCAGGGGTAAGACCAAACCTCTTAAGCAATGCTTCCTTCATGACAGAATAGTTGGTCTGGTCTTCCTTTTCTAGGCAAAGGAGTGTGTCCCTAACTTCTGGAGGTATGTACTTGTACAGACCCCCCCCCCCCCAGTGTCTCTCTGGGACCCCATGGGCTCCTAGCGACACCTCCTAGGCTGCTATCCACTTATCAATATTATCCCCCACCTTAAAACTGGCCATCACATCTTTAGGCATAAAGACACTGGACTCACGTGAAGCTTCCGTAGGTACGCTGCCAGCATTCTTGTTGCTGTTGGCCCCCACTTCTAGGGCCCGGATTTCCAGTTTCTTCAGGCTGAGCTCATGGACAAGTTCTTTTTCCCTCATAGCCAGTCGCTTTTCCTCGCGATCCTGCTCCATGGCCCACTTTTCTTTCTCCATCTTGGCAAGCTCCCATCTGAGCTGTCTCTCCTCTCTCCTGTCCTCCAATTCCTCTGAGGACAGGGTCCTTACTGACACACTACTGCCTGCCCTGGAAGGTACCCTTGTACCTGGTAACAAATTGCCATTTTCCACCAAGTGCAGTAAGTCAAGATTTCCTGCAGCGTCCTGCTCTGGTCCCCGCCCGTCCCCATCTCCTTCTGGGTGGGCTGTTACCCATGCTCTCAAGGCTTTCTGAAGCTCTGCCTTCTTGGCGCTTCGCTTGAAGGGCACCACTTTCTCCTCACAGAATTCTTTGAGTTGCGCCACCGTGTAAGCTTCCAGGTTGGCCAGCTCGAATTCCATCTTGCTAGGTAGGGCCTCAGACGATTGTAGAGAAAATCAAATGGGACTTAGGCAAAAGGACTTTGAAAAAGAGCAGCCAGTCAGGGAGAATTAAAAAAAAATTAAAAACGCCAATTGGAGAGGGTAGACAAAAAATTCATTTGAGTCAGGTGTAGGGTTGTGGTGTACACTGAGTCACTGCGTGGTGTTACACAAGCACAAGTCCTTTCCCACCGCTCGATTACCAATGTTAGAACCAGGGTCTCTAGTTGGCCGGGGTATGCACCCTAGTCCAAGTAGGGACCACCGCTTCCGACAGGGTAGTTTGGTGCAGAGCAGGACGGCTTAACTTCAGAGGCAATGTGTAAAGTATTTGTGCAACACACCTCATCAATGGCACAGTAAAAACACTCACAAAAGGGACACCACACCGGTTTTATATAAAAAAATAAGTATATCTTTATCTAAAAATTGTGCGAGAACCAAAAGTAGGTAAATCCAATTTCCAGGCCAAAATCAACAATCAGATAAATCTAGCTTCACATTAAGAAGGTACATTTATCCTCCTCTAGAAAGTGTGCCAGGTTCAAGAATAGTCAGAACATTCTCTGCACAGTAGAACGTTTCCCACCAGGAAAGTCTCTGAGGAGTTTGCCACAAATACGAGGTGGTAAAGGTCCCTTAACGCCTTAACTGCGGCCGTTATTCCGGTGCAGTGTGGGCGTTCTAAATGGTGGGCGGGCCGTGTCGGCCGTTGGCGGACGGCAGCACGCAACGGGTTAAGGTCCGTAGACTGGGAACTTTTCCCAGTCCCTACCAACCTGGGACAATTTCCCTTTTGGTTGGAAATTGTTTGGGGGTATGGAACCTGTCACTCTTTACCAATGCATGGGGCCGTTTTAGGGATTATAGGGCCCCTCTGTCCCCCTAACGCCGCCTTCCCAGTCGTGATGACAACAATATGCAGGAATGCGGGGCACGGAGGGTTTAGCAGGCGCTGCCATAATCCTCGGCAGGCTCGTGGCAAGGAAGTACGGGGTCCCCCGGCTGGGCCGCGTCGAAAACAAATGCCGTCCCCCAACAGTCTCCAGCGGCCCCGCAATTCACTTGAAGGCAGTCACTGGCACTCGTTAGTAAAGAGGGCCGCCACCACTGCCTACCACTCACTCCCGCCAACCTTCTCCACATGGCAGCTTACCGCTACACTCTGTCCATTACCTGCGGTTGGGGGGTGAGCAGGACACCATTGGGGGAGCTCTCCTTTCCTCCAGGGCACTCTCCAGCCGGCGGTGTAACTCTTCCCGGCCTGGTCGAAGCTGGGGAAGCCCTTCAAGCCTGTCCAATGAGGGAGCGGCAGACCGATGATGCTACGGGACTCCTGGGCGGCGGTCACCAATCCCAGCACGGCCTGGGGCTGACGTCGCACCAATCCCAGCGCGGCTTCTCTAGATGCGTGGGATGACACGCTCAGGGCTCCCGAAGCTCCCGGGCCGCGGCGGTGATTACCGAGGCACATTTAAATATCCCTGCAATCCCGGTCAGTGGCGGAGTATGTACCTAGCCAGAGCTTCTTTCGGCAGAACGCGGGTCACGGCCACACAGCGCTCTTTGGCCACAACGCTACTCAGTGCAAATTAAGTCCTCCCAGCGCAATCAGGTCTCAGAGCAGCAGCGGTGATTGCAGGGGCATAGCGCTACGGGGTGATTTAAATACTGCGCTCAGCTCGGGCTGGCGGCAGTGAATTCAGAGGGAGGAATAAAGATCTATTACACACCCAGTGCTGCAGAGGCAGGTTTTAGAAGGCTGTAGACCCAAAGGAAAAAAGGCAGTTCTTATGAAGGCTGTGGAGACACTCTGGAGATGTTTTTTCAGTCTCCTCTTGCAGGGCAGGATCAACAGGCAGTAGGGCAGCTCAGTAGATGGTGGCAGCAGTTCCTTGGAGCAGTCAGCCTCCTTTCAAATGGCAATCCTTCCTGGTGCAGCAGTCCTCACTCCCACAGAGGTTCCCCGTAGTCCAGCAGTGTAACCAAGAAGTGAGGCCAGGACCCTCCCTTATATATCTTTCAGTCTAGGGGCTAGAAAGTGGTAGATGTCTCTGGAAGGGTCTGGGGCAGGGGCTTCTGGAAGAGTCCAGGGAGTCCTGGGATGTTCCCTGTCTTCCCTGACCTAGCTGTCAACATGACGAGAGACAGGCCGTTAAGGCTACAGTGGGCAGCCCATCACAGCCCATCCAAGGGGAGAAGGAATGAATCACCACTCCCACCTCCCAACCCAGGCAGCTATCAGTATGCAGAGGGGAGGGGGGAGTCTGCAGTGCCCAGTCTAAGTGTAGGCAGGAAAAGGTCCACTTTCTAAAAGTGGGATCCCTAGCGTAGTAGTGCCCAAACCCCATATATCATTGGAAAGGGTTCCCCGTCCCGAGTCCAACAAAGCCAAACATGACAGGCTTATTAGGTCCCTGTCAGAAATTATCCCATAAGGGAGGTACCCAATGCTGGCCTATGGAGAGTTAAGCCTTACTGCAGTAGCGGGGGCTGGTGGCAGATATGCCAGCGTCACAAGGTTTTAGGGGAGAGCACCTGCACCTGCAGTGGTGAGGCACCCAGAGTCCTAGGTCCAACAAAAAGGTACAGCGAAAATGGGAGGCACAAGAGCAAAAAGGTAGGGGAAGACCACCCTAAGGCTGACAGGTCCAACACGTGTCCCCCCCAGCTGAAAGTGGGGAGAATTACCCAACCTCTAGGGAGTTCTCATCACTAAGGCAGAAAAACCTAGAGAGACCGTCAGCATTGGCGTGGTCTACTCCGGGTCTGTGTTCCACCCTGAAGTCCATTCCCTGTAGGGAAATGGACCACCTCAACAATTTGGGATTCTCGCCCCTCATTTGCATGAAAATGGAAGGCGCAAGGGCAAAAAGGTAGGGGAAGACCACCCTAAGGCTGACAGGCCCAACACTTCCTAATTGGAAGTTACACTTGTAAGAGGTTACAAGGCAGCTCCAATGATAACCTACGGAAGAGATAGTCCTTGCCATAGTGAAAAATGAAATTAGCAGCATTTCACTATCAGGCCATGTAAAACACACCAGTACATGTCCTACCTTTCAAATACACTGCACCCTGCCCATGGGGCTACCTGGGGCCTAATGCCTTAGGGGTGTCTTACATGTAGTAAAAGGGAAGGTTTGAGCCTGGTGAGTGGGTGCACTTGCCAGGTGCACATGGCAGTTTAATACTGCACTCACAGACACTGCAGGGGCTGATCTGAGACGTGGTTGCAGGGCTACTCGTAGATGGCACAATCAATGCTGCAGGCCCACTAGTAGCATTTGAATTACAGGCCCTGGGCACACACACTGCACTTTTCTGGGGGTTTACCAGTAAATCAGATATGCCAATCATGAATAACCAATTATAATCACAATTTACACAGGGAGCACTTGCACTTTAGCATTGATCAGCAATGGCAAAGTTCTCAGAGTTCTAAAACCAGGAAAAACAAAATGCAACACACAGTCAAAAACAGGAGGTCAGAACCAAAAATACAGAGGAAAATGGCACTAAAGATACCAGGTCTAAAAGTTAGGGGTGATAAAAAATATCTGTTTTGTTTAAAATAGCCTTAAAAGTACAATGAAAAAACAAAGATTAAAGTAACGTAGTTATGTGAATATGTCAGTGACAACATGAAGGTTTTGAACTAAAAAAAATCCTCTGAAATTCACCAGTTATATTCAGCAGAGTTAACTATAACTTGTGGCCCTGCCAAGAACTGCTTATAAACGCACATATTGCATCACTCATGGCATGTTCTACGACCTCTTTTGTGACATCACTGATGACATCTCGAATTACATAATTGATGAAATCTCTAAGGACATCATTGCTGACATCATCCAAGCTTCTTTTGTACACATTAAGCTAGAAACTAGTATGGCATTAAAGATCTGAAAGTAAGTACAACAATAGATCAAAATAATATAAAGCATCATTAATGCCATCACAGCTACAACACCCTTAGGTTTGCAGATGTTATGTGCAACATTGACCCTATAGCATACACTTCATTGGTAGTTAAGTTCACATTAACAATCAACCACAACACTGATGACCAAGTGGAGGATGACTTACAATAGTGGGTGGACATGCTGGATGAGCTTATAGAATCTGAAGGAGAGGCGGATACTGAGCAAGAAGAGTCATCAAGAAGAGTCATCAATTTAGTTGAGTCATCTGGCGTGAGATATATAGTAGTGTGTGTGTGCTTTTGCTGGGAGGGCAGAGGACATGAGTACAACCATTACATCTCCTGACCTGTTGATTGAGAAAGACAGTACCAAAGTTGGAGGATACTCCTTTCCTGTAATACATGTCTCCCACTGTTTTGGGGAGGGGAGAGGGTGAGAGTGGTATGATGGGCTTTATGTCATGTAATGTTTGCAGTTGCAATTGATTACTGTTGCCTGTAATCGGGCATGTAACTAAATAAAGATATACTTTTAAAAAAAATCAATCAACCACAGATAGATGGGTAATCCCTGACGTACACTGTGTTCAATCTGTATACACTGTTCAGAGAACAGCAAGTTCCTCAAGATACCCATATCTGTTAAAAAAGTAATGCCCTACTACGGACAGCTTTTATCTGTATCAAACACCCTACAGTCACTGTTCTTACATTGAGAAATGAAGTTGATATGATTAGAAAAGTCGGTACTTTAAACAGTGTTTACTCTATGGAGAGAGTTTACCTCTCTACCACACTGTTTGCAGACTCATGAGAAATACACCACAAGTATTAAAAAGCATCTAGTAAGAACAGAATACACTGTATGCAACACTTTTCAAAGAAGTCACCATTCACTGAAAATAACCAAGGTCTGAAGGTGGCAACGATCATACTACTTGAAGCCTTCATACTGTGGTGAAAACTTTACAGATAGCCCTTGTTCTGAAGCATTAGAAACACATGTAAATAGGTCACTACCTGGTGCAAACAGTCTTCTATTTTATTTAGAAATTGTAATGCTGAGAGGATTTCTGTCTAATAACTCAAGGCTACTTAAAATACTAAGGGCGGGGGGTGGCCTGACCAGCAATGGAGTGAGGCGTGTGTTGTGGGAGCTCCGGTCTGCCACCAACGTTTTTCCCGTGATTTCAGCAGCCTGATAGCGTTGGAGGGGGGGGGGGCGCGGACTGAGCCCCCTGCCAGGTGGATGTCCCTGGGAACATGTCATTGGCTACAGTGGACCCTGAACACCGAGAGAAAACACCCTTACCTGGGGGTGAGTGGCTGCTCTTGCATCGGCCCGGTCGCCATCTTGCGGGCCTGAGGCCTGCCTGTGACTGGTGTGGCTCGGGGCCCCCAGGGCTCTGTTGGCGAGTGGGACCGTGAGGTGGTGCACCGGAGGCGGCGCTCAGGCGGAGCGGGTGCCGAACTGGTCCTGACCTGCGGGGGCAGAGGCTGAGGCCGCGTGGCTGTCCCTGGCGGCGGATCTGGCTGGAGCTTCTGGAGCGATACGGGAGCCCTGCCGGAGCTGGACGTCGGAGGGATCAGCCGCCGAATACATACATTTTTGTATTTCTCTATTTTGTAGACTCGGAAACAGAACATACTTAAGGTATGTGTTTCGAACATTTGGTCAAAAAGAGCAGCATTTATTGAGCATTATTTAAGTAGCTGACATGGTTTTTTACTGTTTTCTGTCGTTTTTCAGATCGAGTGTCAAAAGTCGACACAATCAGGTATGACAATTGATAATTTGAGTTGGATATCGTGACTTCAGATGTACAGGTTAATATTATCAAAACAGTTGGTTCTTATATATTCATTAGACATTGATTGTCTACTTTTATTCACAGTACACATCGCTGGCAAATCCGTGAAATAACGGGTAAGAAACCTTTAAAATATATACATATAAAAAAGCTTCCGTTCAACAAAGTGAGTGTAGTAAATTGCGCCTAGCCTCATTTAGGTTTCTCTTCATTGCAGAGGTTCACACAGTACACCAACTCACTTGACTACAGGTATGACTATATATATTTCATTTAGATATACCATCAGCATCCATGGGCATACATAACAATTATATAATTTCTTATGTTTTCATTCTAGAATGGCCCCTGAGGAAGGTACCATTTGAGTACCGAAATGCATCGGGATCGCAACAAAGATGTGTTATGTTCTTAAGTCGCTTGAAACTATTGAAAAAATATGATGATAACTGATTCTCTGTGAATTAACTGTGGCTATAAAATTTATTGGTATTGATTCAAATCATGTGATTTAAAACATGAACTAATTGATGTGATTAAGCAAAATTAAATGTATGAAAAGTTATTGAAACAATTTATTGATTGAGTTTGAACATTATTTAAGGTGTGGGACAACACCACGTGAACCGTGCGTGACTGGTCTGGGCAGGCTCAATGCCATCAAGATGTCGATCCTCCCTAAAATGTTATACTTATTTCAATGCCTCCCCATGCCCATCCCCTTGCATCATATATAGGGTCTCCAACGAGACCTAACGACCTTCATCTGGGGCGGACGTCGTCCATGTTTCTCTCAGAAGCTACTTATGTCACCACGTGATAGGGGGGTTGGCGTGTCCCAACCTAGTAGATTACTACTGGGCCTCACACCTCTGCTTTGTGGTGGAATGGACAACGACGGAGAGCGAGAAGGTGTGGTTCCATATGGATCGGGTGGTGACGGGGCGCACTATCTGGCACCTCACATGTCTTCAACGGGCGGCGCGTTCTAGGAGTGCGTATATAGCGGTGCCCACTAAAATGGTACTGGATGTATGGGACAAGGTGGCAGAGCGCGGAGGCCTTACGATGTTCCCTTCCCCACACACCCCTCTGGAGGGGAATCCACTCTTTCCGCCGGCTCATCGTACACGCGATCTTGCAGCTTGGGCGAAAGGAGGATGCAGGACGATAGGTGACCTGTAGGAGGGGGAGTGTTTAAGACCTTTGAACAATGTAGGGAGGAATTTCGTGTCTCCCCGGAGGCGAGATTGCAGTATGCTCAGCTGAGACACTGGGTTTCTGGGACAGAGATGCAGCAGGCAGCTACCCGCGCCTCCACCCCCTTTGAGCGGGCTGGTCCACTCATTTGATGAGTCCAAGGGACTGATATCCTGGATCTATCAGATTCTGCAGCACCCTCCAGTAGTGCCCTCTCACCCGTATCAAATGCAATGACAATTGACATCTACAACGGAAATTACGCCTGCGCAGTAGAACCGGCTGTGGCAAGATATCTCCAAAATCTATCGCAGTAACCCACAGCGGGAGAATGCATATAAAGTTATGACCCAATGGTACTATACTCCACTGCGGTTGCATGGGATGTTTCCTGCGTCTTCTCCCTTGTGTTGGAGGTGTATGACTGCGTCTGAGGACTTCATTCATGTGTGGTGGGCGTGCTCAGTGTTGAACATGTTCTGAAAGGAGGTCCTTAGCCACATTAGGGGGGTGTTGGGATTCCCTCTGCCTGAGGCCACAAACACAAAACTATTGGGCATCAAACCCGCCGGTCTGAAAGCACTCACTTGGAGTGACTGGATTCTGGCGCTCTACATGCTAGGAGCGGCTAAACAGCTTATAGCCTTGTATTGGAAATGAACTGAGGCTCCGCCAGTTGCAGCTTGGTTCCTGCGCTTATGGCGGGTCATAGCGATGGAGCTCTTCACAGTACGGATGCAGGCAAGCAATACCCGCTTTAAGGCTGTTTGGCAACCTCTGATTAAATATCTCTGCATGGATGAGCGTGCGCGTTATATGCCTGCCAGGCTTAGGACGCTGCGCCTCTTTGAAGATGCGATTGCTCCATCTGAACCTGGCAGACTGCTCCCGTAAGCGCATTGCTCACTTACCTGCTTGCTTGCGGTGCCCCCCTTGCCTTGGTCCCTGCTAGCGTATGCAATGACCTATGCCTTCCCCCCACCCACACACCTCATTCTCCTTTCTTCTGTTGTGCCCTATTGCCTCTCTCTCCTTTTTCTATTCTCATAGTTCTCATGTCTGTTTGGATCTGACTGTTGCCTTTAGGTTTGTCACCTGTCTGCTGTAGCTGTGGATCCTCCGGGGTCCTCATGCACGCTATGCCCTATTGCTCTGATTCTAAATATCATTCCACGCGGCTGGCCCCTCGAGGGTTGTAGGCTATATGCTGTGTTACAACTTGCTCTTAGTTGTAGATTTTTTCAGGCCTCTGGAGAAACGTTCACTTGCGCGTCCGGCCCTGTGTAGGGTTGTAGGCTTAACGCTGTGTGCAGTCGGACTTGGTTCTTGTGTTTATGTCTGAAAATAAAATAGATCTGAAACAAAATACTAAGGGCAATATGTAGAGAATTTAGAGATTGTGCGTTCCTAATAGCAATTCTTGCGCACCGCAATAAAGAAATCGTAATTTCTAATGTACAAAATTGTACAAGTTAGTAATAGTGATTCCTAAGGGGGTCACAATAGACCTATCTCATGAATATTAATGAGGTAGGTCACAATTTGCAGCCTATTAGAAATTGCAACCATCATATGGATAGTGGCAGGGGTCAGAAGATCACCATGTCTGTGATATTTTTTAAATAAAGCAATTCTTTTTTTTTAATGCTTATATGTAGCCTGTTTTTCTCAGGGAAAATGGGATGTATTAAAAAAATAAAATGAAAAGTTTAAGTTTCATTTTTTAAGAGTAGGCAGTGGTCTCTTGGATCTCTTAGCTTCGCAATATGGGTCAGTCTTAAGTTAGGATGCCACGTGAAACAACTAAGCATCAACTCCAAGGATATCTTGGGGTTACAACTTGGGCCATGGACTGGGGGGCGCTAGGTGGCGCTAGAGCGTAATGGCCGCTCTGGTGTAGAGCTCCTGCCCGACCGGGGACAACTTTCCACATAAACCCCATCCTGACTACACGAAACCGGCTCATAATACCCTCGCTCCCTTCCAGGTGTCCTGCTCCGCACTCGGTGAAAATTCCGGGGCTGTACCACCTACGGCGAGCCGGATATACGCGCTTGAAGCTGCCGCGGGACTGGGCTACGGAGGGGTCTGCACTCCTCGGCGGCTAGTGAACACTACTAGAGGCCGGTGCTGCGGGGCCTACCGGGCCGCTCAAGGTAACGGGCCCGGCTCCCTCGTGCATCGCCTAGCACTGGCCGTGCCAACTCACCGCTGTGTCTGCTGCCGCTTCCCCAGGGCCCTGGTGACCTGTAGACAGTGCTGAGGTGCCGCCGGGGGCCCCCCTACCCCTCTTCCTGCCGCCATTAGCTGCAATCATCCCAACTGCTGACCCGGGGATATGCGATGACCTGAGGGGCTCCCCCGCCTTCCAGATTTCACCACGTGGGCAACTCCTTAGTGGGGCGAAGGAAGTGGTGATGACAGAGGGCAGATAGACGCCCGTAACGCTAATGGCGCGCACGCTGTGAGCTTGAGGCCTGCGTCCACCATTTTGGAGTCCTCTGAGGATCTTGGCTTGGGGGCTCCTGGAAACTTGACTGGAGGCTGCGTTATCCTAGTGTCTGCTGGGCCGCGCTCCACAGCATTTACCACGTCGCACATTTGTACCGACCTGACTGCACTTCCCCGGTGGAAAGCAACCTGCTGGTCCCTATTTCTCCTTTGCCTACCACATGCCTGCCGCCATTTTGCGGCACATAGCGGAGCGACAACTGCACGCCTGGCCCTACTGCTGAACTAGCAGCCATCCCGAAGTGCTTCGACCCACGCCTACATCTGAAGACCCGATTCGCCTACCCAGGGCCTGGCGGTAGGAGGTAAGAAGAACTTCTGTCCACATTGCCTCTGCTCCCTGTGGCTACTGTGGCCGTAGGTCCTTCCACGCGCCTTGCCATTTCATATCCTCCGGTCCTGCGGATGGTGAGTCCGCTCGCCTGTTTGGACCGCACACGCACGGTCCATCAGTGACTCTAGAGACAGTCCCTCGGGGTGCTTAAGCCAAGTGGCGCTGTTAACCCAGACGACACGCTTGCCATTACCTCGCCCAGGGCACACTAGCGCTGGATTTGCGTAGCCCAGTGGGAGACCGTGAGTTGACCTTTAGGAACCCTGACCTACACCGCCCTTGCTCGGCCCGGGCTGCCAGGATGGGGAAGACTGAACCCAGGCAATCGAAGCTGCCTTTCAAGGGCCGCAGGACACCGGGTGCCTGCTCCAAGACCCCTGTCGAGACAGACCCCCCTGAGACACAGGACTACAGCTGGAAAACCCTGCTGGTCACCATGCAACAAAGCCTGACGTCAATAGACACCAAAATTGACTCCATGAATCTCAGGCTGGACAATGTGGTGGCCAGGTTAGATGGGCACGAAGAACGCCTCAAAGAAGCCGAACATAGAATTTCAGGCCTGGAGGATGGCGCAACCACTACTCGGCAACAAGTGACGCAGATGGACAAACTCTTGAAGGAGATTGCGGACAGAAATGAGGAGTTGGAGGCGCGCTCCAGGCGGAACAACGTGCGCCTGCTTGGCCTAGCAGAATCTACAAACACTGGCCGCCTGGAAGAGTACATGGAACGTCTGCTGAGTGACATTTTTGGCCGTGAATCGGCGCACTTAGTTATTGAACGTGCACATCGGTCACTAGCGCCCAAACCTCCTCCAGGAGCGACACCACGTCCGATTATCATGAAATTTCTTAACTACCGAGAGAAGGGGGGAAGTTCGCTTTGAGAACACCACACTATCCTTCTATCCGATTTCACGCAAGCGGTGCAGGAGGCTCGGCGCAAATTCCTGGCAGTGAAGAAGCAGCTCCAATCCTGCAGCATCCAATATGCAATGCTTTACCCTGCACGATTGCGGATCCACCATCGCGGCCGCCAGCACATCTTCCAAACGCCTCACCAAGCTGAGGAATACCTGAAACATGACAGGAGATCGGTGTCGCGTGAGGCGGCTGCCAGACACCGGTCCCGCTCTCATTCGCCCATGTCGGAACCCTCTTGAGGAGTCACCTTCAAGATGAACTTATCCAGCGCCGTGATTCCCTCTCCTGGAGCCACGACGAACTCCTGCTGATTGGTGATGTATTACAATACCGTAGATCGAAGAATTTCTATTGTCCCCGGACTGCTCCTCTCCACCCCGTTGTTTCCGCCCCTGTGACCCGGGTGGTGGTAGATGGGTGAAATAGGGAGATGGAGTGTTAAGGGCGGGAGCCTCTAGCGGCACCCCTTCTAAGCGCATTCCCCATTGAGACTTAATGACTTTCTTTTGTTGGGACTGTCACTGCTGGGAGCAGCTTCTCAGTGGATGGTTTGAGGGGGGAGGGATGTTTTTTTCCTGGCGAGTTGGGGTAGCCAGTGTGGGAGAGAAGGGAGGGGGGGCACATTTGTCCTAAGTCCGGAGTACCACTGTTCCATCAATTGCACATGCTCTGTATTGCTAATACAGCAGTTGTTCCACTTATGTACACTTTCCAATTGCCTGCGCCGCCAATTCATACCATACCCTTTTCCCGGGCACCATGACCCGCACTGATCAAGTACAGAATATTAGGTTAATATCCTGGAACGTAAGAGGCCTAAATGACCCAGAAAGCGTAGACAGATACTAGGATACCTTGATAGACAGGGAGTCAATGTTGCCCTCTTGCAGGAAACGCACCTTTCCCCTGGCCCTGCCCCTACCTTTGCAACTAGGTGGGCCTCCAGTCGCACCTTCTCACGGTATTCCAACTACGCTAGGGGAGTTACGATTTTGGTTAAAAAGGAGTGGCCTTTGCACCCGCAGGATGCGAAACTGATAATGAGGGTAGATTCTGTCTTGTATGGGGACGTTTATGCTCGCACGATGTACTGTTAGCTAACTTCTATGGCCCCAACGTAGACCAACCATCCACCCTGATGGCGTTATGGAGTACGATACACACATTAGGCATCACACACGTCATTCTGGGCGGGGATTTTAACACTGCTATGCAGCCCTCTGCCGATCGGTCCCGCCCGCTCCCCGCACACTATACTAACATGCAGCGCACCTTGTGTGGGGTCGCGGCGGATAACAACCTAATAGATGCGTGGCGACACCTCCACCCTGCACTACGAGAAGGCACACATTACTCTTCCCTGCACTCTACTTGGGCGAGGCTAGACTAGGTGTTTATTTCTGCTGGGTTGGCTCCTTGGCTGGTCCGAGCGGTGCATCTTGCTCGCACCTTCTCGGACCACTCTCCGGTCCTTGTGGAGCTCCAAATACCCCTTGATGTTTCCCCCTACCTGTCGTGGCTATCCAGCTCAACTTCGAGATGCGGCCTTCAAGGCCGAACTCGAACAAGATATTCGCGACTTTTTTGAGCGCAACATCTCCTCTGTAGATAGCGTGACTACTGTCTGGGAAGCCTTTAAGGTTACCGTCAGGGGATGGTGCATCGCGAAGGGATGCGGAGTGTTGAAATCTCTGCGCACTGAACTGCATAAACTGGAGGTTGAGATTAAAGAGCTTGAGAGGTCCAGAGCTCGTAACCCAGTTGACCCTGACACTCTCCTACGTTTGCGGAGCAAAATTTCTGAATACACACAGGTGGCGGATAGGGAGGGAAAGTTCTTAGGGCATCCACACATGGCTCGTATATCCGGAGAAGGGGACAGACCTGGGAGGGCTCTGGCGAATGCTGTTAAGCCCCCCCAGTTTACAAATTATGTCACAGAAATACAGGATGAAAGTGGTGACATACACAGGAACCTCCCAAATATCATCCGCATTTTCAGAGATCACTACCATACACTATACACATCACACAGGGGGAACCTATTGACCTCCCCACATATTTTGAAGATGTCGCGCTGGCGTGGCTAGGTGAGGGCCAGCAGAAGTTTTTACATGCTCCATTAGAGCTCGAGGAGATAACGGACGCCATCATGAGTATGCGCTCTTGCAAAGCCCCGGGCTCCGATGGCCTTCCCATCGATTTTTATAAACTTTACGCCCCATCTTGGCCCCCATCCTGAAACAGGTATACTACGCCGCCCTGGAGGAGGGCAGCCTGCCCTGTACCATGAGGGAGGCGCTTATTACTTCTCTACTCAAACCCGGCAAATCCCCTTCGCACTGCGACTCCTACTGACCCCTTTCCCTCATAAACAATGATACTAAAATACTAGCCAAAGTATTAGCCACAAGACTTAATCTCCTCATGGAACGCCTAGTTCTTCCTGATCAAGCTGCGTTTGTGCCCAATCGGGCTACATCCCACAATCTCCGCACACTTCACGCCGTGATCCAAGATCTGAACCCCAAATGTGATGCTGTGGCGGTCTTTCTTGATGCCACCAAGGTATTTGATTCCCTAGAATGGGACTACTTGCTAGGCACATTAAAATATATGGGGCTGCCGGTCAGTTTCCTGGACTGGGTGAAACTACTCTATCATCAGCCCCCAGCTACGGTACTCCTCAATGGGTCCAGGTCAGTTCCATTTCATGTCCAACGAGGGACCCGACAAGGCTGCCCACTATCCCCCATCCTCTTTGCCTTGGCTGCAATACTTAGGCAAAAACACAACCACCGCTCTTTCATTTATAGCTCCCGGCCTCTCCTGGTGTCACTCTATGCTGACGACATCACGCTGTACATTGAAAAACCCTGCGAGAATTTAAACCCGATACTTCGCGAAATTACTAAATTTGGAGGCGTTACTGGAATCCAGATTAATTGGGCCAAATCTGCTATCTTCCCACTCACAGATAATACGCAAACTTTCCAACTCAACTACCCATTGATGTGGGAACAGGATGAGGTGAAATACCTGGGGGTTCATATACATAGGGACAAGGAAGCAATGATGAGTGCCAACTATGGCACCACAATGGACAAGATCACAGACAACATCTCGAAATGGCTACATCTTCCTCTTTCCATGGCGGGCCGCATTGCGCAAATCAAAATGAACATACTACCCAAGCTGCTATACCTCTTCGTAAACATCCCGTACAACCCTGGCGCCGTGTTTTTCCGCACCCTCAATTCCCAGCTTTCGCGTCTTATTTGGGGAGGGAAACAAGCCAGACTCAGCCTTGCCACTCTTATGCTCCCCTTCCACCTGGGTGGATTTGAAGTACCCAATTTTGAGAGGTATTACGACTGCACACAAGCTCACTTTGCAGTTTATTGGTATCACCCTCCACCATATATGGCTCACCTGGCCGTAGAGGAAGGATATATGAGCCCCATTGTCCCCACTGGATATATTCATACCCATGTCAGTCAGAGGAGTCGTGACCCTTCCACTGTGGACTGCACGGTACAGGCCTGGGACCGCCTTCTCACTGTACTCGGCAATCCACTTGCCTACTCGCCCAACCTTACCTTGCTTAATGACCCAAGGCTACAAGTCACATGTGAAGTAATCTGTCACGTCATGCTCCGTAAATTTAAAATAAGCTGCTGGGGGGACCTTCATGTACAGGGCACATTCCGCACGGCAGAACAGTTCTTCAGGGAGGTGGCCCCTTCCGCTATGGATACCTTTCTATTTACTAGACTGAGGCAAAATGTACGAGCTTTAACTCCCTCTTTCCCCTCTGAACCTGATACGCTTGCTCCACTTCATGCTTTGGTACAATCTGAACCCCCTCGACACGTCATATCCATGCTTTACAAGCACGCGTTGAATGCGCCCAATGTTGCCCCTGCTAGAGCTAGATTGGAATGGGATGGAGACCTAGACTCACCCCTCACGGACGAACAATGGGAAACTAGCTGCACTCAAACACAGGCGATTACCAGCAACAATAGACTGCGACTACTTCATTATAAATTTCTTCACAGGCTCTATCACACACCTGCCAAATTACACAGGTTTCATTTAAGAGATAATGACTGTTGTCTTCGATGCGGCGCCGCTGGAGCCGATTTCATGCATTTAGCGTGGTTTTGCCCCCAAATTGCTGGGTACTGGGATCAGGTATTTGCGGGACTCACGAGCATGCTCAGTGTGACAGTCACCCCCTGCCCACTTATGGCACTATTGGGACTAACGCAATCTGTAGTCACCGTACATAAAGAATTTCTAGCCATGGGCCTGCTGCTTGCTAAGAGCTTAGTTGCGTGCCGCTGGGGCAGAGGCCGCGCCCCCAAATTTAAATGCTGGATTCACTCCCTGACCACATGGCAAGAGAGGTTACATGACTATGCTGAGCTCCTCCCCCTCACTTCACAGCCGAAAGACATATGGGCGCCACTCACGTCTTATCTTCTCAGGTTGAGTGCAGAGGAAGCAGACAGTCAAGCTGGGGAGGCTCTACCCACTGAAATGCTACACACTACATGTAGGAGAGTAGGGTCTGCTATCCTACGGTCACCCCAATTTTTGCTTTTTGCTTCACTGGTTTTCGACTTAATGTGGCTGTGGGCCTGCTAATCAGACCCACAGCCTGCTGTTCTCTCTCTAAATTCACAGACATGTACTATAGGTACATAACCACATTGGTACTGGACTCCTTGTCAGCCCCTGTACAGTGCACTATAGGTGCCCAGGGCATAGGGGTATCCAAGGCCTACCAGGGGCTGAAGCATAACTTTTGCCACCCCTGGCTGGTTCTTAAATTGACACAACTGGCTGATCATTCAGCTGGGGCAAGGTGGTGTAATCACCCCTTGCTTAGATATAGTATACCTATGTCTAAACCTATATCTGGACACATATATACCTATCAGCCACTCCTATAGCAGGCCTTAACAATCCTGGAGGCAGAGTGCTTGGTTTTATGTGAGATAGTGCTCTGGCATGAGCTGAGCCTGTCTGCAGCTTGCGGGACCATTTCCCTATAGCTGTTCCAGTGATACTGCCATACCATATACTCTTAAGTGCATTATAATCCTTACGGTTATTGCAACTCCGGTTTGGCTTTATCAAAACATGTTGTGTTTGGTGTCATACAACGTGGAATGCTACCCCCTCGACGATTCTGGCGATGGGGGCAGCGTCCCACCCCTCCAGGAGGGGAAGACATGTTACTAACTGCAAATGCGGTTAATCCTAACCAGAGCCCCAGCATCACAAAATGGATGCTGCTGCCAGAGACACATGTCTGACCTCCTGCTGCTGACCGAAACTTGGCAGTGGGGGCTTGGACAAAGGGTTTCCTGTCACAGGGAGGTGTCACACCACCCCAGACAGGAGATAGTGGATTGTAGCAGGGAGGGTTGAATGAAACTAGACACTGCCTGGGGCGCACAAGGTGTCTCTGGGCAGATTCCAGTCAAACCGGTTCTGGGGCCATCCAGCCCCAGTACTGGCGGCAAACTGGACAAAGGAAAGGGATGTAACCGCCCCCTTCCTGGGTCCCACCCATAGGAGGGACCTAGCAGGTAATTCAGCCCCCAGATTTGGAATATAGGTGGGAGCAGTGCCAATGTACATCAGATTATCCTGACTTAAACTTATGAAACGAAACTCTGGACCCTTCCACATCCCACTCGACGTGGAAGACTGAAGAATCTCCCTTGTGGTCAAGGAGTGACCACCCTGTGCAAACAGGCACCATCCAGCACCTCAACGTTTGCTTTGTTGCAGTTCCCGCCGGAACTCGAGCAACAGAGATGGACAAGAGCTAGCTATCCTGACTTTCAACAGCCCGATCCACAGTCCATGCAGAGCTGGGACCCGTGGAGGCGACCTGAAGCGTGGGAGCGGCCATCTTGAAGTAACTACGAAGCGCTGACCGTGCAGCACCCGAGGATCCCTTGAAGCTGTGCATTAAAGCGTGAGAAGCTCCAGCCCCGAGCAAATTTTGCACCGAAGCTCACCCCTCTACACTCGACGAGTGCTGAGTGGGGCCCTTCTGCATTTTCCTGCTTGACGCGTTGGTCTGGTCGCTTGCCCATTGGCTAGTGGCCCCAGAACCGACGAACCTTTGAATTTGAACAGCTGATCTGGTTGCTCCAGATTGGCACTCGCTCCCCTGAAAAGGAGCACCCGCTCAGACCTTACTAGTCCGAGTGTTAAGCCATCTTTGAATCCTGCGTGGGTTGCCTTTGCCAAGGCTTGTGGACTCCGATCGTAAAGCCGACACCGCCGACAGCGAGAGCCTTTGTGGGACAGCTCGTGATCCACTCCAGGACATCCTCGGTGCCCCAGAGTCCACGTGGCAGCAGAGACAAGGCACCCGACAACGACCTGATTGCGCCCGACATTGCCTGGTTCCTTCCTGGTTCCTTCCTGGTCACTGCCCAGCGACCCAGACTCTGTCCCCTCTGCTTTCAGGTACCCTTCAGCTTCGATCCACCCTTGGATCGCACCGGACACTTCTCTTCTGGACGACTGCTGCATCTTCATCTTCAGGCACCATCGAACTGCGTGACGAAACCCGACACACTTTGGCACCTATGCACCCGCTTCCTGTGGGTGAGGTAACTTACTAGCGCCGGTGTTCTTACACTGGTACACACCTCTAATGCCTAACTCTAAAGTTTGGTAGTCCTAGACCAGTCGGAAGACTCTTTAATCTGTAAAACGATAACTTTTACGCACCATTGACTTTACATTGGTGCATGCTTGTGCTTTCTACACTGCACCCGAATCCCGCGGGCTACTCCTGTCCTAACTGCTGTTAGTCCACTGTAGTCCAAGCGATTCCCAAGGCTCTAGGCCTTACCCCCGATCGATTAGTGATTCTTATACCGCTTTTTTGATATATGGTTTGAGTGGCCACCGGCCTCATCCAAAAACGTGCAACTTGTATATGTTATATTGTGCTTTGTTTAAACGCTTGTGCTTCATTGCTCATAAAGAGTAGTGGGGATTATTCTGAGAATAAATACATATATTTTTATATTATATAACTTGTGTGGTGTCCTTTCATTTGGTATTACAGGATTGCATATGGTAAAACAGCTTGCTTCACATGCCCTCTTGAGTTAAGCCTTTAAGGCTGCTTAGTCCATGCTACTCCTAGGATAGCTTGTCTATAAGGTTGACTTACAACCATCACCATAAGGGATTGTTTGGACTGATACAAGGTGCCCACAGAACTGTGGACATCATATACCAGGCCAACTTCTCACACTACACCATCTGAGTGAATCCTCATCCGCACACACTCCAAGACCGCTCACCTGCTATTAGGGTTATATATGGATTTGTTGTTTGCCATGCCTGCATACGGAACTGGGCCTTCTTAAGATTTCTGTGTCGAGGTCAGGGCCTAACAGTTCAGACTCCTTACTAGCAACCGGGAGGATGAGTTACGGGAAATGGACAACATCCTTACATCGATCTGTGTACATTTGCTATGCATATATACTGCTTCCGGACTACTATGGACATTTGCTTCCTACGAATCAATCCATGTTATGTAAGGGGGGGAGGGAGGGGTTCGGGTAACTGTTGAATAGCCTTTCAATTTCAGTTTAATGAACAACGCGACACAGCATGGGAAGATGGTTTTAATTTGCTTTCTAACGCTCAACGTCATTATTCGAAGTTCTTGCATTGATGTACCATGCTTTATGAATCAAAAAAGGGTTTTGAAACTTTAAAAAAAAAAAAACTTGGGCCATGGAATGTCAAAAATCTTTTTTTGTATAATGTGTACAATAGGAAAAATTATGCTGCCGCAGACTCAGAGATTATAACTAACCTGAGGAATCCGTACCCATTCATAGCAGAGATACCACTATTAAATTTTGGGGAGATTTTAATATATCCTCAAACCTTCAGTTCTAATTAGAGATATAGCTTAGAGATGAAACTGGCCATCGTGGCATTCTCCAGCAGCAAGGAGCTTGTATTCAATCCACCCCCAAGGTTGCTCTTTAATTGATAGATCTCTCTCTCTCATGCAAATTGAGAAC
Source organism: Lissotriton helveticus (assembly GCF_964261635.1). NCBI lineage: Eukaryota > Metazoa > Chordata > Amphibia > Caudata > Salamandridae > Lissotriton > Lissotriton helveticus. The sequence continues at coordinate 1,342,700,214 of NC_136061.1, read as the reverse complement.
GTGTAATGGCCATACTACCTCGATTTAAAGAGGCAATCCACATTTAGAAGGGGACTTTATAGAAGCAACATCGACTATTTTCTCTTAGATTTCTACTCGTGGCCTGCGCTGATTAAGATGAGGGTCTGGGACAGATAAGAAAATGACCACTTTCCCCTGCTTTTAAATCTTGAGGGTAGCCTCGTTTTAGCAGATCTGGCCAAAGGGGCATTGGCTGCCACCAACTACAGGAGAAACGTCAGATGGGATAGTATTACTTCAAATCCTGATGCTCTAAGCCAAATATATACTTATTTGGAGCCCTTTTTGGCATCAATGAATGACCACGATCTTAACCCCCTGGATGTAATAAAGCTCCACATCGATTCTTTCACAGCTCTCAGGAGCACTTGTTTAACAAATCTATAACAAATTCAAATCACATGCATATTAATTGCTCTTGGTATAATAAAGATTGTAAAGAGAGGCCAATACCTCCCTGGTTGAATTTATTAAAAATGGCCATCGATCTCTAATCCAGGTACAAAGCAATTCTCAAAAACACTAAGATAACCTGGGACATTCAAATATGGGGTAATGGCTTGGAAGCCATTTGTATCAAAAGCCAAGCCACTTTTTTGCATATATTTAGAGGCAGACACAATGAGACCTGAAGCTAACATCTTACACATGGACATGGACTGGGTGGTCCATTTTCAATCGCTTTATGGTAAGGGCAAACAACCAATTTAGAGCTAGATCTGCTTGCTCAGAAATTGTCATCTGAGATCCAATCTAGCCTGATCTTTGGCCCTGGCATGAGTCCATAAATTGGTATTCACCCTGACTGAGACACAGCAGGCTATCTCTGAACTGAAAGCTGGAAGGAGCCGGGCAGGATAAGCTCCCCAGTCATTGGTTCAAATCTGCGCCAGAGATCTGGTCACCATACTTAAATCGTATTTGCAATACCATCGCGGTAGTCGCACCAACACAAGATTCCTGGAAGGAAGCAGAAAGAGATTGGTTCGGGTAAACTATTGCCCAATTGCTTGATAGATATAGCCCAGAAGATGTTCTGAAAACTAGACCTTAGCTATTTAAATACTAAGCTGGAAGAAAACAATACTCTGTCCCCTTTTCAGACAGAATTTCACCCAAAAATAAGTACTGCAGATCAAGTTTTTAGGTTCTTGATGCTGAGGTGGAAAACCGTAGATCTCAAAGAAGGGAGCTTTCATGTAGCATTCGTGGACCTCAAGGCTGCCTTCAATATGGTCCCCAGAGACAATTTCTGGGCAGCCTTAGAGACATGGGTATCCCTACTGTGTTTTTCGAAATCATTGTGTGACTCTACACCGGAAACTAAGATGGGGCCCGAGGGCAAATTAACAGATCGCATAACAGTAGATAAAGGTGTTAAACAAGGATGTGTTCTTGCCCCAATACTCTTTCTACTTTTTAATAACAGGGGTGTCAACTTCCTAATGGGATGCATAAACAACTCCCTAGCCCTGGGAGGTGTCAAGATCCCGGCATTGTTAGATGCTTATGATACCCTCTTGATGGAGCAAGGATTCGCACGTAAAGCGACTTGCTTGTATTCATGAACCTCGATTAACACTAATTAATTAATCAACCTGTTTGTCTTATTAATTTGCCCCTTCTCCGACATTTTGTGGGTGTCCGAGAGAAGCTTGCTTATGTGTTCTCTAATCCTAATACGCTTCCTACTTAAAATGGCTGCTGCTACGCTGGAACTTCTTCTGCGCATGCGTTGGTCATACCCATGTGACGTGACGCACTCGCAGTCTTGGTGGGAAAACTCTTTGCACTTGCGCAGTAGAACTAAGATGGCTGCTTTGCGTTCTCACATGCCTGAAGCTTGCATTGCTGCTTCTGTCAAGCTGTTTGTTCTGCCTAAACCATAACGCTACAGTTTATTATGAAGTAATGGGCATAGAGTAGAAGTTCATGGTATACAGTGTATTCATTTTTTCTGTGTTCTAAAACTGTTTCTTTTCCATTTCATGGCACAATACGAAATCTGGCCTATTATCCCTTGCTGCACTCCATCTTGCTTGAAACTGAGTCCGCGCAAGATCTGCAAGTCTCCACAGCAATGACCTTTGAAAAGTTGCCAGATGGAAACTCCAGCCAAGATGCGCCTGGGAAGACGACATTTTACCTAGCCAGAAAGGCTGAACTGTACCCAAGTTTCAAAAAAGGTATACAATGTTAAATTCACCATTGTTAGGTGTAAAGCATATGTCATGATGACTCGAAATTCAATGGGCGTACTCGACATGCAAATTAAGAGCCTGTGAAAGTTCAAATTTTAGGTGGTGTGATGACCTGTCCTTCTTTCTTGTCCAATCAAAATTGGGGATCCTTACACTGGCAACATTGGGGGGTGGTACACTGACCTGGAAAATAGTATAACTAGCGTAGGATTAGCTAGAGAAATTGTCCGAGTTGTCAGAATAGCTGACCTGGCACTGACCCAACGCACTCAATAGCTGATCGAGAACAGAGGTGCTGCGGAGCACTCTGTCCGAAATTTCACAGACCCAATCGGGGTTTTGGGAACCTTAATTGCTGCCGAAGCACTTTGCTGGGGAATTCGATAACCCAATCGGGGTTTTGACTGATAGCTGCAGAGAGGGTGTAGGGCAGGCGTTGCAACTGAACTGCGGGTGCTGGTCTCAACTTTGGTGGTCCGGTCCTGATCCAAATCTGGTTTTCCTGTCCTGTCTTTGACTTGCATCTTGCTGGCCTACTGGTGTTTGCAACTTCGGGGTTTTCGGGGGTGACCCGTGGCCAGGGTTAGTCTTCACAACGTTCTAGGTAAATATAAATCTGTGAGGGAAACCTAATTGCGTCTTTTTATTGCTCTTCCCTTAATCTTGCTGAAGTCACAATTGCATATGTTCTTTTCTTTCCCTTCCTTTTGTGACGAAATACCAAGTCGCGAGCTTGTCAGTATTAGTGTGTTCCCTTATCTCCCCACATCCTTAGTCTTGGATATTAAATACTGTTTACCTTTGAATAAATAGGTGTTCCTTTTCTTTACCCTCCCTTTACTGAAAACTAAAGTGGTTATTCTGAATTATTAGAGTGTTCCATTTTCTTACCCATCCTATAGCTACATGGTAAATTCAGTTTCGTCATTAAAGTTTCATGTTCCCTCTTCTTACCCATCCCTTAGGAAACAATAAACCGTGACATTCTAGCATGTCCCTTATTTTTCCCGTCCTTTAGAAAATACAATTTCAAGTCTGAATTCCTAGACGTTTATTTCAGTATGCTCCTTCTTCTTACCTTCTCTTTAGAACTCTAAATGGTTGGCATAATCTATCTTTTACATGGTTATACGCTTTTCATGATTCTGATTATGGATAGCCTGCTTTCTGTAAACCTTATGCTTACTACAATTGATGAAGATTAGATAACGGTTTTCAAAACTTCCTGAGTCTGAAGGTATTATATGAGTACACATGTTATTGTAGTATTGACTGCTTATCTTTTCAGCTAACACCCTAATCCATTGTGGTCATAGGGACCGGTGACAAGGATTGGTAAGTTGGTAACATAGGACTTAGTTAGAATTCAATTACTGGTAGTAGAGTGTAGGTTACCCGATTAAGTAAAAGTGAAAAATTGATGTATGGGCCCAAGTGTGCATAGTGGTAAAATAATAGTCGGGTGACCTGCGCGCTCTATCAGTAATTTTCTGGTAGCAGAGGATGGTTATGGATTAGTTAAGATAGGTAGGTAGGTTATTTGTTGCTAACTGTAAACATGTAATTGCTGCTAAATGAGAGTATTGATCGATCAAATGTAGAATTGCTTTGAAATGTTATGAAATGTTTTGAAAATTAAACTGAGATGCTGCTATATTGATTTATGTATTAACAAAACCTGTTGGTGATTGTTATATGTTTGTCTGGAATCCCCGGGGGCAGAATAGCGGGTGGTAAGGAGAAGCTACATCGCAGTGAGGTCACTTACTTGCAGGAAAGTTAGTGCATGGTTGTGCAGAACTGGAAGCACTAATTAGGGTTTTTCCGTATGAATAAATGATAGCAAAGAGTTCGCTGGCAAAACTTCTATTGTGATATAACCTAGTAAGGGTCACATGGAAGGAGTAGCAGGTTCGTCTGAGCTTGATTGATAGCAAAGGGTTCGCTGGTGAAACTTTGGGCTTAGTATATATCCCCGTGTGGATGAGTCTCAAGGAGTAGCAGGTTCTCTATTGTTTGTGTGAAGGGTAGGCAGAATGGATCTATCCGCAGTATATGAAAAGTAAACAGAAGGGGTTTACTTGCAGTGAAATAAATCTTTTCTTTCTAGACACTCGAGTACAGTGGCAAATGTTTTTGCGTTGTAAATTAAACAAAGCACTTGCACTTTAAAAGGTAGAAATTGAGTTTTCCGTTACCTTGTGAAGGAGGGAGTCAGTTGCGAAGCTGCTCTGACATCACTCAGTGCCGCGCTGGTATTAGTCGACGAGACAGCGGGCGTGAAACTGAGAAAGCATTGTAAAGGAGGGGTGAGCTCAGGAGCGTGGGAACTCGTCTCACAAGAAAAGCCGCGCACCCATTGGTTGAAATTATTTTGAAATCGCATTGTTGGTTGGTTGCCGAAAATTAAAAGACGCGTTCGTATTGGAAGTGATTGTCTTCCCAAAGATGTACTATGTGGGGAAAATCATTGGAATCACTGGAAAGACTAATGAATTAGTGCGTACTAAAAGAGAAAGTGTTGGTGAAATAGTAGGTGATATTTTTAGTGCATTGATACCTACAGTGGGAGTGGCTCTGAATACACACAGAATTTGCAAATTGTCAACAGTAGTGGATAGACTATAGACTGACACTGATGGAGGGTTCCTGATGGTCAATACCGAATTGGTTGCGATCAGATCAATGTTTTTACAAAATATACTTGCTCTTGACACATTATTGGCAAAAGAGGGCGGAGTCTGCAGAATGTTGAAAGCGCAACATTGTTGCACTTACATACCAGACAAAAGTGTGGAAATTAAAAGGTATGTGAGAAACATTACAAATTTGGAAAAAGAGCTTAAACCACTTGAGGTTGACAGTGCCTGGAAGAGACTTACTGATGGTCTCTCTGCCGTAGGTAGTTGTTTCTCTAACCTAGGTAAAAGTCTTGTGAGCAAAATACCGATGCCAATAGCGGGAATACGTTTATTAGTGTTTATAATATTAATTTGCTGCAAATGTCGAAAGCACAAAAAGAAATATTCTGTGAATAGGCGAGGAGTGAAAAGAAATGTCGATGAACTTGAATTAGAAGAGTTGAATAGTCAGATTTACAACAGAGTGAAACATTCTCATCCTAATAGAGATCCTGAGAAAAAGCTAAATAGAAAGTTTGAGTAGATGGAAATGGGTGAAATGTAAAAAGTTGGCATCTGGTTCCATTAATTATGATGATATAAAATATCATCAAAGAGGGGATTGATGGAGCAAGGATTCGCACGTAAAGCGACTTGCTTGTATTCATGAACCTCGATTAACGCTAATTAATTAATCAACCGGTTTGTCTTATTAATTTGCCCCTTCTCCGACATGTTGTGGGTGTCCGAGAGAAGCTTGCTTATGTGTTCTCTAATCCTAATACGCTTGCTACTTAAAATGGCTGCTGCTACGCGGGAACTTCTTCTGCGCATGCGTCGGTCATACCCATGTGACGTGACGCACTCGCAGTCTTGGTGGGAAAACTCTTTGCACTTGCGCAGTATAACTAAGATGGCTGTTTTGTGTTCTCACATGCCTGAAGCTTGCATTGCTGCTTCTGCCAAGCTGTTTGTTCTGCCTAAACCATAAAGCTACAGTTTATTATGAAGTAATGGGCATAGAGTAGAAGTTCATGGTATACAGTGTATTCATTTTTTCTGTGTTCTAAAACTGTTTCTTTTCCATTTCATGGCACAATACGAAATCGGGCCTATTATCCCTTGCTGCACTCCATCTTGCTTGAAACTGAGTCTGCGCGAGATCTGCGAGTCTCCACAGCAATGACCTTTGAAAAGTTGCCAGATGGTAACTCCAGCCAAGATGCACCTGGGAAGACGAACTTTTACCTAGCCAGAAAGGCTGAACTGTACCCAAGTTTCAACAAATGTATACAATGTTAAACTCACCATTGTTAGGTGTAAAGCATATGTCATGAGAACCCGAAATTCAATGGGCGTACTCGACATGCAAATTATGAGCCTGTGAAAGTTCAAATTTTAGGTGGTGTGATGACCTGTCCTTCTTTCTTGTCCAATCGATATTGGGGATCCTTACACTGGCAACATTGGGGGGTGGTACACTGACCTGGAAAATAGTATAACTAGCGTAGGTTTAGCTAGAGAAATTGTCCGACTTGTCCGAATAGCTGACCTGTCACTGACCCAACGCACTCAATAGCTGATCGAGAACAGAGGTGCTGCGGAGCACTCTGTCCGAAATTTCACAGACCCAATCGGGGTTTTGGGAACCTTAAGTGCTGGTGAAGCACTTTGCTGGGGAATTCGATAACCCAATTGGGGTTTTGACTGATAGCTGCAGAGAGGGTGTAGCGCAGGCGTAGCAACTGAACTGTGGGTGCTGGCCTCCCCTTTGGGGTCTGGTCCTGATCCAAATCTGGTTTTCCTGTCCTGTCTTTGACTTGCAGCTTGCTGGCCTACTGGCGTTTGCAACTTCGGGGTTTTCTGTCCTTAACTGACCCGTGGCCAGGGTTAGTCTTCACAACGTTCTAGGTAAATATAAATCTGTGAGGGAAACCTAATTGCGTCTCTTTCTTGCCCTTCCCTTAATCTTGCTGAAGTCACAATTGCATATGTTCTTTTCTTTCCCTTCCTTTTGTGACGAAATCCCAAGTTGTGAGCTTGTCAGTATTAGTTTGTTCCCTTATCTCCCCACATCCTTAGTCTTGGATATTAAATACTGTTTACCTTTGAATAAATAGATGTTCCTTTTCTTTACCCTCCCTTTACTGAAAACTAAAGTGGTTATTCTGAATTATTAGAGTGTTCCATTTTCTTACCCATCCTATAGCTACATGGTAAATTCAGTTTCGTCATTATAGTTTCATGTTCCCTCTTCTTACCCATCCCTTAGGAAACAATAAACGGTGACATTCTAGCATGTCCCTTATTTTTCCCGTTCTTTAGAAAATACTATTTCAAGTCTGATTTCCTAGACGTTTATTTCAGTATGCTCCTTGTTCTTACCTTCCCTTTAGAACTCTAAATGGTTGGCATTATCTATCTTTTACATGAATATACGCTTTTCATGATTCTAATTATTGATAGCTTGCTTGCTGTAAACCTTATGCTTACTACAATTGATGAAGATTAGATAAAGGTTTTCGAAACTTCCTGAGTCTGTGGTTATTATATTTAATATTGTAGTATTGACTGCTTATCTTTTCAGCTAACTCCCTGATCCATTGTGGTCATAGGGGCCGGTGACAATCATTGGTAAGTTGGTAACATAGGACTTAGTTAGAATTCAATTACTGGTAGTAGAGTGTAGGTTACCCGATTAAAAAATTGAAAAATTGATGTATGGGCCCAAGTGTGCATAGTGGTAAAATAATAGTCGACTGACCTGCGCGCTCTATCACCCTCTTGGTGTCAAAAACTCCCAAAGACTTGGAACTACTACTAGAAAGATTCAACCTGTTTTGTACTACTAATGGGCTAGCCATAAAAGTTGATAACACAAAACCTATGGCTAATAATCTCCACAAACAATTTCGAGAAACAATTAGACGAGGAGGAGCTAATCTGGAGAAAGTCTCAAACTTCGACTACCTGGGTATACGTATGTCAGGTCCCTGCTCATGCAACAGCCAAATAGTCAAGAATGGGCTACTTCTTAATCATAGGACTGCTGCCACGTCGACTTTTTGCTAAGAAATAAACTTTTCATCCCATGTCACCACTGTTGGAAATTTGGAGAGCCCAAGCCGTGGCTGCTGCTACTAATGGCTCCGAACTCTGGGGCCATAGCAATGTGAAATAGCTAGGGATTGCTGAAAATAGCTTATTTTGGTCAGCACTTAGACTTCCCCCAAAGTACACCCTGGGTTTTCCATAGAGTTGACCTAAATGTTCTCTCAAGTGATGCCACAGTGAGATTAAAATGAATCTTATATTGGTTGAGATTATGGCTAGTCCCTGAGCTGAAAAGCTTTAGGATCGGATTAAAGGATATTCTCCTAACCCCCAGAAGAGTTAAAACTTTGCAGTGGCTAAGCTACATTAAGCAATCTTTTTTTGCCCTGGGGGCTTCTGATCTTTGACAATGCCAAGAGGGTATCTCTGCTTCTTCCGTAAAAAGAGTCAAAGGCGCTTTCTGGACTAATGAGTGGAGGAAGATACTGACATCCACTAGTAGTGGCAGCCTATCTGACTTCCTGTTAAACTGCAAGTGTAAACCAATATTTAAAACCTAACTGGACGAGATTGACTCACCATTTACTAGATCCTTGTATATATAATTTAGGCTGGATATTCTGCCACTTGCATCTTTCACCTGTAGATGGAGGACCCACACAGAAAGTAGCACAACCTGCTCGGCTTGTGTAGAAGCCCAGGAGACAGATGCTCATCTACTTATTTTTGCCCAGCATATACCAAACAAAGAAGACGCTGGATTGTAACCTTATGTAGACTTCTTGGAACACGGTTACACATACAAGCTCTGTGGATGTTCAGGTCAGCACCAGGTCCTGTGTGGTCTATTCTAGAAACACAATTTTTGGAAGCAGTCTGGCCTGTTCGCACCAGGACAATTAAACAAACGCTAGGATTCACACACTGAGTAATATCATGATAGTTGCCATTGTACATCCTTGCCCAGCTGACTACTAAATATAAACTGCCAAGAACCTTTGAATTTTATAACAAAATGATGTTTATACAGAGTTCTGCTATTAAAATCGTGTTTTCCATTTTTAAATTTGATCTTCTGTAGAGGTAAAATTTTACATTGTGGTCCTTTTACCTGGAAAATATGTATCTTGTATTCACTTGATTAATATCACAATGAGCTTTCTATTTTGTATTGCTTTTATTGTCGCTGACTGAAATAAAGTATTTAAGCTGAACTGATACAGTACAAATAAAGAACACCATGGAAAAAAAATTCCACTTCTATTTTATAAAACAGGTAACACACAGACTGAGGAAGAAGCTGTGTACCTAATTCAACTTTTAAAGACCCACATTTCTTTAGCTACAATTGCAAACAAATTAGAGGCCCTGTTAACTGTGGCCTACTGACTTAACCTAAGACATGAGAATAAATATAAATATGTATTAATGTGTTTGCTTTTGAAGAAGCATCTATATGTCTCCAGTGCTTAGAATCGGCTTGCCAACAGCTACCCAGGACGTGTGTGGGAGTGGACATCCACAGGTAAGTTACCAGTTACTACAGTGCTGTAAATAAAGACTGCCACGCAGAAATTGCCGACCCCTACCGCTGAATGTCTGCAGGAGTCTGATGCACTTATTCAGGACTTTGTTGTCTCAGGAGCGTTCAATACAAACTATATAATAACCATATTGCAAACAAAAATTAGATGAGGGTGTGCTTTACCGCTAGACCTGTCCTGCTCAGCCTGCTTGTGAGGCTAGCAAACATTTCATGCTATTTGTCTCTAGTTCGTTTTGACTACAATGTACATACAGTCATACAGGTAATATTTTAAGGCATACACACTGCAGAAACATAGTAGAATTGTGAAACTGAAGAAACGCAGACCTTGACATTGGTTATGAAGAAGCCAACCCCATTGCTCTGTTTTATATATATATGTTGTGGACTACCTATAGTCATCATAATTGTCTCTGTGTCAAGATGTAGGAACCTTTTCTGTACTATGGACTAGGAATCCCTGAGTTAATGTGCCTGCCTGTTTTGGGAGACAGGAGCAATCATTTTATTATTGCACACATCACTTTTTTTTTTTTAACTCTTTATTCACAGCTGTATCATCAAAACAATTACAGTATAAGAAACATCTGCAGTACATCAGCTGGTATTTTCTATTTCCCCCCCCCCAACCACAACAACCCACTTTGTCATGTTGGTTCCTAAACGAGGAGCCATCTACACTACAGGTGGTCTAACCACGGTGTATAACACATCTTGTTCACATGTCTGTAGTCGTATTCAGTAGTATCGTGGGATCTTAACAAGAGGTTAACTCATCTTCCTTCCCCCACCCTCCCTCTCCCCCATACATTCCCATCCCTCCCCGTCTCCTGGTGATCCGTGCAATTCTCTTCATCTGAGCTCAGGTTGTACTGGCTGTCACGTAACATAATAAGTGGTGTGTCCCGAAATGTCGTAAGGCCCGTGGGGGCCACCAAGTCTCACCTCTACAGTCCCGACTCTCACCCTCTAACCCTGAGAGCCAAGCCCAGGTGCCGGGGCTAGATCTATATCTTCAAGTGCTATGAGCATGACCTCCCAATCCTGGGATATGGGATATTTTCTGTGTCCCCGCATTTCCTCCTTCCTGAGGGCCGCTCCCTCTGCTCTGCCCCACTTCAGTACCTCTGATTGCCATGTGTGTATTCCCGGTGCCCTTGGAGATTTCCATCTCATTGTTAATGCCCGTATTGCCAGTAGCATGGCAAAGTCCAATAATTTCAGTCGGGCTTTCTGCGGTTTAGGCCGTCTGCGCAGCCATAGGAGACAGGGCAGTGCCTCGACCGGTACCGGTAGGTTTGTGACCGTATGGAGCACCCGGCACACTTCTGACCAGTACTCCCGGAGCCTCGTGCAACTCCAGATCATAGGGAGAAACCCAGCGTCATCCTCTCCACAACACGGGCATCTATGGGGGGCGTCCGGGAACAATTGCACACATCACTTAATGAAGGTTATGTTGGAAGCTTTGCTGTGATGATCTTCCAATAGATGGAGTTGCTAGGTGTGCTTAGCAGCGGGTGCTGTAATGACCTGAGATGGGTCCTTCATGCTCAGGCACAAGATCCTGAATGAACTTGACGAAGAAATGTGGGCTTATGGTCTCAGACCTCAATAGGTACTTCTGGCGCATGCTATCACAGTTTTGTGTCATTTGCATATCCTTATTCCTGTCAGCCTCTCACACGTATATAGACGTCTCTTTCATTAGCTATTCTGAGGTTGGCTCATGGCTAGAAAAACATCTTAGGAAAGCGAGGGATCCTTCTACACCCATCATTGGAGATACGTCTAAACAGTAGGGATGAGCTGGCACAAGCAGGCTGCCAAGCAGGCTAGAGCACCGAATAGGCTGCAAGAGCTGTAGAGTCAAATGCATACCAGGCTGAAGCCCTAGTAGTTATGAAGCAGACTTAGCCACTTTCTGGGCTAATGCTGTTTGAAAGGTCGTGTAGCAGCGAGCAGGAGAGGCTAGTGCCTCTGCAAATCCATTAGGAACCAGGGATAGAATAAGTAACATTTTGATACACTGGAGACCTGGGAGGCTGGATCGGATCCGTCATTCCAAGCTAGCTCCTCTGAAAGGCTGGTAGGATGGACTGGAGAAGCCAAGCCCGAGTCCAGCTTATAGTTTGCCCATCAACCAAACACAAGACCACATGTTTGTGACGGCCATTCTGAGACCCGGCATTCAGTCTCCCATCCCATTCCATCTCTGAAATACTTAACTCACCTGTCCCCCAGATGATGGAAAATCAAGGAAGCCTGTGATATCACAGAAATTACTTCTAGCACAGTGCCAATATCATACTGGCATGATATGCCTACCCGGGATCACATCCGTCTTAGACAGTAGATGTACCAACTTAAAGGCATCGAGGTGCAACAGAACTCCTGCCAGGAAAGAAGCCCTGGCAGCATCTTCCAGGCACCTACTAGGTTTTCTGCCTGGCAACAAAATGAAAGCATGTAATCACTTATCTATCACTTTGCTTCCTCACACAGCAGCATGTTTTTCCCGTGGCCAATCTGCTCAGCCTCAGACATTATTCAGAGACAGGACAAAAGTCAGTTTGCCACAATAGGTACAGAGCAGAGTAAGGGAGGGATGCTAGGGTAGTCCTGGGCAAGAGTAAATGACGGGAGAGTAAAAATGGGTGCAGGCAGTAGGAAAATCCTTTTCAGCTGCCAGAGGCACAGTCATGACTTTGTCAACTGAACATGTCACGCCTGAGGGGGAAGGAATGCGGGTAACAGCCATGATGTTACTGATAAAGTCACACTCATTAATGCATGAGCAGGCATAGAGGGAAAGGAAGTCAGTAGACCCAGACATTTACTCAGAATTTTTTTTATATGGACCTCTGGGTCATCATCTCCTCTTGGAGCGAACAAAAGAGTACTTGGCCACAGAAATTATGGGCCATATTACCAACAAACTGCGATAAACATCGCAGAGCGCGCTGAGCGCGAATAGTTTTATCGCCGGCTATCGCAGGAATATTTCGCCACGCTAACGCTGCATTAGCAAGATATAGCGCTATGGCTTTAAATATTCCAGCAATAGCGTGAAAAACGGCCAGACATTGCTGAAAAACCAGTGAACATCTGGCAATACGACAAAATGCTTGCTGATGCGGCCATGTGGCCCCTGTCTCGCTCTGCTGAGACCAACCACCCCGTGGCTCATACACAGAAAATTAATATAGCTATGCTCTGTGATCATCTTGATACCTCTCGCCCCTCACTCCCTTCAGAAATTGAATCAGCCGTGAGCTCATTTAACTCATGGATCGAAGAAGGTGTTGCTCTTTCAACCAAAATAGGTCGCGTCTGCAGAGTTCGCTCCTCCCCCTCTAAACCTTGGTTCTCCAATACTCTTCGCGATCTTAAATCAGGCTGCAAAAAACTCGAAAGACGTTGGAGACAAGCTTATCTCCCTGAGGCCAAGAAAGAACTAAGAATAGCTCAAAAGAAGTATTATGCTGCAATTAAAGTGGCAAAAAGCTCATACTATGACGGGCGCATTACCAAGGCCAATAACAATAGCGGAGAAATCTTTGCTATTGTCAAAAGCTTTGTCTCTCCCTGCGCCGCTCAACCTCTTTTAGCCTCATCGGCAAAATGGTGTGAAGAACTCTCTGTGTTTTTTGTGGAAAAAATTGATAAAATCCAAGATGATTTGCTTACTGTATGTAGCAATTTTCCAGCCTCCATGATTATTCCTTCTCCCACTATGCCTATTGCTATGGATCAATTTGCCCTCTTCACTCCAGTGAACACAACAGAGGTTGTGAAAATTCTGGCCACCTTACAATCGGGTTCCCCCGCTGACCCCTGCCCAGCCAGAGTCCTTGCGGGCCTGGCTGATATAGTCGGTCAAGAGGTGACACATATTGTGAACCTCTCTCTCTCCAGCGCCAATGTGCCAGCATGCTGGAAACAGGCAAAATTGCTACCACTTCTCAAAAAAAATGGCCTAGATCCAAAGACCCCCGCCAACTTCCGGCCCATATCTTTATTGCCAGCTCTGACAAAGATATGTGAAAAAGTTGCATTCTCACAGCTGGACAAATTTGTTGAAAACTCTCAAGCTCTTCACCCTGCGCAATCAGGTTTTAGAGCTGCTTTCAGCACAGAGACGGCCCTAGTCGAGGTCTCTGAGGCTATCCGTGAGTGTTTGGACGGAGGTGGCAGAGCGGCGCTGATTTTATTGGACCTCTCTGCCGCCTTCGATACGGTCCCTCACTCCCTTCTACTTACCAGACTAGCAGCCATAGGCATAACTGGCCCAGCTCTCGGTTGGCTAACATCTTTTTTAAATAACAGGTCCCAGCAAGTGTGGATGCTGCCTTTCTCCTCCTCTCCCAAAAAACTTTCTACTGGTGTACCACAGGGCTCCACCTTAAGCCCCCTGCTTTTTAATGTATACATGACCCCCCTCATCTATCTTGCGGAACAGCTAGGAGCCAAAATTATGGCCTACGCCGATGACACTCAGCTCTTGTTTACATGGCCCAAAAACAACTCGGACACGTCAAGAGTTCAATTCTGTTTATCATCGGTTTTCCGCTGGCTGGCCCTGGCTCAACTCAAATGTAATGAGAGCAAATCTGAAATTTTGCTGTACGGCTCCTTTCCAGTCAACTTTTATGACTCTCTCTGGCCCACCGACTTTCCTAGCCCCAAATCCACAGATGGACCTGCAAAAAACCTAGGAATTTGGTTTAGCAACAATCTCAGATTTGAAGACCACTTGAAAAAACTCACTGGAATCTGCTTCTCCACTCTCAAAACTTTGCGCAGATTTCTTCCTTTGCTTCCGAGACCAGCCAAGGAGATGGTCATTCGCGCCCTGATATTATCCAGATTGGATTATGCGAATGCTCTCTACTGTGGACTTCCAGCCTATCTGATTCACCGCCTCCAAGTCATTCAAAACGCTGCGGTCCGGCTGCTGTTTAACATACCCAGAAGATCTAGCGTCCGCCAACCGCTCAGAGATCTTCATTGGCTCCCAGTGGCTCAAAGGATCCTATTCAAGATCCTTGTGTTAGCATACCGAGCACTACACTTAACAGGCCCAACCTATCTGAGAAAGAGATTCTCCCTCTATGCTCCCAACCGCCCTCTCAGATCAAGTAATCTTCACCAAATGACGGTACCAAAGTTCAAATATAGCAGGCTCGGTGGACAATCCATCTCTGTTAGAGCAGCGAGAGCTTGGAATACCCTGCCTCTGCAGCTGAGAACAGCCCCGTCCATCATGGCATTCAGGAAAGGCTTAAAAACCCACCTTTTTAACATCACTGCCTAATGGCTGTTTCTCTTCTACATTTATTGTGATCTGTCCCCTTCTCTTCCGCGCCAGGATACTATACTATTTAGTAACAGAGCGCGCTACAAAAGCCTCTATAATAATAATAATAATAATAATAATAACCCCATAACCCACCTCCCATTATATGCATGCCTAAGTAGGGATTTTAACAGGTGTAACTTTCAGGCAATATTCGCGGTTAGCGCGAGTTATGTTTTGCTCTGCGGGACTTGGTAATAGGGGGAATGTGAGTTACCAACTGTTTTCAGTCGCTTTGATGTTGGGAACGCCCATTCTGCTTGTCATTAGCAATGTTTATCGCTGACATGCAAAGCAGTATGGAAACGGGCGCTATTGGCAGTAAGCTGTCGCTAACAGCTGTTAGCGACAGCTTGTTGATTGGGCGATAGAAATAACGCCGCTTTAGCGGCAGAAAGTGCCGCTAAAGCGGCGTAATTGCCCTTGCTAATATGCCCCTATGTTTTTTTGAGAAGGAAATATTATCTTCATGGTAGATGGGTGTGTAACACTGGCCTGAGTTGCCCAGCTGTGAATAAATCTTGTATTAAAATCAACCCAAGTAATTACCAGTGGCTAAGATTAATTCAAGCATTCTACCAATAACTTTTTTAGGTCTCGCCTATGCAGCGCGTATGCGCTGTTAGAAGGGGACCTCATGTAATTGATTCCGTTTTTGCCCTAAAAACGTGCACACGTTGCATTGCTTAGGATGCAACGCATGCACGTTTGGCGATTCCCTTGCGGGAGCGAGCGGCGCCACATTGTAGCAATTATTGTGCTCACTCCAGCAAGGGAAACGCTGCGCTTCCCTGCTCTCGGCCAGCACTCCCCCACTTGTTTTTTTTGTATTGGAGACTCCAGCAGGTCTCCTCGGGTTTCAGGTTCGTCCACTTTAACATCTGCGATTTCATTCGTGCTTTTCAAACTCTACTCCTCTGAGCAAAAAATTAAACAATTAAACAGGAATGGTGCTTACTTTACCGTTGACTGTCGACAGGTCGTGCAGATCCTTCAGTCGCTTTTGTTGTCTCTTACTACGATCTGCTTACTTGGAGAGCCTTTCTTTGTGTCTGTCATTGGCATCACACACCATGTCACAGGGCTTTAAACTGAGTGAGCCAATTAGAACTTTTGTAGACAGTGTTTCACTATGGGGAGCTTGATTGAGATGCCAAGCGGCATTGTAGGACTTGTAGTAAGTTCGATCCGTGAGACATGTTCAACTTCTGGGCGCCATTATCACAACTATTAATTTTCTCTGAACTTTCGGTGGACACATTATTCCTATAAGGCATAAAACTGCAGGTTTGAGATATTTGTTAAGGAGCCATATTCAGGGAGTGTTCTATTTGTTTTACTCATGAAAAATAGAAGGATTTTGCCTGTTTATAAATTGTGGATCTCCGTCATTTCATTAAAGCCATTGGTCACTGTGTTGAAGCCAAGTATTAGATAAGCCTCATTTTGTGTCAGCATTCTTTCCATTCTGCCTTCTTTAGGATCTGTTTGTATGACTGTCAGTACTGTACAATTTAAAACATTTTTGGAATGCTTTTTATCAATGAAATAATTAATTAGTGGAGCTGATACAACTTTCCAACATATCCGTGATTTGTGCTGGGTGATTCTTTGACGAATTACTGGATTAGTTTTGTGAACGTATAATTTGCTACATGGGCTTTTTCTTTTGACGGTGAAGGGCGTTTTTATGAGATCGCTTAAAACGTGCTTTGAGATGATGTGCCTTAGTAGTAATCTGTGCCTGGCCCCTTCGTTGTAGAGCCCAACATGTTGTTGAGGCTTCTGGGGGTCTGTAGGATGTGCACAAATTGCGGTTGACCAGAAAAAGAAGTACCCGCTATTAATGCCTCCTCAAATCATCTAGCACAGGTTTGACCTGGGCAGGGCCCAGATAGGCAGGGGCCTACTCAGCTGGCCAATAGTAATTACTCCAGTTCAAGCAGGACAAGGTGTGGTGCTGTACAGTGTCCTTGAGGTTCACATCAACTTTTTAAAACATGATTGCTTATAAGGTCCCAAAGGCGGGACCTATTGGCTATGCAAATGCTTGTTGTATACTTCTGATGGAGCAAGGTTTGGTGGAAAAGAGACTTGCTTGGATGCAATCCACTCGTTTAACTAATTAACAAAGCTATTAATAAAAATGTCGTGAATAACTAATACGCACCACATGAACACGCAGGTTAGTGAAGCTTGCGTATGTGTGTACTAATGTGGATAACAATGAAGATGGACTAATACCGCTTTAAACGAGGAACTTTTGTGCGCATGCGTCAAATGCATCTACGTAGTATGACAAACTTACGTATGGAGGGAAATTCTGGCGCATGAGCAGAAGATACTAAAATGGAGTCTTGAAGACTCACGTGCATGGCATCTGCTTACTTGATACGAAAACAAGCTATTTGACTAATGCTAATGTGGGAAAAATATTAATAAATATAGGGGAATAGAGTAGAGGTGGGTGATATACAGTGTGACCACTTTATTTGTGAAAGTAATATTTGTCTTTGTGCGTATTTGGTCCTCTCTCGCATAACTGAATTAAGTTGAGTGACGCGAAGTCCGTGCATGCCCACTGAGTGAAGCCATGAAGGCCATGACTGTGCATTTGAAACGGAGCCAAGATTGAATATTAGTATGGGAATGGATGGTGAAGTGTTCAACGATGAAGACTCCTATATAAGTGGTATTATATTGTTTCAAAGTAAAATGTGAAGCGTATGAGAATCACATTTATGAATCAAAAGTTAAGGGGATGAGTTTGCAAACAATAGTTGAACTGATTTTAATGACATGTAAGCATGGTGTGATATTTCAGTCAGTCAGACAGTCAAAAAACTTTATTTCGGCAATACTGCCATAAAAGCACAATAAAAGATAACATACTTTTAAGAAAAGGCATAAGATAGCTTTTTACAAGGTGTAATCAGTTTCAATAATTATTTTTACACTTGTAACCCCTTTGAAACAGAGGCTATGCAATTTAGCAAAGAAAAAGAAATTTAAAAAAAAAGAAGGCGGCTCCCCCCGACTTAAATTTGGCCCTTGGTGACTTTTAGGGAGGAACAAATAGATAACAGTCTTTAAAATCAGCTTAAAAAACTACCATCTTAATAATAGTATAAATTAAAATTTTCTTTAAAAAAGATAAATAAGTTAGGATAAAAAGGTAGAAAATTACAACAGCAATTAAAACCTTTTAATATCGGGAAATTTACCAATAGGAGGGCGACACGCTAATTTCTAGTCCATACATTTCACTAACCATCTGCGTTTGCACCACATAGCAAATAAGAATTTTGCTATGGTAACAACAACAACCGGATACGTTTCATACTTTAGTAATCTATAAACCTCTCTGTAGTTCCTTACTCCTAAATTCTTACAGAGTTGAAAAATCTATTTTGATCTGGACAGATGGTAAGCTCGACACAAAAAGATCACATGGATCTCCGTCTCTTCTTTCACGTTGCACTGAGACATAAATGTTTAATAGCTCCCTCCCACTTGTTAGTAAATGCAAAGAGGGGGAGCGTCCCTTGCCTGAATCGGACATACAATTTCTTGGCCGCAAGGGGTTGTATCATATCTAAAGCTAGCTAGCTAGGTATAATGCAATTTAACATCCAGAAATCTAGAGGTTAGGCTTGATGACTCAGTCGCTTGCATAATTGTTGTCAGTTTATATTCCTTCAGGGCAGATGTTAATAATTTTTTGGAGATGGCAGTGCAAGTCTCCTCTGGGGCAGACCACAGGTCACTTCTCCCTATTTTACAGGCAGTTTCCTTAATGAATGACAGCCGGGAGATCTTACCCGCCCCCAAGGTTGACATGACCGACATCAGTTCTTCTCTATAGTCCACCAACTCCGGCATACTCCATAACCGATGCCAATAGAGCAGTGGACGGGAGGCGATCAGGTCAGCGATGGGGCGAATTCCCAAGTCCATCCTCAATGGGATTAACGGGGTACTCTGGGGTAAGCCCAATAGATTCCTTAGGAAACGATTTTCAGTGACAGTCAAACTATTAGTTAAGCAGTGGCCCCAAAGTTCTGCACCATATATGGAAGCTGCCCTTATCTGAACCTTATATATTTCAGCTGGTGGGCCAATAACTTTAACCGCACAACTACTATACACTTTCAAAATTCCCCCACTGGCTTGAATTAATTTTAGGTTCACCTTAGAAATCTGTGGCCCTCATTCCATTCTCTCATTCAAAGTAAACCCCAAGTAATCAAAAACGGGCACCCTTTCAAAGGATCTTAAATCCATTTTGGGGTGGGGGCAGTTTGTGGAATTTGCATGAAAGACCATATACTTTGTCTTCGAGATATTAACCTCCAAATTCCTTTTTTTACAGAACACACTAAATTCGTCTAACACACGCTGCATCCCCATAGGTGTTTTAGACAGGAGCAGCGTGTCATCCGCAAACATTAGTGCATGAAATCTACGGTTAGCAAGTTTGGGCGAGTCTATGTCTTTGACAGCTAAAGGGTCGTTAATAAGCCCATTTGGGAAGAGGGGGAAAAGTGTTGGTGCGAGCACATAACCTTGTCTCACTCCCTTCTCCACAGGGAATGGTGCAGAATGTTCTCCGCTTTTCCCAAATCTTATTTTAGCGAATTAACATTCATGTAAGTGTTTAAGCTGTTGGCAGAGATAGACTGGGGCCCCCATTTCAAGCAAAAGGCCCCACAGTTGATATCTATCTACCATATCAAATGCGGATTTAAGATCCACAAACGTTAGATAGAGGGAACCTCCCTCCAACAATATCGTTTTCCAGTAGATTAATTGAAGTCTAAACAACTAGTCTATATTGGAGGTTTGGGACCTAAAACCCGCTTGAAAAGTAGTAAGTATTTTATGGTCATCCATCCAACTCTGCAGTCTTCCCAGAAGGACCCGAGCAAAGATCTTTTGGGTTACATCAATAAGGCTAATTGGCCTATAGTTTGCCGGATCTAAGGGAGAGCCTTTTTTTATGGATGGGAATAATCTCCGCACCTGCCCACGTTTGCGGTAGTGTCAGGCCGCGAGGAATTGCATTAAAATAGGCCCTGCCGATACGGACCCATACCACCATTTCAGATTTAATCAGGTCCCAGGGATCCTATCCAAACCGGGAGCCTTAATTGGGAGAACTTTTGACAGTGCCACTGTAACCTCGGCCAATGTACAAGGGGGTATATCTACCTGTGGGACAGAAATAAGATCAATGGTCGGCGGCCCCGTCGGAATGACTCCTACTCGAGTCTTGGAATACAATGGTTCAAAATGAGAACGCCAAACCTCCTCCCCGAGGTTTGGTTCGATGGAATTCCTGCCATTGATCGTTCCATTTTTTACCAAATTCAAAAATCCTCTAGTATCCTTATCTTCGAGGGCTTTCTGCATCGCCTGCCATCTGTCAATTTCCCATTCTGCTTTTGCTTCTAAAAAACATTTTTAAAAAAAGCTCTAGCCTCCCTGATTCGCACTTTGTCACCCAGTCGCAAGTGAGTCAGGAGGTCCTTCTTTGCCTCGTTACATGCCCTATTGTACCAAAGGTTATTAGTTCTGTTAGGGTTTCTTTTACTGCTTAGTTTACTATAAAAGAACGGAGCTAGGGTATTAACCATAGCCACATGGTTTTCCCCCAGCGCTTCTAACAGATCGATGGCACCATTACTATCTACAAGTGCACTTGCCTTAACTTAGAAAAGGTAAAATTGAATTATACAAAGACGCCTTCGCCTCTGGGAATTTCAAAAAGGTGCCCCAACGAATCCTTCTGCCTCCATCCACCGAGAGCAAAGCAGGAAGAGGGGAGGTCGTTACAGCCTGACCCTCTGTCGTATGGTGCCACTCCAAGGTGACAACCAACGGGTTGTGATCACTTTCAGCACTTGGGTATACTATGAAATTTACAATCCTATGCCACATTTCCACGTTAATCAGGATATAATCTATTGCAGAGGAATGACCTATCCTCTCAAAGGTGTTTTCCCCTGGATTATCAGCAGATACATGCCCATTACATGCTCTCAAAGAATAACTAAGAGTAAGGGTGGTCAGTTGCAAAGCTAGAGGGGTTCAAGACCTTACTGGGTAGTGATTACACACTGGAATTCCCAACGATAGGTCCTCATCACTCATAACAGAGTCATAAACAGTATTCAGGGGTTCACGGTGGCAATTAAAGTCCCCGCCGATGATGGGAACAACTCCATCCTGTAACATAGAAAGAAAAGAAGAAAGGTGGTCTAACACTTGCGAAGTCTGACCATACCTAACTGGACGAGAGTAAACGTTAATAATAGCTACCTTTGGGAAATTAGAGAGTGAGAGAATAATACAGAGAATATCAGGGAATTTGGTTTCAATCATCCTAACTGTGCAGTCAGGTGTACATCAATCCAGAGGGGATGGGGGATAAAAATAATGTAACGGAAGGGAGTGGGTCCGAGTTGAGGTCCGCGTCGGCTTCCATTGACAGATATGCTCTACCACCCGCATGTCCCTAAAATTAAACAAAATACAATCGCCCTCTATATCTTTAGGTCTTTGACCCACCCAGTTGACTCTGCGGGCGAATACGATTTCACTATGGACCTGTGGGGGAAGTGGCCTATTAGAATTCAACCAGTGAATGCATTTGTTATTAAGCTCAAAGTAAGATTCCTCCCTATCCTGGCCCAGGGATGGAACTCCAGCAAGCACAACAACATACTGGGTCGAAGCAGGGGTTAAATCTAGATTTTGCAAACGCGCCTTCTTAATACCCCGGTTCAACAAACTTGTATGCGAAGCATGGGTTTCCACTCTATGGCCAGTTAAAGATGCTACACCACCCTCAGGTTGGATCGAGGTCGCTCCATTCATATTCTCAGTATTGTTTACCCCCACACATGACATATTTGTTGGTTCTAAAATTGTCGAAGCCCCAGCACTCCTACTACAGGCGGCCAAAGGTAAATTAGACTGAGCTGGGGGCGGTGAGCTAGGGGGGACAGAAGGGATACACAATACTTTTGTTATAGTCTCAGAAGACCCAACATCCCTCCCTCTTAAGTTAGCAATATTAGTGTAGTCAGAAGCATATAATGTCTCATGACGTAAGAGCCTTTTATCCAGTGAAGAGTCTTTCCAGAAGAGGAGACAACGATTTTGGCCATCGCTAATTAAGAATCAGCCACCAACCAACAATTCCCCTAATATTATTGTTGGTTGCTTATGACTGGAGGTTGGTTGGTATATTCATACCGAAATCTTTTAATCAACAACCTTGGCAATGCAGATGGCAGAGAGGTGGCCCGGCATGCGCCTGCGCGCGTCTCGCGAAGCGTGGGCCGCCAGCAGTAATATAGGCAGCAGGCACAGGTGAAGGTGAAGGTGAAGGTAATTACGGGGCTCCTGGTCCTTGGAGTCCGAGTCCTGTGGCAGCAGTAAGGCAGTGAGGCACAAATCCAGCTACGAGCGGCTCCCGCGTAGCGGGGGCCGCGAGCAGTAATAGCAGTAATGATATTTTGTATTTTTGCGATATTGAAACTTTAGTGGGTGCAACATGAAGAACGAAAGGTATAATTCAGATAGCCTTACTTAGTTAGCGAGAATGAAGGAGAGAGCTTTGTTGCGGGAGATGCTGTTGCTGGGAGAGATGCTGTGAGATTCTGGTGAAGAGCCGAATGCAGAACCTGAAGCAGAACCTTCTATACTAATTTAATTGGGTTAGATCAGAAGATCGCGGAAGAATCTCGAGGTGTCAGAGAGGGGTGTGATGCTATCGTCGGTATTCTAGAGAGGTCAACTACCCTCAATCTTGTCCTGAAGTCTTTGTCTCCTGACCCATCCAGGGGGACCCTTACCAGCCCTTTGGCCAGGGGATTTGTCTTTCACACCATCCTTGGTAAATATAATTTCCTGTTATTTGCTGATATTCTTTTCTCTCTGTCCTCTACCTTTCTGAGCATTGATTATCCTTTGAGTCCGAGGTAAATGTTTTGGAGTTAATGAATTGAGTTTTCTCTCCTATGAATGTTGGTGATTGCACTGTATTTTGTAATGGTTCACATACATTTTTTTTAGATAAAGATTTAAAACTTCCTGAGTTTGTGGTTATTTACTTTAAATGAATAAGTTAGTTTTATGATATTCTCACCATCAACTAGTTCAACTAATGGTCCATTGCCCAGAGGAAAGAACTTCTTGATCAGTGAAAGGTTAGTCAGGAGTATTAAATAACTAATCCTAAACATTGTTCAAATTACAAACTTGACCCCAGTGGTTTTACGCATTGTGCAAATTTTGGGCCACGGTGAGTATTTGATAGTGGAGTATCTATTGTTGTTGAACCGCTGGATCAGTTTTCTGGTAGCAGAGTTAAGGTTATTATTGACTAGTTTGGTGATGAATATTGATTATTGATTTATGTTTAACAAAAGAGTTAGGGCCAGATGTAGGAAGGCAAATACCGGTTGGTAACGGGCTATTTCGGCCGTTACCGACCGGTATTTGGAGTTTGGGATGTAGTGGCATGTTAAAATACAGATTCGGTAATTCTATCCAATCGGTAAAATACCGAATCTGTAAAATTACCGAATCTGTATTTTGACATGACATGTAATCAGTGCTACAGGGGTTTAAGAATTCGTTATTTACCACCAACTAGAAGTTGGTGGTAAATAATGAAAACCCTTTAAAACGCATTTCTTTTGCTTTTTAAACAGTGCCATGTTGCAGACATACATGCCCTAAGGGCATGTATGTCTGCAAAATGTGCACCCATGCACAATTGAGGGGTGCAACAGGGTGTCAAAGTGACACCCTGCCACCCTTTAAGGTTTCCCCCAATTACCGAATCGGTATTTACCGATTCGGTAATTGACATTCATTCCTATGGGCCTCCAGGCCCATAGGAATAATTGGCAAATACCGAATCGGTAAATACCGATTCGGTAATTACCGAATCATTCCGATTCGGTACTTAAATTGGTAAAATTACCTACATCACGATTGCCAGTTCTTAAATACCGAATCGGTATGATTCGGTATTTAAGAATCGGTTATCTGGGATTACCTACATCTGGCCCCAAGTGTCTTGTTTTATGTTGTCTAGAAGCACAGGTATAGAGGTTGCCTGGGCATCCCGAGAATGGAATAGCGGGTGGTGATAGAAGCCATACTGCAGGATGTAACTCGTAAGTTGTCATAACACTGAGAAGCTACGGAGGGCTGGCAGTGTTGTATTAGGGACTATGTCGTGTAAATGTAAAGTGCGAATAATAGCAAAGGGGTTTGCTGGTGAAACTTTGGTCTCATTTCCAATGAGCTTGAATGAAGGGTAAACAGGGGTTTTACTCACAGCGGAAGAGGAGTATTTCTGAAACTCCAGAATAAGTCAAACTCTATCCTGGTTTAGTGAAACAGATGTTTTTATGTTGTTACTAACAAAGTTTTTTTTAAAGAAAAGTTAAAGAAATAAGTTTTCGTATTACCTTGTAAAGGGAGGGTCAGTCGCAGGAGTTGAACTGACGTCACAAAGAGCCACTCTGGGATGGGTTTTAACAGCAGGCGTGAAAAAGAAGCAGATTGTAAAGGGAGGGTCAGTAGTGAGGAGTAAATGCTGACTTCACAAAAGGCCGCACTGGCATTGGTCAGACCACGAGTGCGAGCCTGAGTCTGATTGGTTGATAGATAGAAGCCGCGCTAAGATTGGTGAGTTGTGCTGACATAGGACGCAACATAGGTAATAGAGCTAGAAGTTATATGGAAGACTCTTGCCTACATCGTACGGTTGAAATGTTTGGAGGACAAAAGAAAATTACGTTAATGATGAAAATTAAAAATGTCTTTAAGAAAGACAAACCTGTAATGACTAGAAAGGGAATGCCTATTCCGCCACCTAAGACACCTGCTTCATTTATGATCATGGAGAAAGGATATCACACCTGTGTATGGTTGGAGAATTTTGTGGAGTATACAAAAGGTGATGGTATTTTGGCTTTTACGGAGCATGGTACTTTTAACCTAAAGACACTACAGAATTTGAGAGACAGAATGAACATGTTAGAACCAAATCCTAGAATGACACAGTATGAAGCTTTGGAAGAATGGGAAATTGACGCATTTGATCTTGAAAAATTCAGAAGTGGTCAGAGATTTAGAGGATTTTTGCCTAGACATCCGTATGAGTCGCGTGGAGATTAAGGGCCAGATGTAGGTAAATATATTTTACCGACTCATAAATACCGAATTTTACCGATTCCGTATTTATGAATCGATAAAATATAAGGAGGGAGATGTAGGTAAATCCAGATGTGGATTTACCGAATCTGTAAAAGTCGGTATTTACCGATTCGGTAAATACCGACCGGTAATGCCCATTCATTTCTATGGGCTTTGAAGCCCATAGGAATGAATGGGCATTACCGAATCGGTATTTACCGAATCGGTAAATACCGAATTTCACAAGGGTGCAGGGGGTGTCACTTTGACACCCTCTAGCACCCCCAAAACAGGTTCGGGTGCCATGTGGCAGGCATACCTGCCCTAAGGGCAGGTCTGCCTGTCATATGGCACAGGTGTGCATGCACACATGTGCATGCACACCGGAATCGGTATTTTACCATCAAATTGAATTTGATGGTAAAATACCGATTCTGTAAGGCTTGTGGGACTCAGAAGAGTCCCACCTACATCTCAAAATTACCGAATCGGTAAAAATACTGATTCGGTAATTTACAGAATCGGTAAATTTACCGATCGGTAAATTTACCGATTCTGCCCCCTACATCTCAAAATCCAATTACCGGTTGGTAACGGCCGAATTCGGCCGTTACCGACCGGTAATTGGCCACCTACATCTGGCCCCAAATGAAGCGTTGGAGAAGAGCCGTAGTGATAGAGGGTTCATATCCAGTATTAATGGCTGAAGAGCAGTCAGGAGGCAAGTGTAAAGAAAAGACGAAACACATTAATACAACAGGATATGGAGAATCAGATGATGAATTATTGGAGGATATTTTAATTAAAAACCCTCCACCGTACCAAGAAGAACCTAGTAGAGTTACCCCGAGTGCATCAGTGACAGGAATGCCTTTAATCCCACAAATTTTACATGCTACTTTAGTTAATAGGGCGTTGCAAGATAATGAGAGAGAAGCCTTAAATAAAACTAGGGAAGAATTAGTTCAGAAAATAAGCCAATTAAATGTAAATGCCGAAGCCTTGACAGTACCAGTGACTATTGGTCCTGTTATTCCGTTATATGGAGATAAAAAGGTTCGCCAGAAAGGAAGTAGTAATATCAGATGATCAGACTAGTGAGAGCGATTGTTATTTCATTAATGGATCTCCCAATAATGGAACTTTTAGCAGAAGCCCCGAAGAGAGTTTCACCCGAGAATTTGAAAGAAAAGTGTTCTATGGTCCCTACAAGAACCAGAGGTTCAACAGCGGTTACTCCTGAAGATTTAGAGAGGTGGGCACAGGGAATAGAAGAACAAAGCTCACAATCAAAGATTCTAGATATCAGCAGAATGAAAGTGGATTTGGAAGAAAATGATAGCTGGTAATGTGAGTACAGAAAGAATGAACAAAGGAATCGGTACATGCGTACTGTGAGAGGTTGTTACAAGTGTTTAGGCAGTACAGTGGATTTGAGAACATTGGTGATAAGGATATGGGACATTTTGTGTATCGATTTGTATATGGTCTGAAACCAGAGATTGGTCAGATGATTCTGCAGCACATGTTGTGCTGGCAATGCAAAACGATAGATGAGATATTGAAATATGTAAAGTATTGTGATTACGACATTGAGGCAAAACAAAGAAAGCTAAAAGAGAAAATGATGTGGGCACAGGTGAAATTGGCAGAGCAGCAGGCAAAATTAAATTCCCAGACTGACAATTAGATAAAAGACCAGAGTCAAATTTAACAAGTGTCGAGTGGTGGTAAAGGATGAGGACGAATGAATAGAGAGGAAGCAAGGAAGACATTTTCTTGTCATGCGTGCGGAAAGCTTGCACATTGGAAGAACGAGTGTAAAAATGTCCAGAATAATAATGGGCCAAATCAAAATGTAAATACGCAGATGCAGAATGAAGTGGTTGTGAAACAGCAACAGCAGCAGCAGGTAGTTACTCCACAGTCTCACGTGCCACAACTTCCTATGCCAAACCATGTGAACATTCAAAAACACCGTGCGAACACCAGATTTTACTGAGAAAGTGGTAAGAATGACCTTGTGGTTTCACAGTATGTTTTGCAGAATGATGACGAATCGGACTATGTGCAATGACGGGGCCTGCGGGTGGAGGAAGAGGAGTGTGTGCTTGGTGCATCCTTGCCGGTAGATCAGACAGGTCCATTTATTGATGGGAAAGTTGAAGGTAGTGGCATCACTTTTCTATTGGACACTGGCGCTACCCGTTCTACTCTGAGAACAGCAGACATCCCAAACCTACCCCTCTTGTGAGAAACTATCCAATTTGTAGGAGTGTCAAATAAACAGATTAGAACCCCAGTTACAAAACCAATGGAAGTGCATATTGGAAATTTTAAAGACAGGGTTTGGTTTGTAGTTTGTGACTCAAGCTCAGTAAATTTGTTAGGAAGAGACTTATTGTGCAAAATAAACTGCACAATTTACTGTACGCCTGATGGTGTTGCTTTCCAAACACCTGATGAGGACGTTGTTTACAAGATGATGTTAGCTAAGCAAGGTACAGAAGTGGATGAAATGTTTTCATTAATGAATTCACTGAAAGTGAATTACCAGAAGAATTGAGAAACACAGTGAATCCAGATGTATGGGATTTTTCAGGAAAATATATAGGGTTGTTGGCGAAGTGAATCCAGTGAAAATAGTGGTAAAAGAAGGTGCTGTTTATCCAAACACACGACAATACAAAATGAGTCCAAAAGTAAAAGCAGGAGTTGCTCCAGTAATTGACCAGATGATTAAACCGGGAATTTTGAAAGAGATAATTAGTACTCCCTGTAATTCGCCAATTATGGGATTAAAAAGGCCTAGTGGAAGTACAGGATAGTGCAGGACTTGCGAAAAATAAACAAAATTGTAGTGCCTTGTTGCCCAGTGGTGCCAAATCCAGCAGTGATTCTTTATCAAATACCCTGGAGTGCAGGTTGGTATACAGTGATTGATTTGTGTCAGGCATTCTTTTCCATACCTTTGCACTCAGACAGCCAGCATCTTTTCGCCTTCCGGGTTGAAGATCGTATTTTGGCATGGTGCCGAGATCCTCAAGGGTACACAGCGAGTCCTTCAATTTTCAATCAAATCCTGAAAAAGTGTCTAGAGTCATTAATTATGCCTTGGAAATCAGTTCTGGTTCTCTAAATTGATGACCCATTGATGGCATCAAAGACACAAGAAGATTGTGTAATTGACACATTTGCGGTACTGAACCATTTGGCCGAAGGAGGACACAAGGTGTCTCCAGAAAAATTGTTGTTTTGTCAACAAGAAGTTAGATATTTAGGGCATAAAATAGAAAGAGGAGTTAAAAAAGTGACCCCGGGTGCCGCTCGTAGTCGGTTTGGAACTGTGCTGATTTTGTTGCCCTGTGTTCCAGTGCAGGAGGAGATTGCCGTTTTGGACCCTTGGACACCGTTGGAAGACCGGGACTGCGAGGCCCATCAGGCTGTGCGTTACAACAGCCCGCACACCTGCTGCCTCTTCCCGTGTCTCCTCCCCTCTGCTGACTCTGCTCACCGGCCCCTTTAAACACGACTCGCGGCCCCCGCTACGCGGGAGCCGCTCGTAGTCAGTTTGGAACTGTGCTGATTTTGTTGCCCTGTGTTCCAGTGCAGGAGGAGATTGCCGTTTTGGACCCTTGGACACCGTTGGAAGACCGGGACTGCGAGGCCCATCAGGCTGTGCGTTACAACAGCCCGCACACCTGCTGCCTCTTCCCGTGTCTCCTCCCCTCTGCTGACTCTGCTCACCGGCCCCTTTAAACACGACTCGCGGCCCCCGCTACGCGGGAGCCGCTCGTATTCGGTTTGGAACTGTGCTGATTATGTTGCCCTGTGTTCCAGTGCAGGAGGAGATTGCCGTTTTGGACCATTGGACACCGTTGGAAGACCGGGACTGCGAGGCCCATCAGGCTGTGCGTTACAACAGCCCGCACACCTGCTGCCTCTTCCCGTGTCTCCTCCCCTCTGCTGACTCTGCTCACCGGCCCCTTTAAACACGACTCGCGGCCCCCGCTACGCGGGAGCCGCTCGTAGTCGGTTTGGAACTTTGCTGATTATGTTGCCCTGTGTTCCAGTGCAGGAGGAGATTGCCGTTTTGGACCCTTAGACACCGTTGGAAGACCGGGACTGCGAGGCCCATCAGGCTGTGCGTTACAACAGCCCGCACACCTGCTGCCTCTTCCCGTGTCTCCTCCCCTTCAACTTGCCCCCTGTATATCAAGTGGCCCAATCGCGCGTGAGCGGGACGCGTGAGTGGGACGAAGGCCGGGACGAAGCCCGGACAAAGGGCGGACAGTCTTAGACAGTCCGAGACTGGCCGCGACTGGACTGGGCCGAACACTCTGTTCATTCTAAGATCGAGGCTGTTACCTGTAGTAAGACTATATTGCCTTATATATTATTAAATGTTATAGAGGATTACTGTTGTATCTCCCAGTTCGAGTACTGCATATCCTGTTACTAACATCTATCACATTTTGAGCGCCAACTTCTAATTGTTTAGTATGCCGAAAAAAATAGTTCCTACCACGTCCAATACGATGGATAACATATGGTTCAGGTGGTTACGAAAATAAATAGTGAGAGGCGACAGTCATTAGGATTGAGTCACTCTCCAGTTCTCCCCCCCCTGAGCCCATCTCCATCATCATCCATATTGGTAGACACATCATTGCAGGCTACTACTAGTAGTGACGCTCTAGAGACTGATCCTCACGACAGTGGTAAGCATGATCTAAATGCATCCCCACTAGTTGACCTAGAAGTTGACCTCGTAACTGACCCGGAAAGAGATGATGAATCTGACCCCGAAACTTATGTCCATGTTATAGAAGGGAATCTTTCATCCCCAGAGCAGGCAACTAGGGCTGTTAGAACTTGTAGAAAGTCCCAGCCCAAGCGTGGCGGGTTACGGTCAGGGGTGAGGAGGAAAAGGGCTTCACCACCACGGAAAGTTAAGGATAAGAGTGTGGGTGTTGGGGAGGACAGTGCAAAGCATATTAAGCACATTGTGGACGATGAGCTATTTCTTAGGATAGCTGACATGGTTGAGTGTAAAATCAAAGCTATTATTAAACCAATGGTCGCTAAAATTGATAAGCTCACTGCTGAGGTGAAAAAACTGGGTGGGATCCAGAACAGGGTTGAGGGGGAGGTTGGTAACATAGTAACCCTAGTCTCAAACCTAGTAGCCATAACTGGGGAGAATGGTGTGAGTGTGGCAGAGGCAGGGAGGAGTATGACAGCAACTATCCCCCCAGGTCCGGTATCAGAAAATACAGGTAACCACCCAGTAGCGAGAAAGGATGCTTTGCTAACAATAACCGCACCACCTGTCCCTTGTCAGGAGATAGATTCTCCCCAATTTATAGTAGAAGCTTCACCTCTGGTGCTGGTACTGGCAAATGTTCCACCCCTGGTAGCCGGGCAGTCAGAATCCTCAACATCTCTCTCTAGCAAGGCGCTACACTGGTTGTCAGGCAATATGCAGATGGCTCCAGGAGGGAAACAGCAGTTAGCAGGGGAGATTAAGACGGCTAGAAGGGTAGCCTGGATAGGGAACAGACCGAAAAAGTTCAAAGGAGATTGTGTAGTGGTGAACTTCTCCAATTCGGATGTGCTCCCTAATGTTCTGTCAAATATACTCCCCCCTCAACGTAGGAGTGGCACGGTTGTTCCTCTCACCCTCTATGGCGAGCAGCAGAATGTGACTTATCCTAAGACTCCAGGGCCAAGGTGGGACATTGCGACGAACAGATGGGGTGGGGGTGTGGGTGCTCCAGCCAACGAATGGGGGATTAGTCTAGGAAATAGATTTGGGATCCTGTCAGGCCTAAATGATTGTGATTAACTTAAGAGGGATTGCAACTCGGCATGTATTACATTAACTAAGGATTGTGGAATGGGTGATATTGTCGCTTCGAGCACTGCCCTTACAAGTGATACCTCAATGCCCCCGACAAACAAAATGGGTGAATGTAATATCTTAGTGGATTTGGAAGGGACAAATGGCCTAAACCAACTATTCGATTCTATCGCTGATGATACATCAAAAAATAATATTGATTCAAACTTGGAGGTACTTGATACTAGTCTATGCGGGGGAACACCACCCGAAGAGGGCAGGGTTAGTGTTGACCCTCGCATTATATCCAGCAGTGTTAATCCCCTCGCCCTATCCACCTTGGTGTCATGGAACGTGGCAGGGCTGAGAAATAAGGTAACATCTCTAGACTGGCTAGCTTTTTGGATAATAAGGATATAATCCTCCTTCAGGAAACATGGCAGGTAACCCCGGAATTTAAGCAAGGATATTTAAATTTCTACATTCCAGTCATCCCTAGCTTACGGGGGAGACCGAAGGGAGGCCTGCTGACATGGGTCAAGCAGGATAGTAGATATTCTGTCACTCAGTTGGCTACAAACAGCCCAGATATTCTGCTACTCAAATTCAAAAGTGTTGATTATAAGGACCTCTTTGTCTTTAATATCTATTCCAGGGGGCTTCCAGGTGGTAAACCCACCGAAGCAGTTGATCAGTTAGACACTCTCCTTGAGCGCTATTGCACAAAAGGCAACACTATTGTTGCAGGAGATTTTAATTGTTGCTTTGAAACCCTAGACAGCAATGACATGGACCTCACAGTGGAAGAGGACTATATCTGGAAGATCCCTCAGCTGACAATACCACCCATTAAAAAATGGTCAGAGGCAGCATTACAACTCAAAGTCCTATGTGTGGAGCACGGGCTACGTGCCACAAATGGAAGGATGGGTTCTGACAAACAGGGTGCCTCTACCTTTAGCAACGGTACTTCTCATAGCCGCATAGACTATATTCTTACAAATAAGGAGAACTGGTCTAGTATTGAAGGTATGCGGATAGAGGAACGGGTAGAGAGTGATCATGACCCATTAATCTTGTCATTCAGATTATTCGAGTTATCCAAAAGTGAAGGCTCGAGTGACTGTGTTGAGATTGCCCTCTCAAACAACTACAGACAAATAAGATGGGCCAACTGCGTTATGAATGAGGAAGGTGTTGCTGCTATGAGGGACCTGACTGTCCAGGCTATAGTGGAACTAAGGAACAATTCCACTGTGGAGGCAATCGTATCAAATGTTAGTCAGATCCACGACAGTTTTTTAAATCACTTAAGATCTTTCTTCATCAAAAAGGTGACTAAAAAACAGAGTAGGCCAGTGAGGAAGGAGGACCAATGGTATGGCAAATCCTGTAGGGTCGCATATAGGACTCTATCAGATGCAGTAAAAACCAAAGATACAGCTAAGATTAAGACTGCCCGAGTCATGTATAGAAACACACAATTCAAGGCAAAAAGTGACTGGGACAATGAGTATTGGAAGGAGCTCCTGAGTGCTAGCAGAGAAAGGTCTATGTGCTCCTTTTGGGATATGGTCAAATGGGGAAGGGGGATTAAAAGGGGTGAACCCATCAATTATGTTCCACCAAATGCCTGGGTCTCTCACTATGCGTCCCAGTTTACCGCTGCAGAAGATGAGGGAGAAGAGCGTGAGGCTCTCCTAAAAGCAATTGAGGGAGCAAACCACCTTTCCTTCACCAAAGCTGATATCATTAAAACTTTGAACAACATCCCAAAAGCAAGGGCACCAGGCCTGGACTCCGTTCCAGCAGACCTTTTTATGCATGATAAGGATCTTTGGGCCTCTTACATCCACTTGTTAGCACATCTCTTAAGCCCTCCCCCTCCCAGGACCTTTGTCACTCCCTAAACAATTTTTTTATTGAAAAGATTGCAATTATTGAAGCTAACATTCCCTCACCTTCCCCGACTTTTGTTGACCCTCAGTGTCCTCCATCTAAGGGACAACTTGATGCCCTTCCCCTCCTCACTAAAGAATATTTGACCTCGATTATTCCCTTGGTCAAATCTGGTTCCCCACTGGATGTTTGCCCCGCGCACATTCTTCGCCATATTTACACAACTTGTCCAGATCCCCCCCTCCACTTCCTTAACAGTTCTCTTTCCCAGGGAGTCGTACCCAACTCACTGAAGACAGCTGTCATTGTCCCCATTTTAAAGAAGCCCGGCGCAGACCCCTCGGTACCCGCCAATTATCGCCCCATCTCTCTCCTACCATTCCTGGCTAAGGTGCTCGAACGCCATGTCACCAAGTCTTTGAGCACGTTTGTTGAGGAGCATGGGGATTTGGCTCCCCGCCAGGCCGGATTCCGCCCCACACACTCTACGGAGTCCGTAGTTCTCTCGGTCCTTGACAACCTCAGGGAGGGAATGGATACCAACCAGGCCCAGGCTTTGGTTCTCCTCGATCTCTCAGCCGCCTTTGACACGGTTGACCATACCATCTTACTTTCCCGTGTCGGGGCGGTGGGGATCGGGGGTACTGCTCTGGTATGGCTGTCCTACTTCCTGAGGGACCGCACCCAGGCTGTTCGCCTGGGTGATTTTTCCGCGGACTTCCGGAAAGTTCAGTGCGGGGTCTCCCAAGGTTCTTCCCTTTCACCTCTTTTGTTTAACCTCTATATCGCCCCCCTTATTTTTTCGTTACAGCAAATGGAGGTCAACGTGTATAATTATGCGGATGACCTCCAACTTGTTTTCAATCTGTCTTCTTCCTCTGCTTCCATTTCAAACTTTCAGTCTATTATGATTTTTATCCGGGACTGGATGAGCTACAACCACCTGAAGCTTAACCCGGATAAAACCGAGTTGGTGCTGACGGGTGGTTGCTCCAGTCCCTGGTCTTCTCTTTTTTGGCCCCCTTCCCTAGGCTCTCCCCCGGCCCCTTCTACCTCGGTTAAAACTTTAGGTATCAAACTGAATTCCAAGCTCACTCTCCACTCCCAGGTTAGTTCTGTGGTGTCCTCTTCCTTTTTGTCACTACGCACCATCCGCAAGGTATCTTGTTTTTTTTCTTTTGACGCCTTGAAAATGATCATCCTGGCGATGGTTATTTCCCGCCTGGATTATGGCAACGCCCTGTATGCAGGTATTCCTGCATACTGTCTAAAGCGCCTGCAGCTGATCCAGAACCAGGCGGCACGGTTGGTGTTCAATCTCCCAAAATCTCACCACATAACACCCCTTCTCAAATCCTTGCACTGGCTCCCTGTCCGTGAACGCGTCCAGTTTAAGCTCGCCTCCATCACCTTTCAAGCACGACTGGGCGCGGCTCCGGCCTTTATCACATCTGAGATCGTTCCCTATGTTCCTACTAGGGACCTACGATCATCCACACAATCCCTGTTATCAGTCCCCCGTTTCCGGAGGAAGAAATGGGGAGGATCAAAGTTCGCGACCCTTGCCCCAGTCATGTGGAATTCCTTGCCTCTAGAGCTTAAATCCCTGACTCATTACCCTCAATTCCGCAAGAAACTTAAAGCCCATTTATTCGTTAAATCTTTTAACTAGGTTGGTTTTTGTTTTCCTCTTTTTTTAGTTATTTTCTGTCTTCCCCCCTGGGGATTTGTTTGTTGCAGCGCCATGAAACCGCTGATGAAAGTGCGCTTTTATAAATATTTTAAACTCAAACTCAAACTCAAACTAATGGCATTGCGATGGGGTCACCAATACCAGAGTCCTGGAAAGGTGCCGAGATCATCCCAATTTTTAAAAAGGGCGAGTGCTCGGACCCAGGAAACTATAGGCCCATTAGCCTCATAGCTTGTATACAAAAGGTGGTGGCAAGGCTCCTACTGCAGCGTATCCAGGGTTGGATAGAGGAAAATGATATTTTGTCGCCCTTACAGTCAGGGTTTCGTAGCCATACCAGTACGATCGATCAAGTTTTTAGATTTGTTTTAATATATTGGCGTGTAGTGTTACTGGGGGGGGGGGTATGCTTTTTGCAGCTTTCGTTGATCTTAAATCAGCGTTCGATTTGGTGCCTCGTACTAAGCTGTGGGCAGCATTACAAGAACAGGGTATCCCATTGGATATCCTGTCACTCCTAATCAGACTGCATGAAGATAATTTTGCTCGAGTCCGTTGGAACCAACAGGGAAGTGTAACCGACAAATTCCCCATTGCAAGGGGGGTAAGCCAAGGGTGTGTACTTGCCCCTACACTCTTCTCATTTTTTTTATTTTTTTTTACGTTTTTAAAAGATCTTTATTATACAGTATTCGGTTATCATACATTTCACAATCCACTTCTCCACAAAGACTGCGTGAGCTTATAGCGGCTTGCTAGGTTCTGAGCAGGATGACACAGCCATTCAGCCGGCAACCCGGGGGTCCGGCGGCGAATTCCCTGCGATAGCTCGCACAACCATTTGTTAACCAATGACATTAATGGTAGATCTCATGGTTTTACATTTTATCATCAATGTTTGTGTTGCAGTGGTCACTCAGTGTTGGCTTCTTGAATGTAACCTCCCAAAGCCCCATAGGCCGCGTGTGAGTCAGTCGTAGGTAGTCAGAAATGGGGAGGGGAATCGGCTATATATGCATCTCTAATGCTGAGTCAGTGTTGCTGCTCTTGTATTGGCAATGTGTGCATCAGTATAGCTCACTGAGGCATAGGAGTGAGCAGGTGCAGTCAGCAGGGTTAGTCCGCAGCCATGTTGGGTAAGGTTCAAACAACTTAGCAGTAGGGTGCCTGCGTGTCCCCCAGTTACATCACTGGGAGAGCGCTAGGAGCATGACAGCGTCCAATGAACAGTGTATCATATCCATGTGCAACACGTATGTGGCCAGGTGTTCATGTGTACCTCTTGCAGTGCGTGAGTGGCATCGCGTCTCCGCAATTCGCAGGTGGTATGAGGTCCCTGAGGGATTGTCTCCTGTTAGTAACGTGCTATCTCTAGTGTTTTCATTTAAAACAAAGAAAGTGGGTCCGGTCAGGGAACTTGACCAGCAAACAAACTGTTCCCTACGCCCATAAACTGGCCGGGAAAACTGGGGGTTGGGAAAGTGTGAGAGGCAGGGGAGGGGAGTGGGGGGGAGATCACTGCGGGTTCTGATGTGGAGCTTCTATTGTAAAGTGGGGTCCAGCGAGGCGCTATGTAATGTATAGGGACAGTCGAGGAGGGGGGGGGGAAGGGAGGAAAGGGGGGAGTGAGCCGAGGAAGGGGCGTGAGTCCTCCGCCTCATTCAAGAACCTGTAGGCATCATCTGCTGTGCAGGGTCAGGGCGTGAGTCGGCGGTGCGCGGGGTGGCAGCGCAGGCCATCTGTGCGGTAATTTGTCTCCTGCAGGCGGATGGGCGGGTGGGGGGGTTCAGCTCCCTGTTTGGTGTCAGTGTCCGCGGCCAGCGCAGGCATGTCAGGGCCAGGGTTACGTCGCGTACTCAGTGCCTCAAAGGCGCCCAATGTGCAGTGGGGAAGTGGTAGCATCGTCATCCAGGACCGTATGTCTCGTGTCGGCGAGGGGTGAGTGGGCGGGGGGGAAGAGGCGCAGGGCTGCATCCTCACTCAGTATCGGTAAGTATCATTATGGCGATGATATCTTATGTCTCATGTGACCCCCCGTTCCCGGCAGGCGTGATGGAATGCCTTTAGGAGGTTATTCCAAAGCTGGGCAATAGGGAACTTGCGGAGTCCCGCTGTTTCCTCTCAAAGAAGAACCGTGCCCTCCGCTCGTGCCCAGTTAGTGAAGGAAGCGCGCCAGTGTCGAACATGGGGGATCTACACTCTTCTCATTATACATCAACAGGGTGATCAGCTATTTCGAAAAGCAGCCAACAGATGCCCCCAAGTTGGATGGCAGGCTGATCCCCCTGTTGATGTTCGCTGATGACACGCTATTAATCTCTAAGACACAGCAGGGCCTTCAAAAGGCGGTTGGAGTCTTCGAAGCCTTTTGTAATGACCATGGACTTGTCATTAATACATCTAAGACAAAGTTCATGGTCCTACATAAGAGCAAACATGCCAGAGGGAAGGGGGTTATGGGTGGGGTCCAACTGGAGCAGACCCAAGTATTTAATTATCTGGGCATAACCTTATCATCCAAACTAGACTGGAAACAGCACACCAACCAGCTGGTTACGAAGCACGCACAACTGACAGGAGCACTCACAAAGGAATTTTATCTATCTCACACTAGGCCAATTACCCCGGTTTTAAAGATTTATGACGCCAAAGTTGGAGCAGCAGTACTTTATAGGGCGGAACTGTGGGGGCTCAGTAACTTAAAAAGGCTGACGGGTGCGCAAAATAAATTTCTCCGCAACATCACAGGTTTACCAGCTTCCACGCCATTGATCCCTCTCCACTATGATCTTGGGTCACATGGCCTCGAGGATATGGCCAGATATAGATCGGTTGCCTACTGGAGGAGATTATGGGTTACTCCCGAACTCTCCCAGTATGCACAGGCCTTCCTCGATGTGAGAGATTTGGATAAGGCCCATAAAATATCATGGATGAGGGAGGTAAAAACAATATATAAGGCCATGGGATTATCACCATTGTGGGACGATCCGGAAGGGAATCTTTTTCCATCTAGGAAAATATTTCGAGACCTGTACTGGAACATGCTTGAGACAAATAGATTTGGCCGCTGCATAGAACCATCCTTTACGGCAGACTTTTTACAACTTAAGCATTCTCCGGCCCTTGAGGCTTATTGGGACTGGATTACCATCCCAGGGGACAGGAAGAAATATCACCAGTTTAGGGTGGGGACGCTACCACTAAACGCCCTCACTGCAAAATGGCGTGGGGGACAAGGATCGGCCTGTCCCTTTTGTCCCGATCAGCGGGAAGGCATTGGGCATGTTCTCCTTGCCTGCCCAGAATACAAGGTGCCTAGGAGATCCTGGTTAAAACCTATTTGTGTACAGTTAGGTCTCAAAACGGGTTGTGAGGCTGTCAGGATCTTATGTACTGACAACTCCCAAGCCGTAGTTATAGCTATAGCTAAATTTCTCCATTGGATGTGGATAATTCGGGCCCGCAAAATGAGCATACAGTAATTTTGGCCTATGCTATATGAGATTGTAAAAAGTACCTAGTGAGTAATGTATCTAGTGATGAATTTTTAAAATATATTTTTCTCGTATTGAATGAAATGAACTATATATTTATGTTTTTTTTTCTTCTTTTTTTAACATAATTTATTTAATGATTGTGATTTAAGGGCCCAATGTTTGGCGATAGGCCAATAATAATTGTAAATCGAGGGTTGAAGTAATGAATTGTGGATCTTACTAGCTGTCAACGAAGGGTAATTTTAAAATTTAAACTGTAAAAGTTTTCTTGAAAATGGCTAAGGTTGTAACTGTCTTTTATGATTGAAAAAAATCAAAATAAAGACTTTTTGATTTGATTTGACCCCTGGAAAGAATAAAAATAATCAAACAAATGCAACTTCCTAAAACACAAAAGATGAGAATGGTTCTGGGAGTGGTTGGGTATTGTAGGTGGATAAATACCTTCTCCCTGCTAGCAAAACCATTGATACAAATGACTCGCAAAAGAGGGAAGGATCCAATTGATTGGAATGACGAATGTTTTGAAGCATTTGTGAAATTGCAAAATTGTCTGTGTGAGGCCCCGGTCTTAGGCATGCCTGATTATTCAAAAGAGTTTGCGTTGTTTTGTTGTTAGAGAGAAAATTGGGCACTCTCAGTTTTAACACAGAGACATGGATTGAGCCGACGTCCAGTGGCATATTTCTCCGCCACCTTGGAACCAGTAGCTTCAGCATTACCTGGCTGCTTAAAAGCAGTAGCTGCTACCTGTATTGGTCTGGAGCAGAGTGAGTCAATTGTGATGGGACATCCTGTAAAGGTGTACGTTCCACACTCAGTTGAGATTCTTTTGACAAGAACGCAAACACAGCACCTCACTCTTAGTCGGATGACTAAGTATGAAAGAGTGATTTTGGAAGCTGAGAATGTGACAGTGATAAGATGTACTATAATGAATCCTGCCACATTATTGCCAGATCCATGTTGTGAGGAAGTGAAAGATGAGATTGATCATGATTGTTTGGATGTGACTGAATTATGTACTAAGCTCGGCCCGATATAAAAGAAATTCCTTTGAAGGAATCTGATCATGAATTGTTCGTGGATGGGTCATGTCTGAGAACGGAAGAAAGGGGTTTAGTGCTGCATATGCTGTATGTAAAATAACAGGAGTCATTGAAGCATCCTGTTTACCAGGAGTCAAGTCTGCACAAGTAGCCAAATTGGTGGCCTTAACAAAAGCATGCAAAATTTGGAAAAATTGGAGAATAACCATATTTATGGATAGTCAATATGGTTTCGGGGTTGTGCATGACTTTGGCCAGCTCTGGATGTAGAGGGGATTTCTGACTTCTTCAGGATCTCCTATCAAAAATAGTAAAAATGTAAAAGATTTGTTGGAAGCATTACAATTGCCAAAAGAAATAGCAGTTGTTAAATGCG
This sequence comes from Lissotriton helveticus, assembly GCF_964261635.1. Classification (NCBI taxonomy): domain Eukaryota; kingdom Metazoa; phylum Chordata; class Amphibia; order Caudata; family Salamandridae; genus Lissotriton; species Lissotriton helveticus. Next base: position 1,342,660,832 of record NC_136061.1, on the reverse strand, counting down.
CTGCACATCAGTCAGGAAATGACTATGTGACGGCAGGTAATAGGTATGCAGACCAAATTGCTCAGTACTGTGCGAAAAATAAAATGGCAATTAACAGAAAAATGGAAACAGGTGAAACCAGATGCCAACTTATGTTTTTTTCAGTTCCAGAAACATGGGATGATGTCAGACAGTTGCAGGAAGAAGTTAATGAAAAGGAAATCTGGGTAAAGTCAGGTTGACCAAAAAGGACATAAGATGAAGTGTGGGTGTACTTAGATGGCAGACCAGTCATGCCAGATTGCTTACTCTCTCAAATGGCAAGAGTATACCATGGGACAACACATATTGGCAGGCACTCAATAATCAGCCTATTCAGACAAAGTTGGTACAATCCAAAGTTTAGGGTAGTTGCAGAGAGCCTTTGCCAAAGATGCTGGATCTCTCAGCAGCAAAACCCAGGCAGAAAGACAGTGGTTAGTTGGGGAAAGATTGGAAAGGCAGAAGGGCCATTCACTAGGCTGCAATTAGACTTCATTGAGTATTTACTTGTCATTGTGTGTCTGTTCTCGAGATAGGGAGAGGCATACCCCACAAGAAGAAATGACAGTCTCACAGTTGCTAAATTATTGTTGAGGGAGTAGATACCTCGTTTCAGTTTTCCAGTTACCTTGGAATCAGATAGAGGACTTCATTTTAATAATGAGATAATAAGATTAATCTGTGCTGCATTTGATATTGAACAAAGACTTCACTGTGCTTATCGTCCAGAGGCTTCTGGAATAGTTGAACAGCTTAACGGCACAATCAAGTCAAGGTTAGGGAAGGTGTGTGAATTCACAATGCTAAAATGGCCAGATGCGCTGCCTCTTGTATTGATGGGTCTCAGGAGCATTCCTGACAGAAAAACAGGATTAAGCCCTCATGAAATGCTCATCGGAAGGGCAATGAGACAAGCATTTATTCCAGGAAATAAATTGATGAATATAACTCATGATCTGGTATTGGACTATTATAAACACACAAGAAAATCGTGTCTAGCACCCAGGTGGGACAAACCACGTCAAGTCATACTAGTCACTACCACAGCAGTGAAGTGAGCAGGTTTACCCAATTGGATTCATGCTAGCCATACCAGAGGAATTCCAAGCCCATCTGAAGAACAAGAGCAGCAACTGAATTAGCTGAGACACCAGAAGCTGAAGGTTGTGAAGTTGAAGAATCTAAGGTGGCAGATTCTGAAAGACAAATAGATGATGAACAACCAAGTACAAGTCAAGAAGAGTGGATACCAGGGATTGAAGTACCTGAAGCTCTTATCAAAACAGGAAGGTCAAAAAAAATTAGAGAGAATGGAAGGTAGAGAGGAAAAGATAGGGAAAGAAGAACACATTCAGCCAAAAGAGAACATAGCTATTCAGGAACCTGAGAAGAGTGAAATAGAAGAAGTATAACAAGTTCAGGCAGAAGAAGAACAAATTGAAGTAAGACCTGAACAGGACCAGATAGACCTAGAAGAACAGGTTCAGGCAAAAGAAGAACAAACTACAATAAGACCTGAACGGGTGCAGTTAGAAGAAGATCCAAATTTTGAAAATACAGAACAAAGACAATTAGAAAGGGAAGAAGAACAAGAACAGCTTCTGCCCAGCCAAAGTGAAAATAAAAAAACTTTAATAAACAACTAAGAAGGTGAAAGTGCAGTGCAGGTCAAACGAGTTAAAGGAGGTGATAATTGACCAGGTGGAGTCAAAATATTAAGATATTACCTTAGAAAATCAGGGGAGAAACCAGAACAAGTAAATGAAGTTTCAAGTCAATCTAATTCCAAACAGCCAATAGTAAAACTCAATTGAAGAAGTCCAAGACTGAGGATTTTAAACAGAAAATACAAGGCCACTGAGTGGACCTATGTAATTCTGGAAGAATTTGAAAATTTAGATTTACGTGGGGAATCTGAGGAAGTTTATGTTGCTCAGACTGATGACAACAGATTAAGACCACCTTAGAAATAAAAGAGATTGAATTGTGAATAAAGAAAGAAAAGAGATTAGAAATTTTCTCAAGACTAAAAATGGCAAAAGTTGATGTCACTGAACAACCAAAACAGAGTATAAAACGAAAATGTCTTAAGTTTTGCTTATCGACAGGTCAACTGCGAACTGCATCCGCCCCAGCACAGAAGACGTGTTTTAAAGCGGAGGTCTCTCTTTTTCAGACTCCTGCGGGACGCCCGCAGGCGTGCCCGGGCCAAACCCGGGCCAAGGGCGGTCCTGTCCGCACCAGTCGTAGCCCGGAGGAGGCTGGGCTGGGCCTCCTCCCTAACATCGGCTGAAAACTTGTACATCCTTTAATCCCCGGATTCACCTTGATTCATCTGGACAAGTAAGCAAACATTTGTGACATTGGGTGGATACTACAAGGGCGGCAGGATGAGTAAAAGAAAGAAGAGCCAAGTTGACATAAAGGGAACTGTAGAGACACAAACAGGGGGCCAAACGTCACTGTTATCGTAACTTGTGGGGGCCATGGGTGCTATTGAAAAACAGATCAATACCGTAGTAGAAAACCCGGTAAAAGGGAAACGTGACCTGGAATTAGAGCACCCGCCCACACATTGGATGTTCCTACATGTGAGAACCATTTGAGGGGGAACGTACGTAATGGATGTATACAACTGCCACAAGATGTAATAGAAGTGAGTTTGTCAGAGGAAGAAGCGCAACCACCCACAAAACGTCCTAAGAACCCTGACATTATTGAGGGAGAAAGCAATTTCATTCTAGATTTAAGTATTCCCCACACACGCTCAAATAAAGAGAGCCCCACGGTAAAGAAATCCAAAGGGAAACAACCTCTAAATAAATTACCTGCCCGTAAAATTAATAAAAATTCAGGTAAAATGAGCCTGCCCACATACTCTGAGCGCAAAATAGTGGCAATAGAAAACCTTACAAAGGGAATAGATATACTGCGTTGTACTTTGGTTGAAGTGCTACAGTCCCTATCAAATAGAATGACAAACATGGAGGCTGTGCTTAAAAGGAAAAAAATCATGAGTAGAGAGAGTTACAATATGCCTGTACCATCTGGTACTCAGGACACAGCAACTATAAGTTAATATACCACATCTATCATACCAACACTAATTGTAGAACCTCCACAAGTAAACATTATGCAATCAGGCCCTAGGTCAATAGTAACTCGAAATAAGGAACAAGTGTATCCTGATACAATAAAACCCTTAGCCAAGGTGTGTGGCCCTAATAAGAGTAGAAGCTCTGGCATAACTCCAAAAGGACAAACTAACCCAACTGACCTTTATGCAGAGGACTATCTCGATCGACCACCTGCTGCTACTCCGTATATAGTGGTTCTGACCAATGTCCCAGTATTACTGACAGCGAAACATGAAACATGGAGGGAACTTAGGAATAAGTCACTTCACTGGCTAGGGAACCAAACTGGATTTAACAATGAATTATTCAAATGTTTTAAGATGGCAAGAAGGGTTGCATGGGTTGGTAGGGAACGCAAGATAACACCCGGAGACTGTATAGTCCTAACATTTAGCGACCCCAGACTTGTCCACGCCATCCTTTTAAGAACTGGACATATTTCAATAGATAGTAATGCCATAAGCGTACAACCACTGGGGGCTTTTTACCCCCCGGGCTCATTTAATCGCAGGCATGATATAAATCATTATGAAAGAATCCAGCGGGCGGGGAATACACCAAGGTGGAACATACCACTGTACAATTGAAATGAATTATTATCATCTATGGAGGACCAAGATTGACAGGGAAGGAGCCGCCGGGGGAGCTACCTTTAGTACTGATCGAATCAAATATGAGTGATTATCTGGGAGGGGCTGTGGACCATCAGAGTGAGCAGAGGGATATACAGAGATCACATATAGATGTCAATAGAGACCAAAAGAAGACACAACCAGAGAAATCAAAGGACTTCCCGAAAATAGGATATGCCCCCATAACAGTAGAACCGAGACCCTCCAAGAGAGCAAGGGCTAGAAATAATGAGACGGTCTCTGCAAGGGCTTTTCCTAATGGGAAAACATTTAAGCAATTAAATTAAATTTTGAGTTGGAACATTGTCGGGCTGGCTGACAAACTAGGCCTCCCCCAATGGTCAAATTTAATAAATGGATACTCCATAATATGCCTCCAAGAAACCTGGTCTGTGCAAGAAATCCATATAAATGGGTATCAAACTTTTAATACACCAGCAAGCATTAGTACACAGGGGAGACATAAAGGGGGGTTATGCACTTATGTGTGAAACTCAGGAGGAGCTAGAGTTGTAAAATTCATCACAACAGAGTATTTTCAGATTTTAATAGTTACCTCGGGAGGAGAAAAAAACATAGTCATAATAAACTTCTATAATAACATCCCCAGATTATTGTTGGAAAATGTTCTAAAGAATCTTAATACCAATCTGCTTAATCTAGAGGAACAAACGACAAGAGATATGGCCCTATTATGGATGGGTGATTTTATTGTTCACTGTGTCCACGTAGTGCCCTGGGTACTTGCGGCCTAGGTGATAACAAGGAGGATACCCCTACCCATTTTATACATTCAAAATTAGGGGATTTGCTGAATAGCCTGACTTTTCAATTCGATCTGTCCCATGTGAATGAATTATGTTCACCACCGGCACCATTTCAGCTTACCTTTAATGTAAGTAAATTTATTGCACAGTTAATTAAAACTCACAATTTTAAATGCATAAAAAAAATTGGTTATCAAACATTTAAAATTATTAATTCTTTTTGCCACTGCGTCAAGGTATTTTGTAATTCTGCAGTTTAGTTGGATCTCTTGTGGATTGGAACACAGTTTGACTGCCTGTCGGCAGGATCTAATCCCCTTCTGATTCCATATTGCACGTAATAGTGTTCTCCTTAGGTCCGTTAAACTGGGACAAATGCATATTGTGTGGACTAGATCTTCAGGACCTGTTTTGCAGAGTCGACAAATTTGGTCGTCCTGAGTCCTCTTCCATGGAGCCAGATGAGGGAGAATTGGAAGAAGGCCTGACCGCAGCTTTAGGAATTTTTCCTTAATCTTCTGTTTAAATCCTTGATCTAAATACACTTGAGGCTTTAAAGTTTTATAGTCGTTTAAGACTATCCATCCGTGTGCCCTTTTTGCCAGAGTTTCTTTGTCTTCCAGCAGAGATGTTATTTTAGTTACTTTTGTTACCAGCTTTTTAAAGTGTTTGTGGTCTAATGGGAGAGGGTGCAATTCGATAATCGATTTTGCACTCCTATAATCAAGGTATACGGCAAACGTGTCCTCATGGAGAATAATTGATATACTGCTGAGTGATCATTACCCTATCTCTTTCCTCTTGAATACTAAAGGGATGGAGAAAAACACTAAAGGAGATGTCTCTTATAAACTTCCCATTAATCTTGCGAGTTCAAACGGGTATTCCATTAAATGGGCTAAAGTCGAACCCGAAGTCTTCCTCCAAAATCTAGTTAAACAGACCTATAATAATATTGAAATATGCCTTTCACAAATTGAGGAAGACCACACCATCTATGACTACTTTTATAAAATAACTGAGGAGGTAAGGAAACTATTAACAAGGGATCAATGCTACAGCACCAATAAACCTCAGAGATGGTTCAATAAGGATTGCACAAAGGCACATACTAATTTGAAACGTGCCTTGCATGAAGAACCCAGATCAAACGAGATAATGCGGAAAGCTAGAACATGGTACCGTGCGGCCATCGCCAAAAGGAAAAAACAATTAAAAAGGGAAGCTTGGCAGATGCTACATGAAGCATTTGTAAGGAACAATAATACATCCTTTTGGAAAGCGGTAAATGCCCCCTTCTTATCAAATAAGGGTACAGACATAATAGATCTAGCTATTCCTGGAGAAATCTGGGTTAAACATTTTACGGGCCTTTATGATAAGGCCACGGTAGAGGGTAGTAACATGGGCAACCAATTAAAAATAAATAACTGAAGATAATAGTCTATCCAGGACGTTTCCCCATGATATCGTATTCGAATGTAATGAGATTATTAGAGCCATCAAAGAAAGTGCCTCAGGAAAAGCGCCAGGGCCGGATGGCGTTCCGATTGACATCTATAAATTTGAATTAGATCTATGGGCCCCATTGTTAACTAACATGTTAAATTGTTTTAACCGCTATAAATTTAATTCAACCTGGTCGGAAGCCATTGTGATTCCCATTTTTAAAAAGGGGGGACAGAAACGATCCAAATTGTTATTGTCCTATATCTTTATTAGATGCCTTAATGAAAGTGGCCGGCAGGATAATTTTAAACAGGATACAAGAATGGGCAGAGGATAAGGAAGTTATTTCTAACCTGCAGTATGGATTTCGGACAGGGAGAGTTACGATTGAACGGGATCTCAACCTCGCATTGATAATAGGCAAATACACACAGGCCAAGAAGGGGAACCTCTTCCTGACGTCGTTGATCTATGCTCAGCTTTTGATTGTGTGAATCACGAAAAATTATGGAATATACTTGACGATATAGGCGTAGACCCTCAGCTGCTATTATTTATAAAGGAACTGTATGGGGGAGCGGGAGCCGGGGTACGGTATGGCAGGAGAGGAGAGTGTTCGACCAAATTTAAATAAGAAGAGGTGTTAGGCAAGGGTGCATATTAGCACCATTTCTCTTTACCCTCTATATTAACAGCATAGGACACCACCTCAGTGAATCTCAGTATGATTATCCAACAGTCAGAGGCATCCCTGCCCCAATCCTCTTGTATGCGGACGACGCCGTAATCATATCACGGACCAAGATTGGTCTTCAGAGGGCGGTAACAAAATTTGCAGCATACATGATATTTAGAGGGTTAAAAGTAAATGTTACTATGACCTATTCAATGACCTGTGGAAATAGGATAAAGAGCACCTGTGATATTTTTCTGGACAAGAATAAGATTGAGAGTGCTAATAGATTCTCCTATCTAGGAATTAAGTTTGACAGGAACGGAATTTGGCAGGCGGCTATGACCGCAAGAAAATTAGCCTTTTCAAGGGCCATAGGAGCAGTGATACGTTTCGTTTCGTTTCATTTAGAAAACTTTATTTCGATTCATAAAAACAGAATCATAAAAGTATGACATAGCATATTACACATTTTAAAAGACTCATACAGTTATCTCTAAACATTATTATATTGTTGTTACATGAATTACAGGTAAATATAAAAGAAATCACATATATTAAAAGAAAAAACAGTTCAACAATACAAATACAATAAATAGTGGTGCCAAACTCTAGACTATTCACATATATAGGAAACAGGAATCCATTACAATAATCAATATTGGTTTCTGATACTGAGTGCTACTCTAATGAAACTAAGCACAGCATTGCAAATTTCTGGGGTTGATAGTGAGAGTAAGTGTTCATATCCCTCTTTGTAGTAACGAGATCCAAAAGATAACAAAATTGGTCTAATAAATCTACTTCTTGGATCTTTGTACAGGGAACAAAAAAGTACAAGATGAAGAGTGTTTTGGGAGACTTTGTTGTTACAAGCACACAAGGGTAAACTCTCACACCAGCCCACTTGCTGTGGAAAAGCAAATAAAAAATGCAGTGTGTTAAGGCGAAACCAAGTTAGATAAAATCGCCATTGTGTCTGCCCTATATATGAAAGGTAAGGTTGGTGCTGCAACCTACCCCTAGGGTAGACCGCACTCTCACTGCTTCTCAACACACCTAGTTTGGAACGGTAGGCCTCTTTAATTAATTGCTTTGTCTCAGTACCAATAGTCTCGACATTCAAGAAAATATGACCCAAGCCTATCTTGGATAGGGTTTCCCTAACGTATGATAGCCATGGGATCTTATCTAAATGCACCAGCTTGAGGCAGTCTTGTAATATTTCTTTAGTGAGTTTCAGATGATCAGAACACCAAACCTTGCTCCAAAGCAGCAATGGGGAGACATGGATGGTGTCACTCACAAATTCGAGACCCGCCTCAGTATGGCAAAAGATGTTAGAGGTACTTGTAGGGGCACATAAGAGGCGTTTTATAAACTTGTTTTCCATAATTTGGATATCGTTGCAGGATTGAGTACCCCAAACTCCCGCGCCATATGTTGCAACCGGGATACATTTAGCTTTGTATAGGTATTTTAATTCTGCAACCGGCTTCTGTCCCAATTTACTAGAAAAACGAAAGATAGCCTCAGCAGTTTGGGTGGCTTTTTGTACACGGGCTGATATTAGAGGATCCCAACTTAAGGTTTTATTAAATAGGTTCCCCCAGATAATTGAAGCTATCAACTTTCGCAATAATTGAATCCTTCACCATGAGCCTGCGAGATTTTACCCCTTTCGGGCAGCAGACCATAGTGAAGGACTTTGCGAAATTGACCCTTAGATCTAACCCCTGCATAAAGATATCAAAAGCATTTAGGCAAGTTTGCATGCTATTAGCAGTTAGGGTCATTAAAACCGTGTCATCTGCGTAAGATAACATTGGTATGCGTTTGCCATTTACCTGGGGAAAATCAGCACAGCTTTCCAACAGAAAAGCTTCCAGACCATGGGTGTACACCAGAAACAGGAATGGAGCCAGTATACACCCCTGGCGAACCCCCTCAGTCGATGGTATGGGCTTAGTCATCTCCCCGGCAGGGCCAAATCTGATCCTTACTGCAGTGGCAGCGTGGAGTCTGCAAAGTAATGTGACCAATGGCACCTCGAACCCCATGGACTCCATCATCTGCCAAAGTTTTTTCCTACATACAGTATCGAAGGCACTGGATAAGTCCATGAAAGCCAAGTGGATACAACCATGCTTGGCTCTCATGTACTTACCCATGATCAGCGCTCACTAGTGCCTTTTCCCCGCCTAAACCCGTATTGGGATTCAACAATAATACCATTTGATTCAGCCCAAGATTCTAAGCGAGCCAGAATCACCCTACCCATTAGTTTACAGGACACATCTATTAGCGATATTTATCTGTAACAACAAGGGTCACTTTTGTTGCCCTTTTTAAATATCAGGACCAATACCGCCTCTTGCCATGATGTCGGAATGCGACCTACCACAACTGCTTTATACAAAAGTAACAAGAGTGGTGCCCACACCTCTATATTATATTTAAAAAAGTCCACAGGTACCGCATCCGGCCCTGGAGCTTTCAGTGCTATGCCCTTTCTAAGTGCGGCCTCTACCTCAGAGAGAGTCAGTGAAAGACTAAGCATATTTGCTGACTCCCTCTTTGTGTCGGGGAACCCCTCGGGTCTAGTTACGAGGGGGGCCCCTTTCGGGTTAAAAATACTCCCATAGTGTGTCTCCCATATATCCCCTGGGATGTGCGCCTGTAGAGTTTCTTTTTCTTCACTTTTTAGGAAGGGGCGATTTATAACCTCCCAAAAAAGTTGACTGTCCTTTAATTCTGACGCTCTGCCCAAGTCATCCCATGCCTGTCTTTTTAAGTCAGTTTTGCGCTTAATGATGGCATCTCTATAAATTTTCCTTGCCGTTCTAACCAGACCCCTATCTCGGGGCACTTGGCGTAGTGCCTTCGTGAGACTAGATTGTGCTCTGGAACATTCTAAATCGAACCATTTACAAGTATTACCCTTTTTTCCTCCCATGGGTTTCAGAAGATGGAGGCCACATTGCTTAAGAGAGCTTCAAAATTATCAATTATTACCTCTGGCTCATTTGAGGGCGTTAGGCAGGCTTCTAACCTATGTTTATTTATCTTAAAAGTCTCCCGCTCTAAAAGTTTTGCGTCTACCTTATCCCACCTTAAGGTAACCCCCTGATTCTGACTAAATTTAATTGGGTGTTCCACAATCTGCATTCTCTTAAAAGCAGGGCACAGACTCAGGATAAGTGGATTGTGGTCACTTGCTGGGTTAACCTCAATCTGAAATTCATTAATAAGATGAATATATTTTCTTGAGACCAAGGCAAAATCAATAACACTCGTCTGACCTCCCGCTCCATGGAATGTAGGAATACTCATGGGTCTTGAAAAACTAGGCATATCCAGGGCACAAAGGTCATTGATTATTATAATATTATTTAAAGCCTCACCTTGCTTTGAGTGCTTAAAATGTGCAAAGGGCTGGTCATTTAGATCTACCAAACCACAGACTCTTGAATCACTAAACTTACACAGACAGCAATTAAAATCACCTACCCACATAATAAAGAGAGGAAATATGGTATTAGTTACTTTCACAATCTCATCCTGTAATTTTTGTATGACCACTGTAATTTGGGAATCAAATATGTTATAATACCAGTTGATTAAGAGCAAGGGGACCGAAAACAAACCATTAATCACAAGCAATTGGAACCAAGGGCATTTCACCAGTATGTCAGTTTTTATTCTATCATGCTTTATAGAAATGGCTGTCAAAAGACCACCGTTGGCTCTTCCTGATTGTGAAGGTTCTGCTAGAACATTAAAAGATTGGTAACCATCCAATCCAGGAGACCCCCTGCTCCATGTCTCCTGGAGACAGACTATATAAAAAGATTCCACAAATTTTAACCATGCCGGGTCATCTAGTCTCCGTGAGAGACCAGCTATATTCCACGAGATCAAGCGGAAAGAGTAACCCTCAGCCAGGCTGTCTAATTCCCCCACATATGTTGTAGATTGTGGCTGGCTTACCACATCAATTCTCGGACTTGCTGCCAATAAAATAATATCTGCATCCAATGAAACAGGTTCTACCTGTCTGGAGTTAGCACTCTCGCCCTGTGGTAAGATGCAATCAATATGCATCTGGTCACCTTTCTGGCGCCCACTTGGCGTTGGTGGTCAATCCACCATCTCCAGACAGCTGTATCTGTTCATAGTGGGGATTCCTCTCCAATTGTCCCTAGAGGATGGTTCTTGTGTGGGATATCTGATGGGATTTCCTCCCCAATCCACCCTGGTAGGGTATCTGATGGAATTACCACCCCAATCCTCCCACTCTCTGCCTAGCGCTCGGTGGCCTACTCTATGCCAATTCTGTTCGTAGCCTGAGTCGTTGTGGGTCCCAGGGGGATAAAAAAAGGAGAGGCGTTTTGTGTCTATACCTTCATTGGTGTTTCGGGGGCCCCATGAACAGATATGATTCACTGTACGTGGATCCCTGAAATTAACTAATATACAGTCACCCTGAGATGACTTCTTTCCGTGGCCCACCAGGGAACTCTTCGAACCGTTAAAACCTGGCTCAACCAATAAGATGGTAAAGGACGGTTCTTATTGAGCCAGTGTTGGACCTTGTTTATTAATGCCCAAGGAGGTTCATCTGTAGTATCCAACAGCTCCGGGACACCAGTCAACACTACCACAAAGGGGCTAGCCTCAGGGGGGAGATTAGCAGAGTGTCTACTGTTAGGCACTCTCCTATAGGAATCCCTATTGTCCTTCATCAGGGACACTATGGGGATATTACTGATCGGCCTGGCCTGCACAGCAGGATCTTTAGATTTTCCGGTAGTTTTCTTTTCTACTACTACTGCAGGGGACTTCGGTGTTACGGTTTGGCCTGCAGCCACTGTTTTTGGTATTTGTGGCACCACAGGTTTGTCAGTGAGTAATTTATTTCCCCCTGGCTTTAATATTCCCGGTGGTAATGGGTTCTTCCTTTTTGAAAGACTAACAAGTTCAGCAAGCTGTTTTTCAATACGCTGTAAACTAGTTTCTAGCGGGGAGACATAAGATTTAATTAGCTCTCCCACTTTTGTTAAAAAATGGTTATCTACCATTTTTTCATTTTCATTTTCTCCCCCTAACGAGATAAGCAGGGCATCAGTGGTCACATTTCCTGGAAGCTCATTTATAGCGGGATTTAATGGGTTGTTATTTCTATCTTCCCCCGCCTTCTGCACAAGGTTAATTGAATTATTTCCCTTTTGCTTGGCTAACTCCTGAGCCCTCTTGGCCCTTTTGTTTTTCTGTTTATCCCTTTTTTTCTTTACAGCACCCTCCCTTATTCCTCTCAACTGTCTTGTTACCTCTAGTGTAGTGCGCAGTGATGAATATGGTTTTTTTTCAAGCTCCAGACTAATTTGAGAGTCAGACAGAAGTTCCAATGCCGATAGGTCCACCACATTCGGTAGACTATGCACATCAGCGCGAACCTCTGCCGAGGGAGGTTTCCTAGTCTGATCCGGAGTTCTTACAGTGGCAAAATGGCCTAGAGAAGATCTTTTTTGGAGGGCAACTGCTAGGTCTTGAGAAACTCTGCGTTCAAGGTCAGAAATACCCTGGTCAATAAATGAGTTTGCCTTTATTAAAAAATTATCTAAGGGTCCTACTATCTGACCCCCTTCAGCAGCAGTTTTGCTCCTGCTTCCTCGTGTAGTCATATTTCACAGGTTAGAATATAATCCTCCAAACAGACACCTATATAGGAACAGTATACAAATACTTATTACTACAAGCGTGGTGCATACATTCAGTTCTTAGTGACATACGGAATAAGAGACTTAGAGGATGGGACCGGTCCGGTCTTACACGGTCTCTAACGGGCTACAACGGGCCCGCCCTTGGCCCGGGCTTAGCCCCGTGCTTGGACCTGCGCGCGTCCCGCGTGCGCGCTGCTGTTGCTCCTGATAAGGGAGTAGACACAGGAGGGGGCGGGAAGAGGACCAGCTGCGGCCGATCAGCGCCGCTGAGCAGGCTGGGCCTCGCAGTCCCGCCTCTGTCCGTGTATGGGGCAGATGGTTACCGGCAAGTCCTCAGGGTCCAAACAGACAGCAGCAGCAAGGTTCAGGGACCGACGAGCGGCTCCCGCAAAGCGGGGGCCACGAGAAGTGGCGAAGTGGCCTGACAAGGTCCGTAGCAGCAAACAACCCTCCAACGAGGCCCAAGAAGAAAGCTCCCACCAGGTACGCTCACTGCGAGGTCTTTTGTGCAGGAGGGGGCGGGAAGAGGACCAGCTGCGGCCGATCAGTGCCGCTGAGCAGGCTGGTCCTCGCAGTCCCGCCTCTGTCCGTGTGTGGGGCAGATGGTAACCGGCAAGTCCTCAGGGTCCAAACAGACAGCAGCAGCAAGGTTCAGGGACCGACGAGCGGGTCCCGCAAAGCGGGGGCCGCGAGAAGTGGCGAAGTGGCCTGACAAGGTCCGTAGCAGCAAACAACCCTCCAACGAGGCTCAAGAAGAAAGCTCCCACCAGATACGCTCACTGCGAGGTCTTTTGTGCAGGAGGGGGCGGGAAGAGGACCAGCTGCGGCCGATCAGCGCCGCTGAGCAGGCTGGTCCTCACAGTCCCGCCTCTGTCCGTGTGTGGGGCAGATGGTTACCGGCAAGTCCTCAGGGTCCAAACAGACAGCAGCAGCAAGGTTCAGGCACTGACGAGCGGCTCCCGCGAGGCGGGGGCCGCGAGAAGTGGTGAAGTGGCATGTTATATTGGCAACTCTATCTAGGTTAAGGCAATCTGTAATTATATCTCTATTTAAGCCTATATCTGGTGTAACCCATATATTGTGACACAACAGTAAGGGGGAAATTTTGATGGTATCAGTAATATGTGTTAGACCCAATTCACTATGGCAGCTGTAAGTAGCCGTGGATCTGGGTACTGCTAATAAATAACAAGCTAAATGATTTTCGCATCGTTGTATCAATTCCACCTTTTCAATCCCCCAGATTCCAGCCCCGTAGGTACCAGTAGAAGTACACTTAGCTTTGTAAATCTGCAGTAATTCTGGCAGGGTCTCCCACCCAATTTCTTAGAGAAATGTATCACTGCTGATTGTTTGGCTGGGAGGGATGTAGTACGTGCGAAAGATCCAGCTAAAATGGAAACATCTTTGCCCCATATTGAAAATGCTTCTGTTCCGTTGGCTAAATCACTATTGTCCCGAGGATCTGTAAGGATAGTTTTTTGGAATGTCTGTGGCCTGGAGAGTAAAGTTGCAAATACTATCTGGGGGGAGTTCATACAGAACTTTGACATATTATGCATACAGGAAACCTGGCTTTTGAATGAAAAACATCTGGATGGCTATAAGACCTTTCATATCCCAGCGGTACCATCGATACATAGTAGACATAAAGGGGGTATTTGTTTATATGTGTCAAACTTGCTGAAGGTTCAGTGAGTTAAAATGATTAAATATTCCCCTTATTACCAAATGGTATCTATTAGATTACACTCGGGTACAGAAATACTGGTGGTAAATTTATATAACAATATTAAAAATGCTGATTTTGCAGAGAAGATGAAAGACTTTGTGGAAAATGTAAACTATTTAAATGCAGCAAAAGGGAAAGATGTAATTTTGGTATGGGGAGGGGGCTTTAATATTAGTGTATGTAACTCGAATGTATGTAGAGCACAGGAAAATGACTGGGAAGAGAGGATTGACATGAACCATCTTGTACATACAGATAGAGGGGAAAAAATAAATGATATAATGGCCACATTTGATCTAGGCTTCGCTAACATGATGTGTTCCCCGAAAGTTAAGTTCAGCTCGACCTTTTTAGCTAGGGGTTGTCAATATGTTATCGACTTTATTATTATACCTACTAGATATGCCAACTGGGTGGAAAAATGTACGATTCACCCAAATGGCCTTAGTGATCATTTACCCCTCAGTCTGAACTTAAACCTACCTGACTATAATAATTCTGCCACCATTGAGTCTCTTGTGTGGTCGCAAGAGATAGTACTGGCACGCCAAAACGGCTATGCATTAAAATGGGGTAAAGTGGACCCAACGAAAATTTATGCGGATATTATATCCAAAGCCCTGGCACCTATCTTAGTCTGCCTAGACGTGGAATCCACTAATAATGAAATCCTGGATGCCTTTGGACAGGTCACCGCTGTCATTCAAGATTCCCTTAACAAACCAAACACCAAGAAACACGAGAAGAGTAATGGTTGGTTTGATTCCCATTGTACAAAAGCTTATACACACCTTAAAGCTGCACTTAGAGCTAAATCTAGGGATCATGGGTTAAATAGAGCCTGTAGAAAGACTTATAGTCTGGCACGGACCATTCGGAAAAAAGAAATAAAAGAGATGGCTTGGCAAAATCTCCTGAAGGCCTCGCAATCCAAAGACTGTAGATTGTTCTGGCAGGCAGTTAATGCCCCCTACTTTACTAAAAAAGATATCGCAAAAATAGAAGTCGCCATTGATGAAAACACGTGGATAGACTTCTTTTCTAAGGTATACAAAAAAGAGGAAGGGGATGTGGGCCCGCCCGTTGAGGTTAACAACCTGGGCACACAGGTACAGGATCACTCTCCGATACCCATAGAAATTCTATATGAGGAAGTTTTACTTGCAATAAATAATAGTAAAGGAGGTAAAGCTCCGGGCCCGGATGGGATCCCAAATGATATCTTCAAGATGACCACTGAACTCTGGGCCCCAATTTGCACAGGCGTCCTTGTGGCTTGTTGTGCTAAAGGATTTATTAAAACCTGGGCTGAATCGGTAATTGTACCTATTTATAAAAAGGGGACAGAGAGAGCCCAGCAAATTATAGGCCCATATCCCTTTTGGACTCCCTCATGAAGATCCCAGGCAGGGTGGTCTTAAATAAATTACAAACTTGGGCAAGTGAAAATAATATCCTTAGCCCGGTTCAGTATGGATTCAGGGAGGGGATGGGGACTGTGGAGCAGGTTCTTAACTTTGTGATGATACAAGGGAAATACACCCGAGCAAAAAGAGGATGTCTCTACGCCATATTTGTCGACCTCACAGCCGCTTTCGACTGTGTGGATCATGGTAAGCTGTGGCAAATATTGAAAGAAACTTGGGTGGAACCTGCTATAGTGCACTTCCTTCGACAGTTGTACTCGGGTGCAACAGCGAAGGTGAGATATGGGCTGAAGGGAGAATGCAATGAATCCTTCCGCATAGAGAAGGGCGTTAGACAGGGCTGTGTCTTGGCTCCATTTCTCTTCTCCATATATACGAACGCTTTGGAGGGGGAATTGGAGGCAAGCACAGCTGATTCCCCAAGGTACGGAAAAAAGCAGGCTGTCTCCCTTCTCTATGCGGATGACGCAGTGCTAATGGCCAGAATAAGGATGAGTGCCCAGAGGGCACTCGCTAAATATATTGAATTCATGGAAGCAAGGGGCCTAAAATCAGTGCGAAAAAATCTTTTGTGATGATGTGTGGGAAAGGGCGGACGAAATGTAAGGCCATCAAGGTGGATGGCCTCTCTATCGAACAAACCAAAACCTTCTCTTATTTGGGGGTCTTACTAGATGGCTCTGGCTCGTGGGGCCCAGCGATTAAGAATAGGACCCTATTGTTTAAACGTTCCATTGCGGTACTAATGAATTTTGCTAAAAAACTAGGGAAAAGACCTCCTGAAATCCTTTTAAAAATATATATAGCTAAATGTAGAAGTATTGCACTTTACGGGGCGGGTATATGGGGCTTTTATAATGTAGCGTTGATTCAAATAGCAGAAAACTGCTTTTTGAGATATTTGCTAGCGCTTCCTCAGGGTACGTCAGTTTTTAACTGCTATGCAGAGTTAGGTATTGATTTCATTTCCCACATTATAAAACTGCAACCAATCCTACTCTGGCAGAGAGTATCGGCTTCAGAAGCGTTGTCCCTAAATAGGGAAATTATTAAGGACGCTATGGCCCTGGACAATGTAAAACAAATTCCATGGTTAGAGTATATTAGGAAAACGTTTATGGATCTGCAAAAGCCGGAATTGTTTAATAAGCCAGAACTGATTACCAGGATGTCCAGAAAAGAGTTAAAAAGGCTGTGTATGAAGCATTTTGATATGTTAAGATGTGCAGGTGAACTAACTAAAAAAACAGTACTTCAACATCAGATGTCCCTGGTCTGTTATGTGATTCAACCTTATTTATCTCTTTGTACTGTAGGTTTTGATCGCTTTATTTTAACTAGGTTTAGATTTGATTTATTTCATCGCCTGGTAACTTTTCCGACAAACAACGATTGGTCCAGGAACCTGGAATTATGCCCATGTGATAATTTATCAATACAATGTACGTTTCATGTAATCCTATTCTGTAAGCATTACGAGAATGAGCGCAAAAGATGGCTTAAAAACTATTTGAGACAGGGTTACTGGCGGCAATGCCGACCAGCGTACTTAAGCCTACAGCAATTGGAAAACGGAAAATGCATTATGATTATGATTGGTTTTTTAAAAAGTATTCTGAAGAAACGGAATTCTATGATTAATTAATCCTTTTTAATATTCCTGTTTAGCGTTGTATCAATTTAATAATACTTTTAAATGTTCTTAAAATAATATGGTTGTTATCCATTGTGAAATGTTGTATATATTACCTACTGGCGGTCGCCAGTAGGTATATATAGTTAGGATTTTTTCTCTATGGGTTTTTTGGAAATTCTATGTCTAATAACTTTGGCGTTTGTGGACGGAATTGGCTGAAATTTTCAGGAAAATGGCACATTTTGTTTCTGAGCAGCCCTTGAAAATTTGGGGGGGGTTCGTCCAGTGGGGGCCGAGAAAAAAGGGGGGTCCCAAAACGTGTTTTTAACATTGAGTTTTCCATAGGGCGGTTGGCCTCACTTTTAGCCCGAACGGCTGAATGGATTTGCACGAAACTTGGCAAAATTGTAGGGACTGGTAGCCCGATGTGCCTTTTGTAGGTCTCAATATATGTGCTCCAGTGGATTTTGAGAAATTAACGTTTAAAAAAAGATATATATCTGTAACAGTGGACCGGGCAGCGCACTGGTTCGCGGACTTTTCGCGCAACGGAGCTTTGTGAAGCGAAGCTGATTGGTTCTCCGGCGTCTGTCAACATTCCAAACAGTCCGTAGCGGCCGCCATCTTGTCTCTCGGTAGGATCGAGAGACAAGAGGAGGTCAAAACAAAGGGGGAAATAACTATAAGGGGGCATAGTAGATCCTCGCTGACCCCCTAGGTTTGATGTGGAGGTTTTAAAAGGGCCCCGCGGGGCAAAAAAAAATAATAATAATAATAATTGAACGGCTGAATGGATTTGCACGAAACTTGGCAAAATATTAGGGACTGGTAGCCCGATGTGCCTTTGCTAGGTCTCAATATATGTGCTCCAGTGGATTTTGAGAAATTAACGTTCAAAAAAAGATATATATCTGTAACAGCGCTCCGCTTCGCGTAACGGAGGTTTGTGAAGCTGATTGGTCATTCTGTCACTGGGCTATAGTTGGGCTACATCTGGCTGATATTTGGGCTACATTTGTTTTTTTGTGTGTCTGGCGGCCATCTTTGGGCTACATTGGGCTACATTGGGCTTCATTGGGCTACATTCGGCTAATTAGCAAATAGCTCATCGCAAACTAGGAATGGTAAAGAATCGCTATTTATTCCTTAAAGTTCGCTATTTAGGAAATGCAAATAACTTTGATGATACATATGGCGGTTCATCTCTAACAAGATAAGAAGCATAGGGATACATTTATGATGACTGGCGCATCACCAGGGATGTGTTAGTCATTTTGTGCCGCTGTTCCGTCACCTATGGTGTGCTGCATTTACAATGCGGCGCATCATGGGGCAAAAACAGCACAGATGCGTGATGTATCTGTGCCGTAAAGGTGGCGCATTGCTGGAGTTGTATCGCAAGTGTGATGAAGCTCCAGCAAGGGTCGGGGGTGCCCCTGTCGCAGGGTTTCTGTTCTCACACAGAACTGTGGACAGAGGATTGGAACCTCGGCGAATTAGGGTGTCCCAAAACTCACGTTAGTAATCAAAAACTCCTTAGCAAGCTAGGTACAGTGTCACATTGGATATAACAAACTCTCAATGTTTAGACAATCCAGAATATGAACTTATAGTACCTCAGGATACGTGGAACTCATGAACAGTCGGTCGTTATAGATTTCTTAGAAACCAGAACATGGAGTTAAGAAGAACAGATGTGTATTTGAAATGTTTATTTACTAATGCCGTCTTCTCAGGCGTAGTACCTTAGATAATAAAAGTACACATATTATCAGTAGCAAAATTACCAGCATAGTTACTAGTACATAAAAAGTGAATGGTGATAGTATGTTAACATGCTGTAAATGAATAAGAGTTAGCAACACTTATAAGCAGCCGCGGGCCGTGGAGGGAGTTACGGTGAGGCAGGGAGGCGGGGAGGGGGAGAAGCAGGGTGGAGAATACAAGTACACATATTATCAGTAGCAAAATTACCAGCATAGTTACTAGTACATAAAAAGCGAATGGTGACAGTATGTTAACATGCTGTAAATGAATAAGAGTTAGCAACACTTATAAGCAGCCGCGGGCCGTGGAGGGAGTTACGGTGGGGCAGGGAGGCGGGGAGGGGGAGGGGCAAGGTAGAGAGGGCTCCACCCTGCTTCTCCCCCTCCCCGCCTCCCTGCCCCATCGTAACTCCCTCCACGGCCCGCGGCTGCTTATATCTCACCCTCCCTAATACACATATTATATTATTTGCTAAGAAGGTCTCTTTGTGTTGGTTTAGGGCGTGCCCATACTTTAGTGTCTTAGATTTGAAGGAATCACATCAGCATACACCAGCTCTCTCTTCATGTGAACCGCATCAACTGTTGTGTATGTGTGTTCGGCAAAGCAATATAAAACCCGCCTCATGCCCAGAATTGGCAGAAGTTGCACTTATGTTATGAGTATGAAGTCGTGGAGATCAGACCTCATAACAATTCTGTATCGTGTTGTTCTTGAAACTTTAGCACTCGCTGTACAGATATAGTTTAACAAGTAAAGCAGATAGTAGACCAATAACATATTATTCTCATGTAAACCACGATGAACTACTAGGTGGAAAGCTAAAGCAACAACTAAGTGTCGTGTGCAGAAGTTGCAAAAAAGGAAAAATGGCGTTTAAACCGGTAATGAGCCCATGCTACTTAACACGGTGTAAAGATATCCAGGACCTAGATGACACCTCCTCATGATCCGGAAACGAACTGAATAAGATAATAGAAGTGCCATCTCATGAGAGCAGATTGCAAGTTTATATGTGGACGGTCCGCAAGGTAAAGCATTAAAAACTAGGAAAATTTAATGCTAAAGAAAAATAAAACAGCCAAGTACTTTATCGAGTCTTAAGCCAATAGGCAAGGTAAATAATAAAAACTTGACAAATAAGTCAATGAATTGTCAATGAAATGCTAGTACTCAGCATATCAAACATGAAAAAGGTCTATGACATAACTGTGTATGCAAAATAAGCTGCAACAGCCTCCAATAGGAAGTCACCGTCTTCATCCGAAAACAGTTCAGCCATCCAATTTAAAAGCGGAAAAGAACATACGTGCTCTCCCAGCACCGGATCCTCTATCACCATCAGAGGACAGCTCGGTGGGTTTTCAAGAAAGCTCTGTTCCAAGAAAGACTGTGCTGCCGCCAGTAAATTCCAGGGACCAAGTAGTCCATGCATCAATGCCACAGCCATAATCCTTTCGCCAGGACAAACCAACTCGTGAGTAATGATAGGAGTCATCAGCTGATTAAAGTCGACGTCAGGAGAAACCGGTCCGCAGAGACACAAATCAATGGCCCAATCGAAATCACAGGTCAGGCAGTGAAATACAGGCTGGACACAGGTGAAGTAGGAGAACCGAAAAGATAATCCATATGCCGTGCTTAATATCGCCAACGGCATTGTGCCATAATATTCTAGCATGCGATTGCGGAACAGTGTCAGCAGCTGCAGGGTCGGAGGTTGCATAGGAGGGACATCCATATTTAAAAATGTAAAAAAGCACAAGAGCGTCCGCTGGTAATGCAAGTAAAAATGCCAATCTACGAACCAGAGTGCAGAAAATACAATGAAAGGAAGCAGGGATGACTCCAAAGATTTTCTCAAATGAAGTCACGAGACCACTGGTAACAACTTTAAAAAAGTGTGCCAGGGACTTTGTGGAGGATGCGTTAAAGATAGTCGGAAACATGTTGCTGAAATTGAAAGGCAAATCTTAATTGAAAAGGGTGTGCACCTCTGTATGGGTGTTCGCTATGTGAAGTACGAAAGTTTCACGGGCCGAACTCAAGGCCACCTCTCTCTGAGACAAAAGAGCTCTTATTCTTGCCATGCCGTTGAAACGTGTCCCAAGGTTGGTATTTGTGGCCAGATTGAAAACTCCCTATGTTCATGTGTGGGAGGAAATAGAACATTTCTGCAGCAAATAACCTGTTCACTTACTGTTACGATAAAAGGAATACTTTTAATTAACTCAGAACAATCTTCATTATTGAGCATCAAATAACTACCATTTTCCAACAACTTGAACGTGGGGATGATAGCAGGAAGTGGCGTGCCTTGCAACACGCAAGCCATATTTGGTCGGTGTTTGTTGCATGAACCGTGTAACTGTATGTGCCTACACATTAGTGAATGATCTGGCGTCTCAGTGCATTCCTCTCCATTCAGATAAACTTCTTGATCATCTTTGAAACATCTGTATGTGTATGGAAGCGACCAGACCTCATGAAGAAAAGCACTACCTAAAGGTTCATAACGACCTATTGGTATATATTTCATACAATTTGAAAACTTATATAAAGCAAAAGGCAGCGTTATTAAACCGTGGATAAGGCATGTTGCCAAAAAACCCGCAATCCTCTGCTGATGATGTCACTGAGCATGTCATGAATGATGTAATATGTGACATCATCAGCAGTGGATTACGGGTAATGGTATCTCTAGTTTACTCCCTTATAGCTGTGTTTCTTTTAACATAAGTGTCTGTTTCCTTCCTTTATACTTACTGTTTTTGGTTCGCTTCCGGTTTGCGTACCAGCGAGCGAACTAGGAAGCGAACTAAGAGAAATAGAGGTTGGCACAGTTCCAAATATTGTACCAATTTTTTAATAACGGGGAGGTAGTTCTGAAAAGAACTTTTTTTTTTATTTTTCTGAACATTTTTTTACTGTTTTTGAATTTTTCGGAACAGTTTTATATTTTTTTGGGTTTTTCTTGGAGGGGGCAATGAAAACGATTCATTGTAAAGGGCTCAACAGGAGCAACAAAACAAAAAAAAGAAGTATTTATTATTTTGGGCGTTTCGGACAAACTTGCATATGATAGTCAATAGCTCTGTTGATCAGAGTGATGCTTTTTTCTCCGTAGGAAATGAATCCATCGCAAAATGCGCAGATGTGTTTTACATCACCAAATCTCATTTGTATATTTGGCACCATCTCCCTGCCCTCTGGTCCCGTTACTTCCGGTACAACAGATCTTCTGGCCATAATAGGGAGATTATCTAGGTCGTTCCGAAACTGTGCAGCACTGTAGTTGTTAGGATGCCACCTAGTCATATGGCGATGCATTGTGTAGTTTCCGAAACTGTATTTTTTGTCGGTCCCTCTGGACAGTCTATCTTGACATATAAGGCAAGTTACGTATCTTGCATTTACTTTTTTCTGACCTTTGGGAATTTTAAAAAATTGCCAAATGAAGTTTTCTTTCCGGTGAGACGTCCTGGGCTGCTCAGGCAAAAACTGCCTCTCTTCGTGCTCGTCCTCCTGTTCCTCTTCTTCTTCTTCTTGTTGAATTACAACTTGAGCAGGTGGTCCACTCTTCCTTGGATGTGGTGGAGGTGGTGGGGAAGCACCAGCTGAAGCTACTAAAGAAGCCATTGCTCAGTGATCACAAAGGGTCTTTCTCTCACAATGATGAAAGTCAGAGTGAGGAAAGAAGGAGGGATTTTCATCATTTGGGAAAAACAAGAGTTCTCAACCAATCAAAAGTGTTCATTTTAGATTATATGACCTAGTCTTACATCATTAGGAAACCAAAAGTGAAATGAACCAATGAAAAGTGTTATTACCAAGTCACATGACTTGCTGTGTTTACGTTAAGCGCTTTGCAGGGCCTCCCGGTTTGCTTCCAGAAACCTGCGCTTTGCAACTCGCTTCGCGTACCAGTTCGCTAACGTAGCACGTCATATGACGTATCACGCGACAACGTGAAACGTCATGCGGACGGGAGGCGTCACGATGTTGTTTTCTAACGCGGCACTTGCGGTAAAGAAACGTTTACCGGCTCGCGGTCTATTTCGCGGCATCAAGGTCAGCTAACGGGAAGCTTCCCGATTCGCGAAGCGGGAACGAAGAAAAAAAAATATTTAAAAAAAAAATTATTCATAAACATATAAAATATATTTTTGGATTTAAAGAAGAATACATTTTACAGCTACAGATATTAGCTGTTAAAAAAACAATGAAATTCACAGAAAAAAACATAGGTTATAGACCATATATAGTTAGGAATTAGCATTTACAAAACCTTGAAAATTCACTGAAAAAACCATAGGTTATAGACCATATATAGTTAGGAATTAGCATTTAGAAAACCTTATTTTACTCACACAAAACCATTGAAATTCCATATATAGTTAGTTGCACTAACTATATATCGCGCACCCGCAATCCACTGCTGATGATGTCACATATTACATCATTCATGACATGGTCAGTGACATCACTGATGACATCACTGGTGACATCTCAAATGACATCACTGATGACATCACTGATGACGTCTCATTTGGCATCATTCTTGTGCTAATACGATAAACCTCTTCAGACTCTAATATAACCTTAGATACACTCAGTGTATACAGACACTCACACACTGCCACTCATCCATGGAGTTACTCACACACCCAGTCAGTCATGCAAAGAAACAATCTCACCTCCATTTCTTCAACTATACAGTTATACACACCTTACTTATTGAAACATATACTAACACATATTTACTCTCTTATACAATCCCTGATACAAGTTCACAATGATCGATACAACCACTCACTCAGTGGCTCTCATGCACAGTTATTTATATATGCCAACTCTCACATGTACTGTGTTTTACATATGTACTTACTATGACATGTAGCATTGAGATATCCATTCACTCATCAATACACTCATGCACACAGTCAACTGCCCATGTAGCTGTTTCCACATGCACTCTTGAACTCATACACCTAGTGAATAAACTGCTCACACATCTATGCACAGAGTCACACACCTTCCAGCCACCCCCACACAAACTCAATCTCCCATAGAAATACTTGGGCAACCAATTAATAACACATATAGCCTCTCGTATAGCTAATGATCAACACATGCAGCAGTTTACATCACAACAGACATAATGATGCACAAATTAAGACAGTTTAGTCACTAACCCATGCATTCAGTGAGACACATTTAATCACTCACTCATACAGTCAGTCACGCACCTACTAAATCCTTCATCCAGACACTTATACATCCACTCATTCTTCAATATCTAAGACATATTTTAACTTTACAGAAACATACAGTCACTGGATGTTGTCATCAGTGATGTCATTTGAGATGTCATCAGTGATGTCATCAGTGATGTCACTGACCATGTCATGAATGATGTAATATGTGACATCATCAGCAGTGGATTGCGGGTGCGCGATATATAGTTAGTGCAACTAACTATATATGGAATTTCAATGGTTTTGTGTGAGTAAAATAAGGTTTTCTAAATGCTAATTCCTAACTATATATGGTCTATAACCTATGGTTTTTTCAGTGAATTTTCAAGGTTTTGTAAATGCTAATTCCTAACTATATATGGTCTATAACCTATGGTTTTTTCTGTGAATATATATATATGTCGCTTTTCTGATTTTTATCTACTGTTAAAATCGAATAAAGTGTTTCTGATTCTGATATAAAAAAATGTATACAACTATATCATTAAATAAACTGATCATCCAATCAACAATAATTATTAAACAACAAACAATTAAATAACCATTATTTAAATGAATAATTTACATAATTAGCAATCAGTAAACAATTGATAAAACAATAATTAAAAACCTATAAACAAAAATGCATTTGGACGAGTTAATTCAGCAAATCCTGGCTGTCTGGGGGCCTGCTTGAGCCCCATAATGCTGTATTGGTTTGCCGCTCGAAGTTGGGAGCAAGCTGTTCTGACCCCTACTGACCTGGAATACATCCACTGAGGAGGCTGCGGGGCTTTTGGCAGGCGGAATCTCACCACCGGCGCACCAGCGGGACTACAAGTCCCAGGAATCCAAGAGCGGCTCCTAACACGCCGCACCTGGTGGCTCTTCCCGGCTGGCCGCGCCTCCTGCCTGGGAGGCTAAAACCGCGACTCGCGGCCCCCGCTCCGCGGGTGCCGCTCGAAGTTGGGAGCAAGCTGTTCTGACCCCTACTGACCTGGAATACATCCACCGAGGAGGCTGCGGGGCTTTTGGCAGGCGGAATCTCACCACCGGCGCACCAGCGGGACTGCGAGTCCCAGGAATCCAAGCGGCTCCTAACACGCCGCACCTGGTGGCTCTTCCCGGCTGGCCACGCCTCCATAGACCTTTGGCTATAGAACCACGCCCTTAGACGCGCAACGCGGGACGCGCGCGGGCGGGCGCCGGGCTAAGCCCGGGCAAAGGGCGGGCCGTTCTAGGCCGTTAGAGGCCGGCAGAGACCGGACCGGGCCCACCCTCTAACGTCCCCGCTCTATTGCCCCCCCTCTACTTACCCCAGAATGGCGACTAGAGCCTTACGGAGTAAGTCTGCTCAGCAAGGCGTAAGTACTCTGGAAAAATTCTTCCCAAAGGCGAGTTCCCAAACTAGCAAATGTCACTTAGCCACAGACTCTCACCTTGAGATGGGTCCCGAAAGTGTGTTCCTGGACCATGGGGAAACTTTTTCAACTGATGCTAGTACACCCATTCCTTTGGAGGCTACCCATATGTCATTATTGGACAGCATTGATCAGACTATTGAGTCGGTCCTTCAGCAGCTAAGAACTCCTTCAACGCAGAGGGATAGAAACTCTTCCCGGCCATCTGGGATTTCTGACCGTCCTGCTATTCCGGATAATATGGGATCAGACACGCCTGAAGCGGGACAGGCGGTCCTGCTCATAGACCCTGCAGATAGTCGGGTGGAACAACCTTCAAAAAGGAAAAGGCCCAGGGAAACAAAGAGGGCAAAAAGGGCAAAAATTGACATAACTGAATCATCCCACGAAGATAGCACAGATATTTCGGTTTCCCCTGAGCTCATTTTATCTGGGTCTAGGCCGGATCTCATGGGCTCCCCAGCTCCTGTGTTACTATCATTGCCGGCGGGCCCATTCATCCTTGGTGGGGAAACCTCTAATAGTACAGATACAATAATTAATTCACTTACAGTCATTATTAAAAATCTGCTAACCCCCATCTCAGCTAGATTGGACGCCATAGAGAATCTACTCCAGTCCCTGGAAAACAACTACATTAGGAAAAGCCCTGGCCTAGCTATAAATGTTCCCATAGTTACCGGGGATCCACCTGGGAATAGATCACCTTCCTCTGTAATGTCCCAGGTCTCCAATAGGGTATCGCTGAGCACAAACGGTGCGTCTGCTTCCCAGACGCGCACTTTGTTACCTTCAGCGCCTAGGCCCCCTGTCCCGGCTCCCAGGAGATCCAAGCCACCCCCTGCGCACCAATTGGCGCCGCAATCGGGGGCGGTAGTGGGTTCCACAAATGGCCCGACTGGTGGTATCGCTCCCCCCCCTGATAGGCGCAGGGTGGTTAACCTGCCCCCAGAAGCAGTTCCATACACGGCAATTATGGTGGGAGTTCCTGAGCTAACTGGTGGTGTAAGGGAGACCCAAGATTCTCTACGTAACAAGGTTATAAGCTGGCTTAGCATCAACAGGCCGCTGCCTTCAAACCTGAAAGGTGAGGTTTTGATGGTAAGGAGGATTCCATGGATTGGCCCTACTTTAAAGAATAGGGTAGGGGATTGTATCATTCTAAGCTTCAAAAGCCCACACGTTGCAAATTACATCTGCAATTGGCTTGTAAGGCCTGACAAGTCCAATATTGAACTTGTACCCCTTTCATATTTCTATCCTAGTGATAGCAACACGGTGGTAGGGAGTGAGAAGGGGTGGACTAGGGTAGGCTTTGCTGTAGATGGCTCGCGTTATAGACCAAGGCACTCTTTTCCACCTGCCCAGGCCAATTTCATACATCATAACAGGTTTTCCTGTTTGGATCAGGTCGATTGACCACAAACCAGGGAAATCTTGTCCGGTCCTGGGAAGATGGTGGATGAGGTGCAAAGACGTGTGGGATCGGGTATAGTCCCTGTGACTGAACTCACCCGGCAGGATATCGCTAAAGAGCGAATGGTTGACACGGACGATAGTCTGTGCCATCTGGGACCCTCACTTAACACCGGGCCTGTCCATATTTTGCAAACTGGGGTGGCGGAGATGGCCGGGCCTCCCGCCATCGTGGTTTGTAGCATTGGTCTCCTAGATGTTAATCCACCCATGGTCACTGTGCAACCTCCGACCGGAGGCCAGGGTAGCCTGCCACTTGACCCAGGGTTGAGAATTCTCTCCTGGAATGTGGCAGGAATTGCAAATAAGGAAGGCTCACCGGAATGGGATCACCTAGTAGGTGGATGTGATATCCTCCTTCTCCAGGAAACATGGGCGAGGGTCACCCAGTCTAGGAGAGGGTTTGAAATATTTGAAATCCCTGCCAAATGGAGTGGGAGGGGGAGGCCATCAGGTGGCTTGGCAATCTGGATTGCGAGTCATACTGGGTGCCAGGCGGAACAGGTTTATACGTGTTCGCAGGACATCCAGTGTGTTCGGCTCACATGGCCTGGTAAACCACCGTGGGCCATTGTTAACGTCTACTCGCGACCAGTGGCCTCGCCAAATGAATCACCAACCTTAAACGATCTGTCCTCCTTTTTGGGTCAACTTCCGGGAGATCTCAAGGTGGTGCTTGGAGGAGACTTCAATTGCCACTTTGAACCTCTGGAAGGTTTACTGGATGGTGCCCTTACGGCCGAGGATGACCACTGGGGGGTTCACCCTCGTCTTCTCCTCACCCCAAAGCCTGGTCCCCCCTAGCAATACAACTCATGTCCCTTACCCTGAATTGCGCACTGAGGGCGTGTAATGGTCGTACTCCTTCCGATACCCCCTCAGTGTGTACTTTCAACAGGAGGGGCCATGAGTCGAGGCTAGATTACATCATGGTGGACATTACACTCTGGCCAAAAGTCCTCGACTTTAGGGTAATAAATAGGGCAGATAGTGATCACAATGCCCTTTGTTTAAATATCCAGTGCCCTTTGCCTTCGGCGGACTCATCCCCAGTAGATCAAGGGGAAGACATGGGGGATTTGCTCCTCACAACAAATAGGCGCCGGGTTAAGTGGGGAAAGCTGGTGAGCTCAGAAGAGGCCATTAATAAATTATATGAGCTGGCACTCCCAAGGTTCATGGAGGTGGATGCACTTCTGGATGAACCGAGAACCCCAGATTATAATGAGAAACTGGGAAACATACATCAGGATCTAGTGAGGGATTTGGTTGAGGTATTCCATCCCGTGGTGCCAATTCGAAAGAAAAAGACCCATGTTCCCACCTGGTACACCTCCGCTTGTAGGGCAGCAAAATCTGAGCTCATTGCTGCAATAAAAGAGGGGTCCAATAAGGCCAATGTACGTGACCTTAGGAAGCACTACAAATCAGTGACGGTGACCGCCAGGACCGAGTGGGATTGGAACCACTGGCAGGACCTTCATGATGCCCTAAAAGTTAGGGATTCCCGGAAATTTTGGGCCCTTGTAAACAATGGGATAGGGGAACTCAATAAAGCAATTGAACCTAACATTGCCCCCGCGGCTTGGGAGGCCCACTTTGGGTTACTCTATCAAGACATTAATTCCTGCCCGGACATAGCACTGCAACTGCCCTTGGGTTCTCAGGTTTTTGGCATGGAATTATCCCTGGGGGAAGTGGAGGCTGCCCTAGAGCGTTTACCAGTGGGGAAGGCGCCAGGTCTGGATAGGTTACCCGGGGATCTATTTAGGCATCACCCGGACATCTGGGGTCCATACCTTCTCATCCTTTTTAATGCCATTCTCGGAGGTATGGCGATCCCTGGGTCATGGCTGGGGGCAGAGATTGTACCAATCCACAAGAAGGGATCCACTCTGCTCCCCGCCAACTACAGGCCTATAAGCCTAATAGACGTGCCCCAAAAGCTCTTTGCGCGCCTCATTTTAAACCATCTCCTAGACTGGGTGGAGGACAATGACATCATGAGCCCCCTCCAGGCTGGCTTCAGGAAGAACACGTCGACCATGGACCAAATCTTTCGCCTCCTTCTCCTATATTGGAAGACGGTAACGCTAGAGGGAGGTCGACTGTACATGGTCTTCGTGGACCTGAGGTCAGCCTTTGACCTAGTCCCCAGGGGGAAGCTATGGGAGGTTCTGCAGAAGCTAGGAGTACCCCCCCACCTCCTCAGTATCATCACTAGGCTGCACGAGAACAACTTTGCACAAGTGAGGTGTGGGAGGGATGGAAAGCTCTCGGGTAAATTCCCGGTCCGTCGAGGCGTCAGACAGGGCTGTGTTCTGGCTCCGACCCTGTTCTGTCTGTACATTAACAGCGTCATTCAACATCTTGACGCGGTTAAAGACAATGATGCCCCGGTTTTGGCAGGAAGGAGGGTCCCGGCAATAATGTTTGCCGACGATACCCTCCTGCTTTCCAAATCCCCTATGGGGATCCAGAGGATTGTGGACGGTTTTGGCCTTTTCTGTCACCAACATGGGTTGGAGGTGAACACGGAAAAAACTAAGTTCATGATCTTCAACCCCCCCACCAAAACTAGACCCAACCCAAAACTGGGGGAAACTAGTCTCGAGAGGGTCTCGACCTTTATATATCTGGGGGTATCACTTCAAGAAAACTTAGCATGGGACTCCCAGGTAGCAAGATCTAGGCTGAAACTTTCCCAGCTATCGGGCGCACTCTTGAAGGTGGCCAATAAGTCCACCTTTAAGCCCGTAAGCCCGGCTTTGGAAACATACAGGTCCCAAGCGAAGGCAGCAGCCACTTATGGCAGTGAGCTGTGGGGACATAAAGCAGGGAAGGTTATGGCAGGGGTGGAAAATTGTTTTCTGAGACGCTTACTTGCTCTCCCGCAAGGTACACCACTCCTCCCCCTAAGACTTGACCTGGGCCTTCCCTCTATTGCTGAGGATCTACTGTCGAAACCTGTGAAGTTCTGGCACCGGATATGGACCACCGAGGAACTGTATCATTATAGGCAGGACCTTACTCATGTCATGAGGCTGAATGCTAACTGTAAAATTCCTTGGCTGGCATTTATTAAGTCGGAACTGTTTAGTCTGAATTTGCCAGACTTATGGGATGATCCAGCTCAGGGCTGTCGAAGTATTTCGCGCAAAACCCTTGCCCAGCTGTACAAGAATAAAAACCTTGTTGACATGGTTAATGCTCATGATAGTGGCACTTTGACGGGGCGTTTTATGGAATCCAAAAGTTCTTATGTGTTTGAACCTTTTATGGATTTTATTTTTCCTCTCTTGGCGAGGAAACTGTTCCTGCAATGGAGGTTTGGCACACTCCCTACTAAAGTGTTCACCTTTAAATGGTCGCCAGGGGGTGATAAACTCTGTCCATGCTGTAAAGCCAATGACGAAGATGACTTGCACATAATGTTTTGTTGCCACGCCTACCGGAGCCCGAGGAGGCGCTGGTTAGCACCTCTGTGTCGGAACTTGGGCTTTAGGAAGTATTTACAGGCCTACAGGGTCATGAAAACCAACACCCTGGGCCACATTGTGTTCGCGGTTTCTAAATTCTTAATGGCAGCATGGATAATAAGGAAGAAAATGTCCGGCTAATTTATATTACCTTGTATTTCTCAACATTGCAGGTCCAGTAGGATTTTTATTTGTAAATATCGTGTTTTAAATGTATGTATTGTTTTACACTGCATCTTTTATGGCCCATGTGGCCGAAATAAAGAATTTTTGGAATTGGAATTGGTATTGGTTTGTTTTGCTCTGCTTAGTGCAAGGGACTTCTTTTTCCTCTTCTTAGAGCATAGTGTAGGTTTGGGGAGTAGTCACTCCTATGATGGTGTATGCTGGTAGCCATAGGATCTGGACTTGGAAGATGCTATCTATCACGCCCATACCATCATTCTAGTAAATATGTAGTTTATGGCAAAGCAAATGTAAGTGGACTGGGGTGCTATCAGTCTCGCAACCTCTACAGCATCTCTGAGGATTGTGTTTGTCCAATTCCCATTAATTACTAATACAATGCAAATTTTTGTTTGTGTTTTCCGGCCGTAATTTTTGCTGTTTTGCGTATCACAGTAAATACTTTTCCTGTTCTTTCTGAGGTAGTGTCCTGCCTAGTTCTGTCTCCCATATATTTCACCCTGTGATATTAGTGTTTCAAGTCCTATGTGTGAGTATATTGTAAATACCATAAACTGTTTTTAGTTGTTTTCTCTGAAATTAGACACAATATCAGAAACAAAAATATTGTGTCAAAAATAGTGAGGACAAAAATATTGTGAAAGTAAGTATCTATAGATAAGTACGTTTTACTATACATAACTCCACATATATAGATATAAGTATCTTCAAGGTACGTAGATGTGGAGTTAGGAAGGATAAATCTATACTTACCTAAAAGTTGCACTTACCTTCTCAATATTTTGGTCCTCAATATTTTTGACACGATATTCAGTCCACGCAATATTTTTGTTTCTGATATTCTGTCAGTAATCTGTTTTCTCTGGGCAGCAGTCATCTTTCAAATTTAGTGAGGGGTTTACTGGCCTGTGATTTAATGAAAAGGTGAAGGACCCAGTGCCAGATCTGCCTACATCAAAATCCTTCTGTTTCTGGCAAGACATGCTGGGAGAGTATCTCTTTGAAGGTTTTGCATCTCTGACTCGATGAACATATCCCCTATACATGTGCAGCCCTTCCGCCTCATGAGATCAAGCTACTGTTTTTATATGTGTGTCAAATCCTGGATTAACAAGAATGGGTGAAAGAGGAGAGGGAAACGTAGAAAGGCTTTCTTTAGCCACAAGGCAGTTCCAACTTTCTAATTTCGCTCTAATGTCCATGGAGATACAGCCCCCATGCTTTATTCCAATCTCAAGGGACTTGCCAAATGTAAATTCCACCTACTGTTTGGTCCATAAAGAACCAGTTTTCTCCAAATCTGGTAATGTCATTTTAGTACGCATCTCATTCGGGAGGACCAGTGGTATTGTTTAGTAGTCGTTATGCCCCTCTACCCTCTTAGCTGCAATGTTACTGAAGTAATTCTGTGTTTGTTTACCTGCCTACGTAAAATTATCTGTCCATGCTTGAATCCTTAGGAGGGTTTCATGACAGAATATCATGGAAACCAATATTGATCCGCCAAAATATTGCCAAAATAGTATTGTTTACAAAAATATTGCCATCCAATATTTAACCAAAAAATACACAAATATCGCTGACATAAATATTGTCATCAGAAACATCTGAATTTAACAATATTGAACACGCAAATATTGAAATAGTAAATTTTGTCTAATACTTAAATATATACACAAAATCAAAAATATAAAAAACACAATATCGACTACAATAATGCCGCAAAAAATAATTGGAAAAAATTTACATCATAAACTATATAAAAACCACAATATCGACTACAATAATGCCGCAAAAAATAATTGGAAAATATTTACACCATAAACTCTCTTTTTTAATGAAAGATAAATAGAAAATAATGCACAAATAAAGTGCACAATAAAATGAATAATGCATTAAAATGACTAACAGAAAAATATTCACATATCTAAGCAAATATATTCACCATAAATGTACTATTAAAAATAAACACAAGTTAAAAAACAAACATTATTACAATATAATAAATATGACAGCCACTAGATCTGCCGTCTCTGCCTCTGAGGGACTCCTCCCCCCAGAGGTCATCATTCAGTCCAGGAGGAGGGATTGCAATGTGCTTTTAAGGTGCTTTAAGCACCCGCTGCATGGGACACCACAAGGACTGCTGTTTCTTCCTCTAAGGGACTCCTTCCTACAGAGCTCACCGTCCAGCCCAGAAGGAGGGTCTGCAACACACTATTAAAGCGATTTGACACCCGCTGCATGGGTGCGCCACCAGGACTGCTGTTTCTGCATCTGAGGGGTTCTTTCATCCAGAGGTCACCATCCAGACCAAGAGAATGGGCTGCAACAAGCTATTAAAATGCATTCATCAACCGCTGCACAGAACGCACCCATGGCGTGTGCCCAGGCACAGACCTGGCCAAGTGTGGGCTAGTCTGTGCCTGTCTGCATCCAGATGAGGGTGAGCTGGACCTTCACCATGTCATCTATTGCTCCAGTTATTACCATGGTGAAGAGTAAGGCTACATCCAGGGCTCTGAACAAGTCAACCAGTGGTGTTTCCAGTACTGCTTCCTTCCTCACTAATGCAATGGGCACTCTTAACAAAGAATTAGACAATGTTGAGAAAAGAGTTTCTATATTTCAAATGCTACATCGCGGTCAAGATCTGGAACGAGCTCACGATCGACATCAGACGTGCACCCTCCCTGAACATCCTCAGAAAGACACTCAAGACTTGGCTCTTCCACGAAATGGAGCTGCTAATCCCCCACACAATATGCTGGTGGTGCTGCTGGGGCAGTCTCATGGAGGTTTTTACTCCATGAAACTGCTGGTGGTCAGGAACCAAAGGGGCCCCCCTTGCCCCACGCATGCTGGTGCATGCAGGGGGGCGCATGTTATGTCCCCCTGTGTGCAGGAAACCTCCAATTCCAGCACGGCATGGAATTCACAGTCCATGCCATGCTGGAACATGCGGTGGCAGTCCTGCAGCGGTGCATCATTAAAGCTCATGTTTGAGCCTTTTTACTGCACCACCCCGTGACCGCCACGTCACCTGCCTGCCAGACCACAATGTCACTTGTAATCGGGTGGGTGGCAGCACTGTTTGGCGGTGAGGGAGCAGGGGTTGGTGTGCTGGCCTGCTCCCACACTGCCAAACTCGTACTTGAGCCCTAGGTAATGTGCAGGACCCTCTAAGGCCCAAAAATCTGGGACTCTCAGTCCTGTTGCAATGAGCCTTTCATTAAGCATACGATAGCCCATTGTACTGCCCAAGTTGCGTCTTCCGATACTAGTAATACAGTTTATATAGCTATTGTGAATGAATCTATCATGCCCGGTGAGACAGGTAATCAAGACCAACGTGACAGGGTAGGTCTAGATACAAATGGTTTGAAACAAGCAGACAATGTGGACAGTTTTATTTGCACTTGCCTTCAGAATGTACGAGGTTCCTGATTGTACTAAAAGGGGTTCCTCCTTTGGCCGTTGGACAAAAGGAAACCTGGGAGGAATTATCTGATAAAGCCAAACATTGGAAAGTAACAAGGCTGGGAGGTGAGGATATGTCATAAATGGGATAGTCATGGTTAGGAGAATAAAATGGGTTGGTCAGGGGCCCAAAACAGATTGCAATGATTGTGTTGTGGTAAATTTTTATTCAGCTTTAAATGCTGAGAGGGCTCTCTCTGTTATCAGGACTTTAGGGGAGAGCAGCATTACAGTGGCGTTCCTGGGGTATCTCTATCAACAGCATTTAGCCTCTAACACTCCTATGTAGGTTCCACCATCTCAGCATCTGAAGAGTGCATTTATGCCTCAACCAAGGACCGACTTGCTCCCTTTAGAGAGTCTTGCTACACATACCTGCCTTCTTCCTCTAGGGCATTCAATGGAGCAAGGTAGACTATCACAAGAAACTGTAAAAGACAACATGCATGAGGATGGTAGCTTAAAGGGTATAGGTGTTCCTAAGGAGGGAAACATTCTTAAGCATGGACTAGAGTTTGGGAGTGGTAACAGGTGTCTAATTGAGGGTAACCGGAGTATTCTGAGCTGGGAGGTGACAGGGTTTAGACTCAAACTTGAGGATGATGATTGGTGTACACTAAGGAGCCGATTACGATGTTGGAGACTTTTCGACCAATATCGCTGGTTTCAATTATGACCAGCTGATTACGATACAGCTGGGAATTGAAACTGGACAATCATTCCTACTGGCTTCCGATGGGCTCAAGGAACCCATTGGCCAGTCGGAACCAGTCCATAATCCATATGGACGGCGGATTACGCCGTCTGGATTACGATGCAGAGTTTCCGGCAGGGTCTTCATGCTGGCCTTTCTGACAAGGAAACCCTGTCTGAAAGCATGTTTGGAGGACCGTAACAGAGCCCCCTTTCCCTTGCGGCCTGGGGGGGTCAAGGTCCACCTATGGTGCCTCCTCCATTAATCCCTGCACCTTGTGGCAGGCACCAGAACTGGGAGATTGTGTTAATCCCTGCACCTTGTGGCAGGCACCTTGATATGCCTGCCACGGGTGCAGGGATTACCATAATCTTCCAGTTCTCAATGGGAGCTTGTGTTACGGCCAGTTTATGGCCGCAACACAAGGTTATATTGAAGATTTTAGTACTTTCTTCACCGCAGTCCTGTCTTCTAAGAAGGGAAGGTCTAAAGCAGATTTTGCCGTCCTCCTAGTTACACATATGCAAGGTAGTGTGGAATATATACTAGTTTTAAATTCCCTCTATTCTCAACTGGTATGTTAGAAATATAAAGGAGGGAGGAAACTTTTGTTGATAGATTTTAATAATAACATCTTTGATATCTCTGTGGTGGACATAGTTTTTGCCCTCGATAATGAATTGGAAGTGTACTTGAATTCATGTAGGAGAAATTTGTATATTGTATGTGTCAGGAACTTTATGCTCCGTCCATCACCACCCCCTTTTGTACCGCTTTTGGCCGCCATAAGTGTGGCAGGGTATGCTCAGACGTGAGTTCCTTGCTCACTTTGCCACTGGATTCAAGCAAGCCGGGCTGAAGACGGCTGGAATGCCAGAAACCGGTCCTCGGAAGCTTGTTTCCGGTCCAGGGAAGACATGGCTTGGCAGTTCGGGCTGGACTGTTCCCATGAGGCACAGGGTCAGACTGATTTGCATATAGCAATGTCTGAACTTGGGTGGCAGAGTGGGCTAAAGAACGGTGATGGATTAAACCCAGATCTTTTGACTGGGTGTGAGTGTTTGATTGATTCAGATGCTCCGTCCATCACCACCCCCTTTTGTACCGCTTTTGGCCGCCATAAGTGTGGCAGGGTATGCTCAGAAGTGAGTCCCTTGCTCACTTTGCCACTGGATTCAAGCAAGCCGGGCTGAAGACGGCTGGAATGCCAGAAACCGGTCCTCGGAAGCTTGTTTCCGGTCCAGGGAAGACATGGCTTGGCAGTTCGGGCTGGACTGTTCCCATGAGGCACAGGGTCAGACTGATTTGCATATAGCCATGTCTGAACTTGGGTGGCAGACTGGGCTAAAGAACGGTGATGGATTAAACCCAGATCATTTGACTGGGTGTGAGTGTTTGATTTATTCAGATGCTCCGTCCATCACCACCCCCTTTTGTACCGCTTTTGGTCGCCATAAGTGTGGCAGGGTATGCTCAGACGTGAGTCCCTTGCTCACTTTGCCACTGGATTCAAGCAAGCCGGGCTGAAGACGGCTGGAATGCTAGAAACCGGTCCTCGGAAGCTTGTTTCCGGTCCAGGGAAGACATGGCTTGGCAGTTCGGGCTGGACTGTTCCCATGAGGCACAGGGTCAGACTGATTTGCATATAGCCATGTCCGAACTTGGGTGGCAGAGTGGGCTAAAGAACGGTGATGGATTAAACCCAGATCTTTTGACTGGGTGTGAGTGTTTGATTGATTCAGATGCTCCGTCCATCACCACCCCCTTTTGTACCGCTTTTGGCCGCCATAAGTGTGGCGGGGTATGCTCAGACGTGAGTCCCTTGCTCACTTTGCCACTGGTTTTAAGCAAGCCGGGCTGAAGACGGCTGGAATGCCAGAAACCGGTCCTCGGAAGCTTGTTTCCGGTCCAGGGAAGACATGGCTTGGCAGTTCGGGCTGGACTGTTCCCATGAGGCACAGGGTCAGACTGATTTGCATATAGCCATGTCTGAACTTGGGTGGCAGAGTGGGCTAAAGAACGGTGATGGATTAAACCCAGATCTTTTGACTGGGTGCGAGTGTTTGATTGATTCAGATGCTCCGTCCATCACCACCCCCTTTTGTACCGCTTTTGGCCGCCATAAGTGTGGCAGGGTATGCTCAGACGTGAGTCCCTTGCTCACTTTGCCACTGGATTCAAGCAAGCCGGGCTGAAGACGGCTGGAATGCCAGAAACCGGTCCTCGGAAGCTTGTTTCCGGTCCAGGGAAGACATGGCTTGGCAGTTCGGGCTGGACTGTTCCCATGAGGCACAGGGTCAGACTGATTTGCATATAGCCATGTCTGAACTTGGATGGCAGAGTGGGCTAAAGAACGGTGATGGATTAAACCCAGATCTTTTGACTGGGTGTGAGTGTTTGATTGATTCAGATGCTCCGTCCATCACCACCCCCTTTTGTACCGCTTTTGGCCGCCATAAGTGTGGCAGGGTATGCTCAGACGTGAGTCCCTTGCTCACTTTGCCACTGGATTCAAGCAAGCCGGGCTGAAGACGGCTGGAATGCCAGAAACCGGTCCTCGGAAGCTTGTTTGCGGTCCAGGGAAGACATGGCTTGGCTGTTCGGGCTGGACTGTTCCCATGAGGCACAGGGTCAGACTGATTTGCATATAGCCATGTCTGAACTTGGGTGGCAGAGTGGGCTAAAGAACGGTGATGGATTAAACCCAGATCTTTTGACTGGGTGTGAGTGTTTGATTGATTCAGATGCTCCGTCCATCACCACCCACTTTTGTACCGCTTTTGGCTGCCATAAGTGTGGCAGGGTATGCTCAGACGTGAGTCCCTTGCTCACTTTGCCACTGGGTTCAAGCAAGCCGGGCTGAAGACGGCTGGAATGCCAGAAACCGGTCCTCGGAAGCTTGTTTCCGGTCCAGGGAAGACATGGCTTGGCAGTTCGGGCTGGACTGTTCCCATGAGGCACAGGGTCAGACTGATTTGCATATAGCCATGTCTGAACTTGGGTGGCAGAGTGGGCTAAAGAACGGTGATGGATTAAACCCAGATCTTTTGACTGGGTGTGAGTGTTTGATTGATTCAGATGCTCCGTCCATCACCACCCCCTTTTGTACTGCTTTTGGCCGCCATA
This sequence comes from Lissotriton helveticus, assembly GCF_964261635.1. Classification (NCBI taxonomy): domain Eukaryota; kingdom Metazoa; phylum Chordata; class Amphibia; order Caudata; family Salamandridae; genus Lissotriton; species Lissotriton helveticus. Next base: position 1,342,622,769 of record NC_136061.1, on the reverse strand, counting down.
AGTGTGGCAGGGTATGCTCAGACGTGAGTCCCTTGCTCACTTTGCCACTGGATTCAAGCAAGCCGGGCTGAAGACAGCTGGAATGCCAGAAACCGGTCCTCGGAAGCTTGTTTCCGGTCCAGGGAAGACATGGCTTGGCAGTTCGGGCTGGACTGTTCCCATGAGGCACAGGGTCAGACTGATTTGTATATAGCCATGTCTGAACTTGGGTGGCAGAGTGGGCTAAAGAACGGTGATGGATAAACCCAGATCTTTTGACTGGGTGTGAGTGTTTGATTGATTCAGATGCTCCGTCCATCACCACCCCCTTTTGTACCGCTTTTGGCTGCCATAAGTGTGGCAGGGTATGCTCAGACGTGAGTCCCTTGCTTACTTTGCCACTGGATTCAAGCAAGCCGGGCGGAAGACGGCTGGAATGCCAGAAACCGGTCCTCGGAAGCTTGTTTCCGGTCCAGGGAAGACATGGCTTGGCAGTTCGGGCTGGACTGTTCCCATGAGGCACAGGGTCAGACTGATTTGCATATAGCCATGTCTGAACTTGGGTGGCAGACTGGGCTAAAGAACAGTGATGGATTAAACCCAGATCATTTGACTGGGTGTGAGTGTTTGATTTATTCAGATGCTCCGTCCATCACCACCCCCTTTTGTACCGCTTTTGGTCGCCATAAGTGTGGCAGGGTATGCTCAGACGTGAGTCCCTTGCTCACTTTGCCACTGGATTCAAGCAAGCCGGGCTGAAGACGGCTGGAATGCCAGAAACCGGTCCTCGGAAGCTTGTTTCCGGTCCAGGGAAGACATGGCTTGGCAGTTCGGGCTGGACTGTTCCCATGAGGCACAGGGTCAGACTGATTTGCATATAGCCATGTCCGAACTTGGGTGGCAGAGTGGGCTAAAGAACGGTGATGGATTAAACCCAGATCTTTTGACTGGGTGTGAGTGTTTGATTGATTCAGATGCTCCGTCCATCACCACCCCCTTTTGTACCGCTTTTGGCCGCCATAAGTGTGGCGGGGTATGCTCAGACGTGAGTCCCTTGCTCACTTTGCCACTGGATTCAAGCAAGCCGGGCTGAAGACGGCTGGAATGCCAGAAACCGGTCCTCGGAAGCTTGTTTCCGGTCCAGGGAAGACATGGCTTGGCAGTTCGGGCTGGACTGTTCCCATGAGGCACAGGGTCAGACTGATTTGCATATAGCCATGTCTGAACTTGGGTGGCAGAGTGGGCTAAAGAACGGTGATGGATTAAACCCAGATCTTTTGACTGGGTGCGAGTGTTTGATTGATTCAGATGCTCCGTCCATCACCACCCCCTTTTGTACCGCTTTTGGCCGCCATAAGTGTGGCAGGGTATGCTCAGACGTGAGTCCCTTGCTCACTTTGCCACTGGATTCAAGCAAGCCGGGCTGAAGACGGCTGGAATGCCAGAAACCGGTCCTCGGAAGCTTGTTTCCGGTCCAGGGAAGACATGGCTTGGCAGTTCGGGCTGGACTGTTCCCATGAGGCACAGGGTCAGACTGATTTGCATATAGCCATGTCTGAACTTGGATGGCAGAGTGGGCTAAAGAACGGTGATGGATTAAACCCAGATCTTTTGACTGGGTGTGAGTGTTTGATTGATTCAGATGCTCCGTCCATCACCACCCCCTTTTGTACCGCTTTTGGCTGCCATAAGTGTGGCAGGGTATGCTCAGACGTGAGTCCCTTGCTCACTTTGCCACTGGGTTCAAGCAAGCCGGGCTGAAGACGGCTGGAATGCCAGAAACCGGTCCTCGGAAGCTTGTTTCCGGTCCAGGGAAGACATGGCTTGGCAGTTCGGGCTGGACTGTTCCCATGAGGCACAGGGTCAGACTGATTTGCATATAGCCATGTCTGAACTTGGGTGGCAGAGTGGGCTAAAGAACGGTGATGGATTAAACCCAGATCTTTTGACTGGGTGTGAGTGTTTGATTGATTCAGATGCTCCGTCCATCACCACCCCCTTTTGTACCGCTTTTGGCTGCCATAAGTGTGGCAGGGTATGCTCAGACGTGAGTCCCTTGCTCACTTTGCCACTGGGTTCAAGCAAGCCGGGCTGAAGACGGCTGGAATGCCAGAAACCGGTCCTCGGAAGCTTGTTTCCGGTCCAGGGAAGACATAGCTTGGCAGTTCGGGCTGGACTGTTCCCATGAGGCACAGGGTCAGACTGATTTGCATATAGCCATGTCTGAACTTGGGTGGCAGAGTGGGCTAAAGAACGGTGATGGATTAAACCCAGATCTTTTGACTGGGTGTGAGTGTTTGATTGATTCAGATGCTCCGTCCATCACCACCCCCTTTTGTACTGCTTTTGGCCGCCATAAGTGTGGCAGGGTATGCTCAGACGTGAGTCCCTTGCTCACTTTGCCACTGGATTCAAGCAAGCCGGGCTGAAGACAGCTGGAATGCCAGAAACCGGTCCTCGGAAGCTTGTTTCCGGTCCAGGGAAGACATGGCTTGGCAGTTCGGGCTGGACTGTTCCCATGAGGCACAGGGTCAGACTGATTTGTATATAGCCATGTCTGAACTTGGGTGGCAGAGTGGGCTAAAGAACGGTGATGGATTAAACCCAGATCTTTTGACTGGATGTGAGTGTTTGATTGATTCAGATGCTCCGTCCATCACCACCCCCTTTTGTACCGCTTTTGGCCGCCATAAGTGTGGCAGGGTATGCTCAGACGTGAGTCCCTTGCTCACTTTGCCACTGGATTCAAGCAAGCCGGGCTGAAGACAGCTGGAATGCCAGAAACCGGTCCTCGGAAGCTTGTTTCCGGTCCAGGGAAGACATGGCTTGGCAGTTCGGGCTGGACTGTTCCCATGAGGCACAGGGTCAGACTGATTTGCATATAGCCATGTCTGAACTTGGGTGGCAGAGTGGGCTAAAGAACGGTGATGGATTAAACCCAGATCTTTTGACTGGGTGTGAGTGTTTGATTGATTCAGATGCTCCGTCCATCACCACCCCCTTTTGTACCGCTTTTGGCTGCCATAAGTGTGGCAGGGTATGCTCAGACGTGAGTCCCTTGCTCACTTTGCCACTGGGTTCAAGCAAGCCGGGCTGAAGACGGCTGGAATGCCAGAAACCGGTCCTCGGAAGCTTGTTTCCGGTCCAGGGAAGACATGGCTTGGCAGTTCGGGCTGGACTGCTCCCATGAGGCACAGGGTCAGACTGATTTGCATATAGCCATGTCTGAACTTGGGTGGCAGAGTGGGCTAAAGAACGGTGATGGATTAAACCCAGATCTTTTGACTGGGTGTGAGTGTTTGATTGATTCAGATGCTCCGTCCATCACCACCCCCTTTTGTACTGCTTTTGGCCGCCATAAGTGTGGCAGGGTATGCTCAGACGTGAGTCCCTTGCTCACTTTGCCACTGGATTCAAGCAAGCCGGGCTGAAGACAGCTGGAATGCCAGAAACCGGTCCTCGGAAGCTTGTTTCCGGTCCAGGGAAGACATGGCTTGGCAATTCGGGCTGGACTGTTCCCATGAGGCACAGGGTCAGACTGATTTGTATATAGCCATGTCTGAACTTGGGTGGCAGAGTGGGCTAAAGAACGGTGATGGATTAAACCCAGATCTTTTGACTGGATGTGAGTGTTTGATTGATTCAGATGCTCCGTCCATCACCACCCCCTTTTGTACCGCTTTTGGCCGCCATAAGTGTGGCAGGGTATGCTCAGACGTGAGTCCCTTGCTCACTTTGCCACTGGATTCAAGCAAGCCGGGCTGAAGACAGCTGGAATGCCAGAAACCGGTCCTCGGAAGCTTGTTTCCGGTCCAGGGAAGACATGGCTTGGCAGTTCGGGCTGGACTGTTCCCATGAGGCACAGGGTCAGACTGATTTGCATATAGCCATGTCTGAACTTGGGTGGCAGAGTGGGCTAAAGAACGGTGATGGATAAACCCAGATCTTTTGACTGGGTGTGAGTGTTTGATTGATTCAGATGCTCCGTCCATCACCACCCCCTTTTGTACCGCTTTTGGCTGCCATAAGTGTGGCAGGGTATGCTCAGACGTGAGTCCCTTGCTTACTTTGCCACTGGATTCAAGCAAGCCGGGCGGAAGACGGCTGGAATGCCAGAAACCGGTCCTCGGAAGCTTGTTTCCGGTCCAGGGAAGACATGGCTTGGCAGTTCGGGCTGGACTGTTCCCATGAGGCACAGGGTCAGACTGATTTGCATATAGCCATGTCTGAACTTGGGTGGCAGAGTGGGCTAAAGAACGGTGATGGATTAAACCCAGATCTTTTGACTGGGTGTGAGTGTTTGATTGATTCAGATGCTCCTTCTATCACCACCCCCTTTTGTACCGCTTTTGGCCGCCATAAGTGTGGCAGGGTATGCTCAGACCTGAGTCCCTTGCTCACTTTGCCACTGGATTCAAGCAAGCCGGGCTGAAGACGGCTGGAATGCCAGAAACCGGTCCTCGGAAGCTTGTTTCCGGTCCAGGGAAGACATGGCTTGGCAGTTCGGGCTGGACTGTTCCCATGAGGCACAGGGTCAGACTGATTTGCATATAGCCATGTCTGAACTTGGGTGGCAGAGTGGGATAAAGAACGGTGATGGATTAAACCCAGATCTTTTAACTGGGTGTGAGTGTTTGATTGATTCAGATGCTCCGTCCATCACCACCCCCTTTTGTACCGCTTTTGGCCGCCATAAGTGTGGCAGGGTATGCTCAGACGTGAGTCCCTTGCTCACTTTGCCACTGGATTCAAGCAAGCCGGGCTGAAGACGGCTGGAATGCCAGAAACCGGTCCTCGGAAGCTTGTTTTCTGTCCAGGGAAGACATGGCTTGGCAGTTCGGGCTGGACTGTTCCCATGAGGCACAGGGTCAGACTGATTTGCATATAGCCATGTCTGAACTTGGGTGGCAGAGTGGGCTAAAGAACGGTGATGGATTAAACCCAGATCTTTTGACTGGGTGTGAGTGTTTGATTGATTCAGATGCTCCGTCCATCACCACCCCCTTTTGTACCGCTTTTGGCCGCCATAAGTGTGGCAGGGTATGCTCAGACGTGAGTCCCTTGCTCACTTTGCCACTGGATTGAAGCAAGCCGGGCTGAAGACGGCTGGAATGCCAGAAACCGGTCCTCGGAAGCTTGTTTCCGGTCCAGGGAAGACATGGCTTGGCAGTTCGGGCTGGACTGTTCCCATGAGGCACAGGGTCAGACTGATTTGCATATAGCCATGTCTGAACTTGGGTGGCAGAGTGGGCTAAAGAACGATGTGGATTAAATACAGATCTTTTGACTGGGTGTGAGTGTTTGATTGATTCAGATGCTCCGTCCATCACCACCCCCTTTTGTACCGCTCAGGGACTTTAATATACAATGCTGTGGTCTTGTCTCTGCTAAATCCTGTTCTGTTTTAAGTGATAGGGATGAACAAGTTACGCATTTTATTAATTTGGGTTATGGGGAAGCTTTAAATAGTGTTGTAATCAAGCATAATTTATTGTTTGCCTCAGATTATGCAAGCTCACACATGACGAGATGGCCATTTTATATGGGTCATGTTACCTCAAGTACCATTGATTTTATCTTAAGTGTCAGGCAATATAAGCCCTCTGATAAGGGATTATTTAATCCCCCTTCATGTTATAGCGATCGATCACAGTACTGTAACTGTAACTCTTGCTATTCCTTTTTTAAAGGACGAGAAAACCATGCTAGGCAAGGATCTGAAATGTAGAAGGAATGGGCTAGCTTTGAAATGGGGTTTAATAATGAAGGAGAAATTCGTGTCTCAACTGATTAATTCTTGTGTCCACAATTACAATTAAACAAGCATATCCTGAGTGAAGTTATAGTTCAGATGTTTGCTGGTTTGCCCTCATATATTAAATATCAACTAACTCATTCCTCTAGAACACCTGATGAACTGGGCTGGGTTGACAAGGAATGTTGACAGCTGCATAAGACTCTGATGCTGGTCCTAAAGACCGTGCCACAGGATAAAGCGGTACTCATCAAATTTAGAGCTCTGTTTAGAGGGCTTTGACGAAACAGAAGCAAAAGCTAAAGAATGAAGTCTGGGAGTAGTCAAGGGCACAATGTGGCCTTCTGGAGAATAGTAAATAACCCATTTCTTTGGAAGGACAAATGCCCAACCATTGTGTCCAATATCTCACCATATACTTGGAGCTCATATTTTTCAGAGCTGTTCTCATGGGAGGTTGTCCCTTGTCTTGAAGGTTCTCTAAAATGTGATGGGGTAATAGAGCTGGGATCACAGGAGGGTCTTTTTTTTATGTTAAGGATGTTACAGTAGCCCCTAAGGGATGTCGTAACGATAAGGCCCACAGGCCAGATGATGTTCTACTGGACTTGTTTATGGAGTGAAATGAGCTGTGGTCCTCACTCCTTACTAATATCCTCAATGCCCTAGTTAAGGTAGGCCCTTCTTTGTGGGGAAAATCTGTTATGGTACCAATTTTTAAGAAGGGAAATAAAGCTGACCCATCTTGTTACAGACCTATTTTGCTCCTTAAGTCCTCCTTAAAAATGGCAGGAAGGATCATTTTGGGCAAACCTGAGGTGTTGGTTTGGGTCCATAAAATTATCTCGACAATCCTATATGGTTTAAGAAAGGGAACATGCACTATTAAACAATGTCTCAATCTAGCTCTCATCATTGATAAATATACTTTGGCTAAACAGGAGACTCTGAATCTTTTATTCATGAACCTCACGTCAGCCTTTGATCTATTTTTTGGGAGTTTTATATAGCTCGACCTTGACTCCAAGGTATCAGAGCACTTTACATGAGCACCAGTTGCATTACAGATGGACACATTAATTTTGATAGCCACAGGGAGATTAAGTGATTTTCCCAGAATCACAGGATGTTGAGCTTCCCTGCCGAGACTCAAACCCGGTTCCCCAGCTTCGCAATGAGGTTGATAAATTCTTGTCTGACAAAGCAACAGATGTTCCATATATTGGAACTCATCAAAACACTGTTTTATTATATGCAGGTGACGCAGTAATGATGGCTCGGACTGGTAATTAATTACAGAGTCTATTGGCCAGCTTTGTGGCTTTTATTGAGGGCCTAGGTATTAAAATTAACAGGGGCAAATGTTTTTGTATGACAGTAGGCCCAGGAAAAAAGCCAAGGTCATATTTTATATATGAGAAAACAATTATGCCAACTAAAGATGGATTTCTTTAAGTTCCTCTAATTCCTGGTCTCGCCATGTGTTTAGTAAGGAATTGTATTTTTAGAGAATTTGAAAAGCTGTTGATAGATTTGCTGTAAGATTGGGAAGGAAGCTAATTAAGGAAATTCTAACTCTTTACAAAAGCAAAGCGTTTGCAGGTGTCAGTGATGGGGCGGGAGTTTGAGGACATACTGGTGTAGCCGCGCTCCAGGTTGTGGAGAACAGATAATGTAAGAAGCTTTTGGCAGTTGCCCCTAGTTTTGCAAACTATATCTGCCATAATGAATCAGGCATCACCTATATTGAGGATCTGACCTCAATGCCCCTCTTATTATTGCATGCAGTGTAGTGTAGTTCCTATATTCCCAATAGGCTCTGCGCATTGGAATAACAAACGATAGTTTAGACGTAGGACTTAGGTCGACTAGGTCTCTATTGAATATGTTAGACTTAATTATGAATGCCAGCTAGCTCAGAGGTCACTAGAAACTTTCTTGAGTACACAAGAAGGGATTAGTTTCTGACAACCGCATAAACATGACAACTTTGCTCCCCTAGAACAAGGAGTATATCTCCAGAGTCGCGAAAACAATAGATAGCTATTTTACTCAGTCAATCGTGCATGCTTAGTTTCACCAGAAGTGCAGAGAAACAGAGAGACGGGCGTTTTCAATAAAAGAGGTTATTTATTGAACAGTCTTCTTTCTCATGCAAGAGAAGTGAATTGCTACAATCACAATACTTGTCATAAAGTAAAGTGCGTACAGTAAAAGGAGTATTATAAAATAATACTGTAAAAGCATGGTATGGTTTCTAAGCCATAAGATACTTAAAATGGATAAAATACATACAATGATAAAATAATGACTAAACATACTCAACTGGTGCTTCTAAGATACGCCTACCCCGGTGTACCTAACCTAAGCCTGGTACATGGGAAGGAGTAAGTGAGATGTAGTTTGAGTTAAGATAGTTTCTGCCAAGAATCTGAATCAAGAATTCTCTAAGGGTCTAATCAGCTCCGTACCTTGGTTATAGAATGAAGGAGGTCTTGTATCTCTCTCTCAGAACTCGATCTCCCAGCAACCCGCAAGTGTGACAGGGAAACACTGGAGCTGGATTTCTAGGCAGGAGAAAAGACAGCGTCTCTCTCAGTGCGTCAATGGGAGGGTCGGCTTCCTTCGGCACTTGCTACAGCAGGGCGTCGGGCAAGTAGATAGCCGATCTGCTCCAAACCACTGTGTGTTTTGCTAGGGCAGATGCTGGTATATTTATACCTGGAAGGTGCCGAGTTTGACGTAAGGTTGGACATAAGACGTCACTAAGAACTCGCAGTTCTTTCAGGACTCCAGGAGTTCTAGGACAAATCAATACAGAAGCAGGGGGAATTCCCGGGCTGCTGGAGGCTTGGTTTGTTTAAGAACGTGTTGTGCTTTCTAGGAGTCTATGGGAGTAGCCTTGCCGTATTTGGACAGCATTGGCTATGTCTTAATATGGGTATGATTCTTATGCCTATATAAGGATATGATTTGATATAACCACATAAGGGCATACATCGGGAACATTAACTAGAGTCCTAGATTCGTCTACAACACCCACTCCACGTATAATGTCCATCATTACTAAATACTAAGCAATTTTAAACATATCTATGCATGTGTTTTCCATCCCACTCCAAAATACATAAAATGCATTTGAAATGGTATATACACGAAAAATGAGTATTATACTGTACGTTTTTGTAAGCAATGGTATCATTCAGATAATATATTTTTAGTACATTGTAATCTTGACTGAATGAATCACGAAATTTACATTTTATGAAATGGCTCTTAATACAGAAGAGAAGGTCGAGACCATTTCATCACATATTTATACAAGGCTGTACATGTGCTAGAGGCTAAGTCAAAATATTGTCTCTAGAGTTTCTAAAAATAGAAATCTTTTTCTTTAAGAATAGTTCTACTTTAAGCAGAGTATCATGTGCCAAAAGGTAAGTATTTTGGGAACAGGGAAAAATATAATTTTGCTTTCAGGGAATAAAAAAATAGTTCCAGTGTTTTTTAGAAGTTCTGTTTATCAAAATTGAAGGTCGAATTCAGAGTTCAGGGAACGCTGTGTGCTCGTGTTTTCAAAAGTTATTCTCGTTGTTAGGAGAGAACATTAACTCAGATAGGCTGGCAAAGAATTTGTCTACAACAGTAGGTGAAAGTTGGACCAAGTCCGAAAAAGTAGAAATAGTGCATATGTGTGATGCATTGCCGTCATCGTTGTCTAGATCATCAATGGTCACAGAAGGTTGTACCTGTGTGCCGCTTTCATCTCGTACCTCACCGCCACCTAATCGTAATGGTGAGGTCTCAACGAATGCCGTCATCAGAATAGGTAGCCGCTGGGGATTACACTTTGCATGAGCCGTTACCGAACCAAGCAAAGTATCGATATCCATAAGTACTGCTGATGGGAGTGTGAGACAGACGTCTAACATGCGTTCTTCTCCCCAGAGCAGGCATCGTAGAACAGGTAGGATGCAATCTTGCCAGATTGGTCTGAATGAAAGAAACCAGGTAGTATTCAGATCTCTTAGCCGAGCCAAGCCGAGGACTTTAGTAATCCGATCTCCGTATCACATTGCTAGGATCGTTTCTTCCATTGAGTTTTGTCTGTGACTTGACTTGCCATATCAGAGCAGAAGGAACAAAAATAAGATTCCCGCTACGAGTCCCAAGATGAGAGGCAGGCCGCCGAACACAGAGTGCACGAAATTCGGGAAGATGCCCAGGACTGCTTCAAAGGGTGCTAACAGTCCCGAAAAAATTGACTTAAATACATGTGCGATGCCACTGGTATCAGACATGTTTAAGATTTGACCTAACATTTCTACGAAATGAATGGGGCAATTTGTTGATAATAATGTATGTATCTCGGCTGCTGGCCTTGCAACTTGCAGATCATACGTTTCTCTAGACGAGGTTAAAGGCACAGTTGTTTGTAAAAGAATGGACTTCATTCTGCTTAAAGTATCAATTTGAATAGAAGAGATATTCAACGAATGCCATATTGTTGCCTCCTTGTCTGGTTTGTTGTTTGGATACAATACTTGCATACAGCAAGTGACCCTGGATGTAACACTCACGAGATAGGCCGTTCTTGGCACCATGCCACAACAGCTACGGTCACTTATCATAACGTAACTGCCATTGGAAAGTTGTCTGAAAAAAGGCTCTATTTGTGTAACAGGGGTGCCGTGCAGGTGGCATGAAAGGTTATTTGATGAACCTTCGCAGGCTCCATGCAAGTTAATTCCTTGACACAGAAGTGTACCGCTCAGTGACTTTTTACAGTTGTTACCACTAAGAAATACCTCTTTTTCCCCCCACTCCAACATCTATGTGTGTAAGGTAAATTCCAGGTTGACTTGATGTACCCTTTACCCAACCTTTCATACAGGCCCGCTGGTATATGCTTTTGGCAATATTGAAACTGAAAAGTCGTTATCGGAATTGTAATGGTGCCATGTATTATCCATTCAATGACAGGTTTTTCGGAGACTGTCAATGGTAATCTTTCTAGTTTTTCAATGCTCAGCACCGTATAGTCTGCCCCTCTCTGTGCCAAAGAGATTTGTTTATCTGTAAGGTTAAAGACAGAAAACAATGACGTTGTGTTGATTAGACGCCATGGCACGTAGCCTGAACGGAGATTTTGTAACGTCCAGCCTAACTGTACAATAGAACGTAATTGGGACTGGCCATGTTGTAACATTAGCATATCCTGTTCTTTTATATCAATAGCAGATGATACAATGCTGTCCAGTGAATACATTCTGGAGGACAGAGTCGTTAACCCATTGTCCACTACAGACAGTGTTTTTTCCAAATGAATACGATCAATTTCTCGTATTTTTTCTGCAGTTTCAATTTGCGTTACTTTCCAAGCTTCGTTGTAAGCAGCATATATACCGGCGTATATGAAACGTTTTTGACGCTGTTTGCGAGGTCCCAATAAGAAATCTCGCAAGTCAGCACCTTCTTTAAGTAAGGTCAAGTGTTGCTTAATTTCAGGTAGTGTGGATTTTTGTAGCCATTCGAGGCATAGTTTTCCTACACTGTATGTTGTTATTATCCCTGGATGTTGTCTCTGGGAACATTATTTGTTCTGGGATCATGCAGGCTCTGAATAATGATTCTAAACCTTGTACCTGCCATTCTTTTGTACCACAGACAGTTTTTGTCTCAATGTTTTCTCCGAAATTCAAAACCAAATGTAGACAATTTTTCATAAAATTTTGCAGAATAAATTAGTTTAGTATTCGTCAACATGTTTTTCATTCCTGTCTTATTCATAATTTTAAAATAAAACGTTTCTGGATCAGTGGTATTAAACCCTGAGAAGTATGGGAATTTCTCATAAAATCTTTTCGAGCTGCCTTTTGGCGGTGTTGGACAATGTTCCCATTGATTATAAGTAAAAACATTTCTAGGATTAGCAGATTTATGCAAATAGTGATGCCCATAATGATTAAAGCAATACATTTCTTCATAATCTGATGAGCCTTCTAAATAATCATGTCCTGTAAATTTTGCTGACATTTCTAAATCTGACATCATATTATTAAAATTGTCAAAGTTCCAATCATCAGAGAAAGTGCTCGGTGATACAAAGTCACTTAAAGAAACCTTGAACTGATGTGGATATTTCAAGAGTTCAACCGGGCCATAGATGTCGTAATCAGTAGCGTCCCATGCTACCCCACCAGGTATAGGAATGGCTGTGATGTTCACTGATGATAGTTCTCTTTTTTCAATGTGAGAAGATCTGTGAGGCTTTAGCACCAAGTTGATGTTCTGACTTGCTGTGTCCATTGTACTTTATTTTCCATCAATCATTCTTCCCAAGCTTAAAACCAAAATGAGCCAGAGCAGGAGGAAAAGTACAACTAACACAATCCACAATTCAATCCATGGTGAAATCATATATGTTTCTCCAAGTTGATGAAAGAGTTCTGTAATTTTGTCTTTGAAAGTTTTGTTTGCTGGCTTTTCTTCATGTTCACTTGGATCTTCAGAAAAGTCATCGAAATTGATGAAGTAGCCAGATGCAGTTCTGTCAATTGTTGGAATTGCTTCTGGATTTTCATTAATCTTTGCATCTTCCTTTGTCGTATTAGTATAGTCAGAGGCTACATCATTGTAGACAGTTGTTTCTTGACGTACTGTTGCAATTTGGGTTTCAAGAGGCAAAAGTTCCATGGCTTTGTTGCATAGTCCTTCTTTATTCACTGCGGGTTTATCAAATTTGATTAGTCTCTCAGTTTGAACCTCTTGGATTGTAGCAAGGTTTGGTCTTCTGCTACTTCTTGGTAGTCCACTGGGCCTACTACTTATTATTGGCCACATGATTGTGGTTTTACAAGATCGATTGATACAACTCTGTTCTCCTTTTTACCAGCAAGGGGCGGTAGTACTACTGATCTTGTTCCGCTGATTGCTAAGACAGGTACTGCTTTTCTGTAAGAAGGCCCAAATTCCTTCTTCACCGCAATCTTTTCTCTGACCAGATCCCCAATCTGTGGAATCCAGACAGGTCTTGCTGTGACAGGTGGTTTTTATTCAGTGGCCGTTGGCTTTAGCTTTGTGTTACTTAGACTTCTTCTTGTTTCATTTAAGTCCTGTAAAATAGCCAAACGATGTTTGATAGCAAAGGTTTTTTTTTCCACCACTGAAGTCTGACTATCGAGGTCTTCGATTATCATTCTTGTACCAAACAAAAGTTCATATGGAGTGATTCCACCCACTTATTAGATGTTTGACCCACCCATCACCCGAACCTAATACCCTCGCTGTTATAGATTGCTTTATGTCACTTCTTTTCTCTCTACTACCGCATTTCCCTCAGGATGGAATGGACTAGAGTACCACAATGCAATGCCCAAGCTGGCCATGGCCTCCTTGTAAGCTCGAGAGCTAAACGCAGGACCCTGGTCAGAATGTAGCATGCCAATTGCGTATGTGCCGATAAAGACTCGCAAATCTTTTATAACAGTTCTGGCGTCAGCCGAGCGCTGGGGCCACATCCAAATGAATCTTGTCTTAATATTTATGGGATCGCATTTGTCTGGTCGGACGCCTGCGTGTAGATAGTCTAATGCTGTCTAATAGAGGTGTCTGGGCTGGTCTTACTATGCTAGAGTCAGCTATCTGGTCCGGTTCATAACTGCGATCTCTATTGCAGTCCTGACAATCCATTGCAAAGTTATAAACTTGCACGCTCATTCCCGGCCACCAGTATTTCGATTGTAAGTCTATTACAGATTTTAGGATCTCTTGGTGCCTCAGACCCATTCCCATGTGTGCTTCTTGAACCAAGTAAGCCCTCCGGTTCCTGTTTGGAATTACTCTGTCCCCCACTCCAGGGATTTGAGCAAAAGGAACAGAGTTTGCATCAATTATGTATGTATTATTGAGTGGATAATTTAGAGGTAATGCCGCATAGTCGCCTTTCAATGAGGCTTTTACTGCCAGCATCGTTTCTCCATCTATTTGTTTTTTTTTCATAACCGTATTTATTAGAAGTTCAAGCAAATCAAGTAAACAGTCCTCCAAAAGCAGGAGAACACATCAGCGGGCAATATACAATAGAATACATTTATAGCTTAAACTTTTGACTAGCCCCTACCCGCCCCATTATCCTCCCCACAACTGTAACATTTCCCACTACCCACCCCTTATCCCGCCCTAACCCGATGCACGTGAACACAATCAGCTGCAGTATACATAAGGAAGCTCAGCTAAGTGTCTTGGAGCCATCCAGGCCCCGAGGTCTCAATCAATGGATAGACCATCTTCTGCTTCAACGGGAGGTACCAATGTCAGGTCTCTATAGTCCGCCCACCGCTTCCAGATCTTGTAGTGTTTCCGAGGGCAACCCCTGGCTTCAAATACTGGCAATTCCAGCCCCATGAGGAAGTCTAAACCCGCCTTCCAGGCGCTAAGTGGGGGGGCGCGGTCACTCTTCCAGGCCCTCGCTAGATCCCTCTTGGCCACAACAAGGCCTAACAGAAGGAGATGGCGCTTATAAATGTTACCACCCACTTGATCGAGGACATGAAGAAGACCCAACCTAGGTGTACGAGGAAGATCCCATCCCAGCACCTCCGATAGGCAGTCCCACACCCCACCCCAGAACTGGACCAGGCCCACACACGACCACACAGTATGTACCAACGTGCCTCTCTCTGCCCCGCAGCGCAGGCAGTCTGGGGAAGCAATAAGGCCCGCCCTCCACAGTCTCTCTCTGGTGTAATAGGCCCGATGCAAGTATTTATATTGTATGAATCGCAACCGCACTGCTATAGCCGCGCCCCGGGGGGATTCCAGCGCCTCCCGCCAGTCATCCTCATCCAACGGACCAACATCCACCTCCCACGAGGCCTTCAACGACACCAGGGAAGAGGAGCAGTGAGTGACCAGTGTTTGGTAGATTTTTGAGACTTTTTTATCCCCCAGGTCTCCCATGAAGAGCTTAGCTTCCACGGGGCTAAAGTCTGGAAGCTGGTCCAGCTCCACCAGACTCGGCGCCAGAGCATGACGAAGCTGTAGATATTTAAAAAACTGGGTCTTGGGCATGTCAAACTCAGTGCTGAGTGCTTCGAAGGATTTAAGGGTAGTCCCGGCAAGTACATGACCAAGCGACGAGATCCCTATGGAGTCCCAGCCTCCAAATCCTTGCAGTGATGCCAGTGCAGGGAGTCGTCCGTTGTTCCACAGCGGAGTTTCGGCCGTCAGTCGTCCCCACCAGCCCATGCGACGCAGTGCCTGCCTCCAAATCAGGAAGACCACTTGGGTCGCATGTGGCAGCGTCTTCCGCCGCCCTGGCGAATACAAGAGTGTATGGAGCGTGGCATCTCCCATTAAAAAATGTTCTAGGGCATATGCTGGATCGTCACGGCCACCGTACCACCACTCATTTAAGACCAACAAATGAGAGGCTTGGTAGTATGACAAGATGTCTGACGTCGCGAGACCTCCACAGTACGTGGACAAAAAGCAGGTCCGCAGTGCCACCCTAGAGGCACCCCCAGCCCATAAAAACCGGCCTAGCAAGGAATTCACACGCCGGAACCACTGCGGATCCACTCTGTACGGATGATTTTGTAGCTGGTACAGTAGTCTAGGGAGGGCCACCATCTTAAAAATAGCAGATCTGCCATAGATATTAAGAGGCATGCGCGACCACGTTTTGACGTCGGATTGGACCCTGTCCCACACCGGTTGTATGTTACGCTCCCATGCAATAGCAGCAGACTCTGATATGAAGACTCCTAGATATTTCAGTCCACCAATCGCTACCTGCAGATCCGCTGCCCAAGGAGACACCTCGGGCCGGCCCCCCAGCACCCAAAGAGTCGATTTGCGCGGGTTGAGGTAGAGTCCCGAGACGTCACCGAAAATGCGTAATATCTCCAAAATACGCGGGCCCGAACGATCAAGGTCTGTCAAAAAGAAGAGGACGTCGTCTGCATATAGCGCGATCCTGTCTGTGAGGCTCGCACTCCATACAAAGCCACGAAGCTGCGCGTCAATGCGCACCCAGGCAGCCAGCGGCTCCATGGCCAGCGCAAAGAGATACGGGGACAGGGGGCACCCTTGCCGGGTCCCCCTAGCAACCGGAAATCTCTCCGAGATGGCTCCCGAGATACGCACCGAGGCTGTGATGTCGGTGTATAGCAGTTTGACGTATGAGACAAAAACTGGACCCAAGTTGAGGCGCGGTAATAGAGCAAAGAGGTAAGTCCAGCTGACAGAATCAAACGCTCTGTCGATGTCCGCTAGTAGGAGTGCCGCCCGCTCCTCAGTCGCCCCCATCGCACCCACCGCAACCTGTGCCCGTCTGATGTTGTGCCTTGTCGCTCTGCCCGGCATAAAGCCCGCCTGATCCGGGTGGACTAGATCTGCTACGTATGGGAGAAGACGATTCGCCAACGCTTTAGCCAATAATTTGGCTTCAAAGTTAATGAGAGATATTGGGCGATACGACTCGTGTCTGTCAGGGGGCCTGCCCAGTTTCTGGAACACCACAATCTCAGCTTGACGCCAGTCCACCGGCAAGCAACCACACTCCCAAGCTGCTTCCAGAGCCTGCCGATAGTGCGGTCCCAGCTGCAAATGAAATTTCTTGTAAAATTCACTGGGAAAGCCACTTGGTCCGGGCGCCTTACCAGTGTTAAGTTGTCCCAGCGCGTCACCCAGTTCCTCCGCCGACAGGGGAAGGTCTAGAGCTGTCCTGGCCTCATCCGATATCACCCGGGGGGGGAGGTCGGCTATAAATTTGTCGATTGCCTCTGGTGGGAGACTATCTCGTGAAGCGTATTGTACCCTATAGTAGTCGGCAAAACTCGCCGCAAGCGCAGCAGGGTCCGTCATGGCAATCCCCTCCCCGTCCGTAAGGCCCGGCAGAGAAATCGGCTGCAGAGTTTGCTGACACAACCGGTGGAGCATAGTGCACGATTTGTCGCCCCATTGGTACACCCTACTCCGCGTGGCCAGCCAGGCTTGTCGAGCCTCGTCCAGTAGGATCGAGGCATATGATTGCTGTGCCTGGAGGAGCAGCCTGAGCGCCACCTCGCCTTTATCTCCTCTACACTGCCCCTCCAAAGCTCTCACCCCAGCCGCAGCCGCCACAGTGGCCTCCTGACGCTTCCGACGGGCGGCAGCACACCAGGCGATGTCTACGCCCCGCAGCGTGGGTTTCATGGCTTCCCAGACCGTCACGCTGTCCATGCCTTCTGTCAAGTTCTCCTGCCAATACTGGGCTATAGCCCCGCGCATGTGTGTCGTATAATCTGTCCGTTGGAGATGCCACGAAGACATCCGCCAACGGAACGGCTGATGTGGTTTACACAGTGCAATCCGTACTGCGACCGGGGAATGGTCCGACAGTCCCCGAGGTTGAATCACGGCCTGCTTCACCCTATCGAGGAAGGCCCCGGGTACAAACACACAGTCCAACCGGGAGAAGGAGCCATGCACAGCTGATACATACGTGTACTCACGCGTCCTGGCATGCAGATGTCGCCATACGTCCACCCAACCCAACCCATCAATCATCGCTTTCAGACGTGTAGGGGTAGGCGCCATTGCGGCCACCTGCATTCTCTGCCTGTCCAGACCCACATCCACCACGTCATTCCAGTCACCCCCTATCACAGCCAGGCAGTCCGGGATTTCGGCCCACAATTCAAACAGGCGCTCCTCCAGAGACCATTGCAGGGGAGGGGGAGCATACACACTGCCGAACACCACAGGTTCTACACCAATCATGCCCTTGACAAACACAAACCGACCCTGGGGATCAAGCCAATGGCGTTCGTGAGTATAAGACAGTCGTCGATGAATGAGGACAGCTACCCCTCTCGACCCCCTAGTAAAGCCTGCGTGGAACACCTGGGTATAGCCAAAACGTTGTAAACTCAGTACTTTCGTTCCCAACATGTGCGTCTCCTGCAACAACATGACATCCGCCGAGTCTCTCTTACCCCAGCGCAGTACTGCTCCTCGTTTAATTTTGTCCAGCATTCCCCTGACGTTCCAACTAAGAATTCTCATGGAGCCACTAACAGGCGCCTTCTCCGGGGAATCACCCATAGTCTCGGTGGGAGAGCATCTGGAAACCCCCGGACCTAGCCCAAGCACCTTGCACTACAGAAATCACAGCAGCAAAAATCACGTGCATCCCCACCCAACTACCCCGCACCCCCCCCTCCCCGTCCACCAACACAACACCCCCAACTACCAAACCCCCGCCTATCCCCCCTCCCCCACCCCTATACCTCATGGAACAGTGAAGTACCTGTCGCGGCATAAAGAGCCTCAGGCCCAAAACAGAGCGCCCAAAGCCCCCCATGCCAATGGATCCCCCCACTCCCCCCAACCAACAGTACCTCCCCTTAGGGCCCCCCCTCGAACATGAGAGGAGTAGGCCGCCCATAGGTCAGCACCCCGAACCCCATTAACATCTATTTGTTTTTTAGAACGCTTTTTTGTAGCTACGGAAGCCGGTTGAACAGCTGCCGTTGTGGCCTTGTTAGCCAATGAATTCCCTGTAACGTGAACGCCATCACGTCAAAGACTCTGCGTATGTATCACGTGAGTCTTTCGTAGTTCTTTCTGTAAAAGAACTACTTGTTCCCATAGTTTTTTGTGCTTTATTGTGACACCTTTCTCATCTTTGTAATTGTTTTCAATCCAGGTCTGCATGAAATCATTGTAAGATTGGACGCAAAAAATGCGAGTCGCACACTATTAGTGTGGGGAATTCGCGATCGGCATTCTCAAGCGCCATTTTTAAAGTTTTTAGTTCAGCTCGCTGAGCTGTACAGTTTCTGAGTGATTCAGTTTTAGTGACCATTGGTCTGAATTTACCTATACGCCAGCGACCTTTAACAATCGCGCATGCCGCATTGTAAACTTGTTTATCCACAACGTAGTGTTGAGCACATGCGTCTGTGTAGATTACACAGGCGTACTGTTCGAGAGGCAGAATTTCGATCGGCAGAGGACATTCATGTTCGTATTCTAGATGTTCTAGTTTTTTCATTTCTGGATCAAATGCGTGTATTACATCTGTTGCAGCACGAGAATTAACCCATTGGATCCATTCTGGATCTAATGCCATAGCATTTGGAATGCTCGGTCTTGTTACTGCCTCAAGGGCTGATACTGCTGTTAATACAGATATGCTCTTGCGTTGAGCTAGGGCTCTTTCTTTTGCTATAGCAGTTTGAACAGCAGTTCTAATCTTTTCAGTAGGGCTGAATTTTATTTCAGCTTGTGTGTACAAGTGTGATTTGTAAGCTATTGGTACTGTTTCTCCCTCATTAGAGGTCAGGTACGTGAATCCGCATCTTCCTGGGATGACTCGGATTACAAGGTTGCGTTCGTTTGCGCGTGTTTGCAGTTTTGTTTTAGTTAACATGTCTGTTTGTATTGATCGTAAAATTTCTGTGTGTTTCTCAGTCCAATTAATTGGTTTGAAATCAGGTGGAAATCAGGTTTTATTCATTCGTAGAGAGGTTTCACCCTCTCTGCGTAGTTTAGAATGTAAGTTCTTCCGAAATTCAGGAAACCTAGAATTGATTGTAAGTTTTTCAGCGTTTTTGGAGTTTGGAGTACTGCACACTTCTCTAAGAAGTTGTCTGCTAGGCTTTTGCCTTCACTTGATAATTCATATCCTAAAAATAGGACTGCGAGGTGGGCAATTCTTGATTTTTTAAAGTTGAATTTGTACCCTTCAGATGCGAACCCAAGTATAATGGTGTTCACTCTTTTCAAGTGTGTCTCCAGGTCATCGTCTGTTAGATAGATGTCATCAACATAAGATAATGCCTCATCATCATACATTTGTAGCAACTCTGTTACCCTGGCTGAAAATAATCCTGGGCTGTTCTTGAATCCCTGGGGGAGACGACAAAATTGCACTGGGCCCCCATACTGGAGAAAGCGGTCAAATACCTGCTTTCTGCTGCAATGTTTTGACAGAAGAAACCATTTGAAATATCTAATGTCGTTTTATATTTTTTGCGCACAATGTTATTAATTAGTGCTGCACTGTGTGAATTTTGTACTGCAAATGTTTTGCAACAAGAGTTTAAGTGTCTGTAGTCCAAAACTAGACAATATGAATCGTCTGGTTTGGAGACAGGAAACAAAGGATTGTTCATTTGTGAGGTGCATGTTTCAATCACCCCCTGGTATTCAAGTTGATCTAAGATCTCCCTGACTTGTTTTTTAGCTTCTTGCTTAACAGAATACTGCTTCTGTACAGTAGGTTGATTTTTTTAACTGAATTTTATGGTGAGGAGAATCCTCATCCCATCCTACATGATTTTTATATAATGCAGGGGCTTGGGCCACTGCCCATTTTCTAGCAAATGTGTATTTTTTATGAGTTGGAATGTGATTTGAGAAGGCAGGCATAATCATTTATTCTATGGATTGTAGTTACTAGCACTCCTCATTGTTATAACTAAATTTAAGTTCACTTTGGCTGTTATTCTATCTTGAACGTGCTACTAGATGTCAAAGGGCTGCCTGTTCCATCACCTTGGTATCGCTTTGTTCTATTTCTTACATAGTTTCCGTGATCATTTCTTTAAACCCTCGAATTACCGGCTTTCATACTCTGCGTATAGGTCAGTGTTATGTTTTAATTCACGCGGATCACTCGTTACCCCAGCACAAACGTTTCCACTTTAAGCACCCTCACAGTGTGGATCCTTGTTTAAGAACTTAATAACTTTTAGCACCATGCCATCTTTCCATATATAGGACATACCTCACGCCTGACACGTTTATTCTAGTCACAATAAAATACACGCAGCCAAACGCTAGTGTATTCACTATCCTCAACTTAGCACTGTATCAGATAAGCTATATTTAATTCCTAGGAACAGCATTGCATGGATTAAAAAGCAGCCCAATTTCGATGGTAACCAGTTCTATGCATGACTAACAGTCCTTATGGATGTCTCGTAAAGCCCAGTTTAAGTTTTAAGGAATATCTGAAAGTCATATGATGATTTTGCTTACACTAATAAGTTTGTGTAAATAACCTTAAGTCAAAAAATTGCATTTTTTTCACAGAGGCCCCTGAGGAAGGGACAAGCGTCCCGAAATGCATCTGGCTGCCCTCATCAATCGCCGTGCCGTCGATTAATAATGAAGTAGAATGTATAAAGATAGATCTGTGAATCATGAAGTAATAATTGTCACAAAATAGAACGAGAATACAAATTGTTTTGATGAAGAATTTAAGAATTGAAAGTTAACTGAATTAAAAATAAATAATTAGGAACTCAAAATCATTGTGAACAGATCGTGATCAATGTAAATTCATTACAGAAGTTTGTTTTTTGAATTGTATGAATAAGTTACGATAACTGGTGCATTGAGTTAGTTTTTTTGATTAAAATGAATTAGGAGAATGATAGATTCACCCTAACTGTGCACTAGATATGGTAATGACAAATTGTCACAAACCTACACTCTCAAGTTAAAATAATAATTTCTTCGCCATGTGGGCACTCCCTTACAAACTCTGGTGGCCAGTCTTTCTCTGCTAGAAGGATATCATAGCCTTTAGATAGATTCTCCCAAAAGAGACCTCTTATTTTCCTAGGTTTGTCCCCTTCTATACGTAATGTTATTTCATATAATGTATGGGCTACACTAACTCTGGTGTCTGCCGTTTCCACCTGAATGTATTCATTCATGTCCACTGTCTCCAGAAGATTCATCAGGATCTTGCGAGCTATGGTCACTTCTGCTGCGCTGTCTAGCATTGTCTGGGCCCACTCTCCGTTCTTGAGTTGTGTCCTCAGAATCCTCAGCATGTTTTATTTTAATACTAGCTACCTTCTTTTTGGGAAATTGTAATTTTTTACTTTGATGAGCAGGTTCCTTGTCTTTGGACTTGACGCGCTCTTCTTTCTGTTTTGACCGTCCTCTTCTTTCCGATTTCTGTGCGGAAGTCTGAAAAGATCGAGAGGGACGTGTATCATTATCTTGATATCTGTCAGGCTTTCTTATATTGTCCCTATTTCTAAGGTTTTATCTTTTTTCAGAGGGCTCCCGTTGTGGAGACCTGTCCCCCTGTCCTGGAGATCTATTTCTTCGTTGGGGAGACCTTCCTCTGGTCTGAAACTGTTTTTCTCTGGAGGTAATTTGTTTATTACCCTCCCAATTTTTTTTGGGAGTAATGAGATTATTCTTAATAAATGTTTTTCAGGATTTTCAGTTAGTTGTGGTTTTAGTGGTTTCCCACCCAAACTATCTCTACCTAATTCTTCATAGGATTTTTCAAGTATTCTGGCAAGTTCAAAAGGTTGTTCTGCTATATCTGTTTCTTTTCATTTTTGGCGGATCGCCACAGATGCTGCTTCTCCTTTTATGTTGGCTAGTAGTATAGCCGAGACTTGCTTAAAGTCTTTCAGTAACTTCATACCTAGATTTAAAGCAGGTTCTGGACCGTATTCATTTTAAATCTGTCTTAGTACGTCTGGTATAACCGCCATGGACGGAACACCATGTGTTTTTGTGTATATTGAAGCAAAGACTGTTCCCCACATGTGGTACGATCCCCATTGGTAGACAAATTGTCAGAATTCTGTGTTTTTCATGAGGTGTACTATCAGGGAATACTGCCTCTATTTGAGTAATCTTTTGAGCTAACCAGAACGGAATTTGTTCCCGTTTTGCGGGTAATTTGCCATTGACTGATTGTATAGTCTGTGGTGTAATTTTATTTGTGTTCCCCTGGTGAGGGGTGTGCTGTGGAATTTTTATTGCTGGTTAGACTGTTAAAGTCCGCATGACATATTGGACCAATTGTCTATGTATTTTAATTAATTGTTTTAGCTGAACTAAAAGTTCCCTTGTCTGACATTTCTTCAATGTCAGGATGTGGTGTATAGCTGGCAAGAACCGGCCATGCGGCTCCTGGTCTACTTAGTGGACCGAGCCTGGTAATGTGATTTTTATGTTTTAGAGCGCCATTAAACCAGAGCTCATGCTCCTGGTAAGTTAGTGGAATTTCAACGTCCTCGAAAGGAATGTATTCCGCTGGAGGTTCCTCTGCTTTGTAGTAGTGGAACTTGTGTGTCACAGCATTTGCTGCTGGAAAAGTTATCCATGAATAGAATACATCTGTCGGCCGATATTCATGTGGCTCTACCACAAATATGACTGTACCACCTCTTGATGATACTCCATTTTCTATAAGTTTTATAGTTATGGTTTTCCTTATATTACCGGGATGAGTATTGCATCCGGGTCATTTTGAAGGGCTGTGTCATCTAAGACTGCATGAGCTTCTATTCTAGCTCTTTCCCTTTTGTCGTCCCTTTCCGTCATTTTTGCTGACAGAAAGTTTTGCAGATCAGGTTTCAAGGAAATAAAGATTAGGTGCACAATATTTTGGAACACTGTATCCTTCAACGTTGACTAAACCAAAAACTAATTCATAGGATTCTCTTCCTACTACGTTTTGGCGGATATTAACCTTTCACCCACTCCAGACGTCTATTGGAGTTTTTACGGGAAAAGGGGTCTGTGTGAAAAGCACGACTGAGTTACTCTAGTATCTAGCGTTAAATTATCGCCTTACCAAATGTTGGGCGCCATGTAGTGTAGTTCCTATATTTCCAATAGGCTCTGCGCATTGGAATAACATAAACGATAGTTTAGACGTAGGACTTAGGCTAGTCTCTATTGAATATGTTAGACTTAATTATGAATGCCAGCTAGCTCAGAGGTCACTAGAAACTTTCTCGAGTACACAATAAGGGATTAGTTTCTGACAACCGCATAAACATGATACCTTTGCTCCCCTAGAACAAGGAGTATATCTCCAGAGTCGCGGAAACAATAGATAACTATTTTACTCAGTCAATCGTGCATGCTTAGTTTCACCAGAAGTGCAGAGAAATAGAGAGACGGGCGTTTTCAATAAAAGAGGTTATTTATTGAACAGTCTTCTTTCTCATGCAAGAGAAGTGAATTGCTACAATCGCAATACTTGTCATGAAGTAAAGTGCGTACAGTAAAAGGAGTATTATAAAATAATACTGTAAAAGCATGGTATGGTTTCTAAGCCATAAGATACTTAAAATGGATAAAATACATACAATGATAAAATAATGACTAAACATACTCAACTGGTGCTTCTAAGATACGCCTACCCCGGTGTACCTAACCTAAGCCTGGTACATGGGAAGGAGTAAGTGAGATGTAGTTTGAGTTAAGATAGTTTCTGCCAAGAATCTGAATCAAGAATTCTCTAAGGGTCTAATCAGCTCCGTACCTTGGTTATAGAATGAAGGAGGTCTTGTATCTCTCTCTCAGAACTCGATCTCCCAGCAACCCGCAAGTGTGACAGGGAAACACTGGAGCTGGATTTCTCTGCAGGAGAAAAGACAGCGTCTCTCTCAGTGCGTCAATGGGAGGGTCGGCTTCCTTCGGCACTTGCTACAGCAGGGTGTCGGGCAAGTAGATAGCCAATCTGCTCCAAACCACCGTGTGTTTTGCTAGGGCAGATGCTGGTATATTTATACCTGGAAGGTGCCGAGCTAGACGTAAGGTTGGACATAAGACGTCACTAAGAACTCGCAGTTCTTTCAGGACTCCAGGAGTTCTAGGACAAATCAATACAGAAGCAGGGGGAATTCCCGGGCTGCTGGAGGCTTGGTTTGTTTAAGAACGCGTTGTGCTTTCTAGGAGTCTATGGGAGTAGTCTTGCCGTATTTGGACTGCATTAGCTATGTCTTAATATGGGTATAATTCTTTTGCCTATATAAGGATATGGTTTGATATAACCACATAAGGGCATAAATCGGGAATATTAACTAGAGTTCTAGATTCGTCTACAACAGCAGTGTGGACTTAGCCTGAAGTGGAACTAAGTCAGGATCTGATCGTGGATTGCTTATCTTTGGTTGGCTGCAAAAGAATCCCATGGATTGAACATGCTCGTTTGCCTTGCGTGGAGCTGGCCAAAAGCGTCTTTTCTACAGACCCAAAGGAATTAAGTAGGATCAGTATAAAGAGCTTGAGGTCGTCCTTGCTGGAACTGAGAGGAGACGAGCATATTCGTGTTAATACCAGCAAAATGTCTTTCAGTGCATACAACACTTTATCATCTCAATCTGGTATTTAACAATATTTATGATTGGATCTTCTTTTATCTATACTTATTTTATTGTTCTATGTTGCTTTTATGACTTTTTATGTCGAAATAAAGCTTGTGATAATGTAAATATAATAAGCCTCATCTACATTCATCAAAACGTAGACCCCTCAATAGTTAAAAGATGTATTCCTTTCTTTGTTCCCGATAAGTCACAGAAAAAGACCGGATGTAAAACTGATTGCTCTGAAAAGTCATCACAGATACAAAGTTGGAGGTTAAATGGCTCCCTTACCTCGTCTGGAAAACAAACTTGAGTACGTATTTTATTTAATCAAAATCTGGTTAACACAAATTTTTTGAATACGTTGGTCACCCAGCACAGATATACATTTGATTATCCTAAAATCTGGTTATAAAACAAACAGTATTTCATCATTTTGTTTGAACACAGTGCATTGGAAGACTTTTCATTTCATTTACTTGTGCTAGCTATCAAGAGTTAAAAATAAAAAAAATGCTTGTGCGTAGTGATATTTAGTAAAAATGCTATTGAGGCTAAGAGATCTTAGCTGTTGTGTGTGCAGTGGAAGCTACGTTTTTATGGCAAGCGCTTTCCATTGTGTCAGCCAAGCTTGCCCCAGGTACTTTGCCACACAACAGGATAAAAAAGGTCTAGAGTCAGACTTGAGAATACGGAGTGCAACGTGGTGCTCCCGCGTACCAAGCTGCCTGCAAATTGGGCTCAACCATTTTTTCCGTGATGTTTTGTACGCCGGACAGACAAACAATAGGTGGGCAATACTTTCCACAGGGGCTTTGCAACTAGGGCAGTGTTTCTCGTTTTTTATGGACCATTTTGCTATCACTTCACCCACTGGAAGGGAACCATACCTAAAGTGCATATAGAGCATTCGGACTCTAGGTACTTTGATTAATTCAGGGTAAGGCTCATAGTACCTACTTTTATGGGAATAGAACTCAGACGTCAATTTGCCCACATTGGGACTGCTGATCTCTCGCTGGTCCACCCATTCCCAATACAGGAGGTTGAGAACTTCTCTCCTTGGGGGCTCTTGACTAGCCCAGCAGCCACAAAGCCCAATTGTAGTTAACTTTTTCTTAATGTCGTGAATCCAGCCTATTTTCCCCCCCGTATCGAGACTAATAACCTGAGTGAGGGTCTCTGCATAGGGAGTCATCTCTGGTGTCCTCCTAATATGAGCCCAGAAGAGTAGGGGGCGCAACCTGGCTACACCGCTTATTGATCGCCTGCCCATATCCATTAATAATGGTGTGAGGGGGATGTATTTGGTGCTGTTATTAGATCTCCTAGGAATTTATATTCCGATCTCTGGAGCTCTGATGACTTTTCAGACCAGGCTTATTATATTTACAGCAATTACACATGCACTTAATATGTTTATCTGTGGCAACGTTTTTAACTGTGGTGGTGAGGTGAAGGAAGTTTATTTAGCTATTACTGTATGGCATTTAGGGAAAGAGGTCTCAAGGTAAATTGTGATAGCAAATGCTGAAATTAGCAGAATTTCAGCGTTTGCGATCGCAATTTAGCTGTGTGCAATTCAGGTAAGTAAAAACACTCTCGCAATATAAGGAAACCCCAAATTTGCGATTCCCTATTTTGCTCAAGCATTTAGAGAATGGCAATTTCAATTCCCTAAATGCTATTCAACTATCCATAGCAAATTGCGATTTTGTTGCAAGGAATCGCAAATTACCACCAACTGCAGGGTGGTGGTAAATTGCAATTTGTTTAAAAAATGCACTTTCATGCATTTTTCAAAGTGCCATGTGGCACACATACATAACCTTTGGGCATGTATGTGCGCCACATGTGCACACATGCACATTTCAAAAGTGCAACAGGGTGTCCTCTGGGAACACTTGCAGCGTTGAAATTGCGTGCGCAATTTGCAAGTACCTATTGGGTACTCGCAAATCGCGTACGCAAGTCCCATTCATTCCTATGGGCCTCATGGCCCATAGTAGTAGTTATTTTATTGATTGATTAATTAAAATCTTTACAAAGAATGAATGCTCAATTATGTACATTTAAGTTACATTACTTCGTTAAAAATTTGTTATTTGTAAATGACAGTAAATCTTTAAAATGTATACAAAAACATTTTTAAAACTATTTTAAGTAAAACAAGTATGTATGTATAAAAGTTAGTGATGAATATAGTCATTTTAAAAAACAATGTTATGTTGTTCTAATTTTTTCAGTGCAATTGTTAAGAATTTTGCGAAAGCAGAATTAATGGGTATATCATCTGGACAGAGACATCGAATCAGTGCTTGTCTACAAGTTCTTATCGCTCTTTTATTGAATAACCTTTTTAGCAAAGTTAGTCTTTCGTTTTTTAGTTCTGGACAGATGCACAGGAGATGTAAAATATTTTCCTCACCAATTTTGCACAACCGACACGGCATGTTATTTTTAAGTTTTTTCCAAGGTAGTGCATGTGCTTCTCCTGGCCATATTCCAAATCGTGCGTTAATAAAGATATTTTTGCTTCTCCATGACCATGCCGTGTCCAGATACTGCTGAGACCTCTTTTTTTTGTAGCCGTTTATTATGGACCAGGCGTGTTTCCTTTTAATAAGGGTCTCTTTGTCGGTTATCAATGATAAGTAATCCGTTGTTTTATTCACAACTTTTTTGAAGGATTCCTGGGTTATAGTAGTGGTCCAGATCCCTCTAACTCCAAGTCCATCTAGAACGTTGTCCAGGTATTTCCACGCAGATAATTTTTTGGTGCCCTCCATTTCTTTCCATAAAAGCCGCAAAATTAAGTTCTCCTTATCATTTTTTACTCTATTCCATACCTTAATTATATGTCCCTTCCGTGCATATAATTGGTTGTTCAAACCGAATTCCACCCTCACTTGGGCTTGTGGGGCATTTTTTGGTAAACGAAAAAGGGAGCGGAAAGTTTTGGTGATAGCATTATTAATAATTATTGCGTCTTATCCGTTTAGAGCCTCACTGCCATAAGACAAGGAAGGTAACAGTTTCGCTGATATCACTTTAAGGAGCGGTTGATAATTTAAATTACCTGTAGAGTTTTTGATTGTCCCGAATGCACCCGTTAATGCGTTTGCCTTCCTTGTGATATCCAGTTTTTGGGGGTTAAAGTTACCATTATCGTTAAATATAACTCTCAGGTACCTATAGGTTTTGACTTGCTCCAAGTGTTCCTACTCCAAGAACCATTTTGAATTGCACTGCCTTCTTATGTTTTTTGTGACAACCATAATTGGATTAATTTATTATCATTTTGTTTTCAACCGCATACTCCTGTGCTCGTTTTATTAGCCGTTGTAGGCCCACCTTTGTATTACTTAGGAGGATAACGTCGTCAGCATAGAGCAAGTTCAATATATGCGTATCTGCGAGCTCTGGTGGGTGTGCATTTATGTTATTCAAGGCCTGGGTCAAGTCAGCTAAAAACAAATTAAATAATAAAGGAGCCAGTACACACCCTTGCTTCACTCCACCTAACGTTGGTATTTTCTTTGATAATGAGTGGCCATTACCGATACGTACTCTTGCCCAAGTTTTTGTATGCAGAAGACGGAGCAGGTGTATTAGTAAGGGAGGTATCCCTTGTGCATGTCATGGCCCATAGTAATGAATGGGAAGCCATTCCTTATTTGCGAGTCGCAAATAAGAAATCCATAGGAATCGTTAAATATTAGCAGATTCCTACATACATTGCATTTTGCGAGTCTATAATAGCGAATCGGTAAAATTCACTATTATAGACTCGCAAATTGAAATGTTGATACATCTCTGGCCCTTATTCCCTTTCTGATGATAATAAATGCACCATGATTTTTATCTGTTTTTATATTGATGAATTTTGGAATATATGATCTTTTATTGTATTACATATTTTATTGTGTATCTGTTTTTATTTATATGTCTTTTATTGAACTATTCAAGAGGCACATGGCAACCCCACATTTCGGCTGCACGGAGGCCGGGTCAGGGGAGTACTTCACATCCAGACTCCCCGGTCATCTGCAACGTCACTTTTGCGCCCAGAGGTGCTTATCTACTGCACCGTGGCCCCAAGAGGCACATCGCAAACCCGAATTTCGACTGCAGGGACACAGGGCCTGGTGAGGACTTCACATCCCAGACTTCCCAGTCACCGGCAAGGTCTCTTTCGTGCCCGGGGTTGCATTTCTACTGAAACGGCGCCCCGAGAGGCACATCGCAACCCACCATTTCAGTTGCACGGAGACAGGGCCAGGGGAGGTTTTCACACCCCAGACTCCCCGGTCATCCGCAACGTCACTTTTGTGCCCAGAGGTGCTTATCTACTGCCCAGCAGCCCTGAGAGGCACATCGCAACCTCGCATTTTGGCTGTATGGAATGTGGGGTTTGCGGTGGCAGTTAACGTGTGGTCTTTTTATTAATCTGGCACAGTGACATATATGAATAAATGAAATTTTTATAAATAGGGAAATAAGAAAAATTGACTATCCCAAAAAGTCACGCTTATAATGAAAGATGTGTCCTGAAGGAGGAGTCTCTTGTTGTGTATACAGGCTTTGAGTGGGGGGCAGCCTCCGCCTTTTTTTCCCCCTGTGCTCCAAGTAGAGTGAGGTTGCATGGAGAATGGGCCAGGGAGGGACTTCACATCCTAGACTCACCGGTCACCAGCAATGTCACTTTCGTGCCCGGAGGTGCTTATCTACTGCACCGCGACGTGGCCAGGCTAATGGCAGGCCTGTCCACGCCCGTCGTCGCCTGGAGGAGGCTGGGCTAGGCTACCCCCCTAGCTTCTAGTCTGGGCAAGGGATCATTTCATATAAGGAACTGTCTCATCAGCCCCAAGGAGCATAATGGGCCCAGGCATGACTAAAAGGAAGACAAAACTCATAGAGCTGGGAGGGGAGATAACTAAAACCCTGGACTCCTTTCTGACAAGAGATAGAGCTAACGGAGCTCCTTAGAAGAGGTAAGAACTGGCATGATAACAAACCAGCTGCTTTATTGCCACTGCTGAATGGTAATATAATTATTGCCTCCCATACTCTGGCCTCACCAGGCTCTTACAGAACCTGTCCCAGTGTCTCATCACCAGAGCCAGAACCACCAAATAAATGGAAGTGTGGAAGGGTCGAAAAGGGAAATAATAAATGGAAATAATAAATGGAAGTGTGGAAGGGCCTAAAGTTGCTAATCCTGGGAACTGGAATGGCCATAATAATTCAGATAACGCCATGATCCTAACCAAATCTATTGCCTCTGGGCCCGCACTACCCCTTTCTGATGACGACCTGTTAAACAAGCATTTACAATGCAACGGTTTCGCCTTTGCAAAAGTAAGAGCTATTGGCATTGCTCATGACATTATTTTTATTTATGTTTTTTTTTTAAACATAAATAAATGGCATTGTCATTTACAATGCCAATAGCAGGGCAGGAGAGCAAGCACAAGTCTGCAAATGTAAAGGATGCTTGAAAGCCAGTACTGGCTTTAATTGATGGAGTCACTTGAAAACTATTTTTTTGGGGAGGTATTGAAAGGTGACCTGATGAGCTGTGAAGTGTGTGCTTTTAATGGACAGTTATAAAAAAAATGCCACTAGGTACAGTCTTCACATTACTCATATCTATATTTTGGAAACACTTTTTATCTTAAACATAAATCTTTTTGTGCACTTTGTGGCAGCCTATCTTATAGTGTGTGTAATGCTTAACTTAATGACATACATATTCAAGGTTCTTTCTATCACAGGCTGGGACCTCGTACCACTAAAAACACACAAGTCACTATTCCCCCTGCACCAAACAGAATTAAACTCTGTAGCTATATGGTTGCATACACAGATATCTGCAGCGATTGCATTAACCACTAAAGGCTTCACAATGGTAAATAGTGCATCTCTCACAGCAGGCAACAGAGGCAGACGCAAAACCGGAGCACAAGCAGCAGGCAACAGAGGCAGACGCAAAACCGGAGCACAAGCAGCAGGCAACAGAGGCAGACGCAAAACCGGAGCACAAGCAGCAGGCAACAGAGGCAGACACAAAACCGGAGCACAAGCAGCAGGCAACAGAGGCAGATGCAAAACCGGAGCACAAGCAGCAGGCAACAGAGGCAGACGCAAAACTGGAGCACAAGCAGCACGCAACAGAGGCACACGCAAAACCGGGCACAAGCAGCAGGCAACAGAGGCACACGCAAAACCGGGCACAAGCAGCAGGCAACAGAGGCACACGCAAAACAGGATGTAGTTTCCGTGATGACCTGGAGTGAGGTGGTCACCCTATATAGGATTGTGGGGGTGACCAGTAAGATCACGAGGCCTAACGGAAGGGTGCAGCTGCATGCGAGAGAGAAACCGAGGAGAAACAGTGGAAGACAGAAGAGAGCTATTTAAAAAAATGCAGACTAAGCTACACAAAGAGAAGAAATAAGAAAGACGAGATGGGTAGAGAGAGGAGAGATAAGGAGACAGGGAGAGAGAAAAAGAGACAGTTTAGTATAGTGTGAGAGAGTGGATCTATGGAAAGAGAGAAGGATAGGGGAGATAAATCGAGAGAGAGATGGACTGTAGCACAAATATGCCCCCACGAGCCTCCGTGGCTCTGAAGACGAATGCCTCCGGTCGTGGGAGTCCCTCGTGGGGGACTCGAAAGAAATGCCCCTGCTTTGGAAGAGCCTCGTGGGCTCTGAAAACAAAATGCCCCTGAAGCTGCTAAGACGCCCGCACTCACCGGGAGCTTCTGGCGGACACAGCGCTCTTCTGCCTGTATGCTCTGTGGCTCTTCCTTGCTCCTCGGAGCCCTGGGGGAAGCCGAAGGGTAAAGTTAGAGACCTGCAGATGACCCAGCGGACTCAGGTGAATCCAACCGACGTGGGCTTGACTGGACCTGCCCGTCACATCCCGTGCACGCTTCCGTGCACCACTCGGGGCTGAGTGATCCTGGGCTGCAGAGCAGCGATCGTTATAGGGGTCCCCAGGGAGGCACAGTGCCTGAGCCTCCATGCAAAGATCACCATAGAAACCGCCCCCATACTCGCACGCCACCCCCTGGCGTTTTTTTAAAGCAGAGCCGCCGAGCGGGGCTTGCAACAAGCGCCCACCCCAGCAGCGCCCAACTGTCGGCTGTGGGCAGCTCTCGCTGTAACACCACATCCTCACTCAAGGAAGAACCAAGAGGAAGGGGGCAATATTCAGCGCAACGGTAAGTAGAGGGTCTGGCGTAACGGCCAGAGCGGCAGACCTTGAAGCTGAGGAACCAGGTTCGAGTCTGGGCGAAAGGGTCAAGCATCCTGTGATTTTGGGCAAATCACTTAATCTCCCGGTGCCTAAAAAACGAATGTGTCTGTCTGTAATGCCACTGGTACTAATGTAAAGCGCTCCGAAACCTTCGGGACGAGCTCGCGCTATATATAACTGCAAACAAAAAAGTAGATACAAGAGCAGAGGCAGCAATTTGGAACGAAATATGAAGTGGTCAACTGTTGAGAAGAGCGAGGTGTTATTAGGGCAAGAATTTGTGCCACCTAAGGCAACGAAGAGACGAATGGGGCAAGAACCTGGGACGGAAACAGGAGTCAGCGAGGGAGGAGGAGTTTTTTTGTACAGCCTGCACCACAGGAGAGAACGAGGAGCTAAATATCCCACATTATGCACAAACCTTGCAGTCCAAAAAGCATTACGGGCAGAGCTCAATCTCCTGCAGGATACAGAGCAGGGGCTGAAATCACTCTCCACCGGGCGCCATCTTCAAAGAAATGCCCAAAATAAACCTTGACAAAAAAAAAAACATCCGCCCACCACCGCAATGACGATTGCAAGGGGGCAGAGAGCGAAAAAAATCATGGGAACGCCCACGAATCTGCTCCAGCAATGACGGACAGATCTATCTTCCAATGGCTAGCCTCCATTTATGGAGCTAGCCAATGGAAGAGCAGGCGGGACAAAGCCCCGTACTGTTTCTCAAATGATTTCGCCTGCGCGAACGCTGCTGCATAGCGGATCGCCAGGCGAAACCTAAAAAAGAAGTGTGTACAATGTGCATTTGCTATGGGTCGGCATTCTCCAACGCAGGGTTATATGCTGTGTAGTACTTCACTGTGGAGAAATAGCAGATGACACATGGCAGTTCCAATAAGCACACTTTCCAAGTGCACCACTGGGAACGTCTGCGACTGATAAAAGTCGTGCCTTTTCAATTAGGTGCAGGTGGCGTTTATGTGTGTAGATTTAGAACTGTTTGTAAATACGGACCCGTATATTTAAATGTCATTTAAACAGAGAGGGACAAGTTAAAAGTTACACCTTCTTTGTCGAGAAAAAAGTTGTTCACTACTGATGTAAAATCATGTTTAAGTAATCAGGAGTGTCCTCAAAGCAGCATATGTGTCAAGATCACATGCAGACTTTAGAAGAATTCCGTGCACGCTTTACGAGGTCTGATGCCCTGGGACTTAAAGCGCCAAGAATATATAACAAGGGCGTACAAAGTAAAAACAATACACCTTAAATAACAAAATGTGTGTACGCACAGGCGAAATTTCTGCTATATACGCTCTATGCGATATATTTTACTCAGGGGACACCCTGAGGAGACCGTTAATTAAATCCCATTCCCGAGCTTCATTGCAAGACGAAATATTTCATGTCAGTGGTCCTGCTTATAGGCATGCAAGATTTTCGTTAAAAAAACAACTCTCCCGTCTTCGGAATGAAGTAAACACAGTGTCCCGGCACTTTCTAATGCATTTCAATACTGGTGCCTCCGTGTTGCTTCACCAGACCTCCACTATCATCCCTCACACACTCCCTGCGCGAATTCGCTTTAAGCCCTAGCAGAAATATGTCCAAATGTCTCCCTTGAGTGCCGTCGTGATCCCACAGAGGCAGAGTCCACACAATCAAACAGTATCCTTATGTTACTGTGCCTTAACATCACACAGGACTTTGCAGGGATCGCGCACGCTGGCACTATCAATAAACCCCCTCCCCTCCCCACCCCCCCAGGCACAGTCGCTGCTCGCACAGGAGAGAGCAGCAGTGTACTCTTCATTGAGGCAGGCACGATTCCCATGAGCAAATAGGTGCCCTGTGGGTGACTCATGCCGTGCCCTCTCACAGACAACCAAGGGTATCTGTGAGTGCACACTAGCCATGAGCTCTACTACACCACTGCAGTCTCACTCGAATTTACAGTGATCGATTAGCACCACCCCATCCTCTCTCCAAACATTCTAATGACCCATACTAGTGTGTATATATCTACCTCTGCTGTGATCTTGCGCACTCCCTGTCCTTCCTCACGAAGAGGTAAAGTTATGCATCCCTCCCGTCCTCATATTCCCTCAGTTTACAATAGTTTCTTCCGAGACGTGCTGCCTGCATAGATAGCCGTGGAAGCCTGAGTATGAGCGTCTAGTCCCGGCTACCCGGCATGAAAAATTGGTGATCTTGTGCAAAACTCTATCTGGTTGTGTCTAGTTACTCTTATCCACCGAAGCTTGCATAATTGTAATCTCGTTCATAGGCTCGCGTTAGGCTCTATTTAATAACAGCACGTTTACATAGGTCAAGTGTTCTATGCACCTTTCAATCTCCACTCGAATGACTCATCAATCTTTTGAAACGATAATGTGGCGATCGCCCTCGCCTCGGTCCAATGTATAATAAATTGTATGCATACATGCAGTACAATATCAGAAACATGTATGCATCTCTTGCCATTCGCCACTGTGTGCCCCCTGCGTATTCTTCCCAGAGTCAGTGACGCAATCGTCCTCCAGCAGGTACACTGGCACCGTTCACCACAGTACACACAGTATTACAGCTTAACACTTCTCGCGCAGACACAGCTACACAAAATCTGGGCTTACCCCCTTCGTGCCAGCCAGTGACACATCTAATTAACCTCAAGCAGGTTCAGAGGCACAACTATGCTTGTGCACTCGCAGTGTCACAATTGACTATGCGCAAGCAGACATAGTGGCACATCTCACCTTCCTCTTGCAAAGTGGTACCGGTGACCACCCTCTCACGGACACAGTGACATGCCTGCCTAGACCCCGCAGAGACAGGCCTGATCCTCTGCCCACGCGGCGGTGCCGGCCCGGCCAGCTCAGTGTTACCACAACTTCTACATTTTAGCACCGCTGGATCGCTCTGCTCTTCAGTGCCCACCAGGAGATTCTCACCCAATCCTCACAAATCAACACAGCAACCCACATGCCCCTCATTCCGAGGCTTTCAAGTGATATCTTGAGGGGGAGTGTGTTACATATATGAAGAATTGTGGCCGCGTACCTTCAATCCCACATTAAATGCCTCATGGGTAGACGCACTGACTTTTAAAGCAGCAAATAAATGGTTGTACGTCCGCCTGACCCACAAAAGGGGACTAGCCAAGAAGACTAACTTCCCACGCACCCCAGCACAGACTCACAAACACGCCCCCAACAATGGCGGTCTCCAGCCTCCGACTTTTAACGTAGAAACGGAGCTGACCACATAGTTTCGAAACATACCGGTGTTGAACATTGAGCCTGCAAATTATATGTTAAGAATGCATGGTTGGTAGAAACACAAAGTCTGGCGGGGTAACGGGCTCACGGACAGCGGGAGGGGGGGCGGGAAAGGCACGGACAGCGGAAGGGGGGCGGAACGGGCACACGGACAGCGGGAGGGGGGGCAGAACGGGCACACGGACAGCGGGAGGGGGGGCGGGAAAGGCAAGGACAGCGGGAAGGGGGCGGGAAAGGCAAGAAAAAGCACTCACCTGGACTTCTTCCGGCGGCGGTCGGCCTGCAATGACCAAAACAAACCTTCCCCCAAAATAAAAAATAGGAACCGCCCACCACCGCAATGACGTTGACAAAGGGGCAGGATGAGTAAAAATGGCCGGAACGCCCCAGAATCTGCTCCGCAATTGACGGACAGATCTCTGTTCCAATGGCTAGCCTCCATTTATGGAGCTAGCCAATGGAACAGAGGGGCGGGACATGAGTACACATCTCCAGACATAAGCTTTCACCTTGCGCAGAAAGTCTGCTGCGCAGCCTTTCGGCGAGGCGAAACCTAAAAACAAACGGCACAATTGCTCATTTTTATTACCTTCCCTTGGTGCTTTCCGTTGCGCTTGCTTAAAACAAACATAATGCCACCATACACAACCGTAGCGATTTGTTTTGTACACGCCTTTATACACAACCTCATCATTTTGTTTCATAGCCGCCGATAGCATATATATTTTGGAACAGCAGGGAGTTTTATTTCTTTTGTTATTGTGTAGGTTTTCTGTAGTGTCTATACTGTGATATCACGCTTACAGCTCCAAGTGCAATTTACAGCAATCCATATAACCATCCATATAACCACCAGCAAAATATAAACAATGCCAAAATCTCTAACTGATGCGAGATCTGTTGCATTGCAAATGCTTGTTTTTTAAGCCACTTAAAGACATTCCTCAAATCCTATAGGTGACATACAGTTGTATCTGTGCATTAGTCTTCTCGTTCAACTCGGCCCCAAGATGGAAATATAATGACACAGCTGCTCCTATAAACGAAGCCTCGACTTTTCCACTACAACCACACTACTCCATATTCTTAAAATGGAAAGCAATGCAATACAAAATATCCAATCATCAAGTAAGAAAAAATAACGCGGATGAAAAATCAAGGAGAAAAGAGTCCGTAGATTAACTGCAGAAAGGAGAAAAGTGTGTGTGTCTGTTCTACTTCATTTCTTGAAAGCAGTATTTGAGAAAGTCAATGACAGAGAAAGCAATCTTTAGAAAATAAGGTTTAATCACATGCCAACATAAGCTAAAGCCTGCACTACTAGACATTACAGGACATTGACTAGGAATTGTATTACCAAAACAAATCTAAACCACTGCTAAGTAACTGGTTCATGAGTCTAAAGGGATAAATTCCACTTTTTTTTCTGATAGTTGTATGCATTTAATACCGTACACTGGAAGATTCAAATGTATGGGCAACAAATGTAACTGAACTGCAAACGTGAATCCACTTCAACATATCCCGGAAAAATGTCAGCAATCTTGTTGAACCAGTTTTGTCTGGGCGTTACACCCACTGTAAGCAG
Organism: Lissotriton helveticus; assembly: GCF_964261635.1. Lineage (NCBI taxonomy): Eukaryota > Metazoa > Chordata > Amphibia > Caudata > Salamandridae > Lissotriton > Lissotriton helveticus. The sequence continues at coordinate 1,342,585,773 of NC_136061.1, read as the reverse complement.
TGAACAAGGTTGCATACACATAGCTTGCCTTTGAAGTGACTTGTTCACTACAAGTGAAAAGTCTAATATTTCCAAAACCCAAGGAGGAAGCTAAACTACACTGTCCGTGGTCCCCTCTAAGAACCATCCGAAATTTCCGCCCAGTTAGAACAAGCGGAGTCATTACATAAACATTAGATTGGTCACGGGAAGGGCCGCTGTAGTAATAGGCAGAATAGTGTGACATCAGCGGAGTGGGGGTCACAAAAAAAAGTAATATTTCAAATTATTTTTTTACTCTTTTCCAGCAATTGAGGGCAGCCAGGAGACAGCTTCCAAACTGCTCAAACATCAACCACTTTCCGGCAATGTTGTTGAACACAGAGAAATTGGGCCGTGTGACTTTACTCTTCGCTGTATGTCTCCTTGCTAAAATAATTATTTTTTAACTAATGCTGTAGAAACAATTAAAAGTGGTAGAGACTATTTTATAATTTCTTAGATATTTGATAACTAATTTAAAGTTGCTATTGTATTTAAGGCTGGATGTCTCTGGGATTTTTTCAAGATTTGTAAATATCCATCGTCAACTTGCAAAAGTTAAGGTTAAAATTGTGTGCTACTGCACAGTTTAAGTCGTGCATGTACAAAAAAACACAAGAGCTCGCAAATTTTTTGAGCTCAACCAAGTTTCGTGTTTCTTTCAAAAGCATGAACCAGGACACCTGATGTTTACCCAACCTGTCGTGTTCAAACTGGTTGAGCAGTAAGTCACCCAGCAGCCTGATCTGCATAATTCGTGGCTATGCTTCAAAGCTTTTCAAAAATACAAGCAAGAGTTTTCAATGACACCAACTAAAAGACACTATCTAGTGCACTTACTTCACAGAAATGTACATATTAGGGTCACTATTTGATTCATAAAGCCAGAGATGCAACTGTCTTAAATCTTTCTCCAAAAGAATCGTCATAAGATCAAAACATATGAACTCCAATGTAAATAAGTGTTAGGCACAAATTCAAATGCAATGACATAGTGAAGCAAACAGGCCTTTAGATAACCAGAAGAATTGTTGATATGATCCGAGTTATTTTTCTCTTGGCCCCACCTCCTTATGGAATAACACAATAAGAGTCCATGATAATCGTCTAGACCAAATTCAGACAGAAGTTTTGCTCTAGTTAAAGGGTTTAGGGGTCATGCATGGATTTGTATGAATCCCCAAAGCAAATCATAAACCAGCCATGGAATAAGACGGGTAGGAATTAGAGTCCTTTACTGCTAGGGTCAGTGACTTAATAGAAAAGTACTCCATTTACATCCTACCTTTGTTAGGCCTCAAGCGAGGCATGGTCTAATAGATCCTATTAATTTTCCAGAAGCAAAGGCTTGATTTGTGAGGAACATTACTGCAGTCAACTCCACAGCAGTCAAACAGTCCAATCAGAGGCATGGGCCCGACTTTTGACTCAGCAATTCCTGGTACTACAACAATATCAAGGGCATGACTTGACTGCCACTGCACAAGCCTAAACAGGAAGCAGGTCAAGCATGACCTGCAACTGTCTCTTCCCAAGCTCTACTGGTCTTCCAGATCTACTTGTCAGACATACGAATGCTTAGCCACAACCCTATTAGAGGTGCTAGAATACCCATCTCTGAGCCATACAAGTCCACTTCAGTGGCCACACTAGAGTTGGGCTGTCCTTTAAGATTCATGAGGAATTTGATTTGGTGCATCAAAAATGGAGGTCAGGCATGAGAAGATCCAATGCTTCACCTACCACTGGCAAAGTCTGCCACTATTCTCTCTTAGTCAAAAATCAGGTATGGACAATGAGGCTCATAAACTGCTGAATCCTCGTTCCAAAGGTCCACAAATAATTATTTGCTTCCATACATTACAATGCATTTATCAAATGGCTTTGGCGTTAATAGTGACAAAGCACCTTACACTATATGGTAGAGAAGTCCTGTGCAGATATAGTTGAAGTTTGGTACACTGCGGTTAGTGAAGGAGGAGTACTGCACAGTTAGTCTATAATAGGGACTATGAAGCATAATTGTTGTTCTGGCCGTGAGTGAAAAACAAAAGGAGAAGCAATGGCCAGACAGAGAACAGGGAGAGATAGTGAAGTTCATTTTATAAAGAGAATGAGGAGGGAGAAGGCCTATGCAGTCATTGAGCTGGGTAAATGCAGCAGACAGTGAATGGGGGCAAGTGGTGTGCATACAGCGGGCTGTGTAGAATGGCTGGACGGTGAGCTGAAAAGAATGTCTGTACAGACAGTGAGTTGGGCAATTTGTAGGGAAAATGGGCAGACAGTCCCCCTTCCTTCACCAGGACATTTCATTTCTCAGAAGAGCCTAGGACAGTAGCTCACGGTACCAATTACTAAATAGACCGTGGTATAATTCTGCAGCTTCTGTATTTTGTGCATAACTATGAATTGACTGCAGCTGTCAAATAACCCATTATATGTAGTACAACTTCTTGATTGCAACAAAATTAAAGCTATGTTTCTAGTTCATAGAGATCAAGTGACTTAAAATGTACTACACATGCAGCTGCCTATAGGTTATCTCGTCACATTTCAGTTTATGATTGCAGCTTTCAAATGTCACGCTGGTAGTAACTGAGTGAAACTTTCCCCCATGCAGTACGTGTTAAAATGACAAGAGTGTAATAAACCTGCCACAAAATGTGCCACGCTGTATTGCATAAAATGCCTTTTTCTTGCCATATATTCAAGTCTACCGCATAATCTCATCAACCCTTGCGGCATAATTGCAGTGGTACTGACCAGAAGTTTCACACTCGGATCCGGACGGCAAGTAATGACGGCTATAATGGCCATGTCCAAACCACTGTACCACCCAATGGTACCAAAGTCTCACAAATGTCTGGCTTCACTTGCCCCGTTGATTTTAAGGGGTCACACATGTAAATCGAGATACTCATTCGTAATATTAACTTTTGGGCAAAACCCCTGAAACGTCACCTCACTATAAACTTGGAACACTTGCTGTTTAACTCTACCCACGCCCAATAATGGTCCAAAAGGCAAATGTACTTATGATTTTCCCATCAAAGCTTACACAAATTACCACCCCCTCATCCCATAGGCACTTACAGGATGCCGGAACAAGATGTGCAAACGAAGGAGCCCACAGTCATGTTGGCATAGGTGGGTCCACGCTGGTCACAGTCAAAGCACTTGCGGTTGTGCGGGAGGCTCGTCATCTCCCGTAGCAGCTTTAAGTGTTTTTCCTCTTGCTTGCGCTTGGCGCTGGCGGCCATGGCGGGAGCGAAGGTGGGTTCTGTGCCGGTTCTGCAAATACAAGGGGTGCACGTACTGACGCGTGACACCTACAGGAAGGCGGCACCAGCCCAGCAGCAGACAAGCAACGGCCTCCGCTCTAACCTCGAGCCCGGCGGCCGCTGCCCTGGGCGACAGCACAGGAGGCAGTCGGGCAGGGCGAGCGCCATAGACAGAGAAAAGGGACACATGTTTAGGCTAAGAGAAGCATAGAAAACGGACAAGGACGCATAGCTCAGGTGAACGTAGCAATGTTTGTAGTGATGTTTTTCTATACCCTACAAAATAATTACTTCTCTTTTTAAAAGAAATACGTTTCCAAGTGTGACAGTTAAATTAGATGTATCCTTCACGGAATATTCTGCACTAAAGACTGTGGTATTGAGTCCCTTACTTATACATACAAATAAAGCTATACTTGAGTAATGCTTTAAATATGAAAAAGGGGCAACATTGTTGCAAAATAACGTTTTTTAAATATTGCCTGAGCGCAATAACAGAGGAAACGCACTGATACGCAAATATGGCGATCGAATTATAATGATGTTTGGTTGTGTTTTGCATATTCGTCCCTTTTTAGTTTCAATTTCAGGTAGGTTTAGAGGAGGGAAGGGGCGGGGTTGGAGTAGACGAACCGGAACTCGCTTTTACAAACGAATGCTGAAAGAATGTTGAGACAAGTCAGGTCCCGGGCCGCGCTGTGATTGGCTGACGTCACGGGGGTGTCCCGGGCCGGCAGCCAATCACAGCGCGGCCCGGGAATGACGTCACGGGGGTGTCCCGGGCCGGCAGCCAATCGCAGCGCGGCCCGGGACAAAGGGGCGGGGCTTAAAAAAGCACCAGAAACGCCCCCGAATCGCGTTTTCAAGAGAAAGCGCGATTGACAGCCTCTGTCTCCCAATGGCTAGCCTCCATTTATGGAGCTAGCCAATTGGAAACAGAGGCGGTCCGAACATCCCTACTGTAGACAATAGTTTTCGATCTGGGAGGGGCTTTGCCCCTCGCCAGGTCGAAACCTAAAAAATTATAACTAATTGTCTCAACCTACCTTCAGCCAATTACAGCTAGACTAACCAAACTAGAAGAGACTAATGCAACTCATTAAATGGGACACTTGTACTGAACCAAGGGAAGGAAATCAGGGCGCACATATACATCCTCTGGTTTCAAGTAGCAACTGAGGGTATAACCCGAGCTGAATCCCGGAGTCCTCAACCTACAGACTTTGCGTCAGTGGAAAGAGACACTACTAACTCCATACCCACCCTACCCGTTAACCCATTCACTTCTAAGCATACATCTGTAAGGGAAGAAGGATACAGAGTGAGTAGACGGAATATGGATGCAGATGTTGCCCTTTACTGGAGTCAGTGAACTAGGACATGCAGGCACTACCATCAAATCTGGGCAAACACTCCCCCAGCGAATCCCCCCACCCAAATAAGGATGGACTTTGGACCCCCCTCCCCTGGCCTCATACCCTTTTATATTTATTTTAGCAAGTATTCTGACTCTGAAGTTTAGCCAACTAGAAACAGCAGAGCAACTAATGCATAAGGTCCTACATTGGGTGCCTAGATTGTATACTGGTAGGATTAATGCAACATTCAATAATGGCAAGAAGAGTAAAGTGGGTGGGGCCCTCAAAGAAAACAATAGGAGGGGATTGCATTGTTATAACGTTCAACAATAAGTATTTGGTGGGTGTATTATTGCAGACACTGCCCAACATCCCATGGTTTGACACCAAGCTCTTTGCATTGCTACTAGGCTTTTTTTATAAACATCGTAGCATTATCACACCTGCACATGCTTAACCGATCTCTCTTAACCCCCCCTTTTAATCACACCTATTTGGCACCCAACATCGGTGCCTTCCCAAATTACTCTTTTGTTCAAATGACCCTGTGCTACCACTCAGTAATAGATTTGCACCACTGCGAGACATGGAAGCATGTGATTGACTAAACAACATTTCTAAAAGCTCGCTTGAGGTAGAGAATACCATCTTTGAGGCAAATGTAGATGACGATCTAAACTACTTAAAAATTATTATTATTATTATTGGCATTTTTTATTAGCATTTCAAACTTTAGCAATGACAATTTGCGTCAAACGTACAGTACATAACTGTTTACAACCCCACTGCATTACAACACTCCTCCTCCAAAAGTACAATTTTAGGTCCAGTATGTATAGATACTATAAAAGCAACACATCCTTGGTTCACCCCTAGTACAGCTGATACAACTTATACTTGTGCATCGTGCTCTTTGAGATAGGAAATGAGGTACGTCCAATAGTCCCTGGGTCACGATCCGTGCGGTAGTTCTTCTTCGTACGTTGTCAATGTGTCTCTGCAATAACAAGGTCTTGTATCCAGTGCCTTATCTGTGGTACATTTTTACCTCCCCATGTAATCGATACTCTTCGCTTTGCCATCAAGAGAGCTATCACACAAAACTTTCGTTTCAATGCCCGCATCCCCTGTACCAACCCCAATAGGCATGTCTTGGCATTGCAGTCCAATGAAACACCCACCATGACACCTAGTGCACTCACAACCTTTTCCCAATAAACTGCTACGCTCGGACAGGACCATGCGAGATGCATAAAGTCTGCTGGCTCATACCGCACCCTTGACATTTGGAGTCCTCTCTTAAGCCAAATTTATGCAAGCGTGCCGGGGTATGGTAAGTCTGGTGTAAATATTTAATGTATATCATGGGTAAGTTCCCATTTGGCGTTAACAATTCTGTGATAGTACCCGCAGTGGCCCACTCCTCCTCAGTCAGTGGAGTATCTAGGCAGCCGTTCCATTTGCGTATCGCCTTGTGAGTCGTGTCCCCTATTTCAGATTGCAGCTCTACATACAATTTGGATACCAAATGTATAGGTGTGGGAGATGTGAGCAGTAGTTGGAGTGCAATGGGGGTGGGGTCGCTCACTACTCACACACCAGCGGGATCGCCCCCAAGAACTGTGGTAAGTGTAGTTTGTGTTCCGGGATGCATCTTCTTTCGATTCTCTGCTATCTTTGCTATCTTCGCCATCCCTGGACACGTGTTTCAGGGAATTTACCCCTCATCAGCAGGGATTAAGCCGTGTTCTGGGTTGCCGGTGGCTGCCAAATATTGCCAGGTTTAGTACCACTCAGGCGCGCAGGTGCGGGGTTCCAGGCTCGTCAGCCAACTGCTCGAGGGAGCTTTAACATTACAATGGGGGTGGGGTCGCACACTACTCACACACCAGCGGGATCGCCCCTAAGAACTGTGGTAAGTGTAGTTCATGTTCCGCGATGCATCTTCTTTCGATTTTCTGCTATCTTCGCTATCTTCGCCATCCCTGGACACGTGTTTCGGGGTATTTACCCCTCATCAGCAGGGATTAGGCCGTGTTCTGGGGTTGCCGGTGGCTGCCAAATATTGCCAGGTTTAGTACCACTCAGGCGCGCAGGTGCGGGGTCCCAGGCTCGTCAGCCAACTGCTCGAGGGAGCTTTAACATTACAATGGGGGTGGGTTCGCACACTACTCACACACCAGCAGGATCGCCCCTAAGAACTGTGGTAAGTGCAGTTCGTGTTCCCGATGCATCTTCTTTCGATTCTCTGCTATCTTTGCTATCTTCGACATGCCTGGACACGTGTTTCGGGGTATTTACCCCTCATCTGCAGGGATTAGGCCGTGTTCTGGGGTTGCCGGTGGCTGCCAAATATTGCCAGGTTTAGTACCACACACCAGCGGGATCGCCCCCAAGAACTGTGGTAAGTGTAGTTCGTGTTCCGGGATGCATCTTCTTTCGATTCTCTGCTATCTTTGCTATCTTCACCATCCCTGGACACGTGTTTCAGGGTATTTACCCCTCATCAGCAGGGATTAGGCCGTGTTCTGGGGTTGCCGGTGGCTGCCAAATATTGCCAGGTTTAGTACCACTCAGGCGCGCAGGTGCGGGGTCCCAGGCTCGTCAGCCAACTGCTCGAGGGGCCTTTGACATTACAATGGGGGTGGGGTCGCACACTACTCACACACCAGCGGGATCGCCCCTAAGAACTGTGGTAAGTGTAGGGCTTTCACTGCTCTCTATAGACGGTAATACGTAAATTTAAAGAGCATTGTTTGGTTCTGTACGTATGTGAGATCCTCCAGTGTTCTAAACCTCCCATCCTGAAACAGGTCACCCATGGTGTCTATCCCCACCTGCTTTCGTAACTCCATACCCACTGGTTCCTGCGTCACCGATATGTTCGGGTGATAGTGCAGTGGCATGCGTGGGGCATATAAGGGTAACTTGTTTGTCTGTTGACCTATAATTCGCCAAGCTTGGTTTGTGGCGTCTATCCTATTAATGTCCAATTTGTGTAATGGGGGTCTATTGTGTGTCAGTATGGCATCCAGCGGGACTGGAGCAGTATCTCCTTCCTCAATCGCCACATGTGTGAGGTATGGAACTTTATGGAACCAGTAGTGGGCATATTGGGCTTGGGCACATAAGTAATACAGGAAGAAATCAGGCGCCTTGAATCCGCCTCTCGAGAACGGCAAGGTTAGCGAGTGTAAGTCAATTCGAGCCGTCTTCCCAGCCCAAATCAGGCGTAATGTTACTGATGTTATTCTACGAAATACTGCCGAGGGAGGTTTGATGGGGATGTTATTAAATAAATATAGTAGTTTAGGGAGGATCACCATTTTCACTATTGCCAACCGGTTTGCTAAGGACAAAGGTAATTGGATCCATCTTTCTATTTTCTCCTCAATCGCTGTGACCACCCTGCTATAGTTTGTGCGAATAACTACCTCGGGGTCCCTGTGAAACCAAATCCCCAAGTATCTTACTGGGTCTGTTTGCTACTCCAATGGATAGTCTGTGGTGAACTGCTGAGTGGTATCGGTCAGTGGTATGATTGTAGACTTTGCCCAATTTGTTCGAAGTCCTGACTGTCGCCCAAATTTAACGTATTCTCGGAGCAAGGGGTTCAGGTTAGTTGCCGGATCTCTTACACATAGCAACATGTCGTCCGCATATAACGATATGTGAAGCGGCCTCTGTGGAAATTGGAGCGCCGAATAATGGTGTCCCTGTCATAGTTTACAGGCTAACGGTTCAAGGACAATGGCAAACAGTAGCGGGGACAGAGGGCATCCCTGCCTGGTGCCTCTTTCGATATGTATTACTCCGGATATGTATTTATTGATGCGTATTCGGGCCGTGGGCGCAGTGTAGAGTAGTTTCACCCACTGAAGGAATATCGGAGGAAATCCCATCCGATATAGAATCGCGTGTAGATAGTTCCAGGCTATGGTGTCAAATGCTTTAGCCGCATCCAACAGGACAGCGGCCGCTTTAGTAGTAGGGGTCAGGTACTGTGATAGAGCAAATAGCGACCTGGTGTTATGGGATGTGGTACGTGTGGGAATAAATCCGGATTGGTCAGGAAGAACCAGTTTTGTCATTAGGTGTTGCAGTCTGTTAGCTAATAATTTAGATAAAATTTTAGTGTCAACGTTCATGAGGGTTAATGGCCTGTACGAGTCACAGTCTTCGGGGTCTTTGTCTGGCTTAAGTAGGGCTAGGATCACTGCTTCTCAAAGTGTTTGCAGCAATATTATCTTTTCATGAGCATCTCCAAGTTTTTTCACTATGTAGGGGGCTAACTGCTCCACATACGCTTTGTAAAGTTCTCCAGTATACCTGTCTGGGCCAGGGGCTTTACCGTTTGGCAGTGTCCGAAATATCTCTGTGAACTCCTCCACTGTTACGGGCAGGGAGAGGTACGACCGCTGTGCATCTGATAGCCAAGCTAGTGCTATGTTGTCACAATAGTGTGCAATTTCCTCACCCAACGTTTGTGTCCCCCTTTGTGTACAGTTTCCCATACGTGTGCATAAAGGCCTGTAGTATTCCCTGCGTATCATGCCTCAAAGCGCCCCCAGCGTCCCGGACTGCTAGGGGCTTTACCGCTTGGCAGTGTCCGAATTATCTCTGTGACCTCCTCCACTGTTACAGGCAGGGAGAGGTACGACCGCTGTGCATTTGATAGCCAAGCTAGTGCTATGTCGTCACAATAGTGTGCAATTTCCTCACCCGACGCTGTGTCCCCCTTTGTGTACAGTTTCCCATACGTGTGCATAAAGGCCTGTAGTATTCCCTGCGTATCATGCCTCAAAGCGCCCCCAGCGTCCCGGACTGCCTGCACCACTGGCGGTGTTTTTTTGGCACAGATTTTGACGGCTAGGACTGCTCCTGGTCTGCCTCCCTCACCATAGCACCGGGCAGTATGGCGTTTGGAAATGTATTGGAGTTCCTCGTCTGCATTCTCTTGATATTCAGAGATCGCCGTTCTAATGTCCTGCAACAGAGCTGGGTTTTGTGTTTGCGCATATTCTACTTCCAGGGCCCTTATTCTATTTTCCCGTTGTGTTATCTGGTGGCGCAAGTCTTTCAAAATTCCCGCCGTGGTGCCAATGCAGATCCCCCGGATGGAGGCCTTGAAGGCTTCCCACAACAGTCGGGGTCATCCGTGGATGGTTCATTCAGCTCAAAGTATTCAATAATGGCTTTCCTGATCATTTCCGTGTATAGGGGGTCTAGCAGCGCTTTCCCATTAAACCTCCAACTGAATGGTGGGGGGACATATTGCGGTATCTTAAGGGTGAGTACGACCGGGTTGTGGTCAGACAGCGTGCGGTGCAAATGAGCAATGTCTTCCGTCCATAATGAAATCTCTAGGGAGCTCAACCAGTAGTCTATTCTAGACCAGCTACCGTGTGCCGCCGTCATGTGTGTGGCCTCAAGTTGGGTTGGATGCCTCTGCCTCCACAAGTCTATTAGATGATTATCCAGCATGATATCTCTCACTTTTTGCAAAGCACGTTTATGTGTTTCCGCCGACGCTGGCGACCTATCCATCGCATCATTGATGGCGAGGTTGAAATACCCTCCCCACAACAACGGGGCCTCTGGGAACTTTTGTATTTCCTGCCATAGAGTATGGAAGAAGTCGGGGTCGTCTATGTTTGTTGCATAATTGTTTAGTAGTATAACCCTCTGCCTCTGAGTATTCCTGACACCACAATGTACCTGCCGTCCTTACCCGGCGCGATCTGTTCAACCTTGAAGTGCACCCCATTGCGAATTAGGATAAGCACTCCTCTGGAATATGAGGAATATGCCGCCCGTGCACCGATTCAGCCCATTTCAGTCCTATGCGGTTGGATGTGTGCAGGTCTATATGCGTTTCCTGGAGAAAAGCAATGTCAATGTGGAGTCTCGTGAAGTATGCTAGTATCTGACGTATCTTTTTCGGATTTTTGAGACCTCGCACGTTCCAGGTGATAAGTCTTATTTTGTCCGACAGCAGAGTATCACTCATTTTCCCAACCAATTCACGATCATAACCGCGTGTAGCTGTAATGTATTGTCTGTTCGTGTTAAGGGCAACCTCCCCTTTGGATCAAGGGCGTGTATGCATGTACTCTGAATTGCGGCAGTGCGTCTCAAATGCAGTAGAACCAAATAAAACCCCACATTCCCCCTCTCCCTTCCCCCACCCACTTTAGCATCCCAATTATGCCAAAGACATTTCCCAGTGCAAACATACAACTTTTCAAAACTGTAGTAGGGGCTCACCCTATTGGGGGGTCCACTAGGGTCACACAACTGCATCCAACATGGTGGATGTGGCAGGTTTATAATCATAAAGCAAGTAGCAAATCTTCTTCTCCGCTTACTTGTCAGCTAGCAGTCTTTGCAAAAAATTAGCCAGAATACCCCGCCCCGTGATTCCCAAATCATCCACGCTCCATTACCCTCATCCCACATCCTCCACATTAATGTTATGCAAAATCCCACACAGTTCTCCACTTGGGGTGTAGGAAAAGTTCAGGATCAGTGGAGACATGGACAAGTCCCTGATACCAGGCGTCGGTCAGTGTCCCGTTCACACCATAACCGACCATTGCTGGTAATCAGGGGGCCACCCTCACAGCACCCCCAGCAAGCAGTCAATTCCCCACCCGCCCAGTACTCACTCAGTGATCTGTCGTGCTCGAATACCGGGAGTCCACCGGTCCCGCCGCCTTCAGTGCGGAAGGTTCGCGCACCCAACGTTCAACTGTGCACCGCAGAGTCGGTGCCAGAGGGGGCCACCCGCTGACTGTTCCCATTGTTCAGCAGATGAGGGCAGCTCGCCATTTTCCAGTTAGCTGCAGTCGATTTCGGCACGGCAACAGGTTAAGGCTTCTATTAGAACGTGCATTTAGTCTGAATCTTGCTGTTGTTGTCCGGTTTTTCGTTGGTCTCTCCGTCGTCTCCGGATTTTCTTGAGGTATTCCTGAGCTTCCTTCGGTGTCTGACATATCACGTGTTTACCATCCTGTGTTATCCGAAGCCGGGCAGGATACAGCATAGCGTATTCAATGCCTAGATCTCTCAGTTTCAGTTTTACTGCTGCGTATTCTTTCTGGGCCATTTGGACGTTCATTGTGAAATCTGGGTAGAATTCCAGCTTGTTTCCTTGATAGTCAATGACTTTTTTCTCCCTCGCCAGTCTCAGAATGATATCCCTGTCCCTATAGTTTAGAAGTCGGGCAACTATTGGCCTCGGAGGTGCTCCTGGTTTCGGTTTTGGCACAAGGGACCTGTGCGCTCGCTCGACTATAAATACCTCAGACAATTGATCCGCGCGAATATGTTTTTCACCAGCTCCTCCACATAACCTTCCATCTTTCCAGTGTTCGTCGACTCCGGAAGGCCCGCGATCCGAACGTTATTGCGTCGGGACCTCGCTTCTAGGTCCTCCGACTTGTGTTTAATGACTTCCAGTAGTCTGTCCATCTCAGTGCATTTCTGCGTGGTGGTGTGGGATTCGTCTTCTACTGCGGACAGCCGGTTCTCTGCTTCCTCGAGACGCTCGCCGTGTTTGTCTATTTTCGCCGCCATGTTGTCCACCCTTTGTGATATAGTATCTAGCTTGCCGTGGACATCCTGCAGACTTTTTTGTATAGCTTTTAGGACTTGTTCCATACCGTTGGCTGGCATCTGCTCATTATCAGCTTCTGTGCCGGACTGGGACGTTGCACCCTTCACTGGTTTTTTGGCAGGGACTGCCAGAGTGGATTGGAGCTTCTCCGGCTTACCCATGACAGCAGCGCTCCAACGTCTCAGCGATGGCGGGCGCCGCAGCAATGTCGTCCTGCGTTACCCCCTTGCACACGCCGTATACTGTGTGTACCTCGATAGCTTCAGAGCTGTGCAACCTCCCTCACTCAGGGCCACAATAGAGATACACCATGTGGGATTGTGGAATATTTGGCTACCCGAAGACTCTATGGTCGTGGCAGTTATGTTTTCAGCAGTCCCATTTCCCGGGGTAGTAATGGCTGAGCGCCACCAAGGAAAACGTACTTGCGCAGCTCGCTCCGCACCTTGTGCTTGTTCGTGGGTCTCTAGCACCTGGGATCAACCCGACACATTAAGTAGGCAGGGTTCCAGTTTCCCGCCTTCGATCCATGGGTCAGCGTTATCGCATCATATTATGGCAGCAATTATGTCCCGCCGTAGGGTGCCCCGGTGTCTCCCTCCGTCCACACTGCTGGCTTGTGTGTTGCAACGTCAGCCGCCCTTAGACCCCTTCCGCCGGTTAGTTGGCCTCACGTTTACCGGACACCAGGGGCTCCGCAATCAGCAGCACCCTCCTCCTCAAGCGATCGCGCTACACACCATGGGCGCCACCATCTTATTTCACTGTTTCGCGCCTTACTTGCTGTGTGCCCGTCTGGGAAATATTGGTATGTGCAGCTTGACCTCGGCACAGTAGTGTGAAGCCTGAATCCCGTTTTTTACACATGCGTTGGACTGATGGTCGTTTGTTTTGCAGTTCCTGCACCGCTACTGGCATCTCTTAGTTTCCGTTCACTGTTCCCTCAGGGCGCCGCCATTTTGATGGACCCGATCGTGCTGTCCCGTAGTACAGTTACAAATTTTTTAAAGCACAGGATTGTCACCGTGTACTTCCAGTACGCTCCTCAGGTTCCCGATATGTTCCGATGCCAGGGGCTTCTTTTGCTGTTCTTTGGAACACTCGCTTTCCGCTAGTATTCACCGCAGATGAAACCTGGCCGGCGGAGCTGTCTTACAAGGCAGCCATTCCGCTTTGCGCCCTCTAGCGCCCCCCCAACTACTTAAAAATTATTTCCTGGAACATAGCAGGCCACAACCAGAAAAGATCTAACCCTGACTGGCTAGCACTGGTAATACAGTATGATATCTAATGCTTCCAGGAAACATGGGAATTCGGCGACATCCATATAGATGGGTACTCTTCCTACCAGACTTATGCGGTGCCCTCCGCCGCTGGTCGACATAGTGAGGGATTAATAACCCTTGTGTCCAAAGTAGTGGGGCTTAAGCTAAAAAAGGTTTTAGCTACTTCACCTCATAGTGGAGTGGTGTGGCCACTGGTTAGAGGCGGCAGACCCGGAAGCAGAGAACGGCCCGGGACCAGGGTTCAATTCCTGAAGCGGCAGGGTCGTGGACCAGGGTCAGCGGACTCGATAATTCTCGCCTCGGTGCCTACTCTAACCAGGGATCACACTCGGCAACTCTGGGCATTAGCTTGCCTCATCTCTACAACGGCCCCCCACATTCGCCGGGGATGCCTGGTTTCACCTTGGAGATACCAGTAGGGACCATCTCACAGGGATAGCCAGGACAGGTTCCCCAGCGGTCTACAGCGCCACGACGCCTCAGGGCAGCAGTGCGCTTTACAAGGCACATACATTTACATTTACATTTACATTTACATTATCATCTATTACTATGCAAGACCTATAAAGAGCATAAAGGGCGAGACTGGATTATTATTAATTTCTACAATAACAATTTCGGTATTAATATGCCAACAGCATTAACCCCCCTGGAAAAGGATATTAATCCGCTCACTAATTCCCACAAAAAACCTTGATATAGTTTGGATGGGTGACTTTAACTCCCATAAATGTAGGTGGATGCTTACTACAGTCTGAGATATGATCAACAATAATGGGGAGTGTGCAATTTATTTCCAACATAATGAGTATGGAGATAGCCTGAATAGACTACTAACAACCCTTAATCTTGAAATAATTAATCCCTGCAGCAATATCTTGGGCCAGTTAGATCCCAGGTTTTTCTCTGGGTCTTATCCCTCAGTGTTAGAGAACATATTGATCTCTGAATCGATTAGAGTGTATTTGTCCCACACAAAACAGCTTTCATCTCCTTTAGTGACCACGCAGCGATCACCACACATATGCAATGCGCCCAAAGTCCAAAATCTACTCAGAAGCCTTTACTCAGACCTCTCATTGGGAAGAAAAATGGACTCACTATAATATGGGAAAAAAGTTAATATCCAAAATTTCATCGGAGATGCTGTGCTCAAAAAGGGTCTAGATTTAAACTCAATTGATATAACAATACCATTAGCTTTTAACTGTATTTTAGCAGAAATTAAATAGAACTTACTTCGCCCAAAAACACTGAATAAATAAAAGCAAGTACAGTGGTTTGATGGTGCTAGTTCCAAAGCCCTAAGATTACTCCACAAGGCTCTTCGATCGATCCCACGAGATACTACTCTGGTGAGGTCTCTCCATCAAACTTATAAATCTGCGAGACCAGCAAGATTGAGGCCATTGAAAGAGGAGGCATGGGAGAAATTACAAAGCACAACAAAATTGTGTGATAGCAAAGGGTTCTTGAGTACAGTTAATGTCCCCTTTCCAAAAGAAGGCACAGGTATCAGTTTAGATATGCATGTCACAGAGGATGCCTGGGTGATCCACTTGGAAGTAGTATTGGGGAAATCCGGAGAGGCACCCACCCCACCGATAGATTTACCTGTGTCCTCCCTACAATGCATTTTACCATTTAGCCTTGAAACAGTGCACTAGGTTAAAGCACCGGGACCAGATGGTGTCCCGATAGATTTCTTCCTAGATAATCAGGAACCCTGGGCCCCAGTCCTTACTAATGTTTTTAACGTAATAGCAGAGATGGGTGCATTACCCTCGTGGAAAAGTGACAGCCATAATGCCCATTTTTTAAAAAGGGGACAAGGTCAACCTAAAAAATTACAGACAGATCTCTTTATTGGATAGCACCACCAAATTAATGGGCCGGCTACTTTTAAATAGATTGGGGGAATGGGCCACTCAAAGGAACATTATAATCCCCTCGCAATATGGTTTCAAACAAGAAAAGGGGACAATCGATCAGAGTCTAAATTTAAATTTGATTATAACCAAATATATGACGGCCAAGACTAGCCACTTGTACATGGCCTTTATGGACCTGATGGCTGCGTTCGATTGAGTAGTCCATTCCAAGCTGTAGAGAATAATAGAAGAAATGGAGCCAACATTACGATTATTCATTTTATACTTGGTATGCACGCTGATGCTACAGGCTGTGTTAGGTATGGCAGAGAGGGCGAGTGCAGAAGACATTTTAACATCACCGTGGAGTGAGACAGGGATGCGTTCTTGTCCCTTTTTTATTTGCCTTATACACCAACGCCATAGAGCTGGCCTTGGAAGGATCCACTAAGAACATTCCCGTTGTCAACTCATCTCCTAGTCCCATCCTGCTTTATGCAGAGGATGCAGTGCTGTTGGCATGCATCAGCAATGCACTCCAAAGACTCATAGGGGAGTTCACAACCTTTATGGGGAACTTGGCCCTAACAGTAAATGAATCAAAGTCTTTTGTTCTTGTGGCAGTCAAAAACCTCCAGAAATATCCTAAATTGCATTTAGAAGGGCGCACGCCTGAGGTTGTGGACCCTTTTAACTATCTGGGGGTCACTTTTGATAAGTAGTTAACCTCCTTGGTAACTGGCAAAGTATGGTGGTCTATAGGGGCTGCAAATGGAAAAAAACTATTGGAGGGCTATTTAGCTTTGTAAAAAAAGTTTGGATCAAAACCAATTGACACCATAAAAAAGATTTATCAGGCAATGGTAGTGACAGTTGCAATGTATGGAGCAGCCATATGGGGTCTGATTGACTCGGCTCTTTTCCCAGACATCACCTTCTTTACAGAGACCTGGACCAACGCCTCCTAAGGCCCCAAAATCAACTCCGCCATGCCAGAAGGATACAAGATCCAGAGGAAGGACCACCCCAACCAGCCACAGGAGCACCCTCCGCCTCACCACCTCCAGGAAAGCTCTCCCTTCTGCCGAACATCTGCACTACCAGCTCCTGACCAGCCCTAACTCCACGCTCTACGGAACTCTCGTCTACAGACCCCTGGCCCCCTTCGCTGCCACCATCACCGACCTCATCGCACCCCACGCCATAGCCTCAATGAACGGAGACCTGAACTTCCACCTTGACAACCCAAGCAACCCCAAATCCACCTCCCTTTGTGACAACCTCGCCAACATCAGACTCAAACAACTCATCACCACACCGACCCACAGGGCGGGTCACACCCTTGACCCCATCTTAGCAGCAGGAAACAGCATCCACTTCAGCCACACAAGGCAACCCCCATGGACCTACCACCACTGCGTACACTTCACTGTCGACAAACCCAAGGCACCCAAACCAGCCGAACGCCCACCACGAACGTACTGGAGCAAGGTCACAGACGAGCAATTCAACTCCACCCTCACCCGAGACAACCACACCTTGGTATCCGATGCCAACGTCGCAGCCAGAGAACTCCGCACTTGGATCTCCAACTGCGCAGACGAGCTCGCCCGCTACGCAACACCAACAAACAGCGCGCCAGGAAAGCTGCTTGGTTCACCACCGATCTCCAAGAAGCCAGACACACCTGCAGACGCCTGGAGAAAAACTGGAGAAACACCCAGACACCCGAAAACTACACCACCTACGAAGACACCATGATGGACTACCACAACCAAATCATAACCACCAAAAGGACCTTCATCCACAACAAAATCCTCGCCAACTCCAAGGACCTCTTGACTGTCATTCAGGAATTCACCAGCCCCGCAGCGAAGCTGCAGACAGCACCCCGTCCAAGACCTCTGCAACAAGCTTGGAACCTACTTCCACCTCAAGTTCAAAAACCTCTACGACAACTTTGCCGACCATCCACCAGAGGCCAGACACCACAACCGGCCCGCCCCCTAGACACACCAGCCAGCCCACCATCTCCACCTGGACGCCAATCACAGCCCAAGACACCACCTCAACCAATGAAAGTCATCCACTCAGGGTCCCCCACAGACCCCTGCCCTACACACATCTACCACAGAGTCGCCACCGCTATCACACCCGAACTACAATGCACCATCAACACCACCATCGAAACAGGCCCCTTCCCAGATGACTCCCTAGAAGATACCAATACATAATTCCAGAACACCTAACCACTAAACATAACAAAGGACCCTCCCTTCTAGACAAAAACCGCAATAACGACAGATGAATATTCACATTTGGAACGACCGTGATCTCAAAAGACAAAGCCAATGTGAAATGCGGATGAAGGACGGAACTTTTAAAACGTGCGCTCCACCATTCACACATACACCATATATGGTGAATATCATAACACTAACATACCCTCATTTATGCACTGCTGCCTAACATAGTGCAACTTGTTATGAACTTTTAAACCAAATCAAAGTAAAAACTACTCTCCACACAAAATTATAATAGACTTTGAACAGGCATTGATAAAACAATACATAAACTATACCCACACACAGCCATACAAGGCTGCTATTACCAGTTCAACCAAAGCAGTTGGAAACATCTGCAAAAATCTGCGCTAAGTGTAGAATATGGAACAAACCAGTTTGACTTTGAAATTAAAAAGTTAATTACTCTTACGTATGAATCAGTAGCAGACATAGCTATCCACGACAACATGCCAATAGTATTGCCATTTTGTCAAAGAAATTTATACAACAAATACGTCTGCTAATGTAATATTTTGAAGACACTTTACTTTGGCTGGTAGACTGCACTTCCCTGGATACAGACACCAACCCAAATTCCAAATACGATGTTTGAAGGTCTAAGACACCACCGTCTCTCAACAATCCAAAATCAACAATGCAGTGAAAGGCTACACTAGGAAGAACCCAACCAGCACTCTAAAAATTCATAAAAGCAATTCAAAAATGACAAAGCTACCATCAACCATGGATAGAACAGTCAGTATATCCAATCAAACCTAAAGAAACTAAACAACCAAGAGAAATATACAAAATGCTACACTTCAAAGTCATATTTGTTGTAAATAACAAAGGAGGTTAACTAACTAGTGGTTATAGCTAAGCCATCATTATAAACTACCTACCGACCAAAATACTCACAAATTAAATAGAACAAAACCTAACACCAGTGTATCATAAATAATTATGAATAAATATTCGAATAATTATTTTTTATAAATCAGTGTGTAACAAAAAAGAAATAAATTACAAAATGAGACCAATCGATAAAAATAATTAATTTTCATATGTAATTAAAGGGATTAATAGAAAAACAAACAAGAAGCAATATAAAAGATATACTAAGCAGCTCTAGAATTAAAACACACATACAAAATACAACTTTTCAGTTACATTAAAAGCCAAATACATATACATATTAAAATATTACATTTCCCACCCAAGGATTAATAAAGATGTTGTACTTTTATTTGTGTAACTGAAGCTCTTGACCCACCTCCACCTCGCAAAATCCCAATTCACATAAGATTCTAAAATAAAAGGTAAGAACAACACCAAAAATACAAAAAGCAAATGTCTAAATTAAATCCACCAAAGTAAGTCACAGTCATTGGAAACAATAAAAAATATTACAAATAGAAAGAGAAAATAACTCCAATAAATTCTAAAAATAAAAGGAACTTAAAAAATACTGTTGGTATAAATTAAATCAAATAAAATAAAGAATTGTAAATGTTCAACTCTGACTTTGTAACCTGTAAAAAAAGGTAACCACTCACCTTCACAATACATACATCCAAAATATAATACAAACATAATACTATAATTCTACAAATATAATACAACACCTAACTTAATGTACAATAACATACTACCCTACTTCCAAACTATGCTAGGCCTACAGCATTACACTAGATAACAACGCAACACAAACTACCACTAGTTACATGTTTTAAATTTATTTTATGAGTGAATAGTTAATTAAAATCTTTGCAATAAAAATAATAAAACAAATTAGTTCATTTAAAAACATTAAAGTTTAGGAATAAACTGATTGTACAAAATAGAAGTAGCTTAGATATAGAATACGCCGTGTATAAATCAATAAAAAACTGAAAGGCTAGTTGTTACGAAATCAGCACTAAAATGTCACAACATGAAGCTCCAAATCTGGTTACAATTTTGGCAGGCTTTTAGACTGTAAGAATGCTACCACCTCAAACATTCAGAAGCAATTACCTCTACGTCCCTCGTCCTCGACCCAGTCATCACTCATGAGGTATTCCACAGACAGGAAACAAAACAGGAAACGCTTTTAGGCTCCACCCCCCTCCTGCCAGGTGCTATATCAGACCTAACCACCAGAAGCACATCCTGTTTTGTTTCCTGTCGGTGGATTACTTGATGGGAGACGCTGGGGTGAGTGCGGGGCACTTACCTGCTTCTTTGTCCTGTGGATCCTCCTCTGCTGGGCTCTGTGGGGCTCCCATGGACCGTCGTGGGATTCCTTGGAGTGGGGCTGCTGGGCTGCTGGGCTTTCCTGTCTCCTCCTGGGCTCCGGTGACCTGGGCTGCTTGGCTTCTCGGGTCTTCCTGGTTTTGTTGCTGCCCGGATGTCTGTTCCTGCTGCTGTTGCCCTAAGGTTTCTCCTGCTGTGCGAGGGGTTCCTTGGTGGTGATGTCCTGCTTCCTTGATACTGGCGACGTGCAGGTAGGGGCTGTGAGCGCTTGGCTGCTGTGTGGCGCGCTCCTCCCCGTGTGTTTTCCCTGCTCGCGCCTGGCCCTCTCTGTGGATGGGGGCCCAGGTGTCTCCTCCGGTGTTTTCTTTGCTCGCGGTGGGGGGGGGCGAGGGGGTTGCTGCGTTCCTGCCCCCTCTCCGTGGGCCTGGATCTGTTACTGGTCCGCTCACCGGGCTTCTTCTGGAGCTGCGTTAGGACGTCTGGCTGCTCTCTGTGTCCGCGCATGCGCGGTGTTCACACATGCGCTGTGTTCACTTCCTTGCCGGGCGCATGACGTGGACGGATGCCCGGGTGGGCTCCGGAGTTGGGGGGCATTTCCGTTCGTCCTGACCGCGTAGGACGGTGGGAAGGTTGGCGGCAAGCTAAGTGAGTGTTTTTTTCTATTCCCTACGGCGAGATTTGCTTTTTGGATTACCGCGTCGGCTGTTTGGCCGCAGTTTTGATTTGCCCGCCCCTCCCTTTTTCCTCGGGCCTGGTTTGTGGTTGACTGTTTTTGCTGCACATTGGTTGTTTTTCATCCATTGAGGGGCCTCTGGAGTCTTCTCTGTGGGGGGGGCTAATTGGTAGGGTGTGCCCTGCATATATATAGTCCTCTGGGGGGAGGTATTTCTTTGTAGTGTTCATTCTTCTTTGTTACTACTTTGTGCTTGGGTGTGTTAGTTATGGGCAAACACCATCGTAAGAGGAAGCATTCCTCCTCTGTGCCTCCCTCTTCCCCTGGTTCCAGTGGGGACTCCTCTCCTCCTACTGTGAAGCGTGCCAGGAAGGCTGATGATGATCGGATTAAGCGCCTTTTCCTGGAGACTCTTTCTGATCTAAAGGCGACCAAGAAGGATGCTGTTGGACTTTCTGGCTCTGCTGCCCTTTATTCCGATATTTCCTCCTCTGCTGAGTCTGATGAGTCTTCTCTGGCTGCTGTTGAGCTTCAGGGCAAGTACATTTCCAGGGATCTCTTGCCTGACGTCCTTTCCCATGTGCGGGTTAACATGGGGTTTGCTGATGATTCTGCGCCCAGTACCTCTCAGGATTGGTTCTTGCCGCAGTTTAGGAAGCCTGTTGCCTCTTCCTTGCCGGTGCATCCCTTTGTGTCTGATGTTCTGCTGAATGAGTGGAAGGACCCGGATCATATTGCCATGCCCAGGTTTATGTCTAAGCTTTATCCATTGCAGGATATGGCGGACTCTTTGCCTGACTCCATTCCTGTGGACTCTGTTGAGGCCAGTCTTGTGGGTCGTCCTTCCATGGCGGATGATAACATTTTGAAGGACGGTGTGGACAAGAAGGTGGCTATTCGTTCTGGCATTTATGGGGCGTATGTTGCCCAGTCTTTGCTGTCCGATTTCAAGTCCCTGTTTTCTTCCACGCAGGAGGGTGCCAGTTGTCCGGAGTTGCTGGAGTCCATGGAGCGCCTGGCAGAATTCCTGTCGGACATCGCCTTTGATTCTGTGAGGGCTTCTGCTATGTCCTGTGGTTCCTCTATTGCTGCCCGTCGTAACCTGTTGCTACGGGATTGGAAGACGGACGCGGCCCAGCGTTCCATGGTTTTGAGGCTGCCTTTCACTGGTGCCCGTCTGTTTGGTGACTCGCTGGAGGTGAAGCTGCACAAGGTCTTCAAGGAGCGCAAGCATTCTTTGGCCTAGATGTAGGTAATTTCATTTTACCACTTCTTAAATACCGAATTTTACCGATTCGGTATTTAAGAAGTGGTAAAATAGAGGGGGGGATGTAGGTATTACAGAATCGGTAAATACCGATTTGTTAAGATTCGGTATTTACCGATTCTGTAAATTCCGATTCAGTAATGCCCATTGATTCCTATGGGCATTGAAGCCCATAGGAATCAATGGGCATTACCGAATCGGTATTTACCGATTCGGTAAATACCGATTCCAGCAAGAGTGCAGGGGGTGTCACTTTGACACCCTCTAGCACCCCAAATACAGGCATGTGTGCCATGTGGCACACAGGCATGCCCTAAGGGCATGTCTGTCTGTCACATGGCATAGGTGTGCATGCACAATGTGCATGTGCATGCACACCTGGATTCGGTATTTTACCACCCAATTGGATTGGGTGGTAAAATACCGAATCTGAAAGGCCTTTGGGACTCAGAAGAGTCCCACCTACATCTAGAAGTTACCGAATCGGTAAAAATACCGATTCGGTATTTTACCGATTCGGTAAATTTACCGAATCTGTAAATTTACCGAATCGGTAAAATTGGCCCCCTACATCCCAATAACCCATTTACCGGTCGGTAACGGCCAAAATCGGCCGTTACCGGCCGGTAAATGGCCACCTACATCTGGCCCCTAGTCTTTTCGTGACCTTCCACCCCGGGGGGGTTCCTCCTTCTTGGGTGCCAGGACTTTCTGCCAGCCTTCCAGGTTTCAGCAGTCCTCCTTTCGGAAACAGCGTGACACTGGCAGGTCTTTTCCCTGGAAGTTTCAGAAGAAGTCCTAGAGGGGTGCCGGGTCTGGTCCGCAGCGTTCCTGACTATGCCATCCTGGGGGACGTTCTCGCTGGTGGTCCCCCTCTGGTTGGTGGGAGACTTCGCAGGTTCCTTCCTGCTTGGCGCCTGACTACATCGGACAGATGGGTGCTGGATGTCTTGTCGAGGGGCTACCGGATCGAGTTCTTGTCCCCCCCCCTGGTGGTGACCCCTTCTCCTCGGGATGCCTCCCGCCGTCTGGCCTTGTTGGACGGGGTTCGTTCTCTGGTCAGCAAGCTTGCGGTGGTCCCTGTTCCAATGGTGGAGCGGGGGTTGGATGTCTACTTCATCATCTTTGTGGTGCCGAAGATCACGGGGGGCTTCCGGGTGGTCATCAACCTTCGGGGTCTGAACTTGTTTGTGAAGAAGATCCAGTTCAAGATGGAGACTCTCCAGAAGGTTATTCCACTGATCCAGTCCGGTTGGGTGTTCTCCACTCTCGACCTCCAAGATGCGTATCTGCCCATCCCGGTGGCTGTGAGAGATCAGCGTTTCCTGTGCTTCTGCCTGGAGGGTGAGCACTGGCATTTCTGCGTCCTTCCTGTTGGTCTTCGGTCCACCCCCAGGTTGTTCACCAAGGTGGTGGCTCCCTTGGTGGCCTATCTCCATCTCCTGGGGGTGTCTGTGTTCCCATATCTAGACGACTGGATGGTTCAGGCTCCGTCCCTGGAGGTCATGTCTCGCTGCCTTCTCTTGACCATGTCTACGCTCAGGGACCACGGGTTCTTGATCAACTTGCCGAAGTGTCACCTGGAGCCTGCCACCCGGAGGACCTTCATCGGAGCCGTGTTCGATTCTGTGTTGGGCAGGGTGTTCCTGCCGGATGCCCGGATTTGTCGCCTTCAGTCCTTGCTGAGGAAGTTGTTGTCACGGGCCTCGGCTCCCCTCCTTCAGTGGCTGGAGGTTCAGGGCCACATGGCTGCTTCTGTTTTCACCGTGCCCTGGGCCAGGGTTCATCTGCGGCCTCTGCTGTGGCATGTGCAGCGGTGGGTTCCCTTTCCTGTCCTGGATTTTGCGGTTCCTGTACCTGTGTGTCTGGACGTTGTGTCTGCTCTCTAGTGGTGGCTGGATCCCTCCCATCTTTCCGTGGGGATGTTGTTTTGTCTGCCTCCTCCTCTGGTTGGGACCACGGATGCCAGCGCTTCGGGCTGGGGCGCGACTCTGGACCGTTGGGTGGTGCAGGCTCGTTGGCTACCGTCGGAGTCGCGCAGGTCATCCAACTGGAGGGAGTTGTCTGCAGTGGAGAGGGCGCTTCGCTATTTCCATCTTCATCTGGAGGGTTGCCATGTCCTGGTGAGGTCGGACAACATGGTGACTGTGGCCTATATCAATCACCAGGGGGGGACCCGCAGTTCATCCCTGAATCTGGTGGCCTGTTCCATCTGGGCTTAGGCGGAACTTCATCTTCTGGCCCTGTCTGCTCAGCACATTCAGGGTGTGGACAACGTGGTGGCGGACTCGCTGAGCCGGAGGTTTCCTTCATCTCTGTCCCTGTGTCTGGCTCCCCGGACCTTTCGAATGCTTTGCCTGAGGTTCGGGACTCCAACTATGGACCTGTTTGCCTCCGGGTCCAATGCCCTGGTTCCCCTGTTCTGCTCCAGGTCTCCGGAGGTGGGCGTCTGGGGGTGGATGCCTTGTCTCTCCTGTGGCTTCCTTGGCTTCTCTATGCCTTTCCTCCCTTTCCTCTGATTCCTGCCTTTTTGCTGAAGGTTCAGCGGGAGGGGGCTCAGGTGGTGGCGGTTCTACCACATTGGCCGAGGAGGTCCTGGTTTCCTCTGTTGCTGGGCCTAGCGGTGGGCCATCCTTGGCTTCTGCCCCGCTACCCCTCTTCTCTGAGGTCCCAGTCCCCCCTTCTGGTTCCCCTCACCTTGGCGGTCTGGAGGTTGAACGGTTGTCTCTTGGGGCCCATGGTCTGCCCGACCACATCATTTCTGTGATGTAGGCCTCTCGTAGGCAGTCTACCTTGTCTTCCTATTCGAAGCACTGGTCTTCTTTTTCAGGGTGGTGTTCCTCCTCTGGTCTGTCTCCTACCTCTTGCCCTGTGTCTTCTGTTCTTCAGTTTTTTCTGGATGGTTTTCAGAAGCGCTTTGCTTTGTCTACCTTGCGGGGCCAGTGGGCTTCTATCCGTGCCTTCCGGGACCCGGATTCCTTTCTTCCTTCGGATGGCTTGTTGGTTTCTCGCCTTTTTCGGAGTTTCTCTCTCTCTTCCCCTTCTGTTCGTTCTCTGGTGCCCTCTTGGGATCTCTCCTTGGTGTTGGGTGTTTTGCAGTCTTCCCCTTTTGAGCTTTTGGAGTCTGTGGCCCTTAAGTTTCTGTCCTACAAGGTGGCTTTTCTGGTGGCTATTACATCTGCGAGACGGCTGGGGGAACTTACGGCCTTGCGTTGTTCCCCCCCCGTTTTTGCGTTTTCTGGATGATGCTGTGGTGCTCTCTTTGGATCCGGGTTTTGTCCCCAAAGTCCGCTCCCGTTTCCATTCCTCTCAGGAGCTGGTTCTTCCTTCTTTGTGTCCTTCTCCTTCTTCTCCTTCTGAGCTGTTAGTTCATTCTTTGGAACTCAGGCGTGCCTTATCCATTTATGTGGATCGTTCTGGGGTGTTTCGCTCTTCTGACTCTCTCTTCGTGACCTTTGGTTTGGCTGGTAAGTGTAAGGCTGCTTCCAGGCTCACCTTGGGTCGCTGGATTAAGGCTGTCATCGCTCTTGCCTCTCTTGGTGCTGGTTTGCCTTGTCCGGCGGGTGTCCAGGCGCGTTCCACTCGGGCGTGTCTGCCTCCTGGGCTGCTTACCATGGTGTGTCTCTTGATGAGATTTGTCGGGCTGGGACCTGGGCCTCCGAGTCCACGTTTGTGAGGCACTACAGGTTGAATTGTGCCCTGTCTGACCGGACCAATTTTGGTCGTGGGGTGTTGCAGGCTGTGGGGGTTCCCCCTCCGCTATGATTCTGTTTGTTTATTAATCCTTTCACCTGCTGCACTCCTTTGTGTCTGGTCTGTATTTTGCTGTGTTTGGGTTGCCAAAGGCCTGTTTGGGCGTTGCTTTGGTATGCCTCATGAGTGATGACTGGGTCGAGGACGAGGGACGTAGAGGTAATGCTATGATTACGTTTGCTAATCCCATTACTCTTAGTCCTACTCGTCCGCGACCCAGTCATACTGCCCACCCTCCCTCCCTGTCCAAGCCTTTGTTGCTTGGTGTGTCAAGATGTGCTTCTGGTGGTTAGGTCTGATATAGCACCTGGCAGGAGGGGGGGTGGAGTCTAAAAGCGTTTCCTGTTTTGTTTCCTGTCTGTAGAATACCTCATGAGTGATGACTGGGTCGAGGACGAGTAGGACTAAGAGTAATGGGGATTACCAAACCTAATCATAGCTTCAATCCACCTAAAGTGCATAACGTGCCAGTGCTTGCCTGTGCTAGAGTTCGGAAGAAAGTGGCAGTGCAAGCAGAGTCTTATTTAAAGGGCGCTGAGTACCATATTTAGACCGGATGCATTTCCTCCTGCTAGATGGTTGATTTTCAGTTCGAGTCTTGTTCATAATAAGGTGACAGTAGAAGCAGAATCCTGTGCAAAAGGGGGTCACTACATGAAGCCTCGAAACTGGTTACTATTTTGGCAGGCTTATAGACCATGTAAAGCTGCCCACTCGACCATTAAGAAGCAGTTAATCCACTTATAGTAATCCACTTAATGTGCCAGTGCTTGAATGTGCTAGAGTTCACAATAAAATGGTACTGCAATCAGTCTTGTGCAAAGGGGGTCAGGGTACCGGATTCAGCCTGAATGTGTTGCCACCTGCTGCGTGGTTTATTTACAGTTCGAGTCTTGTTCACAATAAAGTGGGAGTACAAGCTGAATCTTCTGCAGAAGGGGTTCAGGTCACCAGATTCAGCCCGGATGTATTACCATCTGTTAGATGGTAAATTTTCAGTTCTACTCTTGTCAGGTATTTCACCAGTCTGTAATTTAGCTGAATGTCTGAGGGAGTGAAGCAGGCTATGATGGCCAGCCTGCATCGACGCAGCCCCATAATATTAAATGTTGTTGTAATTATGGCTTTCCAGTCCTCCAAGGTTGAATCATATGTGCAGATTTGTTATGCTATTGTTTCAGAGGATTGGTTGCAAAGTCGACAGGCCTCTGTGTTAGCAGGGCGTTTCCATGGTTCCAGATAGAAAAGTGAGAGTATACAGCCCAGAAGACATTTCAGAAAGCATCTTTTGGTCTGGGCTTTGATTCCTCCTCTAAAGAATGGTTGAGGTTCTACCTTTCTATAGGATGCTATAGTGAACTAGGTGTGTTGTTATATTGAGAATACTTCTTTATCAGCCAGTAGGGAGGTGCACTTAATTTTTCTGTTTACAGTAGCTTTGACTAGGGAATAGGGGTCATTGAGTCTCATTCTTGATTTAAGCCAAGGGATGTTGAGTAGAAAGAAAGATCCGGGGAGTGGTCTCTGCCACTGATTTATTCCTAAAGGTGGTAATTCAGAGTTTCGTTTTCAGCATTCGTTAGTTTGTAAAAGAGTGTAATAAATGCCCCTAGCCTCACCAGAGTTTGTCTAGTAAGACCAAATTATAATCGCAATTGGGCTAGAGATGAGTGGCATGGTAGTAAGAAAACTTATTTAAAGAGCCTGGTAATCAGTTTGTCCAAGTGAGAAGTATCTCTGCCTCTCAATGCTTCGCTGCAGTAGGCTATGGTTGGTACTAATTTAGCCTGTAATACTTTCAGTAGAGGTCTGTATGTCGATGTCTAAATTGCAGACTTTAGTCATTGGAAAGCTGCAGTGAGGAAGTTAGCTTTCAGTTGCATGAGCTCCATACGTTGATTAAAGGAGC
The DNA here is from genome assembly GCF_964261635.1 of Lissotriton helveticus. Taxonomy (NCBI): domain Eukaryota; kingdom Metazoa; phylum Chordata; class Amphibia; order Caudata; family Salamandridae; genus Lissotriton; species Lissotriton helveticus. Next base: position 1,342,558,216 of record NC_136061.1, on the reverse strand, counting down.
CTTGTCTCTCAAATAAGATGCCCAGATACTTATATTCTGATACCACCTCAATTTTACCATCTCGCAGATTCCACTGATGAGAGCTCAAGGAAGGTTTACCTTTTTTTATATTTTTTTAAAATTCAGTTTATTAGTTTTTCAACAACAAACCAGCATTCACGTTTCTATTACATCCATATGAATTTCATTAGCAGAGTAAACTTGTCTTTTCAGTAGTCATTACAAGCATACACATCATTTATCACTTCTGGAGCAATGCTGATCACATCTTGTATGTCAAGGGGTAAGAATTAACATACATGTTCAGGATACATTGAGCCTACATGTTCAACATTTAGTTATACAACAAGGGAATCACGCTACCCCGTCAATTCCGCAGCGATGTTTGGTGTCCATACGCTTTAAATCTCATCACATTTTCCGCATTTTAAGCATGCAATACCATATTTCCCTCCGCGCCTCCCCCCCGACCAGCCAAGAGTCCACCATCTCATACGACTATGTCTCAGCACAGCTATGGCGCAGTTATTGTCGTGCTCTCCGCTCCCGTCTCCTGTGGGTGTGCTAGCAAGTAACACGTTAGTGGGGCCCAGATATCTCTAGGTCTGGACGCACATGCTGAAATTCAGCGTATGCAGCCAATTGTTCCTGGCACGTCACCAGGTCAGCAATCTAATCTTTGAATTTGGGCACCCTCCCTCTGCCTCAGCGGCAGGCCACCCGCCTCTTAGCAATGAGTAAGGCAAGGGTGATATACTTTCGGTGTGCCGCCTGTACCGGCTGCAAATAACTGAGCAAGGCCATCAGTGGTGTGCGTTCTAGGTGCGTGTTTACCATTAGTGTCAGTGCCTCATATACCTGTGCCCAATATTCGCCCACTCCTGGACACTCCCAGGCTAAGTGTAAAAAATCTGCCCCTGGTGCTCGACATCTGTCACATCTATCTGACTCCCTCAAGTGGTATCTATGCATCCTTGCTGGTGTATAATATAGCCTATGTAGGAATTTATAATGTATTATTCGAAGTTTGCTACTCGATGACACCCTCTCAGTATGCAAACAACAGTATTCCCACTGATCGTCTGTCAAATCGAGGCCTAGTTCCTCCCCCCATCGTGTGCGAGCGGGCACAGCCGGCAATTCCCTTTGTGTGTGAACTGACGAGTAAAGCATAGAGACGAGGCTTTTAGCCGTTTCGCTCTTGAGCAACAGTTGTAGTGGTGCTAGCTCTTGTGGCTCATCTGGGAAGCCTGGGGTAAGGGATTTGATGCCCTGTTGAAGCTGGATATATATAAGAAAACGTCCATCGAGGTCCGTTCCAGTCCCTGAAACACATGTTCCAATGTGCGGAACTGACCTTCATGATATAAGTCTCTCCAAGTGTGGATAAGCGTGCGTCTCCTGAAATCATGAAATCGCAATTCCTGCAGAAGAGGCATGTTTGGGTGGTATGTAAGAGGCAGGTAGGAGGAGTACAGCCGGGGTGCCTTTAGCATGCGTCCTATGTGATGCCATGCTGCCACTGTGCATGTAATAGTAGTCGGTGTCTTTTCCCTGGGGTTAACTGTATCATGAATCGTCCCATCCAATGGAAGGGGGTGCCCCAGCCAGTGCTCCACCGCAACCTGCGGCATATATTTTGGCTGCTTCACCCAGAACCAGGCGTAATGTGCCTGTGCACTGATGTAGTATAATTCAAAGTGTGGTATCCCAAACCCGCCCTGAGCATATGAACTAGTAAGGATATATTACATTGTAACCTCTGCTGTTTCCCTCCCCAGACTAGGTGTGTCATTTCTGACCTGAGCGACTTGAAAAATAATTTTCCATTGTAGTATGGAATATTTAAAAACAAATAGAGCAGCTGTGGGAGGATCACCATTTTAATCAACGAGGCTCGACCAGCCATGGACAAAGGCATAGCAATCCAGCGGGTCACGGAGTCCGCTATACGTGTAATTGCAGTGCCATAATTTAAGCACATAAGTTCCTCTTTGTCTCTGGTTACTCGTATCCCTAAATAGCACAGTTCGTCCTCACACCACTCCAAGGGGTAATCCAGTGGGAATCTTCCAGTGGACGCCGTCAGTGGGAAAATGCAAGACTTCCCCCAATTAATTTGGATTCCCGATAGATTCCCAAAAATTAAGAATTCACAAAGGACCGGATTAAGATTGGCCTGCGGATCTCGCATGTAGAGCGTGATATCATCCGCATAAAGGGACCCGAGTATCTGCCGCATATTGCACCTCAGGGCCTTGTCATTGTGGCGCTGTCGCCGCCTCGCCGCCAGGGGCTCGACTGCTATAGCAAAAGGCAGGGGGGAAAGTGGGCCCCCTGTCGCGTACCCAGAGTAATAGAAAATGTCTTGGACATCCGTCCATTAACAGATACCTTTGCCACTGGCATATTATATAGCAACCTGATCCACGAGAGAAAGAGAAGGGGGGAAACCTATTCTCAACATCACCCCAAATATGTAGTCCCATTCAATTGAATCAAAGGTCTTAGTGGCATCCAGAAAAAAAGCGGCCATTGGAAGGTCGGGTGATATGTTATTAAGAGTAGCAAAAAGTGTCCTCAGATTATGGGACGTGGCCCTGCCAGGTACAAAGCCCAACTGGTCAGGGAGGATCAGGTTCTCCATCAGGAGACTCAAGCGGGCGGCGATCAGCCTAGCAAGTATTTTGGCGTCGCAATTGAGAAGCGAGAGCGGCCTGTACGAGTCACAATGCTGAGGCGGCTTCCCCGTCTTCAATAACGAAATGATCATAGCTTACTTCATAGATGCAGGGAGGCAGCCCACCTCCAGGGATTTCTCATACACTTCTCGCAGGATGGGGGCCATGAGGTCCACATATGTCTTATAGAATTCTATCGGGATCCCATCGTTCCTGTAGCTTTCCCTGATTGCATACCCATGATGGCCTCCCTGACCTCATCTAGCTCGAAGGGGGCACATAGAAATGTTTGCTGTACATCACTGACCCATCCCAGGGTAACATCCCCCAGGTATCCTTCTAAGTCCAAGTCATCCCTCCTATTCGATGTGTACAGACGTTGATAATGCTGTGTGACAGTGGTGAGGATATTAGCAATGTCACGATATACCGTTCCCTCTAAATCTTCTATTTCTACTATACAATTAGCGTGGCGAGGGTTCCTGATCATTTGTGCCAGTACTTTACCTGGACGTTCCCCCTCTCCGTAGCATTGGGCCACCCAGTGTTTACCCCAGAATCTCGTTTCCCTTTGAGCTACGTCCATATATTCTGTAAGTGTCTCTCTAAACTTAACTTGAGCCGCTATGGTAGGTGCCACAGCAGGTCCGCCTTCAGCAACTTAAGGTCCATCTCAAGCTTCACTATTTGGGTGAGTATGTCCTTGAATACCCTCGCCCCCTTCGCTATGCAGAAGCCACGGATCGTGACCTTAAACGCCTCCCATATACTCTCTACATTGTCAACCAATCCTTTATTACGTACAAAGAAATCCTGTATTTCCTCCCTCAGCTCTTCTTGAAATACCACATCTAGCAAGTTAGGGGCATGTAGCCTCCAGGGGCCGCGCAGTACGTCCAGGTCTGAAGAGAGCAGCGTAATCTTAACAGGGGCTTGGTCCGAATATGTTCTGGCCAGATGCTGTACTCGATCTATTGCAGGGGCCAACCCACGAGACAGCAGCCAATAGTCCAGTCTCGCCCAAGACGCAGCTTGTGCCGTGAAGTGCGTTCCCTCCCTTGCCTGCGGATGCATGTGGCGCCAGGCATCAATCAGATGACATTCAGATATTGTGTCACAAAGGGTCGTGCGTGCTTTGGTGTAATGATGAGGGGCAGAATGCGACCTATCCATGCCAGGGTTGAGTGTTACATTGAAGTCGCCACCCCAGATAATAAGATCGAAGCTCGTTTCGAATATCTTGGCCCAAAGCGTAGTGTAGAAGTGCGGGTCGTCCACATTGGGCCCATAGCAGCAGGCCAACGTGACAGTCACAGATCCCAGCATTCCCCATGCCAAGCAGTAATGGCCCCACTGGTCCCATGATGCCCCCGACAGCTGAAATGGCACCTGCTTTTTAACGAGTATTGCTGTTCCCCTCGCGTATGAGGCGTAGGATGAGAACATTTATTGTGAGGCCCATTTGCTCGCAAACGTACTAATTCTTTGTGGTGTAAAGTGCGTTTCCTGCACCATGGCTATGTGTATCCTGTCTCTCTACAAATACGCAAGAACATGCAGTTTCTTCCTGGCATCCCCAATCCCCTGACGTTCCAGGTAATGATATTCAGTTTTTCTCTATCTTGGTCAGCCATTCTCCTGGACACTTGCTGTTGCTTTGCTGACTACCCAAAGAAGACAGTCCCCTCCACATACCTCAGCCCAGAATATTGTTCTAACGCACTGTGGATGCATAACCTCTAACTCATTTGCTAACCACCCCACATGAAAGTGAATCACATTTTTCCTGAAAATTAGCGTACAAAAAGCAAAACATAGCAAAAGTCCCCCCACCCACTGAAGCAACCCCAACTTGCCAGTACCACGTTCCCGCCTGCCCTACCCCCATCTCCTCCCCAACAAGATCAACTCTACAGCCCCTGCAATCAGCATGCAGCGGCCAACCCCGGGGTAATTCCCTTTGGGGGCCAGGTCTAGGTGGCAACACTGCTACCCTACGCCCAGAGGGTCATCTCAAGACCGCCTGGCCTTTCCGGGCAGAGGGTGCCCGGTGAGCTTCTATTAACACCCAGTATGGGTCATCATTCAAATAAGAAACATTTCCTATATAGAACTGCCTGTCAGTTAAGGAATCACGTGGCCCAGTGTACAGTTAAGGAGTCTACTGCCTGCAAGTATTGTCTCATTAAGAGCCGCCTTCTGCTCTCGCCGACTAGGACTTCTGTGACTACACTCTGCCATCCTCGGAACGATGCATTTTCTTCACTTGCTTGAGGAAGTCCTCCACCTGTTGTGGTTTGGTGAAGAACCTCTGTTTGCCCTGGTGCGTCACCCTCAGGCGAGAAGGATACAAGAGTGCATAGTCGATTTGCGCTTTCCTCAGCTTGTTTTTGACGTCTAAGAATTTCCGCTGTTCCTCCTGGACCATAGGAGTGAAATCTGGATAGATGGAAAATGAGTTCACGTCATATGTCAGAGTCTGTTTACTCCGTACGGCGCACAGAGCTACATCACGATCCCTGTAGTTCAATAACATGGCTATGATGGGTCTGGGAGTAGTACCTGGCTGAGGCCGCGGTCCAAGCGATCTATGGGCTCGCTCTATGATGAACTGATTAGAGAAGGACTCGGGACCAATCGCAGACATCAACATTTTCTCCACGTAGTCTTCCATCCTCCCAGTATTGGTCGACTCTGGTATACCTAAAATGCGTATAATATTGCTCCTACTGCGCGCTTCCAAGTCCTCATTCTTTGCAGCAATGACCCGATTAGACCTGTCAGCCCTAGGGTGGTCTTTCCCCATTTTGTTTGCCCTTGCCTTGTGTTTGTCACCCACTTTTTCGTTGGACCTAGGTCTCCGGGCGCCTTACCATTGCTAATCAGTGCTAAGGTGCAGGTGCTCTCTTCTCCCAACATGGCTGCCACAGGCCCCTGCTACTGCGGAGTGGTCATTTTAGTAGCACCCTAGTAGCCAGGAGCTGGCTGAGCCTTAAGATACTGTTGCAACCCCAGCCCACCTTTTTCGACCCATAGCTAGACTAGGGAAGCTCCTGGAACCTTCCAGAATAGGGGAGGGGTCTTCGTTTGCCGCCTTTGAGAGTGGTCACCTGACCTGGGGATACTTAAGGAAAGGAGGGAATTCTTTTAGTTAGTTGGGGCATCACTGACCTGGGGGAACCTACGCAGGAGACTTCGGCGGTAGGGCCTAGAGGGGAACCTATACCACTGGGGTGACAGGGCATAGGCTCTGCCCACCAAGCTGAGTGAGGGACTTTGACGTAGCCGTCTGATTTGGCCCGGCGGGAGGGGAACCCAAGGACCACCTGCAGTGACCTGCAGGAACCCACCTGTAATCAACCACCAACTCACCCCCCCTACTCAAGAAGCTGCTCCACAAGGGCGCAGGAACCAACAAGCGCCAAGAAGAACATTTGTCTGCCAGAAGGACAACTGGGGATCAACCAGGTACTGGTGCTGTCTCATCTCTGCGCTCCCCTGCTCAGCCTGTGCCCCCCTGGTCTGCCCTGTCGCAGTTGTGGTCCTGGACTGCCTAAAACTGAACTGAACTGAGCTGCCTTTCAAGCGCTCTCCCTTCCCAGTGCTGGGTCCCCAATAACTGCTGTTGCGCATTCAAGCGCTGTGCCCCGTGACTGCTGTGCCTCGAGGCGCTATAATCACCCGGCGCCCCCCTGCCATCGCGAGGTGTCCTTGAAGCGCTGATTGGGGGGGCACTCACCGCTGCTGCCCCGGGTCCTCCGTGTGCCTCAGAGCTCTGCAATGTCCAAGTGCTGTACTTGGGAAGCGCTAGCGGGCCCACTCACCACCGCGGCCCTTGCCCGTCTTGTCGGGTCACCAGTCTGCCAGTCGCGGCAGCGGCGCGGCACCGAAGCGCGCCCAAGGCCATCGGACTCTGTCGCGGCACCGGCGCTCCCTCGATGGTGCTGGCACCATCATCATCACCCACTCGGTGGCCCCCGGAGCCAGGAGAGGGCCGCCGCCACATTCCGCAAGGCCGCTCCAGGCACTGAAGCCGGGGACATCTCCATCACGTGACGGGGGTGCCCGGCCGCGTCATAGGCCACGCCCCTGCCCCAGCTGTGCTCCGATTGGCCTGCCGGGCTGCACCCCCCAGACGAGGTACCCCATGATTGGCCCGACGCCGGAAGGAGCCCCGGCTCCGCCTGAGTATCGTCGCGGAGGGGGCCTGGAGGAGTGCGAGCCCCCTCCGACCTGCTGCACACCCGGGGCCGGCCCTCTCATCGACACGGGGTCCCGACTGGCACCACTGTGCCCCGCAACCAGCCCAGGCCGCGAACGCCTCACCCGGGACCGCCCAGCCGACGCCACACCACAGGAGTGCTTGAGAAAGAGCGCAAGCCCCCGCCTCAGCAAACACCCAGGTACACCCACGGGGGAGGAGGGTGGAAGGCCAGGAAGGAAAGCGGGGGCCCCCCAAAGAGCATAGAGGGAGCCCCGTGGCAACCCCTCCCCGGGGAAACTGTAGTTGGGCCCCGTTGGCCCCAGTGATATTAGTAAAGTTGCGGAGCTGGGCCGGAGCCCTGCTGGAACATTTGGGGGCCTGGATTCCAGTAGAACTAACCCCACGTTGGGGTACTGTTTGTGCTAACCTGCCCCATGGCAGGTCCTCAGGGAGTACCGCTGTTGGGCTGGTTTATTGATCCCTCGGCCCAAAGTTTTAGATGCTTAATGTGGTGAATGGAATGTTTACCCCTGCTGAATAAGCCTGCTTAATGCCCTGTTTATTCCGGGTTAAGGAAATGTTCATTCTTGCATAATGAGATGTTGCCGATTTTCAATGAAATGTTTACTCCTGCATAGTGAAATGCTTACTCCTACCTAATGCAATGTTTCATGAATGCGTACTGTTATCTAATGAAATGTTTCCCTTGCTGCCCTAATGAAATGTGCTATTGAGTTAATGCTACCTTGATTAGTTGATTGTCCTGAATGATTTGCCAACCCTGATTTCAATCTAGATAAAAGTATATTGCTTTTAACAGAACAGGTGGTGTGGTGTCCGTTATTGTGTACGTTTACTGGCTCAGTGGGTGTGTGTGCTGTATGGACCCTTTACACCTAAGCTTTCGGGTGCCTACCTGCTCGCGCCATGCTACCCCCTGTGGGATTGGAGACCTCAGTTCCTACAGACCCTCAGCAGGTTATCCATGCACGCCAGTTGTGTGGTATGACTCGAAGGAAGGTTTACCTTAAATCCTGATTTTTGTCTTCTCAAATTGATTTCCATTAAACTCAAACTGGAATCTGCTGTTCTCTCTCTAAATTCACAGTCATGTACTTTAGGTACAACACCAATTTGGTACTGGACACCTTATCAGCCCCTGTACAATGTACTATAGGTACCCAGGGCATAGGTGCATCCAAGGCCTACCAGGGGCTGCAGCATATCTTTTGCCACCCCTGGCTGGCTATTCAAATCGACACAACTGGATGATCACTCAGCTGGGGCAAGGTGGTGTAATCACCCCTTGCTTAGATATAGTATACCTATATCTAAACCTATATCTGGACAGATATATGCCTATCAGTCACTCCTATGGCAGGCCTTAACAATCCTGGAGGCAGAGTGCTTGGTTTTATGTGAGATGGTGCTCTAGCATGAGCTGAGCCTGTCTGCAGCTTTCGGAACCATTTCCTTATAGCTGTTCCAGGATATTGCCATACCATATACTCTTAAGTGCATTATAATCCTCGCGGTTATTGCTAACTTTGGTTTGGCTTTATCAAAACATGTCGTGTAAGGTGTCATACACTTTGGATAACTACCCCCTCGCCAGTTCTGGCGACGGGGGTAGCATTCCACCCTTCTAGAGGGAGAAAACATGTTACTTTACTTAAACGCGGTTAAATCTAACCAACGCCCCAGCATCACAAAATGGATGCTGCTGCCACAGACACAAGTCTGGCCTCCTGCTGATGACCAAAACTCCGGCAGGGGAGGCCTGGACAAAGGGTTTCCTGTCACAGGGAGGTGTCACACCACCCCAGACAGGAGATAGTGGATTGTAGCAGGGAGGGTTGAAAGAAACTAGACACTGCCTGGCACACAAGGTGTCCCATGCAAAATCCAGTCAAACCGGTGCTGGGGCCCTCCAGCCCCAGCTCTGGTGCGAAACTGGACAAAGGGAAAGAGGTATAACCACCCCCTTCCCTGGTCCCACCCATAGGAGGGACCTAGCAGGTAATCCAGCCCCTTGATTTGGAATAAAGGTAGGAGCTGTGCCCAGGAGCATTAGATCATCCTGACTGAAACTTTGATACAGAACTCTGGACCCTTCGACATCCCACTCGACGTGGAAGACTGAAGAATCTCCCTTGTGGTCAAGGAGTGACCACCCTGTGCAAACAGGCACCATCCAGCGCCCAACGGTTTGCTTTGTTGCAGTTCCCGCTGGAACTCAAGCAACAGAGATCGACAAGACCCAGCTTCCCTGACTTCTAACAGCCCGATCCACAGTCCCAGCGAATCTGAGACCCGTGGATGCGACTTGAAGCGTGGGGCTGGCCATCTTGAAAAGACTGCGAAGTGCTGACCTTGCAGCTCCCGAGGCACCCTCGAAGCTGTGCATTGGGGTTTGAGAAGCCCTAGCCCCGAGCAGCTTGTGCACCGAAGATCTCCCCTCCAAACTCATCGAGTGCTGCGTGGGGCCCTTTTGCATTTTCCTGCTTGACACGTTGTCCGGTCACTTGCCCGTTGGCTAGTGGCCCCTACGACGACAAAACTACAAAACTACTCTGCTGGTCTGGTTGCTCCAGACTGGCCCTCGCTCCCCTGAAAAGGAGCAACCTCTCTGACCTTGCTGGCCGAGTAAGAAGCGATCTTTGAATCCTGACTGGGTTGCATTTGCCAAGGCCTGTTAACTCCGATCCGAGAGCCGACACCGCCGACAGCGAGAGCCTTTGTGGGACAGCTCGTGATCCACTCCTGGACATCCTCGATGCCCCAGAGTCCATGTGGCAGCGAAGACAAGCTTCACAACAACCACCTGATTGCGCCCGACATTGCCTGGTTCCTTCCTGGTTCTATCCTGGTCACTGCTGAATGACCCAGACTCTGTCCCCTCTGCTTTCAGGTACTCTACGTCTCTGATCCACCCTTGGATCAAACCGGACTCTTCTCTCCTGGCCGCCTGCAGCATCTTCATCTCCAGGCTCCATAGATCTCACGACGAAACCCGACACACTTTGGCACCTATGCACCCGCTTCCTGTGGGTGAGGTAACGATCTAACACCTCTAGTGTCCTAGTTTAAAGTGGGGTAATTCTATTCCAGTCGGAAGACTTCCAAAACTGTAACTCGATAACTTTTACGCACCATTGACTTTGCATTGGTGCATGCGTGTGCTTTTAGCGATGCACCCGAGTCCCGCGGGCCTCTCCCGACTTCGTCACTGCTAGTCCCGAGTAGCCCCAGCGATTCCCAAGGCCCTAGGCCTTACCATTGTTCGAGAAGTGGTTCTTATACCACTTATTTAGTATATGGCTTGAGAGGCCACCGGCCCTATCCAAAATTGTGCAACTTTTGAATGTTTAACTGTGCTTTTGTTTAAACGCTTGTGCCTCTGCACTCATAAAGAGTACAGAGGATTATTCTAGTAATAAATACATACATTTTAATAATATATAACTTGTGTGGTGTCCTTTCATTTGGTATTACAGGATTGCATATGGTAAAACAGCTGGCTTCACATGCCCTCTTGAGTTAAGCCTAAGACTGCTAGGTCTATGCTACCCCTAGGATAGCTTGTCTATAAGGTTGACTTTACAACCACCACCATAAGGGATTGTTTGGACTGAAACAAGGTGCCCACAGAACTGTGGACATCCTACATCAGGCCAACTTCTCACAGTGGCTGCAGAATGCCTCTCAATTTTGAAGCATGTTAGTTCACCTGAAAGGGTAATCCGCCAGAACAAATTTAAAGAGTGTGGGGGCTAATATATACCCTTGCCTTAAACCATGGTGGGTCTGGATCTTTCTGGACAGATGAACACTGCCTCCTAGCTTTATTCTACCAAGGTGTCAGTATGGAGAAGGATCAGGACTTGCACCAGAGAGTGAGGTATATTACAGCTAGTGAGTTTATGCCAAAGCTTGCCCCTTTGTACTCGATCAAACCCTGCTTTCTAGGCCATGAAACAGAGGTAGAGGGGCAGATGGTTTTTCTTGTGTTGATTGAACAGTAGTAACAGAGAAATTAAGTTTGATAAAGTTCCCATGCCTTTCGCAAACCCTATTCGGTTAACAGATTCAAAAGCCTTCAGTAAACCCCTGATCATAGCTCCTCAAGAAGACAATCAGCAAAGTATTTTGACTGAACATCCAGGAGCGCTATAAGTCTGTAATTTGTGGGATCGGAAACACTGCCACCTTTATAAACTGGGGAGATAGTAGAACCTCTCCAAGAAGAGGGAATGAGGTTAGGACTGGTTATGTGCTCAGAGACGGACTCCAAGTTATTTACCCAGAAAGATGTGGGCTCTTTGAAAATGACTGATGAAAGGCCATTTTGGCTTTAGAAATGTGGCATTCAGTCGGTCAACTCATCCAGCACAGGGCCACCACCCATTTAGCTATTAGCATGCCAATGTCCACTAGTCTGCGTGCAGCCTTGGGTACGTTTTTAGAATACCCTATAAGCGCGAGCACGGGGTCTGGGTCTAACGCGACTTCCGCTATCCTACTCAACTCCCTGAAAATGTCCCCCTAGTATGCTCGTACTCTCGGGCATAGCCACGTCAGGTGTAAAAAGTCTGCAACTCGTGCATGGCACCTCTCGCATTCTGCCTCTTCCCGGAGGCCGTATCTGTATAGGCGTTCTGGGGTGTAATATACCCTATTGATATATTTAAAGTGAACCAGCCTATGCCTGCCATGTAATGAAATCCGCCGGGTTTTCACACAACAGTAGCGCCACATTTCATCATCAATCGTTATTTGCAGGTCTCTTTGTCATGAAAGCCTAGCTGCTGTGTAATGATTCTCCCTATGGGACATTGCTATTTTATAGAGATTTGTCACTAGCTTACGAGGAGAATCCGCCTTGATCACATAGGTGAGTTCAGGGACCTCCGGGGGTTCATCAAGGTCTTCCCTGAGCTGCTCCAATAGGGCTCTGCGCACTCTGTGAAATTGGAATCGTTGCAGTAGTGAGTTCTCTCCCCCAGTCTCAATGGCCTTACCCAGGTCTTAACCTTCCCTTCTCTGAATAAATCCCCCGCTATCAGAATGTTCAGTTTGTGTAGTGCACTTATCACCCCCTTATCTCTGCAGGGGGCTAGCCATTGGGCTCAGTCCACCGGCATACTTGGCGAATACAGCAATGCCCCCCCCCCCCTGTTGCTGAAGAAGGCTGTGCCATGCATGATTGGAGGTAGTGATAGAATCTAATATTCCGGTTCTGCGGTCAACTGATTTGAATATTGTCGCTGGTGGGGGGAGTGGGTCTGCAAATAGTTTTTCCATGCGGACATGTGGGATATGCGAGTTTCCGTGTATCTAGGTATACATATGTGCTCCCTGTGCGATCCTGTAGTAAAGCTCAAAGTCTGGGGAGCCCAGGCCCTCCATACTGTATGGCAACGTAAGTACCCGCCATCGTACGTACGCGCCCTTGCTTTCCCGTCCACGCAAGTTTTATCATAATTGGATTCAATCTTTGGAAGAAGACTCGCGGCAGGACCATCGGGAGGTTCATAAACAGGAACAACATTCTAGGCAGCATCACCATCTTCATAATAGAGATGCGACCCAGGAGAGAAAGTGGGAGTCTGCACCAGGCTTCTACATCATCCTCTAATTTACTAATGGCCACACCATAGTTCTCTCTGAACAATATCTCGGAGTCAGTATGAAGCCGAATACCCAAGTATCTAACCAATTCAGTAGTCCACTGCAGCGGAAACTCCATTTCAAATTCCTGCTTGACCGGGGTAAGGGGGAAGGCCAAGGACTTCGTCCAGTTCACCTTCAGGCCAGAAAGTGCACTATAGTGCACCACTTCTCGAAGTACCGCAGATAAATCGTTTTCAGGGTCTCGGACGTACAACAATGGGTCGTCTGCGTACATGGAGACTACAATCCTGTATGTAGGGAAGCCAATGCCCTCGTGTCCATGGTATTCTCGCAAAGCACACGCCAACGGCTCCGCCACCAGGGCGTACAGCAGGGGAGACAGTGGACAGCCATGACTGGTCCCTCTGGAAATGGGAAAGGAATCTGTGACCAGGTTTCTCAAGCGAATCCTCGCCATGGGTCTATTGTACAAGGTACCTATCAGTTGCAAAAACGCCGATCCTAGCCCCATCCTTGTTAACACCTGCCGCATGAAGGGCCATTCCACAGAGTCGAAGGCCTTCACCATGTCGAGAAATACTGCAACTGCTTTATTGTCCTGCTTTACATGCCTATTCGCCTCTTCATGATACTCTCCAAGCAGTGCCTTAACCTCTTCATCTAAAATAGTGTTGTAGTCCTTAGTCTGCCATTCCTCTAGCTGCCCCAACTGCTTCTCCAAGTCTGCTAATCTTTGTCTAATGGATTTGAGGACCCCTGAGTGTTTAGACATCGCTATACCCCTGATATAAACCTTAAATGTCTTCCATACTGTTTGGACGCTGTCCACGGAACCTATATTCGACTCGAAGTACACGTCAATGGCCTCCGCAAGCGCCATGTAAAGGGTTGAATTGTTTTCTTCGGGGTGGTTAGAACCAACAGCAACGGAGAGTGATCGGAGAGGGTGCGCTGGAGGACTCGGCAGTCCCTAAACTGCCCCAGCAGGGAAGTTGATGCCAGCCAATAATCTATACGGGTGAGAATGTTGTGATAGGCGGAATAATGTTTGAAACCACCCTGAACTGGGTTGTGCACTCTCCCCACATCCTCATGGTCGATACTTGTTATGATGCTGTCCAACAGTTGCGCAGCCGCAGTGGGTCTCCGGACGGGACCAGCCTATCTGTCCATTGCCGGGTCACGAACCAGGTTGAAATCCCCACCCCACAGGAGCTGCGCATTGTGGTAGCTGCAGACTACCGCTGCCAACGATGCATAGAACTCTGGGCTAACATAGTTAGGTCCGTATACATTCACTAACACTAAGTCTAGCCCTTGCCCCTTGCATCTGGATATAACAAATCGCCCTTCCGAGTCTGCCCTCAACAGTTCTAATGTGTACTTTGACTTGCGGTTAACCCATGTAATCACCCCTGCGTCATGAAACCTGCTGATGCTACATTACCCTCTAGCCCCTGCTACGCAGCATCATACTCGTCTGTGGAAGGTGGGTCTCTTGGAGGAGTGCGAAATCTACATGTTGCTTTTGCAAATAGCTCAGAAACCTTCCACAGCTTCTGGCATTCGTTAAGTCCCCTGACATTCCACGTGAGTGCTCTAATCCTGTCCACCTGCCTGGGATTCTCAGCTTCAGCCATTTCCGCCATCCCTAACTTCACTAAACATTTTATATGCTAGCTCTCTGTGTGTACCTGCACCATGCACTGTATACAAAACTCACAACAATCCAGGCCAATGCCTCACAACCATCCCTCGACGCACAACATTCCCTACCCCCCTCCCACAGCTGACCCACCCCCAACCTGGTCATGCAGAGTCCTTGATCCCCTCTGAAAACTTTTTTGGTGCTTAGCACGCGTGGGCAGAGGTTGCTTTGTTTCCAATATTTGTAGCATAATCGCCATTAGCTGGTTGCCCTTTCCCGCCCTCGGTGTGCCATTTCTCTTGCATCATTCAAGGTCGAGGATACTCGCTCTCGCCTTTCAAACATTTCCCGTAATAGGTTCTCTTTTGTATCTTATCCCCCCTCCGGCAGCCAAGCCCCGATACTACCATTGTTGGACCATGCGCACAGCCCAGGCCTCGGTACGCACTTATCGCCCTGTGCCTGAGGAGGTGTTACTGCCACACTGCACCTTTTATTTCATGTGCAGTCAACTGTTTCTTACAATCTCCCCCGCCCCCCCACCAGAAGGAAGAGAACAAGTCCAACTGTCTCAGAGCCTCGGTTCTCATCCTCTCACTCCTCCCACTCTATATTACCCCCACATGTATCCAGTATTGTGCAGCATCAGTCCTGTTTGTCCAACTGGCCGCCGGTCGCTTCATCAGACAACTGTCTTTCAGAGTCTTTGCTGTGTTCTTTCGACCACCCCTTCAACGCCTGCTGTAAAGCCTTCGGCTCTGTGAACAGATGAGATTTCCCCTGTCGGTTAACACGCAGCCTTGCAGGGTACAGCATAGCGTAGTTGAGGCCCATATCACGCAACTGCCTCTTCAGTGGGACAAAATGTTTGCGTGCTTCTTGCACCCTAGCTGTGAAGTCCGGGTAAATCGAGATGTCGGAGCCCTCAAATTGTAGCGACCTCTTCTCCCTAGCTAAACGTAGAGCTGTGTCCCTGTCTCTATAATTAAGCAGCTTTGCAATGCCAGGCTGCTGACGGGGGCCCAGTGAGCGATGCGCCCATTCCACTACGAACATCGGCGAGAAAACTCCCTTTCCCAGCAGGGTGACCAGCATCTTCTCTACAAACAATTCCATATTACTGGTGGCGGTCGTCCCTGGCAGGCCCGTTATTCGCAGGTTACAGCTCTGTGAGCGGGCCTCCAGGTCCTCAGTCTTAACCTGCAGGGATTGCATGAGTTTCCCAAGTTTTTTGTGATCTGTGTCCAACTCAGAGTGCGCTTCCTCCACTTTGGTGATCCTTCTTTCCGACATGTCCAGTCTCTCCGCACGCTTGTCGATTCGTTCTGCCATCCTGTCCATTCTATAGGTCAGTGCGTCCATTTTCGTGCCTAGCGACGCCATACTGTTCTGCAGGACTTTCTCCATGGCTAAGAGTAAGCTCCTTATGTCTGTGCCTGCAGTGTCGCTCTCTGCGGTCTGCATACTTCCCTGCTTCAGCAGCGTCATGGGACTTCGAATGCTTTTGTTCAAAGGACAGTTTGGCTTGCGTTTTATCTCCTCTACCCATGACGTCTGTGAGCCCTGGTCAGTTGTGGCCCTAGTTGCTGTTTCCACCAGCGTCGGTACTTGCTGTTGCCAAGAAGAGAGGGGAGGATAGATATCAGCTGTGGCTGTATGCAGCCCTTCTTCGTGCCAACCAGCCTCTGTTGACACTGGGCCCGCTATAGTCCCGCAGCCGTGCCCCTCTCCTGCTCTCCGCAGGTCCTATGCTCTCACCAGAGTCCACAGCCACCCACTACGGCTTCCTCAAATTTCCAGGCTAGCAAGTCTTGTTGGTCCCCCACATCCCCTCTGCACGCTCTGTACTGATTCTGCGCCCGGCCTCGCCAGCCCCCACTGATTCCACTATGCCACCTGCCCCAGAGCCGCTGCACCGTTCCTGCAGGGTGCCCGCAAGGTCCAAGCCCAGCGCCCAGTTCCGCGCTATCCTTCCAGTGCCGGGGACTCCCTCTCGTGGGGGGGCAGAAGGGGGTTGCACAACCACGCCAGGGACAAGGCCAACCAAGTCTCTACCCTCGTACAGGCTCACTCTGCGCAGGCCTCCAGTTGCACGCCTCGGGCTTTACCATCTCAGGAGCCCCGAAAAGTCGCTCGCGCCAGCAGTCTGCTCCACGTGATTTCGCACTGGGCGCCACCAGTGCTCCACGCCGCGATCAGGCCACATGCCCAGGCCCAGAGTCTTCCTGCCGCCCGCACTTATGCTCGCTGTGTGGGCCGTCTTACACCTTCGCCACCACCGGGAACCCACTGCCGATGGCCGCTCTACTGCACAGCTGCACTCACTTTGACAGCGCCTCCGAGCACTCTTCTGTGCTCCTCCGCCTCTGCACTCCTCCCTGCATTTTGCGGCAGGTCTCGCAGCACTCCAGTACCCGGGGTGGGGGCTACCAATGCAGAGCGCCGCACAGCGATTTCCGGCTCCCATCTCCAGGTTTACCGCCAGGCACCTTCACTTCTCTCGATGCCCCCCAGGAAGGAGAGGGAGGGGGCCGACTCCGTGCGCCGCCCCATCCGGGCCAGCCGCAGAGTGCAGCGCTCTCTCTGGGGTGTTCGTGCTGCGTTATAGTTCAGTCACCGGGCAGGCTCAGCAGGTGGCGCCACACGCACCGCAACGCAGCTCCGCTCCTCCCTTCACTCTGGCCTGCGGTCTTGCGGCCCGCAGCCCTTCCCAGCTGCACGTCGTACTCTCTCCGGGCTCCCGCCACCGAGCTTCGTCAACGCTACACCCTCTAGGAGCGCCACTCTTCTGCTCGCTAGGACAGTCAGTTGTCGGTGATTTTTGCAGAATAATGCAGGATAATGATGGATAATGTCCACAGCGAGACGGAGCTCCGGGCTCAAGCGGCCATCCTGGTCGCTGGCAAGCTCCGCCCCCCGTAGATTCTTTTGTTTCAGGTGCTCAGAAGCTGATGTAACCTAGGATCGTGGGCACCATTTGGGAGGGAGGGCGAGGGGTGGGAGAAAAGTAGACCAAAAGTTGTATGTGTGTGTAAAAGGCCGCTTTATTAAGACACAGGTGCACATTACAAATACCAACCTTGGCAACGCCTTACAAAACTAAACCTCACTAAATAAATAAATAACTACAAACTCAGCCCCCCGTACCCTCCCCCACCCCTAAAACATTTGAGCCCTCCCGCTCCCAACAATACATCAATAAACAATATAACAGCATTATAACATTACGTCATCAATAAAACATTACATCATCAATAAAACATTTCGTCATTGAACAAACATACGTCATCGTTAAAACTTTATTCGTCAAACCACAATTGCAATAACAACGGTCAGGTCCTCCATAACCATAAACCCTGCCTGACCCTGCACTCCTGCAGATACCCCCCTCACAAAACTGAACGGTCAAACCATGACCAACATACCCCATCACTTGTCAAAGAAATACTCGAACTAATACTCAACCAGCAATCTGCCTAAAACCGTAATGATACCCAAAAACACCGCACAGCACCTGTGTCTAGCGACGAATACAAATACAAGATAAAAAACCCCTGCACACCGGTGTCCCACAAAACAGCCTATCACGTAAAAAAGAAAATTGGAGCAAAAAGCACCAAAAATGGGAAAAAACGAGACCGCGAGGGGAAAAAAGGAACATTAATGCAAAAAAGAGGGAGGGAGGGTGGGACAAAAAAGCTACAAGCCCACCTAGCCACCAGGTCACCAAACCTAAAATGGTGGCTGGTAGGCAGTGGGAGGGGAGTTTATAATTGGGCTATACTGGTCCTACTAGACCAGCCCAAATCTAGAAACTTCTGTCTCCTTAAAGGGAAACCCCTCGCAGCCCTCCCAAACCGCCCGGGGGAGGAGACCTCCCGGTGGTCGGCTCCTTTCCCCAAGCCCCCCTTGGGAGGGAGGGCGAGGGGTGGGAGAAAAGTAGACCAAAAGTTGTATGTGTGTGTAAAAGGCCGCTTTATTAAGACACAGGTGCACATTACAAATACCAACCTTGGCAACGCCTTACAAAACTAAACCTCACTAAATAAATAAATAACTACAAACTCAGCCCCCGTACCCTCCCCCACCCCTAAAACATTTGAGCCCTCCCGCTCCCAACAATACATCAATAAACAATATAACAGCATTATAACATTACGTCATCAATAAAACATTACATCATCAATAAAACATTTCGTCATTGAACAAACATACGTCATCGTTAAAACTTTATTCGTCAAACCACAATTGCAATAACAACGGTCAGGTCCTCCATAACCATAAACCCTGCCTGACCCTGCACTCCTGCAGATACCCCCCTCACAAAACTGAACGGTCAAACCATGACCAACATACCCCATCACTTGTCAAAGAAATACTCGAACTAATACTCAACCAGCAATCTGCCTAAAACCGTAATGATACCCAAAAACACCGCCACCCAGAAAGGTAGGCGGGGAAGACACGCCTCCCTTTCTGCCCCCCAACCGCGAAGCGAAAGAGAAACCAGAAAATCAGCGCTGCATGGCCAATGCCCGGGCTAAGACCTCACGAATCTCCAACAAGTAAAGTTCCATGCCCACACGGGACAAATGAACTCCATCATCCCTAAAGAACTCCACAGACTCAAACTTAATGTCCCTGTGTGAAATCCTGCTGAAACCAAGGCTCCTACAGCAACGGGACACCTCCGAATTCACTTTCTTCCTAGCCCGATCGACAGCCCTGGGATTCACCGCTCCTCTCCATATCCTGCGAGGGATTAACTCTGTCCAAAAAACATGACACCCAGCCCACCGTTCCTTAATGAGGCCTAAATCTCGTTTCATAGCTCGCAGCAAGACTACACCTTTCGTTGCACGTAGGTCATTTTCTCCCAAATGAATGACTAAAATATCCGGGCAGACACCGCCCACCATGTTGTTGTTCAAACAAGGGATCAACTCTCTCCAGAGCATCCCGCCTTTACCCTTCCAAAGAACATTAAACATTCGATCATTGAAACCAAGTAGATCACCAAAGTAACTCCTCGCTGCCTGGACTCTGGCCCACTTGACAAAGGAATGCCCCACTATCCAGACCGTTACCACCGAGGAGCGAGGCCCAGCCACGGATCCTGAAAAAGAAAAGAAAGTTAGAATCATGTGAAGGAGGATGACGCATGCGCCTCCTCCGCCGAGCTCCTCACATAACGCTGGAAACAGTTAGAAGACCAGCGCCCCAATCGCTTAATATCCCTTTCAGACCAATTTCTGTGAAAAGCTTCAGTGGCTGCACCTATTCTGAAAGAGTGAGTACCATAAATATTGCCATCGAGACCTATGTGCTGTAGCGCTTTGCGCAAAACCATACGTAATTGATAAGGTGTTACAGGGGTGCCATTGATATGTTGAAAAACCAGGACTTCATCGCCACCCCCACACAAGGAACGCCAGCGCCGCGCCAGCAGTAGAGGGCAAGTAAGCTTCGGAGCACATGCCTGTAACCACACACCTTTCCCCTTACCCGTCTGATCAGTTTTAGAACTGGCCAACCATACATGAACTCCCTCATCATAACAAAAAACGTCCCTCCAAAACAATCCACACTTATATTTTGAACCCAACAACTCCGATACCCTGAAAGCACCAAAAAACATGAATGCCATCAGCATTGAGAAAAGACATGCCTCAAAATCATCCGAACAAACTAAAGGCAAAACCGTAATTAACCTGGCAAGAACTTGCCAAGATATGGGGGCTCTGGATCTACCAACGTGCCCTTGCTCCCTGGCCCAGCCCTCAAGCATCCTTCTACCAATTTCCCCCGCAGATGGAGGATAGCCCCACCACAACTTCCCCATGAAAGCAATCCCCGCCAGTTTCCCAGCAATGGTTACTTTGGTCAAACCCTTATCCATGAGGTCCAGTATAAAGTTGACCACATCATCCGACCGACTCGACAGATCCTCCCTTCTGACAGCACCAGATTCCAGAAATTCCTTCCACGCAAGGGAATACGCAGAACGCGTGGACACAGACAGAGAACCTACCACCAATTGAACGACCCGACCTCGCCGACGTGCCACAGATGACTCGGCATCGGAGTCGGGGATCTGTCCGCATCCCTCGCCAGTCCACGGAATCTCCCCCACTGTGAACGAGACAGAGCATCCGCAATGTCATTGTCCACGCCAGGAATGTGTAAAGCACGAAAATGAATATCGTGTTTCAAACAACCAAGAACAAAAACTCTCATAAGTTTCAACACCTGTTCGTCCCTGGCCGATTGGCGATTCACTATCTCCACCACCGCCATGTTATCCACACGAAACAGCACTTTCTTGTGCGCCAATTCCTCCCCCCACAGTGTCAAGGCGACCAACAAAGGGAACAGTTCCAGGAAAGTGATGCTGCGACCTCCATTCAACCATTCATCGGGCCAACGTTCCGCACACCATTTGCCATTCCAAAAGAGCCCAAAACCATCACTGCCAGCAGCATCCGAAAACATTTGTACATCCCACTGAAAGTCAACCTCTCTGACCAAGGGGACACCATTGAAGGAGTTCAGAAAAAACTTCCACATTCTCAAATCCTCCTTGACACCAGCAGACAAACGAACACGATGGTGGGGCAAATGGTGACCTGCCAAAGCCCTGCCCAGTCTCCTACAAAAGGTCCTGCCCGCTCTCACCACTCTGCAGGCAAAATTCAAATGACCCAAAAGCACTTGAATCTCTTTCACCAACACTTTTCTCTTTGACAACATCACATCCAGTAATTCAATCATGTTGACCCTTTTGTCCTCGGGCAGTCGAGCAGACATAACCACAGAGTCTATTTCAATACCCAAAAAGGAGAGGACAGTGGCAGGGCCCATTGTTTTCTCGGGAGCCAAAGGAACTCCCAAATCCTCCATGAGCCCTTGGAATGTGTCCAGAGCCTTCTGGCACTCCGCGGAGCCCGGGGATCCGACAAAGAAAAAATCATCGAGATAGTGTGTTACCAGGGTATGACCGGACTGATGGGAAAAATACCATTGCAGAAAAGTACTAAAACACTCAAACAAGGCACACGATATGGAGCAGCCCATCGGCAACGCCTTGTCCACGTACCATTTACCAGCGAACTGAATACCTAAAAGGCTCCAATCGTCCGGGTGGACAGGCAATAACCGAAAAGCAGACTTGATGTCACACTTAGCCATCTCAGCGGCTGCGCCCGCTGTCACAACAAGTGACATGGCCACGTCAACCGAAGAGTAAGAGACAGACACTGCCTCTGGGTCAATGAAATCATTAACAGACGACCCTTCAGGCCATGACAAATGTTGAATCAGCTGAAACTGTCCCGGTTCTTTCTTCGGGACAACTCCAACCGGTGAAACAATCAAGTTATGGATCGGCCAATCGTGAAACGGGCCAGCCATCCTCCCTTCATGTACCTCCTTATTAAGTTTGTCTTGTACCACTGTGGCATGTTCAGAAGCTGATTTTAAATTGGCAGACCACCTCCGTTCCCTAGAACCTAAGTAACCGAGTCGGAACCCAAACTGAAAACCTTCCAACAGTGTAACTTTTGCTGACTGATCTTCGAAACCATGGAGGGCAATACGCAGCTTTTCTAAATTAACTGGCGTACGAGCCCTTGGACCCAGCACCCTTAGCATCTCTGTATCCCCTTCCTCCTGAAAATTGTGAAGTCGTATTTGATGTTCCTGAAACCGTTTGCTTTCCATGTGTACCCTCCGATGGCTGATTGTCCCAACACTTGGACAACGGGTGCTTCCTACCACAACCTGAGCATTCATGTTTAAATTTACAATACTCCCTGGTACAGGAGCCCCTATTAAATTCCCAACAGAAACCAGACCCTGAGTGCAAGGTTGCAGTGGCCCCCACCCCTCCCCGGGTGGGCTTCCCCTGAAAGGGCCGGTAAACTAACGGCAAACCACTGGCCGTAAAAATGGTTTTCCCCCCTGACGCTGACCCCATTGTGTGTTGCCACAAGTCATTATCCAGCTCCCCCCACTTAGCCTCCGGGTCCCAAGCCATCCTGGCCCTAAATTCCTCATCATATTGAGACCAAGCAAAACCACCCCCGGTGATCTGGGCCTTGCGAATGACGTCCATGTATTTAAAAAGGGACACGCTGCGCTCAGGGAACTTTTCGCAATATACACTGGCATAAATCAAAAATGCAGCTGTCCAGTTTTCAATAGTTAAAGGCACTCTGGGGCGTTTTGCCAGCTCAAACTCCTCCTCCTTAGACCCCTCTTTAGACCGGACTTCCCTGTGGAGTAGCTTCAGTAGTTCCACATACTCACCATTCCAAATTCGTTCCTTGGTACTTAACATGAGATGAGCACCTAACGGTTTCGTAACCCCCATGTAAGGCAGTTTCTTGATTTTTAATTCTTTACTGGCCACAGGCTCTTTAACCTTGCTGGAAGCACCAGCCATAACACCACCTACCACCTTGTTCGTAACGTCTACCACATCATCTGTACCAACTGCTGTGTCTTTTACATATCGACCTTTGACCAGACGGCCATCACCACTAATCACTTCGGTTTCACCACCTGTACCCACAGACACCATCGTAGGTTTGGCCTGTGTGGCTGATTGCTCACCTGGCAACAGAGAGACCACTCTCGATGGCTCCGCCCGTGTCTCCGAGGTCAATGCATCCGGTCTGCGAGGCGCCCTACTCGATGGGCCGTGCTCTCTTCTCCCTTGCACTTGACTTTGGACCACTGGAGCCTGTAACACACTAGAAGAAACATGAGAGGGCACCCCCCTTTCCGGATCCCGCACTTCACCTTCTTCAGGACTCTCTTCGTCGTAGTCCAACACCACTGAATCGACACTGGTATGCAACAAATCACCACGGGTCTTACCCAACCCGGTATCAACCACCGTACATTTAAATGATTTTGAAACTCCAGGAGGGGGAGCAGACTGTACGCGCCTGTACCTCCCTGTGCGTTGACTCTGTAGCTCCTTAGCCGCCGGCAAGGCCTGCCACCTATACCTGCTACTCGTTGGGGCCAGCGGGGTCACGCCAGACCCTCGTGTGCTGGCCGCGGCGGGATCCCTCGGTGGAACAGAGAGGGCCGCGCTAGGCACTCTCCTCACTTCCCCTTGGCGAGATGGGACTGGACCGCGCCCTGCCAAGTCTGGACCTCCGCATCTATCCCTGTCCTGAAAAGAAAAGGTTTGGACTGGTGTGCTAGTGTTCCTACAAACTACATTCAAACCAGGCTCTGTCCCCCTCCAAGCACTATCCACACTCAGCATCTGACCCCTCTCCAAAGAACGTCCTCGAACAGTAGATCTCAAAGGCACCTCCCTAACCGTAGGGAAAGCGTTGGATAGCGGGAGGGTAAAAATTACTATTCCCACTCCAGAGAGTGCAACAGTAGGGTAAGCGTTGGATAGCGTAGGGGTAAAATTTACTATTCCCACTCCAGAGAATGCAACAGTAGGGAAAGCGTTGGATAGTTTAGGTGTAAAAATTACTATTCCCACTCCAGAGAGTGCAAAAGTAGGGAAAGCGTTGGATAGTTTAGGGGTAAAAATTACTATTCCCACTCCAGAGAGTGCAACAGTAGGGAAAGTGTTGGATAGCGGAGAGGGTAAAAATTATTATTCCCACTCCAGAGAGTGCAACAGTAGGGAAAGCGTTGGATAGCGGGAGGGTAAACATTACTATTCCCACTCCAGAGAGTACAACAGTAGGGTAAGCATTGGATACTGTAGGGGTAAAAATGACTATTCCCACTCCAGTGAGTGCAACAGTAGGGAAAGCGTTGGATATTGGGCGGGTAAAAATTACTATTCCCACTCCAGAGAGTGCAACAGTTGGGAAAGCATTGGATAGCGGGAGGGTAAAAATGACTATTCCCACGCCAGAGAGTGCAACAGTAGGGTAAGCATTGGATAGTGTAGGGGTAAAAATGACTATTCCCACTCCAGTGAGTGCAACAGTAGAGAAAGCGTTGGATAGCGGGAGAGTAAAAATTACTATTTCCACTCCAGAGAGTGCAACAATAGGGTAAGCGTTGGATAGCGCAGGGGTAAAAATGACTATTCCCACTCCAGAAAGTGCAACAGTAGAGAAAGCGTTGGATAGCGTAGAGGTAAAAATTACTATTCCCACTCCAGTGAGTGCAACAGTAGGGAAAGCGTTGGATAGTGGGAGGGTAAAAATTACTATTCCCACTCCAGAGAGTGCAACAGTAGGGTAAGCATTGGATAGCGTAGGGGTAAAAATTACAATTCCTACTCCAGTGAGTGCAACAGTAGGGAAAGCGTTGGATAGCGGGAGGGTAAAACTTACTATTTCCACTCCAGAGAGTGCAACAATAGGGAAAGCGTTTGATAGCGTAGGGGTAAAATTTACTAATCCCACTCCAGAGAGTGCAACAGTAGGGAAAGCGTTGGATAGTTTAGGGGTAAAAATTACTATTCCCGCTCCAGAGAGTGCAAAAGTAGGGAAAGCATTGGATAGTTTAGGGGTAAAAATTACTATTCCCACTCCAGAGAGTGCAACCGTAGGGAAAGCATTGGATAGCTGGAGGGTAAAAATTACTATTCCCACTCCAGAGAGTGCAACAGTAGGGTAAGCATTGGATAGTGTAGGGGTAAAAATTACTATTCCCACTCCAGTGAGTGCAACAGTAGAGAAAGCGTTGGATAGCGGGAGAGTAAAAATTACTATTTCCATTCCAGAGAGTGCAACAATAGGGTAAGCGTTGGATAGCGTAGGGGTAAAAATGACTATTCCCACTCCAGAAAGTGCAACAGTAGGGAAAGCGTTGGATAGCGTAGGGGTAAAAATTACTATTCCCACTCCAGTGAGTGCAACAGTAGGGAAAGCGTTGGATAGCGGGAGGGTAAAAATTACTATTCCCACTCCAGAGAGTGCAACAGTAGGGTAAGCGTTGGATAGCGTAGGGGTAAAAATTACTATTCCCACTCCAGTGAGTGCAACAGTAGGGAAAGCGTTGGATAGCGGGAGGGTAAAACTTACTATTCCCACTCCTGAGAGTGCAACAATAGGGAAAGCGTTGGATAGCGTAGGGGTAAAAATTACTATTCCCACTTCAGAGAGTGCAACAGTAGGTAAAGCGTTGGATAGTGTAGGGGTGAAAATTACTATTCCCACTTCAGAGAGTGCAACAGTATGGAAAGCGTGGGATAGCGGGAGGGTAAAAAATGAATATTCCCACTCCAGAGAATGCAACAGTAGGGAAAATCATGATTTACTATTTAAATAACAATAAATTAATTATCAATACCAATCTAAAATTAATTAAAATTGATGACAAATTATAAAAGATGTAATAATTAATGAATTATAAATACCAATACATATTATTTATTAGGAATTATTCACCTATTAATAATTCATTAACAACGAATTACTTTTCAATACCACAAATATAATAAGATTAAAAAAATACCAATTAATAAAAATTATTTACCAATTAATAATTAATTAACAATTAATTATTTATCAAAACATATCAATATAAATACATATTTACTTAATTACAATTACATTACTTCCCACCCTATTGCCCAATAACCCACAACCCGCTCCAAATAATAAACTAATACAATTAACATATTTATCAATTAATCAATTAATGAAAACATAATTACCAATTAATAAAAAATAATTACCAATTAACAATTAATTAACATTCAATTAATTATCAATACATACAAACAAAAATACCTTTTTACTCAATTAGAATTAAATTACTTCCCACCCTATTCCCCTATGAACCCACAACCCGCTACAGAGCTAAAACACAAAATTAAATTAAAAGTAATTATTAATTCATAAAAACTCATATTTAATTTACTATAATGAAATTACTTCCCACCCTTTTCCCCTATAAACGCACACCCCGCTACGGAATTAAATTACGCAAAAATGAAATAAAAAAACAATCATTATTTAAAAAAAATTAAACATACATTACAAATATATTATATATTTTTAACACATATACTAGCAAACGTAACACTATTTTTTTTATATTATGGAAAATGATATTTTAAATTCGATATTATAGGAATCGATATTTCTTACCTTAAATTTGATATTCTGACCAACTATATTTTGTTCAGTCGATATTCTGTCCATTCTATATATTTTTTTCGATATTCTGGGCAGTCCATATTTCTGATTCAATATTTAGGGTGTTCACCCCTTGCAGTGATTACAGCAATATTAACGGTTTTCTTGATTATAAGTGTTGCAAGTGCAAAAAGGAGTCACTAAGAACAAGAAAAAGAAAGAGAGATGAGATAGAGTTAGAAGATAGGAAAGGAATTTAGTATGAAATAATGAAGGATTTAGATGGAATTATGATGAAACAGGAGAGAACATCAGACTCCTGAAAGTGATAATTTGTATTAATGGGTATTTTGGTGATGGCTCAAAGACGCCATCAAAGGGGGGATTGATGGAGCAGGGTTTTTCGTGAAATGAAACCTGCTCAAATTGAACCCTCAGTAACACTTACTAATTGTGTGTTGTGAAAAAGCGTATGCGGTAAAGGGTCTAATATGAGGGAAAATGCTACTGTGCAAGCGCAAAACTAAAGCACTGAAGTAGGCCACAATTATTTGTCTAATAAAAGGACTAATGCTGGTTTATTTCACTTACTAATGTATATTAGAGAAATAATATTAACACAGGTTGCGCATGAGTAGATGCAACACAGGGTGGGTGCGTAAAATGGAAAACATTATAACTGATTATTAATGTCAGTTTTTGTTTTCCATAGAAGTATGGTATTCTGCGCTGCAGAAAACGTTTGGGTTAATGAAAGAAATAAAATCGTTTAATTCTGAGTGAAAAGGGGAAGGTGGAAGACAAATGTCCTTCACGGGTCCTATGTGTCTGCCAAGAGTCCACATGAAGAAACTGTTTTGTTTATCAAGAGAATGAACACTTCCTCTTTGAGAAACGGCACAAATGGACAAAGTGACACAGAGTTTGTTAAATGAATGGGTTGGAGGGAATGTGTACTGTGACAGTGATTCAAAATTGTATTTCCTGGGTTGGAAGTTGATAAGATGAATAAATTCACAATAAGTCGCTGTGCTAATGGATATGACGAGAGTGGTGTGACAGTACACCCCCTTCCTTAACCAATCAAATATTGAGAAATTGTCTGTTTCGACATAAGTTTAGGTTGGACTATTGGGTTTTAGGGTATGATTGAAGTTTCTGGTGGGAGGGTTTTGAGGAGAGATTGCGGTTTCATACTTGCGTGAGGAGAAGCACGTGTTGCTATTTTTGAGCTGCCTGTTCTTGTCTGCTGATTCCTAACTGAGTCTTTGTGTATTGGGTTATTATAGACAGTAAACTAAATTTGCATAATCAATTGCAAATGTGTTTTGTCTTTGAGCCTTCTGTCACTTCGCCTTTCCACTCCTTCATGCACTGTCAATGAGATATAATTTTATCAATTTCTCTAATGTTGTTTCTCGTGATGGTCTATGATTCATACTGTATTTGGTATTGATGAGCATTTTTGCATTATTTTAGATAAAATATTATAAATATACAAATGAGTTTGTCTTTATTAGAGATGTTTATTCTTGATTCATGAGTATATTAAGAGTCAAGTACTAATTTGCCAAACCCTGTCAACTTAGAAAAAGATTGCATCGCCATACATATATGAAGGATCAATGATACAAATTGGATATTGGTAAGTTTGGTATTACACTCACCCAGCGAGAAGGGACTTGTTGGGTAATGAATTTGGGCCTTGTCAGTGAAAATCTATTAGTCCAGAATCAATGGATCACCTGCTACCTCAATGCTCTCAAGTTACCCAGGATCCTGAGTGATCGCTTATCCAGTCCAGTAATGCAAATGCCAGCCTGAAAAATCCTGGACTAAATGAGCTACTCATGCATGAAACAGGGAAATGTTAGAGCTCTGTGGCTATTACATTCTTTTGTTTCCTAATTCGACTGCAATTCAGCCTGCTGATCTTCACGTTGGAGGTAAATCCTGGGGTGCATCAAAAAAGTGGTGTGAAAGGGGATTTGCTCCTAGTTCAGCCCTCGATTGTTATACATAACTTAGCATAACATAACATACTTCCCTGTTGGGGATGGGGTATCTTATCCACCTTTACCTTACATTACCTAGGTTACCTTAGAACATGATTGGGATATAGAGGCACTGCCAACATGGATATACAAGTCCCTGTAGCTCCGATGTTCTAGTGACAAACAACAATCCATTTAGAACTGGAGACTTTCTGTTTTGTTTGATGACATAACATGCAGATTTCTCAAACTTCCAAGGTCCTTGCGTGAGTTAGTCACCCAGTCTAGGCTTATGCTTGGTCTCCGAAAACTCATAGTACTGTTTAATCCTTTGTAAAATTAGGAGCAAAAGCCCCAGAATGGCCCAAAAAACCTGGCCTGAATGCACTACTCAGGCATGGACTTGGAAAACATGAGATCTCTGCTTGTGTTTCACTAAAGAAAAAGGTATTTCTCTTCCCCGAGTAAAATTCTCTTCTTTAGGCCTGGAGTCTGGAATTTTCACTTCACTAGGACACGTGCTTCAAGCAGGATGCAACAACAGCTCTTATTGTGACATTACCTCTCCCCTTAACTGCTTCACAGACCTGACCGTTGTTTGGATTATTGTAAGAGCTATGGTAGTGCTGTGTTTTTTCTGATACTTGAAGGACATAGACGATAGTGCATTATTACACAATGCAGGTACAAATAACCTGAGTGGGCTTAACGGTGATACACAGTTTCATTACTTACTTTTATTATCAAGCAATATCGTTAGGCTGTAGGGTGTCTTGAGTCAAATAATGCCTCAATACTGGTTGTCGACCAGGTCATCCCAGCATTTCATCCTTCCAATGTCAATGGATTGAGTACCACTAAATTGGGTAGCAATACCATCTGTAAGATACATCGATTAAAAGTTGTATAACATGCTACATAAAAATAGAAATATTGGTACCCAGACTCCACAAGCACCTTTTCAAATACTCTTCATTTTTAGTCTGGTCTAGAGGCAGCTTTAGCTTTATTGTCAGTCCCATGCGTCCCCAAAAATCTTTGTATATATTTTTTTGGGGGGATGAATGTGGCTGCCAATAAAAACAAGGGAGGGAGAATGTAGCTCCCATCCAGAGCCACTAATGGGCCCATCCCATAGGGCTGATTTGTAAATAAAAAGGGGAGTGGGATATTTGCCCCCCTTCCCAAGCCACTGCTGGGACCCAAGAACACCATCCCCTAGGACCACATTTAACTAAAAAGGGGAGTGTACCCCCCCTTCTCATGAAGGTGTAGGCCCCGGGACCCTGTCCCCTGGGGCATGATACTATATGGTATCCCGAACAGCTTACCCACATGATATTGTTGTTCCCTGCCCATGTTGGGGCAGCATGGACCCTAGGGCTCTTCCTGTGGCCCCCAAAAATCCCATACCTTGTTGGTGTCCCAGGTGGCACCGGGGCATCTGCCAACACATTAACATGGGGGCCCTGGGGCTCCCCCCGCCGCTGCAAAGGAAAAATTAAGTAGTCCACTTAATAAAAAATATGCTCCCTCTGTATGCCAGCTGGGAGCTGACTGAGGCCCAAAACTAAAATAAAACATGTGGCAGCCCCAGGTGGGCATGGGGCCCCCACAAAATTATTTAGAAATGCTTCAGCAGCAGGTGCCCTTCATTAATTATTCACTGCTCCATGAAGAAGCACCCATAATGCCCTGAAAGGGATTTTTACTTTTTTGGGAGTGGTAGTGTCCCTACAAGAGAAAGGAGCACCACCAAGCATTTTCTTCATGTTGAGTGGGGACTGCAAGAAGTGTAGCAGCCCCAGAGCAACATTAGAAAAAAACAGTAAGTCTCTTTGATAAATAAATCAATGACCCAAGGAGAAATTCCCATACTTTTTAAAAACGTTTTTCTAGCAGGAGCTCTTTGACGTTCAATTGAATTGCATAGCCTCATTGTGGTTGTTTTATGATTGTATTTTTTGGGCTGAAAAATATTAAAGGAAAGTCTCAGAGACATGCTGCTTTTATTAAAAAAATGAATAAACAATATGTCTCTGAGTATTTCTTCTATCATTTTTCAGCCCACAAAATGCAATATTAAAACTGTTAAAAGAAAGACTCACAAACATGTTTTTTTAAATAAAACTTTAATGAAAATGTTTATAATAATCACTATTATTAAAAATCGCATTGAATGAATTACTGAAATATACATTTGATTAAACATTTTGCTGATTTTTAGTGAAAGATGATACATTTGCTTTATATTTATTGACATTGAGAAAGTCAATAGGCTCACTTTTTATATTTTGGTGTTTGACAAAGTCACTTGGTCTGCCTGAGTGCAGCTAGTACATGTGAGTCCTGCAAGACCAGCCACACGGGGAGCATGCCAGAAGGCAAAGCACAGCGTAGGATGGTTTACCCACTAGGGGTTGGAAGCAGAGGCTGCCCACAAGGGGATTGACTTTATGTATGGTAATAAAATATTACTTTACATTAAAAAAAAAACTACAAATTTACTGAAAAAAACAAAGGCTAAACTTGTGCCCTAAGGAAGCTATAACTTACACCCTCATCATGCACAGCTAATTATTCCACATATAACTCCACTCATGATATGTTCTATAACATCATTGGTAATATCACTGCAACATTTGATATTACATTATCAATGACAAGTTTGTGCATGGTGGGTGCGCAAATTATGGTTATCTTGGGGCACAAGTGGGAGTTACTTGAGATAACTATAACTGGGGAATTTTGTGTTTTTCTTTTTTAGTTTAAAATGTTACGTTGTCACTAAAATTTTCACTTAACTATACTATCACTTTAACCTTTGGATTTAGCACCCAGAGGGACCAACCATGGGGCCAAAATTGAATTTCTCCTGCAGGACCGCAACAACAAAAAAAGCGAAACGGCGCCTCGGGCAGCATTCTTTCATTAAGAGCAGGGGGCATGCAGTCTCCCTCCCGAGTCATTTTCGACCTTAATAACGGGGGGCCCTTGCCAAGCTGTAAAAAGACCCTGAAAACCCCATCTCCCAGAACTGCCACTTTAGATGAAGGAGAGCAGGGCCAAGTGGTTCCGCTCCCCTTATTAAATAAAGCCTTTAGTGGGCCTGGGGGCCCCATCCCCTGGGGCCAGGTCACTTGTTGTGTCCCAGGGAGTCCACCCCTGGTACAAAGTGGTTTCCCTGTCCGCACCAACACAGGCAGGGAAACTTGTCTTTGCTGCCATCTGGCGGGAGCATTTTCAAATCTCCTGCCAAATGGGAGCAAACACAAAGTATGCTCCTAGTGCGTAGGAGATTTAAAAATGCTCCCGCCGGCTGGAAGCAGAGTAGTGTTCTGTTTCCCTGCCCACATTGATGCCGGCATGGAAATAGAACAAGATATTGCACCCATCTGGAGGGAGCAGAATAAATAGCTGCTACCTCTGAGTTGGAGCAATGCCGGTTCTCGCAACATGCGGGAGTTGGCTGGGTCCGCGGGGTCCTAGGACTCCTCAACCAGCCATTAAAGTCTGCTTGGCGAGTGCGCACCGGGCAACCCACCTATAACTGATGCGGGCCCAGCTGAATGGGGGCCTAAGGACCAGAAAGGCTCAGTGAAGGGTGTAAGCGTGGCCTCCCTTCCCTTTAATGCACATTTCAGCCTTGGGAGATGGGTTCCACAGGGCCTATAATGGCTGGGGAGGAGGGCCGTGCACCCCTCCCCTTAATCAGTAAATTGGGTCCCTGGTGATGATGGGCTCTTCAAGGCACAAAATGGCTCGGGAGAGGGGCCATGTGCCCCCCTGTATTAAATAGATGGGGTCCCTGGGTCCAAAAGAATTTGTGGAAGATAGTCACATGCCCTCTCCAATTAAATATACTTGTGCTTGGGGGTTGTGGCCCCTGGGACCCTAAATAGGCTGGGGGAGACAGCCCTACTGACACCTGCACCCCACATATACTTTCTAAAATGGCAGGCTGTTATTTTCTTTTTTTTAAATAAATGGTAAGGCCCCGGAGGATGGAGTCCCTGTAGTCTATAAAGGCTCAGGGAGGGGATATTCACACCCCCTCCCTTTAATAATTATTCAGCCCTGGGGGATGGGGCCAATGAGCCTAAAGTGGCCCTGGGACATCACGCCCTCTCCCTTTTTTTTTAATTTGGTCCCAGGATAGGGTCCCGCAGAAGGCTCGGGATGGGGCTATAAGTACCTCTCCTCCCCTTTTTAATTAGATTTGGCCAAGGGTATTGGCTCCCAGGGGCCTGATAAAGCTCAGGGAGGGGGGCCATGCTTCCCCCTATCCTTTTAAAAAAAAAGGCCTTGGGATTGGGTTTCTGGTGGGGCTAATGAACTCTAGGGGAGGAGACTGCATGCCCTCTCCTTAGATTGTGGCCCCAGGAATGGGCTCCCTGGGGCCCAAGAAGCTTTGGGGATGGGGCCACGTGACCCTTCCCCTTTTTCATTATATTTGGCTCCAGGAAATGGGGCCCAAGGTGCCTAAAAAGGCTTGGGGAGAGGGCTGCAAGCCCTCCTTTTTAGATTTTGGTGCCAGGTACGGAGGTCATGTGGTCTCACTCCCCTTTTTTATTGTATTTGACTCTGGGGGATGCGGTCTTTGGGGTCTGTTAAGGCTTGATAGGTGGGATGCATGCTCTCCTTCCCAGTTTTATTATATTTGGCCCGGGGATAGGCTTCCTGGGACTTTTTAAGGCTTGGGCAGGGTGCCACACGGCCCCCGCCTTTTAATTGGAACTGGCCCTGAGGATGGGGTCCCCATGGCCAATGAAAGGGTCGGGGTGGTGGGTGCACACCCTCTCCTCTTAATTGGGGAGAGGCTACATATATATTGACCCCAGGGGATTGGGTCCCCCAGGCCCAAAGGCCAACCCTATGCTGTGCACACGTGGGGCCAGCAGCCGACAGAGGTTTGGCCACAGAACCTGGTGGCAGGCCCAGCCCTGTGGCCAACTTCCTGCCACGTGCGGCCAAAGTCTGTGTGAAGCATGAGGTTGGCTGCCCTAGTGTTTGTGCATGGGCACCTGGCTGATCACCAACTTCTGCGGAGATTTTAATAGTGTCATTGACCCTGAACTTGACCGCTCGTTTTCTCCACTGACCACTGCACCTACAATGTCAGTTGCGTTGTTGTGTGCCTGGCTCCAACACTGGCAGCTTACTGACATTTGGTGCCAGTGTAATGCTGCAGTAAGGGTGTACTCCTTTTCTGCTCCACACCAACTGCATGTCCAATTAGACAGGATCCTTTGTACTGACAATCTAATACCCACCGTTTTACGCACTGACTACATCAGTCGGGCTCATTCCGATCTTAACCCGCAACTGTTATAAATGGTCTGGGATTATGCCTCTCCTGTCATTCCCACTTGGCGGCAGAGGCCCGATGCGCTCAAGGAGGCCTCCTTCGGCACATTCCTTAGACCCACCATAATTGACTACTTTGATCATAACCACAGCATGGCATCCACAAGACTTCTTGAGTGGGATGCATTTAAAGGAGCTATGTGTTGGTACTGCATGGCATGTAATAGAGCATGCAAAATCTATCGAGGGCAATCTTACCCACATTGAGCGCACACTTCTGTACCAAGAAACATGTGTGGTATGATATGGCAGAGTGGCGCAGGCTAGCAGCCAGACACCGAGAGCACACAGTGCTTTTAGAATGATTACATTGCCTCAATTATGCCGCCCATTCGGCCTGTATACATGCCGCTGCCAACAGGGCAGGACTTCTACTGGCGAGGCTTATTCGCCAGGGCCAAGCTTGCTCCCCCATCTTATCATTGTGCTCTGGCACAACTTCATACTCAGAGGGAAAAGTTTCTTTGATGTATTTAAGCCATGGGATTTGTAGACACCTGTCTCTCCGGAGGCAATCTTTAATTACTTGTCTCGAAAGTTCGGCATTTTGATTTAACCAGATTCGAAGCCAAGTCAAAATTGGTCTCACTTTAATAAGGTCAGTAATATACGGGGTGCCAAGTTCTTTATGTGTGATTGCTGCTGGGATACTCTGTGGTAACTTCAGCAATTTCTTTAGGAATTTATCTTCCTCTGCTTGTATCTGGTGCGCTTCCCTAAAACCCCACACCTCTGCCCCGTACATGGCCTTGGTGGTACTGACCGCTCTGTACAACGTCATTACTTGTTCAGGAGACCAGCAGCCCAACCTACGTGCAAAGTTTAAAATGGCACCATTTGCTTGAACAAGTTTCCTGCACCTTTCCTCCATCAGTGGGGCAAACCCGATATTTACGTCAAACAAGAGACCCAAATATGAAAAGGTGTTTACAGTGTCTAGGATGTGTGTTCCTATTTTGAACACAAATCTCTTGGACGGTTTCTTTCCTGCCACCATGACAAATGACTTGGTCAGATTTACCGAAAGATCTAAATTCTCCATAAACCTGACAAAGCCACTAATTAGCTGCTGCAGGCTCACTGCTGTTCGTGCGAGCAGGACCGCGTCATCTGCGTACAGAAGTACCGGTATGTGACGCGATCCTACTCTTGGGCAATCAGTCCCCAACGACGTCAGTGAGCTCTCCAGGTCATTTATGTAAAGGGAGAATAGGAAGGGGGCCAGGATACACCCCTGCCTCACCCCGCCAGAGCACGGGAAGGGATCAGTACTCACCCCTCCCGCGCTATAGCGGACTTTGGCAGTGGTGTTCCAATGAAGTTCCTTTAAGATGTTAATTAGGTCCGGGTCAATTCCCAATCTAAACATAAGTGCCCAGAGTTTAGTTCTGTTTACATTGTCGAATGCAGCTGCCAAGTCCATAAATCCCATATATAATGTTCCTTTATTCGATTTGGTGTATTTGGCAGCTAAGAGATATAGATTGAGGCATTGGTCACTAGTTGACTTACCTACTCTAAATCCATACTGGGTGTCTGCTATGGTATTATGTACTTCCGTCCACTCCGCGAGGCGATTTAAAATTGCCCTGCCTAATAATTTGGCTGAGACATCAATCAGTGAGATTGGTCTGTAGCATTGAGGGTTATCCCTACAACCTTTCTTGTATATAGGAACAATCAATGGAGTTGACCAGGATCTTGGGAGACCGGATTTAATTGGAGCGTTAAGTACTCTGGTCATAATTGGAGCCCATAAGTCAAGGTTGCTTAGAAAGAGGTCTGGGGGAGTGCCATCTGGACCATGCGCCTTATTACGCGTCAGCCCTTGTATTGCCTTTGAGACTTCCAGTAAAGAGAATTCTAATTCGGTAGCACTAGGGCCCTCCCACACTCCATCCCTGACTTCTACCTCCTGTTGATTGTAAAGACCTTTGAAGTGGTTAATCCATTGTTCGGGGAGTATGTTGGTGCTAATTACAGGGGAGCTAGAGTCTTGGTAACGGGGTCTATTTATAATTTTCCAGAATTGGGTATAGTCCCTATTTTCTCCTGCTTCTCTTAAGTCTGCCCAGACTTCCTTTTGGAGTATACTCTTTCTTTGCCTAACCTGCATTTTGTAATTTCGTCTACAGCGGGCGATTTCATTCTTTTCTCTCGGGGACTTCTTAAGGCTCTGTTTTAGTTCTCTCAGTGCCCGTGAACAGTTGGAGTCAAACCATCTTGGGGTTGGTAGTTCCTTTATGGGCCGCTTAGTTTTTAATAATCCCTCAATTTCTCTAGTCAAGGACTCAAATGCCAGGACCACTTCTCTACCCTTTATTGCAAGGTCAAGGCAAATTTCTATATGTTCTTTCCCTCTTTTCACTAGGGTGCTATAGAAGTCTTGTGGATTCATTTTAGCCCATTTTATGCGCCTCCCCTGATCAGTTGGACGAATTACAATATCATCCCCGTGATGTTCTGCTGGTGGGTCATTGTATACTATTCCTAGGGTTAGGGGGTTATGGTCCCTAAAAGGGCTCCACACCGTTCTTACCTCTTTGATCTGCTCTTTGGAAAATGCAGATATTACTATAAAATCTATAATAGAAGAACAGCCTCTTCCTTTGAATGTGGGTGTTAGGGTCGCCCCTATTTTCGTTGGCAGTAGATCCATTGTATGCATGAGGGCGAAGCTCTCTAATAGCTTCATTAAGAGTGTACCTTCCCTATTATGTTCGAAGTGCGGTCCACTTTCTACAGGGCAGGATGACCAATCAGGGGACATGAGAAGTAATTTTGGACACAAGTGACAATTAAAGTCACCCATCAGTAAAACAGTTGGTTCGGGCCCCCCCTGCCTGAGATCTGTTTCATCATTCAGTATACTCTCTAGCTCTTGTAATACAGGGACGTTTCCCTCAGTTGGGCCCGAGTTATAAAAATTAAAAATTAAAAATCGCTGTCCTTGACCCTGAAATGCCACTGCTTGTATAGTATCTGACTCCCATGTGGGTTGTGACCAGGTGCCTTTTAAATCTAGGTTCACATATATCGCTAACCCTCCCTTCGCCCTCCCTGATCTCGTTTCCTGGGCTGGCCTGAAAAAACATTTGTACCCCTCCAACTGAAAGGAGTTGGGTTCTCGGGCCCATGTTTCTTTTAAGGCTATAATGTGGAAACCCCTTATACACTCCCTCCACTCCTTGTTTTCAAACTTAGCACCCAGACCTGCTATGTTCCATGACAAAAAGGCTAGCCCTGCCCTGTTTGCTTTCCTTCCTGTTGAGCTGTGGGCGTTTAATCTACACTCTCCTTTGTTATGGGTCTCTAAGACACTGTCAATCTCCTCCCTCCGCTTTGGGGGGTCCTCTATCCTCAACGCTAACCCATTTGTGTTATGATCAATTCCATCCACTGGTACGGGGCTTGCTTGCTCACCTCCTTCGGTACTAGCTTGCTCCTGATCTATAGGGAGTAGTCAATCATTTTCGTCAAGCGACTGCAGGGGCAAATCTGTTTCTCCACTGGGGGTGGTCTCGGGGAGGTAAGAATTGATCGAGGTTGTGCATGGCTCTATCTCTTTGGGTGCATTGTAACCTTCCAGAGTTCCGCATTGAATAATAAAAATTATTGCTGTTTCGTCTCCTTGGGTAAAAGTACCCAGGGGGAGTGCGCAAATTGTGCTGGTATGATTTCTGTTAGAGTTTCTCAATATATACTCTACTAATCTAACATATCTGAAATTTGCCACAATGCAATCCCCTCTTATGTCTTTTTTCCTGACTCCTAACCAGTTAACTCTTCTTACATGCAATATCTCCCCCCTTTCCCCATTGCTCAAAGGTCTATGGATATCCAACCACTTTGAAATTTTTGAGTGTAGTTGGGGAAGTGATTCTTTTTCTGAGGCCCTAAGTTCCGGAACCCCTGCAAATACTATAACATAAGGGCTGGCTTCTGGTGGTAAGTTTATATGTGGGAGAGGGCATTCTAAGCTGTAGAATGGGTCAAAGTCCATATTGGCTGAGCTAGTAGGGCCAATAATTGGATGGTGGTCTTCCTGGCCCCTTTGTGTAGGTTGCTGCAGGGGGCCTTTCCCTGTGTTCTTAATGCTCATCTTTTGATTTACTCCCCTTCCATAATCTTGGGGTACCTTCGGGATGTCATGTACCTGGGCAATCGTGTGCTGAATGTTACTAACACAGTTATTATTAGTCACTATATTATCAGTTGCCACATCTATGGGTTGATTCGGACCTGGAGAGGGTTTCTTACTTATCAGGTCCATTATCTTGCCTTGTTTGGTAAGTTCGTTGGCTATTTTGTCCACCCTGCTTACAATGGGTTTCAACTGGGCGACAATGAAGGTTTCCATGTGTTTCTTTAGTTCTCCTATAACCTCTTCTATCCAACCTGAAGGATTTACTTTTCTATGCACTCTATTGTCTGCCAATGTGGCCTCTTGTCTCTCTTTGGATCGGCCCACTCCAACTAGTGATTTATTTTTCCTCTGTTGTCCCTTAGTCTTCCCCCTTTGTTTCGGCTTGCTGTAGGTGATAAGGTCACTATGACCTGAGTGTTCTGCCTCTGAGAGAGATATGTGTTGTGCGCAGGCCCTCTAGTGGATTACTTGCTGATACTGTGTTTTCAGACATGGTGTAACTGTCCGCTAGTGTTTGATCCCTAGATTGTGTTGGAGTAACTACTATAGGGATAGGTGAGGCTGATAGACTCCTTTCCATGTGTTCTATCTCCCCAGAGACCTTTCTCAGCATCAGATCAATTGCTGTGGGTTTTTTAACTTTATTAGTATGTGCAATATTTTTTTCTGTCATAGTTTGTTTAGGGGTTTCAACTGGATGTGCTCTGTTCGTGGCCGAGCGTGTTTTTGGGGCGTTGGACATGTTTAGTGTATTCTGAGCTAGCTCTTTCTCTACCCCCTCAGTACAAACCCAACTTCCTTCTTATGGCTGACAGGATAGACCTATAGCGCTTTATGATAATGTTTGTCCCTCTCCCCCTTGTACAATATAAACAACTTGAAGTCAATAAGTTCGATTGCCCCGTCAGGCACCAGTGGCCAGTCTAAGTTTAAGAGTACCTGTCACAGGAGCCAGAATCAAGGGGGGTAGCCCGTCCCGTCCCTGGACGTTCCCGGACGGCCACAGACGGGCCGCCCTCTGCCCGGGCTCCGCCCGGCATCGCCCGCGCGCGGGAAGAGACCGTTGTTTTTATGCGCCTCTGGGCGCCAAGTACAGGTGTGCGGCATCGGCCGCAAAGCCTCTTGGGGACTGTAGTCCCCCCCTCTCGGCGGCCGTGATGCTGGTGTGCTGGCGTCATTGGCGGCGGAGGGGGACCCTGGGCCGATGTCACGAGCCCGCAAAAAAGAAGCAAGAGGAGGATCCGCCGGTATCAGGAGCCAGGGAGTAGCCTGCCGCTGTAGGTAGATGTTGCCCTGTTCAGTTTCACGTTGTTTCCCGCTCTGCCGGGAAGGGGGCGTTGTTTTTATGCGCCTCCGGGCGCCGAATACAGGTGTGCGGCGTCGGCCGCAAAGCCTCTTGGGGACTGTAGTTCCCCCTCTCGGCGGCCGTGACGCTGGTGTGCTGGCGTCACTGGCGGCAGAGGGGGACCCTGGGCCGATGTCAGGAGCCCGCAAAAAAGAAGCAAGAGGAGGATCCGCCGGTATCAGGAGCCAGGGAGTAGCCTGCCGCTGTAGGTAGATGTTGCCCTGTTCAGTTTCACGTTGTTTCCCGCTCTGCGGGGAAGGGGGCGTTGTTTTTATGCGCCTCCGGGCGCCGAGTACAGGTGTGCGGCGTTGGCCGCAAAGCCTCTTGGGGACTGTAGTCTCCCCCTCTCGGCGGCCGTGACGCTGGTGTGCTGGCGTCACTGGAGGCGGAGGGGGACCCTGGCCGATGTCAGGAGCCCGCAAAAAAGAAGCAAGAGGAGGATCCGCCGGTATCAGGAGCCAGGGAGTAGCCTGCCGCTGTAGGTAGATGTTGCCCTGTTCAGTTTCACGTTGTTTCCCGCTCTGCCGGGAAGGGGGCGTTGTTTTCATGCGCCTCCGGGCGCCGAGCACAGGTGTGCGGCGTCGGCCGCAAAGCCTCTTGGGGACTGTAGTCCCCCCCTCTCGGCGGCCGTGACGCTGGTGTGCTGGCGATTCAGAAAAGGGGGTGGTGATGAACAGAGTGTCTGAATTAAGCAGACCACTCTTACCCAGTCCAAAGATCAGGGCTTGATCCATCACCGTTATTTAGCTCACTGCCCCATCCCAGCTCAGAACCTGGCTATATGCAAATTAGTCTGTCCCTGGCCCAGTGCATCATGGGAACAGGGCAGACCAAAATACCAAGCCAATTCTTCACCAGAAAGGATACAAGCTACCGGGGACCGGTTTCTGGCATTTCAGCCTCATCGGCCCGGCTTGCTTGAATCCTGATGGAGCAGTGAGCAAGGGACTCATGTCTGAGTATAACCTGCCACACCTATAGTGGCCAAAAACGATTCAGAAAAGGGGGTGGTGATGAACAGAGTGTCTGAATTAAGCAGACCACTCTTACCCAGTCCAAAGATCAGGGCTTGATCCATCACCCCCTCCCAGCTTTATGAATCGTTTTGGCCACCACAAGTGTGGAAGGGTATGCTCAGATGTGAGTCCCTTGCTCACTGCACCATCAGGATTCAAGCAAGCCGGGCCGAAGACGGCTGTAATGCCAGAAACCGGTCCCCGGAAGCTTGTTTCCTTTCCAGTAAAGAATTGGCTTGGTAGTTTGGTCTGCTCTGTTCCCATGATGCACTGGGCCAGGGTCAGACTAATTTGCATGTAGCCAGGTTCTGAGCTGGGATGGTGCAGTGAGCTAAAAAACGGTGATGGATCAAGCCCTGATCTTGTGACTGGGTAGGAGTGTTCTGCTTAATTCAGATACTCTGTCCATCAGCACCCCCTTTATGAATCGTTTTGGCCACCACAAGTGTGGAAGGGTATGCTCAGATGTGAGTCCCTTGCTCACTGCACCATCAGGATTCAAGCAAGCCGGGCCGAAGACGGCTGTAATGCCAGAAACCGGTCCCCGGAAGCTTGTTTCCTTTCCAGTAAAGAATTGGCTTGGTAGTTTGGTCTGCTCTGTTCCCATGATGCACTGGGCCAGGGTCAGACTAATTTGCATGTAGCCAGGTTCTGAGCTGGGATGGTGCAGTGAGCTAAAAAACGGTGATGGATCAAGCCCTGATCTTTTGACTGGGTAGGAGTGTTCTGCTTAATTAGATACTCTGTCCATCACCACCCCCTTTATGAATCGTTTTGGCCACCACAAGTGTGGAAGGGTATGCTCAGATGTGAGTCCCTTGCTCACTGCACCATCAGGATTCAAGCAAGCCGGGCCGAAGACGGCTGTAATGCCAGAAACCGGTCCCCGGAAGCTTGTTTCCTTTCCAGTAAAGAATTGGCTTGGTAGTTTGGTCTGCTCTGTTCCCATGATGCACTGGGCCAGGGTCAGACTAATTTGCATGTAGCCAGGTTCTGAGCTGGGATGGTGCAGTGAGCTAAAAAAACGGTGATGGATCAAGCCCTGATCTTTTGACTGGGTAGGAGTGTTCTGCTTAATTCAGATACTCTGTCCATCACCACCCCCTTTATGAATCGTTTTGGCCACCACAAGTGTGGAAGGGTATGCTCAGATGTGAGTCCCTTGCTCACTGCACCATCAGGATTCAAGCAAGCCGGGCCGAAGACGGCTGTAATGCCAGAAACCGGTCCCCGGAAGCTTGTTTCCTTTCCAGTAAAGAATTGGCTTGGTAGTTTGGTCTGCTCTGTTCCCATGATGCACTGGGCCAGGGTCAGACTAATTTGCATGTAGCCAGGTTCTGAGCTGGGATGGTGCAGTGAGCTAAAAAACGGTGATGGATCAAGCCCTGATCTTTTGACTGGGTAGGAGTGTTCTGCTTAATTCAGATACTCTGTCCATCACCACCCCCTTTATGAATCGGGCTGGTGTGCTGGCGTCACTGGCAGCGGAGGGGGACCCTGGGCCGATGTCAGGAGCCCGCAAAAAAGAAGCAAGAGGAGGATCCGCCGGTATCAGGAGCCAGGGAGTAGCCTGCCGCTGTAGGTAGATGTTGCCCTGTTCAGTTTCATGTTGTTTCCCCGAATGGCCCATTTTATTTGAGGCTTTACGTTGCTATGGCCTTGGACCCTGCTTTCTGAGGTGGGCGCAGCTCCTGTATGCGCAGCCCATGGTCAGGGTCAAAACTGAATCCATCATCTTTGGGCTGATACCGATGGCCAGGGATACCCGGCAAGGATACCACCTCTCCCTGTTGTTCTTTTACTTAGCAATGGACCTGCTAACGGCAGAGATTTGCTGTTGGGGGAGGCCTGGGTATTCGGCTTTGGGGATGGAATACATATTGTGTCTCGCTATGCAGACTATCTGCTTTTATATTTCAGGGACATCCACAAAGTCCTAGGCGAGGTCGCTGAAATGCTGTGTTGCTTTGCTTGCTGTCTGGCCTGCGTGTAAGCTGGGCAAATTATGTTTATTCCCTTTTAAAACAGAAATGCCAGACCCAGGACTTGCTGTCTCTGAGGTGCCTATTCCCTGGAAACCCAGGACTTTCCAATACCTAGGTATCCCTATATATATAATTCTTTGGAAGATCTGTACAATGGTAATCTCATATACACAACCACGTCTCTTCAAAAGCAGATGGTGTTGTGACAGATACTTCCGCTGTTGGTAATGGGATGTGTTGCACTTTCAAAAATGGTGCTCCTTCCCAGGCTATTGCATACGTTTTCCAATTTACTTCTATATGTCCAGAACAAATTATTTAGGGACCTTGAGTCCCAAATAGGGAGTTCATCTAGAACACAGGGCACTGTAGAATGGTGTTGACAAAACTCTACTCACCACTAGATCATAGAGGCCTCGCTGTGACAAACTTTGAACACTATTATTTAACCTCTCAATTGCAAAGGGTAGCCAAATGGCTCTCTGGACTGCACTTATCTGACACAGCCACCACCCTACCACCCAGGACACTCTATAATGTACTCTATCTGTTCTATCCACTAAGGCTTCAGACTTCTTGCTGTTAGGTGTTGCACACTGCTGCTATCATCATAGCCTCTGCCTCATGCATGCAGTGGTCCCTTATGCATCGGCACTCGCCCTACTAGACACTCCTAGAAAGGCTACATCTACATCTGTGGTGGAATTGGAAAGCTTGGCATACGGCAGGACTGCATATACTGGGGACCTTTACAGCGATGGTACCTTGATCCCATATGACACATTGAGAGCTGACACTGGCCCACCACCAGGACAGTTCCTCTTATATAACTCCTTATTGGCAACGCTGACCCGATGCTGGTGAAACCTAGCCGCTGAACCCTTGATGCATTTAGTGGTGCAGTACTTGCAGATCATGGGGTGGGGCTGGGATTTGGTGTGCTGGCTGGCCAGATCCTTTTGACCACATACTGTTTCCTCGCATGCCGTCCTGTGCACTTGCCCGGCCCTGCACAGACAGGGAGTGGGCTGCAATTTTGGAAGGACCCACCAACGTACTCTGCAATGCAAGGTTCGGGCTGATACAATTCAATTTAATATACAGGGCCTACTGCACTCCTGCTAAAATCAATCTATATATTAGCCGCACCGATGTGGCCTGCCCTAGATGCACCCTGGTGGCGTCAGACATACTTCACATGCTATGGGTTAGCCTCTCGATACATAATTACTGGCACGGCATTTTGGCTCTGCTGGCGACGTACACGGTGCGACCCAATTTACAGACTTGAGAGGCATGTATATTGGGTTTGTTCGTCAGGTCTAAGAAGCACAAAGCGCCATCAAACTTGTTTGATTTGGGTCTTTTGACAGCTAAACATCTTATCACCAGGTGGTAGAAATCTCTGGAACCTCCATCACAGAGGCATGGACACTGTCCTTTCTGGTAAGGGCGCTGGCAGAGGGGGTGGCATTGCAGAGGGAGGATACTATGGCCTTGCACAAATA
Organism: Lissotriton helveticus; assembly: GCF_964261635.1. Lineage (NCBI taxonomy): Eukaryota > Metazoa > Chordata > Amphibia > Caudata > Salamandridae > Lissotriton > Lissotriton helveticus. The sequence goes on along the minus strand of NC_136061.1, from coordinate 1,342,514,613 downwards.
TTCGATGGCTCCAAGCTAAGATGCAATGCTGTCTAATTTTAGAATGCTTCTGCATGGGGAGCATTCAATTTTTGTGGTTTACGTATCAATAAGGGGGATGAACCTAGCCTTTACCTCAATCTCCCCCTTTTTTAAGTATAACAGCGGCGTCTAAACGAACAAGAATAGAGGGCACCAGTCGCATTTACAGTAGAGGTGGGAGTGGTATGGCCTCGCCAGTGCCTAATGAGAATCAAGTAAAGCCTTTTATCTATGTTGCGGGTAGCTGCTGGCCATCATGGAAACAGGGACATAGCAGATGTCACCAGTCGTGTTTATACTTGAGGTGAGGGCGGACTGGCCTCACCATTGCCTTGTGTAATACAGGTCAAAGCTTCCAACAATGTAGCGGCTGGCTGCTGGTCTAAGTGTAAAAACCTGGACCTAGTGGGCGTTAAGGTGCCCCGGCGGTGGGGGTGGGGTTCAGCCGTGGGATCACACTTACTCATCAAATTGGAGCTCCAATACGTTGGGCCTACCCATGTCCAGACACCTGGGATGGTGTCTGTCTACTACCGTTCATGTCGATATAAAGGCCAGTAGTTTCATGTGTAGCTTATGTAAAGTGAAGGAGGACTTTTTCCTAAAAGGGAATTAGGTACGGGTGCCATCTTGCCAGATGGAGTGGGTAGCCAGACTAGTCTCCATCTTAGGCAGGTAATATTAGGGGGAATTCAGTTGTGAGCTGATTGGTACCTATGCCAAGGACACAACAGTAATCCTTTCCAAGCCAACGTTATTTTCCCTCATTGCCTACCCATCCTTGGCACAGGTGCCAATCAGCTCACAACTGAATTCCCCCTAATATTACCTGCCTAAGATGGCGACTAGTCTGGCTACCCACTCCATCTGAGTTTTCACCACTCCAAGATGGCGCCCGTACTCGATTCCCTGTGAGGAACAAGCCCTCCTTCACTTTTCATGCGCTACACACAAGACTACACACAAGACTACTGGCCTTTATATCGACATGAACGGTAGTGGACACACCATACCAGGAGTATGAACGTCTGTAGGCCCCACGTATTGGAGCACTGATTTGGTGGTGAGTAAGTGTGATTCCCCTGGCCGCCCACCCCCCACCCTCCCGGGGCACCTTAATGTCCGCTAGGTCACGGTTTTTCCACTTTGACCAGCAGCCTGCCACTACATTGTTGAAAGCCTTGACCTGTATTACACTAGGCACTGGCGAGGCCATACCGCCCTTACCTCCAGTAGAAGGGTGACTGGCGAAGCCTGCTATGTCCCAGTTTCTATGTTGGCCAGCAGCTTGCCACAACATAGATAAAAACCTTTACCTGATTCCTATTAGGCACTGCCGAGGCCATACCCCCCACCGCTACTGTAAATGAAACTGGTGCCCTCCCTTCTTGTTTATTTAGATGCGGCACCACGCTCGCTAGGTCCTGCTGTCCAGCGTTTACAACATCCATACCTACAGACCTCGCGATATTTATCTGTTCTATTCGCCACTCACACCCCGCCCATGAACACAGCACAGCCACACCGGTAGCAACACACAATGCGCCATTGGAATATTCATTTTTTCACCCCATGGACACAGCACTATCATGTCTGTTGGCATCTGACTACGTTGAACCATACACTTCCACACTTACTACTGGGCATAATACTACAGATCCCCTCATTTTGGCCTCTACCTTCCCACAGGTAACTCCCCTCCACCACTGTCACGGCTGTGTTTAGACACTCTGGTGGATGCACCATACTTTTCCCTAAGGGGTGAGTCTCTCTCTCTCCCTCCCTTTTTCAGTCAGTTTGGCCTTGGGGACACTGTTGGGGCGGTATGGCTCTATCGTACCCAACAGTTTGCACCCCTTTTTAATCATAGCCAATGCATATACCTCTATGAGAACACGAGTAACTGGTATGTAACCCACATGTTTTTTACATTTTTTTGCTAGTGTTTTTTATTGAGTTTCACTAGGTGGGTAATCTAACATTGTGGGCCACCTTGAGGTTATTGCTTGCTGATGTTTCACTGCTCTGGTCACATGTATGTATCACGGCACAGGTCTCTGTAACAATCCATTACCATGTTGCCTGACCTTTGCCATTTGTTCTCCCTCCCCCTTTTTTCCACCAGATTCGCTAGAAGGACGAACTGTCTTGCTCTTCATTTTTGTCCACCTTCCCGGATATCCTTGAATCCATGATACAGCGACGGTACACTTTAGGACACTCATATGACCGTCTCCTTCATTTTCAGAGTAGATTAGGTTACTTCCCCCGGTCCTGACGAAACACCACAAATCCATTAGAAGTCTATAGGCGTGAAACATGTCGACATTTTAACCACTTGCAACCCTCACCACACAGATCGAGCTGCAGCAGGTTTAATTCTCCTTGCCTGCCACGACTCTTGTAGTCCAGTTTTAGCATCAGTGTCCAGTTATTAAAGGTTCACAATGACACTCATAGCTATTTTTAACACACTCACTGCACACACTCTACTCACCTTTTGTTTGCCCCTCCACCTCACCACCTAGGGCTTCCTGGCTTACAACATAGAAGACCTCCAGCAAAGGGCTCCCCTGCGGGGCCCATTGGGCATTGCAGCGCCGGCCCAACGAGGAGCTGCCCTATGATGAAGCATGACACCTCTCGGGGTGTGTGAGGGCCCTTGCTCGTTATTGGAGCTCTCCCCCTCCTTGTTCCTTCTCTTACCTGGTGTCCCACCCCCTTCTGACCCACCAACCCCCTTCCTTAGGAACTGCATACCTCTTTGTTTTACTTAGACGTTTTAGGGCATATATGCTGGACCTCGATCCTAAAAAAACGATTGTTCCTCCGATTGTGTATATTTAGATAGCCTTGTACCATAGCCGGAGTTGTCGCTTGGGTGTGCCTTTCTTCCGCAGGGCATGCTTGGATTTTGCTACACCCTGATGTACTATTGCTGTGAGGTCGGGCTTTGCTGGATGGTATTGGGTGGGGGGCTGTCCTGATTTGAAGATACGGGCTCCAGTCAACTTTGTTGTTGTTTTTGTTACTTTTTTCCTATATAATAGAATCTTTTCTGTCTTATTGCAAATTTATGTATTGTCAACCTCCGCTGGGCTTGTCAGAACTCCCTGCAGCCTTGCACGGCTAATTATCCAGTCCACAGTCGATACGGGAATGTCATTTGTTGTTTTCAGATGTATTTGACTGCTTGCCCCCTACGCCTGTTGTACTTTGCTCCTGGTAACACTGATCTGCAATACCGCTTTGCTTTGTTGCAGTCTTTGTGTACTAAATGTGCATAACTTAAGCTTGAATAAAAAGATTTTTTTTAAATGGGGATGGCTGCCCTGTGGGGGGTTGGAAGCAGGGCCTAGCTGCAAGTCAGGCCCTGCGGCTAACCCCACACCATGCACACCAAAGAATGTGCGCTGCTTGAGGTTGGCTGCCTCTGGGTGGCTGCCGTCTGGGAGTTGGACGCAGGGCCTGGTTGTAAGCTGGGCACTTCAGCCGACCCCACACCATGAGTGACAAAAGGCCATGCACAGCGTGGGGATGGCTGCCTGCAGGGAGTTGGCTGACTCTGAGTGGTTTGGCCAACTACCTCCTTGCCACAGCCGAAGGCCATGCATGGAGTGGGGTTCGCTGCTTGTGGGGGATTTGCTGCAGGACCTAACCTTTGGCTGTTCACGATAGGGGGTTGGCTTTAAGTATCACACTGAAATATTACATTACTTCAACTAGAAAGTCACTGAAAACACCAAAGGTTAAAGTACTGTTATAGTTAGTGTTAAAAATGGTGGTCTCTAGTTGGCAGTGGCTTGCACCCTGTCCAAGGAGGGACCCTTATTCAATTCAGGGTAAGGAGATTACGCAGCTAAGATAACCCCTGATCACCCCTTGGTAGCTTGGCATGAGCAGTCAAGCTCATCTCAGCGGCAATGTGTAAAGCATTTCTACATACACACACAGTAACACAGTGAAAACACTACAAATGGACACCACACCAGGTTAGAAAAAACCCAATCTTTATCTGAATCAAACAAGACCAAAACAACATAAATTCAACATACACAAGCAAAGTTATCCCTTTTGAAAGGTTTAAAAAAGTTCAGTCCATAGGAAACTATGGATGCGTCACTTTTATCCTGAAGTATGTGGGTTGAGTCAAAATGAAAGACGAAAACAGGTGCAGGGGAGGTGAGGAACTGGAAAAGCAAAGCGATGTGATGATTCCTTACTTCCTTGGGAGGTGATGCATTGATTCCTTACTGCCAGGTGAGGGGATTTGTCGATTCCTTATTGCAGCACAGGGGAGGGAGGTACTGCATGAATTCCTTACTTTCAGGGGAGGTGATGCATCGGTTCCTTACTGCAAGAGGAGGTGATGCATCGATCTCCAGACACGCGGCCTCAGTTCCTTACTGCTGGGCCACGCAAATGAAGAACTTGGAGCACAAGTGGGATGCTTAAAAAATCCAGACGCGCTGGGTTGATGTGGCATTGGCTAAACAGGCGCTGTATGATTTTTCACCTCTGTGGCAGGTAATGGGTCGATTTCTTCAGCCGCAGAGGGCCTGTGTCAGAGCGGGTGTCTCGTTCGATGGAGACACGGTGCTCAGGACTCAGGCTGCGGCAATCTTTCAGCTGCACCGCAGGTGCTGTGTCGATTTTTCAGCTGCACTGCGACAAAGTGTTGGTTTCTCAGCCGCATGGTGGTACTGCGTCAAGAAAAACAAGCACTTGAACTCGATGTGTGGATTATCTGGCTTCTTTGCAGCAACAGCCACCTCCAAGGGTCCAGTACTAGAATTGGCATCACTCGGAAGGTCAGAACTCTAGCAGAGGAGGGTAGGGGCTGCAGATGAAGTCTTTGTCAGTCCTAAGACTTCTTAACAGGAGGCAAGCACACACAAGCCCTTGGAGAACCTTGGCAAGCAGGATGTAGAAAGCAAAGTCCAGTCCTTTCATTGCCCAAGACAGAAGCAGCAGCCCAACACAGCAAAGCACACCGCAAAGTGGTAGTCCCTCCTGACAGATTCTCCAGCTCTTCTTCTTGGCAGAATTTCCTCTTAGTCCAGAAGTGTCCTGAAGTTATGGTGTCACAGCTCCACTACTTATACCAGTTTCTGCCTTACAATTAGGCAAACTTAAAAAAAAGTCTTTGTAGCGCATTAGATCATGCCTTTCCCTGACCTGGCTCCTGACACATTACAGTGGGGTGGAAACAGCTTTGTGTGGGGACAGACTCAGCCCCATTTGGGTGTCAGTGACAACTCCTCCCACCGCTCTAGCTCAGGAAAACCCATCAGTCTGGTGATGGGCCAGTAGGATATGCAGGGCACACCTCAGCTCCCTTTGTGTGACTGTCTAGAGTGAATGCACAAACAGCCAACAGTCACCCACACTCCCTCAAATCTGCATTCCATAGGCAGGCAGATGGGGAAAATGGTAAAGCAAGAAAATGCCTGATTTCTAAAAGTAGCACTTTCAAACACGTATTTTAAAAACAAACTTCACTGAAAGATGTATTTTTAAATTGTGAGTTCAGGGACCCCACACTCCAAAGCTCTATATCTTCCTGTTAGAACCGGGGTCTCTAGTTGTCCGGGGTATGCACCCTAGTCCAAGTAGGGACCATTGCTTCCGACAAGGTAGCTTGGCGCAGAGCAGGACAGCTTACCTTCAGAGGCAATGTGTAAAGTATTTGTGCAACACACTTCAACAATCACACAGTAAAAACACTCACAAAAGGGACACCATACCGGTTTTATATAAAAAAATAAGTATATCCTTATCTAAAAATTGCGCGAGAACCAAAAGCAGGTAAATCCAATGTCCAGGCCAAAATCAACAATCAGATAAATCCAGCTTCACATCAAGAAGGTACATTTATCCTCCTCTAGAAAGTGTGCCAGGTTCAAGAATAGTCAGAACATTCCCTGCACAGTAGAACGGTTCCCACCAGGAAAGTCTCTGAGGAGTTTGCTACAAATACAAGGTGGTAAAGGTCCCTTAAGGTCAATAGACTGTGCACTTTTCCCAGTCCCTACTGTAGGAAGGTGGATATCTGACTACATGGTTACCCCAACTTTTTGCCTTATGTTTTGCTGGTTTTCGACTTAGTTGGCCTTGGATCCTGCTATTCAGGGCCCCAGGCTATCTGCTCTCTCTATAAAATGGACTCCATGTACTTTAGGTACATACCAAATTGGATATTGGGTCACCTCTGTGAGCCCCTGTATAGTGTACCATAGGTACCCAGGGCATAGGTGCATCCAAGGCCTACCAGGGGCTGAAGCATGTATTATGCCACCCCTGGCTGGCCATCCAAACTGACACGACAGGCTGATCACTCAGCTTGGGTAAGGTGATGTAATCACCCCTTACTTAGATATAGTATACCTATATCTACCCACATATATAGACACATATACACCTATAAGTCACTCCTATGGTAGGCCTCGACAATCCTGGAGGCAGAGTGCTTGGTTTTATGTGAGAGGGTGCCCTAGCATGAGCTAAGTCCCTCTGTAGCTTTTGGAACCATGTTCGATGATATAGCCATACCATATACTCTTAGGTGCACTATAATCTTCGCGGTTAATGCTAACTTTGGTTTGGCTTTATCAAAACATGTCGTGTAAGGTGTCAAACACTTTGGAATACTACCCCCCGCCAATTCTGGCGGCAGGGGTAGCATTCCACCCTTCTAGAGGGAAAAGACATGTATGTTACTGCTTTACCCGGTTAAAATTAAACAGAGCCTCAGCATCACAAAATGGATGCTGCTGCCACAGACACGAGTCTGACCGCCTGCAGCTGGGGGAAACTCCAGCAAGGGAGGAATGGACAATAGGTTTCCTGTCCAGGGAGGTGCTAGCACCTCCCCAGACAGCCTGTAGTGTATTGGGGCAGGGTGGGTTGAATGGAAAGATGCTTTTCCAGACACTGCCTGGGGCACACAAGGTGCTCCATGCATAGCCCGGTTCAAACCAGTTGCTGGGGCACTCTAGCCCCGCTCTGGCATGAAACTGGACAAAGGGAAACGGGTGTAACCACCCCCTTCTCAGGTCCATCCATAGGAGGGAACTAGCAGGTAATCCAGCCCCTAAAATGAGTATAAAGATAGGAGCTGTGTCTAGAGACATTAGATTATCCTGGACTGAAGCTTTGAAACAGAACTCTTGGACCTTCGATGTTCTATACCGACTAGAAGACTGAAGACATCTCCCTTGTGGTCAAGGAGTGACCACCCTGTGCAAACAGGCACCACCAGTAACTTGCCGGTTTGCTTTGTCAATGCTTCTGCCAGAACCCAAAGACTCAGCGATTCAGAAACTGGACTTCCAGACTTCTCCGACTCCGATCCACATCCACAGCAAAGCTGAGACCCATGGCGGACACGAGAGATGTGGGACCGGACACACTGGACATCCTGCATTTTGCTAACTGCTCGACTTCCGAGGTACCCTCGCAGTTGTGCATTGGGGTATGAGAAGCTCCAGACCCGAGCGCCATTTGCACCGAAGCTCAGTCCTCCACACTCCACGAGTGCCGCGTGGGGCCTGCTCTTGCATTTCAGCTCCACGCGTCTTCCCGGTTGCTAGCCCGCTGGCTAGTTAGCCCTCCGAAGACTTTCTTTTGAAACTACACCGCTTTCCTGGTTGCTCCAGGCTTGCTCCAGCTTCCCTGCAAAAGAGAGCTCCCCAGACCTTGCTGGTCTGAACTGAAGCCAATCTTCACTTCCTGCGTGGATTGCGTTTGCCAAGGCTTGTTGGGTCCAATCCGGATACCGACACCGCAGTCAACTAGATCATTCGTGGGACAGCTCGAATCCAGCTCCTGGTTATCGTTGACGCCTCCTGGTCCTCGTGGCTGCAGAGACAAGCTTCACCCCCTCACCTGAGATCATCGCGACATCACCTGGTTTCTTCCTGGTTCCTTCCTGGTCACTGGCTAGTGACCCAGACTCTGTCCCCTCTGCTTTCAGGTTCTTCACTTCTTTGATCCACTCTTGGATCCACCTGGACACTCTTCCACTGGCCGCCTGCAGCACTTCTTTTGCAGATCTCCATTGAAAGCATCGACAAAACCCAACACTAAAAGACACCTGTGCACCCGGCTTCCCTGGGTGAGGTAACTCGAGTACTCCGGTGCTCCCGTGGGGGATGTATGACATTACAACGCATGCTATTACAATGCATGCCTTTACGACGCAATTTTTACAACGCAACTTTTACAACGACTTGCGTTGGGGGGCGCTGGATAGTGAATAGTTTAATTTACTATTCCAACTCCAGTCCCCGTGGATAGTAGCGAAGGTGTTGGAAACTATTCCCTATCTTAGAGCGCCCCCCAGTAAAAGTTGCGTTGTAATGGTTGCGTCATAAAGGTACTTCGTTGTAACAGTTGCGTTGTAAATGATGTTTACCCCCGTGGGTATTGACTCTTCAAGATTCCTAGTTAAAAGGGGTTTCACCTTTGTCCACCAAGAAGTGTTCATAATCAGTAACTTTGTAACTTCTTCGTTCTCCATTATAAGTCAATGGTAACTCGCGACTGTGTTTAGACACTGCATGCATCTCCCGTGGGTCTCCTACTTCCTAACCTTTGGTTGTCTAGTGTAGCCCCCGCAATTCCCTAGGCCTATTCAATATTTCTGAAAAGGTTCTTGTGAGAAGTTGGCCTGATATATGATGCTCACTAGTTCTAATGATCACCTTGTATCAGTCCAAACAACACTTATGGTGATTGGTTGTAAGTCAACCTTATAGACCAGCTATCCTAATTGTAGCATGGACAAAGCAGTCTTAGGCTAAACTCTTTTGGCATGTGAAGCCAGCTGTTTTACCACATATAACCCCTTGAATACCAGATGAAATGACACCACACAGGTTGTTATGAAAATAAACAGTATATTTATTTATAACAAAACACCTCTGAACTCTTTATGAGGTCAAAGGGCTAAGCACATGACAATCTCGTGGAAAAATACAATAAATTGCACAAAATTACAATGGTGCCCTAGGGGCACGACAAACCATATACTAAGTAAATGGTATAAGGAAATCGATAGAAGGAATGGAGCTGTCCAGAGGCTGTAGGTTCGCTGGGACTACACTATCCTAACCACAGGTAAGTAATAGGAGGCCCACGGGATGCGTGTGCAGAGTGTGAACTCACACGCGAGATGCGGAACAAAGTCAATGGACAGTACAGTTTACGAAAAAGGTAAGTACGGACAGTCTTTACTATCTAGGACTAAACCGACTGGAAATCTGGACACTAGTAGAGTTAAACTACCCTTGAGCACCAAAATGCTCTTGTTGCCTCACCCACGAGCTGCGGGTGCATAGGTGTCAAAGTGTGTCGGGTTTCCGCGTCGAAGTCAATGGAGCCCTGAAGAAAGATGCTGCAGGCGACCAAGTGGAAGATGTCCGGTGCGATCCACGGGTGGATCGGAGACGAAGAGGAGGGAACCAGATGCTGTTGTCGCGATCAGGTGAAGAGTGGACGCTTGTCTCTGCAGCCACGTGGACCAGGGGGTGTCTTCGATGACCAGGATGGAGGCACGAGCTGTCCCACGCAGGCTCTCGCTGTCGGCGGTGTCGGATCCGGATTTGGAGTCAACAGGCCTTGGCAAAGGCAACTCACGTGGTGAGTGGAAACGGCGTCTGGAGTGGACCAGGAGGGTCCGGGATGCTTCTCTTTTGGAAGGGAGCAAGGGCCAGTCTGGAGCAACCAGACCAGCAGTGAAGATTTCAAGGATCATCATCTAGGAGGCTACTAGCCAGCCGGCAAGTGACCAGACAACGCGTCGAGCAGCAACCAAGCAAAAGGGCTCCACGCAGATCTCGTGGATGCTGGAGGGCTGGTTTTTGGTACAGGGGCTTCTCAAACCCCAAAGCACTTGGTCGAGTTTACCTCGGGAGTCGTGCTGGAAGCGAAGTGCAGGTTCTTTCAAGATGGCCGGTCCCACATGTCTCGTCGCACCCACGGATCTCAGCTGTGCTGCAGATGTAAGTTGAGGTCGGAGAGGTCTGGGAATCCGGGTCTCGTCAGGCTCTGAAGTCTGGATCCTCAAGGGAAGACGACAAAGGGAAGCCGTTGGACGCTTGATGGTGCCTGCAGTTGCAGGGTGGACACTCCTTGCCCACAAGGGAGATTCTTCAGTCTTCTGTGGAGCAGAATGTCGAAGTCCAGAGTTTCTTCTTGTAAAAGTTGTTCAGGATAATCTAATTTGGAATGGGACCAGCTCCTACCTTTATTCTCCTAAAGGGGGCTGTACTGTGACTAGGTCCCTCCTATGGGTAGGACCAGGAAGGGGGGTGGTTACACCCCCTATCCTTTGTCCGGTTTCGCGCCAGAGCTGGGGCAGGAGTGCCCCAGCAACTGGTTTGAACCGGTGTATGCACAGGGCACCTTGTAAGCCCCAGGCATGTCTCATTCCTTTCAGGCCGGTCCTACCCAATACACAAAATCCTGTCTGGGGTGGTTCTAGCACCTCCCAAGGCAGGAAACCCTTTGTCCAAGCCTCCCTCGCTGGAAGGACTCCCAGCAGCAGGAGGTCAGACTTGTGTCTGTGGTGGCAGCATCCATTTTGTGATGCTGAGGCTCGAGTTAACTTTAACCGGGGTTCACAGTTACATACATGTCGTGTCCCTCTAGAAGGGTGGAATGCTACCCCCGTCGCCAGAATTGGCGAGGGGGTAGTATTCCAATTCGTATGACACCTTACTCGACATGTTTTGATAATGCTATACCAAAGTTAGCATTCAACCGCGAGGATTATAATGCACTTAAGAGTATATGGTATAGCGTTATCATGGAACAGCTATTAGGACTTGGTTCCGCAAGCTGCAGACGGGCTCAGCTCATGCCAGAGCACCATCTCACATAATTCCAAGCACTCTGCCTTCAGGATTGATAAGGCCTGCCATAGGAGTGACTGATAGGAGTATATGTGTCCATTTTAGGGTTAGATATCGGTATACTATATCTATAGCAAAGGGTGTTTACACCACCTTGCCCCAGCTGTCTTACCAGCCAGTTGTGTCTGTTTAGATGGCCAGCCAGGGGTGGCATAATACATGATTCAGCCCCTGGTAGGCCCTGGGTACACCTATGCCCTGGGTACCTAAGGTACACTGTACAGGGACTGATAAGGTAGCCCAGTACCAATTGGTAAATGCACCTAAAGTACATGGATGTCAATTTAGAGAGAGAACAGCTAGGCTGTGGGTCTGATTAGCAGGCCTACAGCCAGGGAAAGTCGTAAACCAGTGAAGCAAAAAGCAAAAATCTGGGGTGACCATAGGATTGCAGACCCTACTCTCCTACAGTTCTTATACCACTTACTTAGTATATGGTTTGTGAGGCCCCTAGGGAAAAACTGTATTTGTGCAACTTATCGAATGCTAATTGAGTAACTTGTGATGTACTTCGATCTCTGACCTCATAAAGAGTGCAGAGGGGTTGTGTTAGAAATAAATACATATATATATTTAATATATACCTTGTGTGGTGTCCTTTCATTTGGTATTCAAGGGATTTTAATTGGTAAAACAGCTTGCTTCACATGCTCTCTGAGGTCTTAGCCTATGACTGCTGGTCCATGCTACCACTAGGATAGCTTGTCTATAAGGTTGACTTTACAACCACCATCAATAAGGGTCATTTAGACTGGTGCAAGGTGCCCACTAGAATAGTGGACATCATATGCCAGGCAAACTTTTCACACCTACCAACCTGGGACACTTTCCCTTTTGGTTGGAAATTGTTTGGGGGTATGGGAACCTGTCACTCTTTATCAATGCGTGGGGCCGTTTTTGGGATTACAGGGCCCCTCTGTTCCCCTAACGCCGCCTTCCCAGCCGTGATGACAACAATATGCAGGAATGCAGGGCATGGAGGGTTTAGCAGGCGCTGCCGTGATCCTTGGCAGGCTCGTGGCAAGCAAGTACGGGGTCCCCCGGCCGGGACACATCAAAAACAAATGCCGCCCCCCCAACAGTCTCCAGCGGCCCCGCAATTCACTTTAAGGCAGTAACTGGCACTCGTTAGTAAAGAGGGCCGTCCCCGCTGCCTACCACTCACTCCCGCCAACCTTCTCCACACGGCAGCTTACCGCTACACGCTGTCCAGTACCTGCGGTTGGGGGTGAGCCGGACACCATTGGGGGATATCTCCTTTCCTCCGGGGCACTCTCCAGCCGGCGGTGTAACTCTTCCTGGCCCGGTTGAAGCTGAGGAAGCCCTTGAAGCCAGTCCAATGAGGGAACGGAAGGCCGATGATGCTACTTGACTCCTGGGCGGCGGCCACCAATCCCAGCACGACCTGGGGCTGACGTCGCACCAATCCCAGCGCGGCTTCTCCAATGCTTCGGATGACGCGCCAAGGGCTCCCGAAGCTCCCGGGCTGCGGCGGTTATTTCAGGAGGCCAATTTAAATATCCCTGCATTCCTGGTCAGCGGCGGAGTATGTACCTAGCCAGGTACGCGGGTCACGGCCACACAGCGCTCTTTGGCCACAACGCTACTCAGTGCAAATGAAGTCCTCCCAGCGCAATCAGGTCCCAGAGCAGCAGCGGTGATTGCAGGGGCACAGCGCTACGGGAGTGATTTAAATACCCTGCTCAGCTCGGGCTGGCGTTGGTGAATTCAGTGGGAGAAATAAAGCTCTCTTACACACCCAGTGCTGCAGAGGCAGGTTTTAGATGGCTGTAGACCCAAAGGAAAAAATGCAGTTCTTATGAAGGCTGTGGAGACACTCTGGAGATATTCTTTCAGTCTCCTCTTGCAGGGCATGATCAACAGGCAGTAGGGAAGCTCAGTAGATGGGGCAGCAGTACCTTGGACCAGTCAGCCTCCTTCCAAATAGCAATCCTTCCTGGCGCTGCAGTCCTCACTCCCGCAGAGGTTCCCCGTAGGTCAGCAGTGTAACCAAGAAGTGAGGCCAGGACCCTCCCTTATATATCTTTCAGTCTAGGGGCTAGAAATTGGTAGAAGTCTCTGGAGGGTGTGGGGGTAGGGGCTTCTGGAAGAGTCCAGGGAGTCCTGGTATGTTCCCTGCCTTCCCTGACCTAGCTGTCAATGTGACGAGAGACAGGTCGTTAAGGCTACAGTGGGCAGCCCATCCAAGCGGAGAAGGTGTGAAACACCACTCCCACCTCCCAACCCAGGCAGCTATCAGTATGCAGAGGGGAGGGGGGAGTCTGCAGTGCCCAATCTAAGTGTAGGCAGGAAAAGGTCCACTTTCTAAAAGTGGGATCCCTAGCGTAGTAGTGCCCAAACCCCATATATAATTGGAAAGGGTTCCCTGCCCGAAGTCCAACAAAACCAAACATGACAGGCTTATTAGGTCCCTCTCAGAAATTATCCCATAAGGGAGGTACCCAATGCTGGCCTATGGAGAGTTAAGCCTTACTGCAGTAGCAGGGGCTGGTGGCAGATATGCCAGCGTCACAAGGTTTTAGGGGAGAGCACCTGCACCTCAGCACTGTATAGCAGTGGTGAGGCACCCAGAGTCCTAGGTCCAACAAAAAGGTACAGTGAAAATGGGAGGCACAAGGGCAAAAAAGGTAGGGGAAGACCACCCTAATGCTGACAGGTCCAACACGTGTCCCCCCCCTCCCGAAAGTGGGGAGAATTACCCAACCTCTAGGGAGTTCTCATCACTAAGGCGGAAAAACCTAGAGAGACCGTCAGCATTGGCGTGGTCTACTCGGGTCTGTGTTCCACCCTGAAGTCCATTCCCTGTAGGGAAATGGACCACCTCAACAATTTGGGATTCTCGCCCCTCATTTGCATGAGCCACCTGAGGGGCCGGTGGTCACTCTGAATCAGGAAGTGGGAGCCAAACAAATATGGCCTCAGCTTCTTCACAGCCCAGACCACCGCAAAGGCTTCTCTTTCTAAAGCACTCCACCGCTGTTCCCGAGGGAGTAGCCTCCTGGAGATGAAAGCCACTGGTTGGTCCCGGCCCTCCTCATTGAGTTGCAAAAGTACGGCCCCTATGCCATGCTCTGAGGCATCCGTTTGGACAATAAACTCTTTGGAGAAGTCAGGGAGCCTGAGCACAGGAGCTGTGCACATGGCCTGCTTTAGAGAGTCAAAGGCTTTTTGGCAAGCTTCTGTCGAAATCACTTTTCTAGGGTGTTTCTTAGAGGTTAGCTCAGTCAAGGGGGCCACAATAGTGCCATAACGCTTGACAAATCTGCGGTAGTAGCCTGTGAGGCCCAGGAATGCCCTGACCTCAGTCTGTGTTTTGGGGGACTCCCAGGCCAGGATGGTTTCTATCTTGGCCTGTAGGGGCTGCACCTTGCCCCCGCCCACCAAGTGTCCGAGGTAGACTACTGACCCCTGCCCAATCTGGCATTTGCTGGCTTTGATAGTCAGGCCTGCCTGCTACAGGGCCTGAAGCACTTCCTGGATCTGACCCAGATGGTCCTCCCAGCTGCTACTGAAGACAGCTATGTTGTTCAGGTAGGCAGCAGAGAAGGCCTCTAAACCTGAGAGGACCCGGTTCACCAGCCGCTGGAAGGTGGCAGGAGCGTTTTTCAGTCCAAAGGGTATCACTCTAAACTGGTAGTGGCCCTCTGGGGTGGAAAAGGCGGACCTCTCTTTGGATCTGTCCGTAAGGCCGATCTGCCAGTACCCTGATGTGAGGTCAGAGGTACTCAGGTATCGGGCAGCCCCCAGCTGGTCAATGAGCTCATCCGCCCTAGGGATAAGATGAGCATCCGTCTTGGTCACAGAGTTCAGTCCTCTGTAATCCACACAGAACCTAAGTTCTGGTGTGGTGCCCGGTGGGGCAGCTTTTGGTACCAGAACCACCGGACTGGACCAAGGGCTGTTGGAGGGCTCTATCACCCCCAACTCCAGCATCTTAGTTAACTTCACTCTGGATGCTGGCCTTCACCTTGTGTGACAGCCTGTAAGACTTGGACTTGACAGGGAGGCTGTCTCCTGTGTCTACGTCATGGGTACAAAGGTGGGTAATCCCAGGGATAAGGGAAAACACTGAGGAGAACTGCCCCAGGACCTGGCGGCAGTCCCTCTGTTTCTCAGGAGTTAAGGATGGGGAGAGGACCACTCCCCCCACCGATCCATCCTTCTCTTTGGAAGTAAAGAGGTCCGGGAGAGGTTCACTTAACTCTTCCTCTGCCCCATCAGTTACCATCAGTAAGGTGAGCTCAGACCTCTCATGGTGGGGTTTGAGGTGGTTGGCGTGTAGTACCCTGTGGGGCTGCCTTGGGGACTTAAGGTCCACCAGGTAAGTGGTCTTTCCCTTCTTCTTCAATATCTGATAAGGGCCAGTCCAACAGTCCTGGAGGGCACTGAGCTCTCTAGGCTCCATGACCCACACCTTCTGTCCAGGTTCTAGCTCCACAGGGTGAGAATTCTGGTCGTACCATTCCTTCATCACTGCCTGGCTGGCCTCTAAGTTGTCAGAAGCTTGCTTCCACAACTTAGCCATTTGGCTGCGGAAGGCCAGCATGTAGCTCACTACATCTTGGGGAAGCCCCCTTGGAGTCTTCTCCCACCTATCCTTTACTAAACTGAGAGGTCCCGTAACAGGGTGATCGTACAAAAGCTTGAAGGGACTGAAGCCCACCCCCTTCTGCGGTACCTCCCTGTGGGAAAACAACAAACGGGGCAAGAGGATGTCCCACTTTTACCTCAGGCCCTCAGGCAGACTCCTGATCATGCCCTTTAGGGTCTTGTTAAATCTCTCCACAAGACCATTGGTCTGTGGGTGGTACAGGGTGGAGAACTTATTAGTAACCCCACACTCCTTCCACATGGCTTGCATGTAGGCAGACATAAATTTGGTGCCCCTGTCGGACACCACCTCTTTGGGGAAACCCACTCTGGTAAAAATCCCCATCAGGGCCCGGGCCACCGCAGGTGCAGTGATGGTTCTCAGAGGAATAGCCTCTGGGTACCAGGGTGGCGTGGTCCACCAAAACCAGGATAAGCCTGAGACCAGAAGAAGTAGGTGGATCCATAGGCCAAACAATGTTGATGCCTACCCTCTCAAAGGGGGTGCTAATGACAGGTAGTGGTTCCAGGGAGCCTTCAGCTTAGCCCCTGTTTTCCCACTCACTTGGCAGATCAGACAGGTCCTGCAAAATGTATCTGAGGAGATCATCATCTGCGGCCAATAAAAATGTGGGACAAGCCTAGCAAAGGTCGTGCCTTGGCTCAAGTGTCCTGCCAATGGGATCTCATTAGCCAATTCCAAAAGAAAGGCCCTGTAGCATTGGGGGACCACTAAGGCCTTGATGACCCATGCACAGGAGCCTTGGTCTCACTGTAAAGGAGCCCACCCTCCCAGTAAATATGATACTTCGCAGAGGCATTGCCTGCTGCTTGGGCTTCGGCCTGTCACCTCTTGCTCTCAAGGGTGAGGCACTCCTTCTGTGCCCGGCAAAACTGCTCCCTGGTGGGCCCTCCTTCCACTTGCCACTCTGCAGGGGTAGGTAGGTCCCCCAAGGGAGCAACGTACCTCTACGTGGACTCTGGGGCGACCTCATCAGGTGCCCCATCCATCTCATGGGGCGACCACCCCGGGGCGGGCTTCCCACGCCCTTGGGCTCCTCCCTTTTTAGCAGCAGGCTGGGCCATTGTTCAAGGCTCCAGCCCTGGTTGACTCCCTTTCCGAGCAGCCATGGACCGTGTGGTAGCACAGATCCACTCCGGTAACCCCAGCATCTCCACATGTGCTTTGAGCTCTACCGCCTTCCAGGAAGTGTGTTCAAGGCCATTCCCTAACAGACAGTCCACTGGCATGGCAGGGCTCACAGCAACTCTTAGCAAGCCTGAAATCCCTCCCCACTCAAATGGAACCTGTGCTACGGGATAGTGACCCTCCCTGTTGTCAGCCATCACAACTGGATGGAATGCATTGGGAATTATTTGCTCTGGGGACACCAGCTGACTCCTTACCATAGTCATGCTGGCTCCTGTGTCCCTCAGGGCCTCTACCCCCTGACCATTGAGGGTGACCCACTGCCTATACTTAGTAGTATTGGAGAGCACGTGGACCTTAGGACCCATCTCACTGTCTCCCAGAGACACTAGGACAAGCCCCCTCCCCTCACTACCATTATCTAGGGACAGCTCCTCCCCAAGCGCTACACTAGCCACCCCAGGGTTTTTACCTCCAGTGGGCTGTGGTGCTTTCTTGCGACACTTGGGATCCCCATTGTAGTGTCCAATTTCACCACACTCATAGCACCGGACAATTCTGGGCTGCTGACCTTTGTCAGGATAAGTGGGCATCTGGTGGCCAGATTGGGGCTGGGACCCAGACCATTTCCCTTGTGAATTGTTTTGGGGGCCTTTGGAGAACTCTTTCTTTTTTTATCTCCCCCCCTCTTTCTTCTGGTGGAAACCCTGACCACCCCTTTGGGAGTCCCCCCCCAGAACCCTTGTTGGTCACCCTGGTACTGACCCAGGTGTCTGCCTCCTCTGCAAGCTTCCTAGGATTGGTCAACTTGCGGTCAACCAGGTGTTAGCGCAGCTCTGGAAAACATTTCTCTAGAAGGTGCTCGCTTAAGAACAAGTCATACAACCCTTCATAGTCATGCACATTGCTGCCCCGCACCCAGCCCTCCAAAGCTTTACTAGGGTAGTCCAGGAAATCTACCCAGTTCTGTGTGGGAAGGTTGTGGCTATTCCTAAACCTCTGCCTATATCTCTCAGGGGTAAGACCAAACCTCTTAAGCAATGCTTCCTTCATGACAGAATAGTTGGTCTGGTCTTCCTTTTCTAGGCAAAGGAGTGTGTCCCTAACTTCTGGAGGTATGTACTTGTACAGACCCCCCCCCCCCCAGTGTCTCTCTGGGACCCCATGGGCTCCTAGCGACACCTCCTAGGCTGCTATCCACTTATCAATATTATCCCCCACCTTAAAACTGGCCATCACATCTTTAGGCATAAAGACACTGGACTCACGTGAAGCTTCCGTAGGTACGCTGCCAGCATTCTTGTTGCTGTTGGCCCCCACTTCTAGGGCCCGGATTTCCAGTTTCTTCAGGCTGAGCTCATGGACAAGTTCTTTTTCCCTCATAGCCAGTCGCTTTTCCTCGCGATCCTGCTCCATGGCCCACTTTTCTTTCTCCATCTTGGCAAGCTCCCATCTGAGCTGTCTCTCCTCTCTCCTGTCCTCCAATTCCTCTGAGGACAGGGTCCTTACTGACACACTACTGCCTGCCCTGGAAGGTACCCTTGTACCTGGTAACAAATTGCCATTTTCCACCAAGTGCAGTAAGTCAAGATTTCCTGCGGCGTCCTGCTCTGGTCCCCGCCCGTCCCCATCTCCTTCTGGGTGGGCTGTTACCCATGCTCTCAAGGCTTTCTGAAGCTCTGCCTTCTTGGCGCTTCGCTTGAAGGGCACCACTTTCTCCTCACAGAATTCTTTGAGTTGCGCCACCGTGTAAGCTTCCAGGTTGGCCAGCTCGAATTCCATCTTGCTAGGTAGGGCCTCAGACGATTGTAGAGAAAATCAAATGGGACTTAGGCAAAAGGACTTTGAAAAAGAGCAGCCAGTCAGGGAGAATTAAAAAAAAATTAAAAACGCCAATTGGAGAGGGTAGACAAAAAATTCATTTGAGTCAGGTGTAGGGTTGTGGTGTACACTGAGTCACTGCGTGGTGTTACACAAGCACAAGTCCTTTCCCACCGCTCGATTACCAATGTTAGAACCAGGGTCTCTAGTTGGCCGGGGTATGCACCCTAGTCCAAGTAGGGACCACCGCTTCCGACAGGGTAGTTTGGTGCAGAGCAGGACGGCTTAACTTCAGAGGCAATGTGTAAAGTATTTGTGCAACACACCTCATCAATGGCACAGTAAAAACACTCACAAAAGGGACACCACACCGGTTTTATATAAAAAAATAAGTATATCTTTATCTAAAAATTGTGCGAGAACCAAAAGTAGGTAAATCCAATTTCCAGGCCAAAATCAACAATCAGATAAATCTAGCTTCACATTAAGAAGGTACATTTATCCTCCTCTAGAAAGTGTGCCAGGTTCAAGAATAGTCAGAACATTCTCTGCACAGTAGAACGTTTCCCACCAGGAAAGTCTCTGAGGAGTTTGCCACAAATACGAGGTGGTAAAGGTCCCTTAACGCCTTAACTGCGGCCGTTATTCCGGTGCAGTGTGGGCGTTCTAAATGGTGGGCGGGCCGTGTCGGCCGTTGGCGGACGGCAGCACGCAACGGGTTAAGGTCCGTAGACTGGGAACTTTTCCCAGTCCCTACCAACCTGGGACAATTTCCCTTTTGGTTGGAAATTGTTTGGGGGTATGGAACCTGTCACTCTTTACCAATGCATGGGGCCGTTTTAGGGATTATAGGGCCCCTCTGTCCCCCTAACGCCGCCTTCCCAGTCGTGATGACAACAATATGCAGGAATGCGGGGCACGGAGGGTTTAGCAGGCGCTGCCATAATCCTCGGCAGGCTCGTGGCAAGGAAGTACGGGGTCCCCCGGCTGGGCCGCGTCGAAAACAAATGCCGTCCCCCAACAGTCTCCAGCGGCCCCGCAATTCACTTGAAGGCAGTCACTGGCACTCGTTAGTAAAGAGGGCCGCCACCACTGCCTACCACTCACTCCCGCCAACCTTCTCCACATGGCAGCTTACCGCTACACTCTGTCCATTACCTGCGGTTGGGGGGTGAGCAGGACACCATTGGGGGAGCTCTCCTTTCCTCCAGGGCACTCTCCAGCCGGCGGTGTAACTCTTCCCGGCCTGGTCGAAGCTGGGGAAGCCCTTCAAGCCTGTCCAATGAGGGAGCGGCAGACCGATGATGCTACGGGACTCCTGGGCGGCGGTCACCAATCCCAGCACGGCCTGGGGCTGACGTCGCACCAATCCCAGCGCGGCTTCTCTAGATGCGTGGGATGACACGCTCAGGGCTCCCGAAGCTCCCGGGCCGCGGCGGTGATTACCGAGGCACATTTAAATATCCCTGCAATCCCGGTCAGTGGCGGAGTATGTACCTAGCCAGAGCTTCTTTCGGCAGAACGCGGGTCACGGCCACACAGCGCTCTTTGGCCACAACGCTACTCAGTGCAAATTAAGTCCTCCCAGCGCAATCAGGTCTCAGAGCAGCAGCGGTGATTGCAGGGGCATAGCGCTACGGGGTGATTTAAATACTGCGCTCAGCTCGGGCTGGCGGCAGTGAATTCAGAGGGAGGAATAAAGATCTATTACACACCCAGTGCTGCAGAGGCAGGTTTTAGAAGGCTGTAGACCCAAAGGAAAAAAGGCAGTTCTTATGAAGGCTGTGGAGACACTCTGGAGATGTTTTTTCAGTCTCCTCTTGCAGGGCAGGATCAACAGGCAGTAGGGCAGCTCAGTAGATGGTGGCAGCAGTTCCTTGGAGCAGTCAGCCTCCTTTCAAATGGCAATCCTTCCTGGTGCAGCAGTCCTCACTCCCACAGAGGTTCCCCGTAGTCCAGCAGTGTAACCAAGAAGTGAGGCCAGGACCCTCCCTTATATATCTTTCAGTCTAGGGGCTAGAAAGTGGTAGATGTCTCTGGAAGGGTCTGGGGCAGGGGCTTCTGGAAGAGTCCAGGGAGTCCTGGGATGTTCCCTGTCTTCCCTGACCTAGCTGTCAACATGACGAGAGACAGGCCGTTAAGGCTACAGTGGGCAGCCCATCACAGCCCATCCAAGGGGAGAAGGAATGAATCACCACTCCCACCTCCCAACCCAGGCAGCTATCAGTATGCAGAGGGGAGGGGGGAGTCTGCAGTGCCCAGTCTAAGTGTAGGCAGGAAAAGGTCCACTTTCTAAAAGTGGGATCCCTAGCGTAGTAGTGCCCAAACCCCATATATCATTGGAAAGGGTTCCCCGTCCCGAGTCCAACAAAGCCAAACATGACAGGCTTATTAGGTCCCTGTCAGAAATTATCCCATAAGGGAGGTACCCAATGCTGGCCTATGGAGAGTTAAGCCTTACTGCAGTAGCGGGGGCTGGTGGCAGATATGCCAGCGTCACAAGGTTTTAGGGGAGAGCACCTGCACCTGCAGTGGTGAGGCACCCAGAGTCCTAGGTCCAACAAAAAGGTACAGCGAAAATGGGAGGCACAAGAGCAAAAAGGTAGGGGAAGACCACCCTAAGGCTGACAGGTCCAACACGTGTCCCCCCCAGCTGAAAGTGGGGAGAATTACCCAACCTCTAGGGAGTTCTCATCACTAAGGCAGAAAAACCTAGAGAGACCGTCAGCATTGGCGTGGTCTACTCCGGGTCTGTGTTCCACCCTGAAGTCCATTCCCTGTAGGGAAATGGACCACCTCAACAATTTGGGATTCTCGCCCCTCATTTGCATGAAAATGGAAGGCGCAAGGGCAAAAAGGTAGGGGAAGACCACCCTAAGGCTGACAGGCCCAACACTTCCTAATTGGAAGTTACACTTGTAAGAGGTTACAAGGCAGCTCCAATGATAACCTACGGAAGAGATAGTCCTTGCCATAGTGAAAAATGAAATTAGCAGCATTTCACTATCAGGCCATGTAAAACACACCAGTACATGTCCTACCTTTCAAATACACTGCACCCTGCCCATGGGGCTACCTGGGGCCTAATGCCTTAGGGGTGTCTTACATGTAGTAAAAGGGAAGGTTTGAGCCTGGTGAGTGGGTGCACTTGCCAGGTGCACATGGCAGTTTAATACTGCACTCACAGACACTGCAGGGGCTGATCTGAGACGTGGTTGCAGGGCTACTCGTAGATGGCACAATCAATGCTGCAGGCCCACTAGTAGCATTTGAATTACAGGCCCTGGGCACACACACTGCACTTTTCTGGGGGTTTACCAGTAAATCAGATATGCCAATCATGAATAACCAATTATAATCACAATTTACACAGGGAGCACTTGCACTTTAGCATTGATCAGCAATGGCAAAGTTCTCAGAGTTCTAAAACCAGGAAAAACAAAATGCAACACACAGTCAAAAACAGGAGGTCAGAACCAAAAATACAGAGGAAAATGGCACTAAAGATACCAGGTCTAAAAGTTAGGGGTGATAAAAAATATCTGTTTTGTTTAAAATAGCCTTAAAAGTACAATGAAAAAACAAAGATTAAAGTAACGTAGTTATGTGAATATGTCAGTGACAACATGAAGGTTTTGAACTAAAAAAAATCCTCTGAAATTCACCAGTTATATTCAGCAGAGTTAACTATAACTTGTGGCCCTGCCAAGAACTGCTTATAAACGCACATATTGCATCACTCATGGCATGTTCTACGACCTCTTTTGTGACATCACTGATGACATCTCGAATTACATAATTGATGAAATCTCTAAGGACATCATTGCTGACATCATCCAAGCTTCTTTTGTACACATTAAGCTAGAAACTAGTATGGCATTAAAGATCTGAAAGTAAGTACAACAATAGATCAAAATAATATAAAGCATCATTAATGCCATCACAGCTACAACACCCTTAGGTTTGCAGATGTTATGTGCAACATTGACCCTATAGCATACACTTCATTGGTAGTTAAGTTCACATTAACAATCAACCACAACACTGATGACCAAGTGGAGGATGACTTACAATAGTGGGTGGACATGCTGGATGAGCTTATAGAATCTGAAGGAGAGGCGGATACTGAGCAAGAAGAGTCATCAAGAAGAGTCATCAATTTAGTTGAGTCATCTGGCGTGAGATATATAGTAGTGTGTGTGTGCTTTTGCTGGGAGGGCAGAGGACATGAGTACAACCATTACATCTCCTGACCTGTTGATTGAGAAAGACAGTACCAAAGTTGGAGGATACTCCTTTCCTGTAATACATGTCTCCCACTGTTTTGGGGAGGGGAGAGGGTGAGAGTGGTATGATGGGCTTTATGTCATGTAATGTTTGCAGTTGCAATTGATTACTGTTGCCTGTAATCGGGCATGTAACTAAATAAAGATATACTTTTAAAAAAAATCAATCAACCACAGATAGATGGGTAATCCCTGACGTACACTGTGTTCAATCTGTATACACTGTTCAGAGA
Source organism: Lissotriton helveticus (assembly GCF_964261635.1). Lineage (NCBI taxonomy): Eukaryota > Metazoa > Chordata > Amphibia > Caudata > Salamandridae > Lissotriton > Lissotriton helveticus. Next base: position 1,342,491,575 of record NC_136061.1, on the reverse strand, counting down.
ACAGCAAGTTCCTCAAGATACCCATATCTGTTAAAAAAGTAATGCCCTACTACGGACAGCTTTTATCTGTATCAAACACCCTACAGTCACTGTTCTTACATTGAGAAATGAAGTTGATATGATTAGAAAAGTCGGTACTTTAAACAGTGTTTACTCTATGGAGAGAGTTTACCTCTCTACCACACTGTTTGCAGACTCATGAGAAATACACCACAAGTATTAAAAAGCATCTAGTAAGAACAGAATACACTGTATGCAACACTTTTCAAAGAAGTCACCATTCACTGAAAATAACCAAGGTCTGAAGGTGGCAACGATCATACTACTTGAAGCCTTCATACTGTGGTGAAAACTTTACAGATAGCCCTTGTTCTGAAGCATTAGAAACACATGTAAATAGGTCACTACCTGGTGCAAACAGTCTTCTATTTTATTTAGAAATTGTAATGCTGAGAGGATTTCTGTCTAATAACTCAAGGCTACTTAAAATACTAAGGGCGGGGGGTGGCCTGACCAGCAATGGAGTGAGGCGTGTGTTGTGGGAGCTCCGGTCTGCCACCAACGTTTTTCCCGTGATTTCAGCAGCCTGATAGCGTTGGAGGGGGGGGGGGCGCGGACTGAGCCCCCTGCCAGGTGGATGTCCCTGGGAACATGTCATTGGCTACAGTGGACCCTGAACACCGAGAGAAAACACCCTTACCTGGGGGTGAGTGGCTGCTCTTGCATCGGCCCGGTCGCCATCTTGCGGGCCTGAGGCCTGCCTGTGACTGGTGTGGCTCGGGGCCCCCAGGGCTCTGTTGGCGAGTGGGACCGTGAGGTGGTGCACCGGAGGCGGCGCTCAGGCGGAGCGGGTGCCGAACTGGTCCTGACCTGCGGGGGCAGAGGCTGAGGCCGCGTGGCTGTCCCTGGCGGCGGATCTGGCTGGAGCTTCTGGAGCGATACGGGAGCCCTGCCGGAGCTGGACGTCGGAGGGATCAGCCGCCGAATACATACATTTTTGTATTTCTCTATTTTGTAGACTCGGAAACAGAACATACTTAAGGTATGTGTTTCGAACATTTGGTCAAAAAGAGCAGCATTTATTGAGCATTATTTAAGTAGCTGACATGGTTTTTTACTGTTTTCTGTCGTTTTTCAGATCGAGTGTCAAAAGTCGACACAATCAGGTATGACAATTGATAATTTGAGTTGGATATCGTGACTTCAGATGTACAGGTTAATATTATCAAAACAGTTGGTTCTTATATATTCATTAGACATTGATTGTCTACTTTTATTCACAGTACACATCGCTGGCAAATCCGTGAAATAACGGGTAAGAAACCTTTAAAATATATACATATAAAAAAGCTTCCGTTCAACAAAGTGAGTGTAGTAAATTGCGCCTAGCCTCATTTAGGTTTCTCTTCATTGCAGAGGTTCACACAGTACACCAACTCACTTGACTACAGGTATGACTATATATATTTCATTTAGATATACCATCAGCATCCATGGGCATACATAACAATTATATAATTTCTTATGTTTTCATTCTAGAATGGCCCCTGAGGAAGGTACCATTTGAGTACCGAAATGCATCGGGATCGCAACAAAGATGTGTTATGTTCTTAAGTCGCTTGAAACTATTGAAAAAATATGATGATAACTGATTCTCTGTGAATTAACTGTGGCTATAAAATTTATTGGTATTGATTCAAATCATGTGATTTAAAACATGAACTAATTGATGTGATTAAGCAAAATTAAATGTATGAAAAGTTATTGAAACAATTTATTGATTGAGTTTGAACATTATTTAAGGTGTGGGACAACACCACGTGAACCGTGCGTGACTGGTCTGGGCAGGCTCAATGCCATCAAGATGTCGATCCTCCCTAAAATGTTATACTTATTTCAATGCCTCCCCATGCCCATCCCCTTGCATCATATATAGGGTCTCCAACGAGACCTAACGACCTTCATCTGGGGCGGACGTCGTCCATGTTTCTCTCAGAAGCTACTTATGTCACCACGTGATAGGGGGGTTGGCGTGTCCCAACCTAGTAGATTACTACTGGGCCTCACACCTCTGCTTTGTGGTGGAATGGACAACGACGGAGAGCGAGAAGGTGTGGTTCCATATGGATCGGGTGGTGACGGGGCGCACTATCTGGCACCTCACATGTCTTCAACGGGCGGCGCGTTCTAGGAGTGCGTATATAGCGGTGCCCACTAAAATGGTACTGGATGTATGGGACAAGGTGGCAGAGCGCGGAGGCCTTACGATGTTCCCTTCCCCACACACCCCTCTGGAGGGGAATCCACTCTTTCCGCCGGCTCATCGTACACGCGATCTTGCAGCTTGGGCGAAAGGAGGATGCAGGACGATAGGTGACCTGTAGGAGGGGGAGTGTTTAAGACCTTTGAACAATGTAGGGAGGAATTTCGTGTCTCCCCGGAGGCGAGATTGCAGTATGCTCAGCTGAGACACTGGGTTTCTGGGACAGAGATGCAGCAGGCAGCTACCCGCGCCTCCACCCCCTTTGAGCGGGCTGGTCCACTCATTTGATGAGTCCAAGGGACTGATATCCTGGATCTATCAGATTCTGCAGCACCCTCCAGTAGTGCCCTCTCACCCGTATCAAATGCAATGACAATTGACATCTACAACGGAAATTACGCCTGCGCAGTAGAACCGGCTGTGGCAAGATATCTCCAAAATCTATCGCAGTAACCCACAGCGGGAGAATGCATATAAAGTTATGACCCAATGGTACTATACTCCACTGCGGTTGCATGGGATGTTTCCTGCGTCTTCTCCCTTGTGTTGGAGGTGTATGACTGCGTCTGAGGACTTCATTCATGTGTGGTGGGCGTGCTCAGTGTTGAACATGTTCTGAAAGGAGGTCCTTAGCCACATTAGGGGGGTGTTGGGATTCCCTCTGCCTGAGGCCACAAACACAAAACTATTGGGCATCAAACCCGCCGGTCTGAAAGCACTCACTTGGAGTGACTGGATTCTGGCGCTCTACATGCTAGGAGCGGCTAAACAGCTTATAGCCTTGTATTGGAAATGAACTGAGGCTCCGCCAGTTGCAGCTTGGTTCCTGCGCTTATGGCGGGTCATAGCGATGGAGCTCTTCACAGTACGGATGCAGGCAAGCAATACCCGCTTTAAGGCTGTTTGGCAACCTCTGATTAAATATCTCTGCATGGATGAGCGTGCGCGTTATATGCCTGCCAGGCTTAGGACGCTGCGCCTCTTTGAAGATGCGATTGCTCCATCTGAACCTGGCAGACTGCTCCCGTAAGCGCATTGCTCACTTACCTGCTTGCTTGCGGTGCCCCCCTTGCCTTGGTCCCTGCTAGCGTATGCAATGACCTATGCCTTCCCCCCACCCACACACCTCATTCTCCTTTCTTCTGTTGTGCCCTATTGCCTCTCTCTCCTTTTTCTATTCTCATAGTTCTCATGTCTGTTTGGATCTGACTGTTGCCTTTAGGTTTGTCACCTGTCTGCTGTAGCTGTGGATCCTCCGGGGTCCTCATGCACGCTATGCCCTATTGCTCTGATTCTAAATATCATTCCACGCGGCTGGCCCCTCGAGGGTTGTAGGCTATATGCTGTGTTACAACTTGCTCTTAGTTGTAGATTTTTTCAGGCCTCTGGAGAAACGTTCACTTGCGCGTCCGGCCCTGTGTAGGGTTGTAGGCTTAACGCTGTGTGCAGTCGGACTTGGTTCTTGTGTTTATGTCTGAAAATAAAATAGATCTGAAACAAAATACTAAGGGCAATATGTAGAGAATTTAGAGATTGTGCGTTCCTAATAGCAATTCTTGCGCACCGCAATAAAGAAATCGTAATTTCTAATGTACAAAATTGTACAAGTTAGTAATAGTGATTCCTAAGGGGGTCACAATAGACCTATCTCATGAATATTAATGAGGTAGGTCACAATTTGCAGCCTATTAGAAATTGCAACCATCATATGGATAGTGGCAGGGGTCAGAAGATCACCATGTCTGTGATATTTTTTAAATAAAGCAATTCTTTTTTTTTAATGCTTATATGTAGCCTGTTTTTCTCAGGGAAAATGGGATGTATTAAAAAAATAAAATGAAAAGTTTAAGTTTCATTTTTTAAGAGTAGGCAGTGGTCTCTTGGATCTCTTAGCTTCGCAATATGGGTCAGTCTTAAGTTAGGATGCCACGTGAAACAACTAAGCATCAACTCCAAGGATATCTTGGGGTTACAACTTGGGCCATGGACTGGGGGGCGCTAGGTGGCGCTAGAGCGTAATGGCCGCTCTGGTGTAGAGCTCCTGCCCGACCGGGGACAACTTTCCACATAAACCCCATCCTGACTACACGAAACCGGCTCATAATACCCTCGCTCCCTTCCAGGTGTCCTGCTCCGCACTCGGTGAAAATTCCGGGGCTGTACCACCTACGGCGAGCCGGATATACGCGCTTGAAGCTGCCGCGGGACTGGGCTACGGAGGGGTCTGCACTCCTCGGCGGCTAGTGAACACTACTAGAGGCCGGTGCTGCGGGGCCTACCGGGCCGCTCAAGGTAACGGGCCCGGCTCCCTCGTGCATCGCCTAGCACTGGCCGTGCCAACTCACCGCTGTGTCTGCTGCCGGTTCCCCAGGGCCCTGGTGACCTGTAGACAGTGCTGAGGTGCCGCCGGGGGCCCCCCTACCCCTCTTCCTGCCGCCATTAGCTGCAATCATCCCAACTGCTGACCCGGGGATATGCGATGACCTGAGGGGCTCCCCCGCCTTCCAGATTTCACCACGTGGGCAACTCCTTAGTGGGGCGAAGGAAGTGGTGATGACAGAGGGCAGATAGACGCCCGTAACGCTAATGGCGCGCACGCTGTGAGCTTGAGGCCTGCGTCCACCATTTTGGAGTCCTCTGAGGATCTTGGCTTGGGGGCTCCTGGAAACTTGACTGGAGGCTGCGTTATCCTAGTGTCTGCTGGGCCGCGCTCCACAGCATTTACCACGTCGCACATTTGTACCGACCTGACTGCACTTCCCCGGTGGAAAGCAACCTGCTGGTCCCTATTTCTCCTTTGCCTACCACATGCCTGCCGCCATTTTGCGGCACATAGCGGAGCGACAACTGCACGCCTGGCCCTACTGCTGAACTAGCAGCCATCCCGAAGTGCTTCGACCCACGCCTACATCTGAAGACCCGATTCGCCTACCCAGGGCCTGGCGGTAGGAGGTAAGAAGAACTTCTGTCCACATTGCCTCTGCTCCCTGTGGCTACTGTGGCCGTAGGTCCTTCCACGCGCCTTGCCATTTCATATCCTCCGGTCCTGCGGATGGTGAGTCCGCTCGCCTGTTTGGACCGCACACGCACGGTCCATCAGTGACTCTAGAGACAGTCCCTCGGGGTGCTTAAGCCAAGTGGCGCTGTTAACCCAGACGACACGCTTGCCATTACCTCGCCCAGGGCACACTAGCGCTGGATTTGCGTAGCCCAGTGGGAGACCGTGAGTTGACCTTTAGGAACCCTGACCTACACCGCCCTTGCTCGGCCCGGGCTGCCAGGATGGGGAAGACTGAACCCAGGCAATCGAAGCTGCCTTTCAAGGGCCGCAGGACACCGGGTGCCTGCTCCAAGACCCCTGTCGAGACAGACCCCCCTGAGACACAGGACTACAGCTGGAAAACCCTGCTGGTCACCATGCAACAAAGCCTGACGTCAATAGACACCAAAATTGACTCCATGAATCTCAGGCTGGACAATGTGGTGGCCAGGTTAGATGGGCACGAAGAACGCCTCAAAGAAGCCGAACATAGAATTTCAGGCCTGGAGGATGGCGCAACCACTACTCGGCAACAAGTGACGCAGATGGACAAACTCTTGAAGGAGATTGCGGACAGAAATGAGGAGTTGGAGGCGCGCTCCAGGCGGAACAACGTGCGCCTGCTTGGCCTAGCAGAATCTACAAACACTGGCCGCCTGGAAGAGTACATGGAACGTCTGCTGAGTGACATTTTTGGCCGTGAATCGGCGCACTTAGTTATTGAACGTGCACATCGGTCACTAGCGCCCAAACCTCCTCCAGGAGCGACACCACGTCCGATTATCATGAAATTTCTTAACTACCGAGAGAAGGGGGGAAGTTCGCTTTGAGAACACCACACTATCCTTCTATCCGATTTCACGCAAGCGGTGCAGGAGGCTCGGCGCAAATTCCTGGCAGTGAAGAAGCAGCTCCAATCCTGCAGCATCCAATATGCAATGCTTTACCCTGCACGATTGCGGATCCACCATCGCGGCCGCCAGCACATCTTCCAAACGCCTCACCAAGCTGAGGAATACCTGAAACATGACAGGAGATCGGTGTCGCGTGAGGCGGCTGCCAGACACCGGTCCCGCTCTCATTCGCCCATGTCGGAACCCTCTTGAGGAGTCACCTTCAAGATGAACTTATCCAGCGCCGTGATTCCCTCTCCTGGAGCCACGACGAACTCCTGCTGATTGGTGATGTATTACAATACCGTAGATCGAAGAATTTCTATTGTCCCCGGACTGCTCCTCTCCACCCCGTTGTTTCCGCCCCTGTGACCCGGGTGGTGGTAGATGGGTGAAATAGGGAGATGGAGTGTTAAGGGCGGGAGCCTCTAGCGGCACCCCTTCTAAGCGCATTCCCCATTGAGACTTAATGACTTTCTTTTGTTGGGACTGTCACTGCTGGGAGCAGCTTCTCAGTGGATGGTTTGAGGGGGGAGGGATGTTTTTTTCCTGGCGAGTTGGGGTAGCCAGTGTGGGAGAGAAGGGAGGGGGGGCACATTTGTCCTAAGTCCGGAGTACCACTGTTCCATCAATTGCACATGCTCTGTATTGCTAATACAGCAGTTGTTCCACTTATGTACACTTTCCAATTGCCTGCGCCGCCAATTCATACCATACCCTTTTCCCGGGCACCATGACCCGCACTGATCAAGTACAGAATATTAGGTTAATATCCTGGAACGTAAGAGGCCTAAGTGACCCAGAAAGCGTAGACAGATACTAGGATACCTTGATAGACAGGGAGTCAATGTTGCCCTCTTGCAGGAAACGCACCTTTCCCCTGGCCCTGCCCCTACCTTTGCAACTAGGTGGGCCTCCAGTCGCACCTTCTCACGGTATTCCAACTACGCTAGGGGAGTTACGATTTTGGTTAAAAAGGAGTGGCCTTTGCACCCGCAGGATGCGAAACTGATAATGAGGGTAGATTCTGTCTTGTATGGGGACGTTTATGCTCGCACGATGTACTGTTAGCTAACTTCTATGGCCCCAACGTAGACCAACCATCCACCCTGATGGCGTTATGGAGTACGATACACACATTAGGCATCACACACGTCATTCTGGGCGGGGATTTTAACACTGCTATGCAGCCCTCTGCCGATCGGTCCCGCCCGCTCCCCGCACACTATACTAACATGCAGCGCACCTTGTGTGGGGTCGCGGCGGATAACAACCTAATAGATGCGTGGCGACACCTCCACCCTGCACTACGAGAAGGCACACATTACTCTTCCCTGCACTCTACTTGGGCGAGGCTAGACTAGGTGTTTATTTCTGCTGGGTTGGCTCCTTGGCTGGTCCGAGCGGTGCATCTTGCTCGCACCTTCTCGGACCACTCTCCGGTCCTTGTGGAGCTCCAAATACCCCTTGATGTTTCCCCCTACCTGTCGTGGCTATCCAGCTCAACTTCGAGATGCGGCCTTCAAGGCCGAACTCGAACAAGATATTCGCGACTTTTTTGAGCGCAACATCTCCTCTGTAGATAGCGTGACTACTGTCTGGGAAGCCTTTAAGGTTACCGTCAGGGGATGGTGCATCGCGAAGGGATGCGGAGTGTTGAAATCTCTGCGCACTGAACTGCATAAACTGGAGGTTGAGATTAAAGAGCTTGAGAGGTCCAGAGCTCGTAACCCAGTTGACCCTGACACTCTCCTACGTTTGCGGAGCAAAATTTCTGAATACACACAGGTGGCGGATAGGGAGGGAAAGTTCTTAGGGCATCCACACATGGCTCGTATATCCGGAGAAGGGGACAGACCTGGGAGGGCTCTGGCGAATGCTGTTAAGCCCCCCCAGTTTACAAATTATGTCACAGAAATACAGGATGAAAGTGGTGACATACACAGGAACCTCCCAAATATCATCCGCATTTTCAGAGATCACTACCATACACTATACACATCACACGGGGGGAACCTATTGACCTCCCCACATATTTTGAAGATGTCGCGCTGGCGTGGCTAGGTGAGGGCCAGCAGAAGTTTTTACATGCTCCATTAGAGCTCGAGGAGATAACGGACGCCATCATGAGTATGCGCTCTTGCAAAGCCCCGGGCTCCGATGGCCTTCCCATCGATTTTTATAAACTTTACGCCCCATCTTGGCCCCCATCCTGAAACAGGTATACTACGCCGCCCTGGAGGAGGGCAGCCTGCCCTGTACCATGAGGGAGGCGCTTATTACTTCTCTACTCAAACCCGGCAAATCCCCTTCGCACTGCGACTCCTACTGACCCCTTTCCCTCATAAACAATGATACTAAAATACTAGCCAAAGTATTAGCCACAAGACTTAATCTCCTCATGGAACGCCTAGTTCTTCCTGATCAAGCTGCGTTTGTGCCCAATCGGGCTACATCCCACAATCTCCGCACACTTCACGCCGTGATCCAAGATCTGAACCCCAAATGTGATGCTGTGGCGGTCTTTCTTGATGCCACCAAGGTATTTGATTCCCTAGAATGGGACTACTTGCTAGGCACATTAAAATATATGGGGCTGCCGGTCAGTTTCCTGGACTGGGTGAAACTACTCTATCATCAGCCCACAGCTACGGTACTCCTCAATGGGTCCAGGTCAGTTCCATTTCATGTCCAACGAGGGACCCGACAAGGCTGCCCACTATCCCCCATCCTCTTTGCCTTGGCTGCAATACTTAGGCAAAAACACAACCACCGCTCTTTCATTTATAGCTCCCGGCCTCTCCTGGTGTCACTCTATGCTGACGACATCACGCTGTACATTGAAAAACCCTGCGAGAATTTAAACCCGATACTTCGCGAAATTACTAAATTTGGAGGCGTTACTGGAATCCAGATTAATTGGGCCAAATCTGCTATCTTCCCACTCACAGATAATACGCAAACTTTCCAACTCAACTACCCATTGATGTGGGAACAGGATGAGGTGAAATACCTGGGGGTTCATATACATAGGGACAAGGAAGCAATGATGAGTGCCAACTATGGCACCACAATGGACAAGATCACAGACAACATCTCGAAATGGCTACATCTTCCTCTTTCCATGGCGGGCCGCATTGCGCAAATCAAAATGAACATACTACCCAAGCTGCTATACCTCTTCGTAAACATCCCGTACAACCCTGGCGCCGTGTTTTTCCGCACCCTCAATTCCCAGCTTTCGCGTCTTATTTGGGGAGGGAAACAAGCCAGACTCAGCCTTGCCACTCTTATGCTCCCCTTCCACCTGGGTGGATTTGAAGTACCCAATTTTGAGAGGTATTACGACTGCACACAAGCTCACTTTGCAGTTTATTGGTATCACCCTCCACCATATATGGCTCACCTGGCCGTAGAGGAAGGATATATGAGCCCCATTGTCCCCACTGGATATATTCATACCCATGTCAGTCAGAGGAGTCGTGACCCTTCCACTGTGGACTGCACGGTACAGGCCTGGGACCGCCTTCTCACTGTACTCGGCAATCCACTTGCCTACTCGCCCAACCTTACCTTGCTTAATGACCCAAGGCTACAAGTCACATGTGAAGTAATCTGTCACGTCATGCTCCGTAAATTTAAAATAAGCTGCTGGGGGGACCTTCATGTACAGGGCACATTCCGCACGGCAGAACAGTTCTTCGGGGAGGTGGCCCCTTCCGCTATGGATACCTTTCTATTTACTAGACTGAGGCAAAATGTACGAGCTTTAACTCCCTCTTTCCCCTCTGAACCTGATACGCTTGCTCCACTTCATGCTTTGGTACAATCTGAACCCCCTCGACACGTCATATCCATGCTTTACAAGCACGCGTTGAATGCGCCCAATGTTGCCCCTGCTAGAGCTAGATTGGAATGGGATGGAGACCTAGACTCACCCCTCACGGACGAACAATGGGAAACTAGCTGCACTCAAACACAGGTGATTACCAGCAACAATAGACTGCGACTACTTCATTATAAATTTCTTCACAGGCTCTATCACACACCTGCCAAATTACACAGGTTTCATTTAAGAGATAATGACTGTTGTCTTCGATGCGGCGCCGCTGGAGCCGATTTCATGCATTTAGCGTGGTTTTGCCCCCAAATTGCTGGGTACTGGGATCAGGTATTTGCGGGACTCACGAGCATGCTCGGTGTGACAGTCACCCCCTGCCCACTTATGGCACTATTGGGACTAACGCAATCTGTAGTCACCGTACATAAAGAATTTCTAGCCATGGGCCTGCTGCTTGCTAAGAGCTTAGTTGCGTGCCGCTGGGGCAGAGGCCGCGCCCCCAAATTTAAATGCTGGATTCACTCCCTGACCACATGGCAAGAGAGGTTACATGACTATGTTGAGCTCCTCCCCCTCACTTCACAGCCGAAAGACATATGGGCGCCACTCACGTCTTATCTTCTCAGGTTGAGTGCAGAGGAAGCAGACAGTCAAGCTGGGGAGGCTCTACCCACTGAAATGCTACACACTACATGTAGGAGAGTAGGGTCTGCTATCCTACGGTCACCCCAATTTTTGCTTTTTGCTTCACTGGTTTTCGACTTAATGTGGCTGTGGGCCTGCTAATCAGACCCACAGCCTGCTGTTCTCTCTCTAAATTCACAGACATGTACTATAGGTACATAACCACATTGGTACTGGACTCCTTGTCAGCCCCTGTACAGTGCACTATAGGTGCCCAGGGCATAGGGGTATCCAAGGCCTACCAGGGGCTGAAGCATAACTTTTGCCACCCCTGGCTGGTTCTTAAATTGACACAACTGGCTGATCATTCAGCTGGGGCAAGGTGGTGTAATCACCCCTTGCTTAGATATAGTATACCTATGTCTAAACCTATATCTGGACACATATATACCTATCAGCCACTCCTATAGCAGGCCTTAACAATCCTGGAGGCAGAGTGCTTGGTTTTATGTGAGATAGTGCTCTGGCATGAGCTGAGCCTGTCTGCAGCTTGCGGGACCATTTCCCTATAGCTGTTCCAGTGATACTGCCATACCATATACTCTTAAGTGCATTATAATCCTTACGGTTATTGCAACTCCGGTTTGGCTTTATCAAAACATGTTGTGTTTGGTGTCATACAACGTGGAATGCTACCCCCTCGACGATTCTGGCGATGGGGGCAGCGTCCCACCCCTCCAGGAGGGGAAGACATGTTACTAACTGCAAATGCGGTTAATCCTAACCAGAGCCCCAGCATCACAAAATGGATGCTGCTGCCAGAGACACATGTCTGACCTCCTGCTGCTGACCGAAACTTGGCAGTGGGGGCTTGGACAAAGGGTTTCCTGTCACAGGGAGGTGTCACACCACCCCAGACAGGAGATAGTGGATTGTAGCAGGGAGGGTTGAATGAAACTAGACACTGCCTGGGGCGCACAAGGTGTCTCTGGGCAGATTCCAGTCAAACCGGTTCTGGGGCCATCCAGCCCCAGTACTGGCGGCAAACTGGACAAAGGAAAGGGATGTAACCGCCCCCTTCCTGGGTCCCACCCATAGGAGGGACCTAGCAGGTAATTCAGCCCCCAGATTTGGAATATAGGTGGGAGCAGTGCCAATGTACATCAGATTATCCTGACTTAAACTTATGAAACGAAACTCTGGACCCTTCCACATCCCACTCGACGTGGAAGACTGAAGAATCTCCCTTGTGGTCAAGGAGTGACCACCCTGTGCAAACAGGCACCATCCAGCACCTCAACGTTTGCTTTGTTGCAGTTCCCGCCGGAACTCGAGCAACAGAGATGGACAAGAGCTAGCTATCCTGACTTTCAACAGCCCGATCCACAGTCCATGCAGAGCTGGGACCCGTGGAGGCGACCTGAAGCGTGGGAGCGGCCATCTTGAAGTAACTACGAAGCGCTGACCGTGCAGCACCCGAGGATCCCTTGAAGCTGTGCATTAAAGCGTGAGAAGCTCCAGCCCCGAGCAAATTTTGCACCGAAGCTCACCCCTCTACACTCGACGAGTGCTGAGTGGGGCCCTTCTGCATTTTCCTGCTTGACGCGTTGGTCTGGTCGCTTGCCCATTGGCTAGTGGCCCCAGAACCGACGAACCTTTGAATTTGAACAGCTGATCTGGTTGCTCCAGATTGGCACTCGCTCCCCTGAAAAGGAGCACCCGCTCAGACCTTACTAGTCCGAGTGTTAAGCCATCTTTGAATCCTGCGTGGGTTGCCTTTGCCAAGGCTTGTGGACTCCGATCGTAAAGCCGACACCGCCGACAGCGAGAGCCTTTGTGGGACAGCTCGTGATCCACTCCAGGACATCCTCGGTGCCCCAGAGTCCACGTGGCAGCAGAGACAAGGCACCCGACAACGACCTGATTGCGCCCGACATTGCCTGGTTCCTTCCTGGTTCCTTCCTGGTCACTGCCCAGCGACCCAGACTCTGTCCCCTCTGCTTTCAGGTACCCTTCAGCTTCGATCCACCCTTGGATCGCACCGGACACTTCTCTTCTGGACGACTGCTGCATCTTCATCTTCAGGCACCATCGAACTGCGTGACGAAACCCGACACACTTTGGCACCTATGCACCCGCTTCCTGTGGGTGAGGTAACTTACTAGCGCCGGTGTTCTTACACTGGTACACACCTCTAATGCCTAACTCTAAAGTTTGGTAGTCCTAGACCAGTCGGAAGACTCTTTAATCTGTAAAACGATAACTTTTACGCACCATTGACTTTACATTGGTGCATGCTTGTGCTTTCTACACTGCACCCGAATCCCGCGGGCTACTCCTGTCCTAACTGCTGTTAGTCCACTGTAGTCCAAGCGATTCCCAAGGCTCTAGGCCTTACCCCCGATCGATTAGTGATTCTTATACCGCTTTTTTGATATATGGTTTGAGTGGCCACCGGCCTCATCCAAAAACGTGCAACTTGTATATGTTATATTGTGCTTTGTTTAAACGCTTGTGCTTCATTGCTCATAAAGAGTAGTGGGGATTATTCTGAGAATAAATACATATATTTTTATATTATATAACTTGTGTGGTGTCCTTTCATTTGGTATTACAGGATTGCATATGGTAAAACAGCTTGCTTCACATGCCCTCTTGAGTTAAGCCTTTAAGGCTGCTTAGTCCATGCTACTCCTAGGATAGCTTGTCTATAAGGTTGACTTACAACCATCACCATAAGGGATTGTTTGGACTGATACAAGGTGCCCACAGAACTGTGGACATCATATACCAGGCCAACTTCTCACACTACACCATCTGAGTGAATCCTCATCCGCACACACTCCAAGACCGCTCACCTGCTATTAGGGTTATATATGGATTTGTTGTTTGCCATGCCTGCATACGGAACTGGGCCTTCTTAAGATTTCTGTGTCGAGGTCAGGGCCTAACAGTTCAGACTCCTTACTAGCAACCGGGAGGATGAGTTACGGGAAATGGACAACATCCTTACATCGATCTGTGTACATTTGCTATGCATATATACTGCTTCCGGACTACTATGGACATTTGCTTCCTACGAATCAATCCATGTTATGTAAGGGGGGGAGGGAGGGGTTCGGGTAACTGTTGAATAGCCTTTCAATTTCAGTTTAATGAACAACGCGACACAGCATGGGAAGATGGTTTTAATTTGCTTTCTAATGCTCAACGTCATTATTCGAAGTTCTTGCATTGATGTACCATGCTTTATGAATCAAAAAAGGGTTTTGAAACTTTAAAAAAAAAAAAACTTGGGCCATGGAATGTCAAAAATCTTTTTTTGTATAATGTGAAAATAGGAAAAATTATGCTGCCGCAGACTCAGAGATTATAACTAACCTGAGGAATCCGTACCCATTCATAGCAGAGATACCACTATTAAATTTTGGGGAGATTTTAATATATCCTCAAACCTTCAGTTCTAATTAGAGATATAGCTTAGAGATGAAACTGGCCATCGTGGCATTCTCCAGCAGCAAGGAGCTTGTATTCAATCCACCCCCAAGGTTGCTCTTTAATTGATAGATCTCTCTCTCTCATGCAAATTGAGAACGTGTAATGGCCATACTACCTCGATTTAAAGAGGCAATCCACATTTAGAAGGGGACTTTATAGAAGCAACATCGACTATTTTCTCTTAGATTTCTACTCGTGGCCTGCGCTGATTAAGATGAGGGTCTGGGACAGATAAGAAAATGACCACTTTCCCCTGCTTTTAAATCTTGAGGGTAGCCTCGTTTTAGCAGATCTGGCCAAAGGGGCATTGGCTGCCACCAACTACAGGAGAAACGTCAGATGGGATAGTATTACTTCAAATCCTGATGCTCTAAGCCAAATATATACTTATTTGGAGCCCTTTTTGGCATCAATGAATGACCACGATCTTAACCCCCTGGATGTAATAAAGCTCCACATCGATTCTTTCACAGCTCTCAGGAGCACTTGTTTAACAAATCTATAACAAATTCAAATCACATGCATATTAATTGCTCTTGGTATAATAAAGATTGTAAAGAGAGGCCAATACCTCCCTGGTTGAATTTATTAAAAATGGCCATCGATCTCTAATCCAGGTACAAAGCAATTCTCAAAAACACTAAGATAACCTGGGACATTCAAATATGGGGTAATGTCTTGGAAGCCATTTGTATCAAAAGCCAAGCCACTTTTTTGCATATATTTAGAGGCAGACACAATGAGACCTGAAGCTAACATCTTACACATGGACATGGACTGGGTGGTCCATTTTCAATCGCTTTATGGTAAGGGCAAACAACCAATTTAGAGCTAGATCTGCTTGCTCAGAAATTGTCATCTGAGATCCAATCTAGCCTGATCTTTGGCCCTGGCATGAGTCCATAAATTGGTATTCACCCTGACTGAGACACAGCAGGCTATCTCTGAACTGAAAGCTGGAAGGAGCCGGGCAGGATAAGCTCCCCAGTCATTGGTTCAAATCTGCGCCAGAGATCTGGTCACCATACTTAAATCGTATTTGCAATACCATCGCGGTAGTCGCACCAACACAAGATTCCTGGAAGGAAGCAGAAAGAGATTGGTTCGGGTAAACTATTGCCCAATTGCTTGATAGATATAGCCCAGAAGATGTTCTGAAAACTAGACCTTAGCTATTTAAATACTAAGCTGGAAGAAAACAATACTCTGTCCCCTTTTCAGACAGAATTTCACCCAAAAATAAGTACTGCAGATCAAGTTTTTAGGTTCTTGATGCTGAGGTGGAAAACCGTAGATCTCAATGAAGGGAGCTTTCATGTAGCATTCGTGGACCTCAAGGCTGCCTTCAATATGGTCCCCAGAGACAATTTCTGGGCAGCCTTAGAGACATGGGTATCCCTACTGTGTTTTTCGAAATCATTGTGTGACTCTACACCGGAAACTAAGATGGGGCCCGAGGGCAAATTAACAGATCGCATAACAGTAGATAAAGGTGTTAAACAAGGATGTGTTCTTGCCCCAATACTCTTTCTACTTTTTAATAACAGGGGTGTCAACTTCCTAATGGGATGCATAAACAACTCCCTAGCCCTGGGAGGTGTCAAGATCCCGGCATTGTTAGATGCTTATGATACCCTCTTGATGGAGCAAGGATTCGCACGTAAAGCGACTTGCTTGTATTCATGAACCTCGATTAACACTAATTAATTAATCAACCTGTTTGTCTTATTAATTTGCCCCTTCTCCGACATTTTGTGGGTGTCCGAGAGAAGCTTGCTTATGTGTTCTCTAATCCTAATACGCTTCCTACTTAAAATGGCTGCTGCTACGCTGGAACTTCTTCTGCGCATGCGTTGGTCATACCCATGTGACGTGACGCACTCGCAGTCTTGGTGGGAAAACTCTTTGCACTTGCGCAGTAGAACTAAGATGGCTGCTTTGCGTTCTCACATGCCTGAAGCTTGCATTGCTGCTTCTGTCAAGCTGTTTGTTCTGCCTAAACCATAACGCTACAGTTTATTATGAAGTAATGGGCATAGAGTAGAAGTTCATGGTATACAGTGTATTCATTTTTTCTGTGTTCTAAAACTGTTTCTTTTCCATTTCATGGCACAATAAGAAATCTGGCCTATTATCCCTTGCTGCACTCCATCTTGCTTGAAACTGAGTCCGCGCAAGATCTGCAAGTCTCCACAGCAATGACCTTTGAAAAGTTGCCAGATGGAAACTCCAGCCAAGATGCGCCTGGGAAGACGACATTTTACCTAGCCAGAAAGGCTGAAGTGTACCCAAGTTTCAAAAAAGGTATACAATGTTAAATTCACCATTGTTAGGTGTAAAGCATATGTCATGATGACTCGAAATTCAATGGGCGTACTCGACATGCAAATTAAGAGCCTGTGAAAGTTCAAATTTTAGGTGGTGTGATGACCTGTCCTTCTTTCTTGTCCAATCAAAATTGGGGATCCTTACACTGGCAACATTGGGGGGTGGTACACTGACCTGGAAAATAGTATAACTAGCGTAGGATTAGCTAGAGAAATTGTCCGAGTTGTCAGAATAGCTGACCTGGCACTGACCCAACGCACTCAATAGCTGATCGAGAACAGAGGTGCTGCGGAGCACTCTGTCCGAAATTTCACAGACCCAATCGGGGTTTTGGGAACCTTAATTGCTGCCGAAGCACTTTGCTGGGGAATTCGATAACCCAATCGGGGTTTTGACTGATAGCTGCAGAGAGGGTGTAGGGCAGGCGTTGCAACTGAACTGCGGGTGCTGGTCTCAACTTTGGTGGTCCGGTCCTGATCCAAATCTGGTTTTCCTGTCCTGTCTTTGACTTGCATCTTGCTGGCCTACTGGTGTTTGCAACTTCGGGGTTTTCGGGGGTGACCCGTGGCCAGGGTTAGTCTTCACAACGTTCTAGGTAAATATAAATCTGTGAGGGAAACCTAATTGCGTCTTTTTATTGCTCTTCCCTTAATCTTGATGAAGTCACAATTGCATATGTTCTTTTCTTTCCCTTCCTTTTGTGACGAAATACCAAGTCGCGAGCTTGTCAGTATTAGTGTGTTCCCTTATCTCCCCACATCCTTAGTCTTGGATATTAAATACTGTTTACCTTTGAATAAATAGGTGTTCCTTTTCTTTACCCTCCCTTTACTGAAAACTAAAGTGGTTATTCTGAATTATTAGAGTGTTCCATTTTCTTACCCATCCTATAGCTACATGGTAAATTCAGTTTCGTCATTAAAGTTTCATGTTCCCTCTTCTTACCCATCCCTTAGGAAACAATAAACCGTGACATTCTAGCATGTCCCTTATTTTTCCCGTCCTTTAGAAAATACAATTTCAAGTCTGAATTCCTAGACGTTTATTTCAGTATGCTCCTTCTTCTTACCTTCTCTTTAGAACTCTAAATGGTTGGCATAATCTATCTTTTACATGGTTATACGCTTTTCATGATTCTGATTATGGATAGCCTGCTTTCTGTAAACCTTATGCTTACTACAATTGATGAAGATTAGATAACGGTTTTCAAAACTTCCTGAGTCTGAAGGTATTATATGAGTACACATGTTATTGTAGTATTGACTGCTTATCTTTTCAGCTAACACCCTAATCCATTGTGGTCATAGGGACCGGTGACAAGGATTGGTAAGTTGGTAACATAGGACTTAGTTAGAATTCAATTACTGGTAGTAGAGTGTAGGTTACCCGATTAAGTAAAAGTGAAAAATTGATGTATGGGCCCAAGTGTGCATAGTGGTAAAATAATAGTCGGGTGACCTGCGCGCTCTATCAGTAATTTTCTGGTAGCAGAGGATGGTTATGGATTAGTTAAGATAGGTAGGTAGGTTATTTGTTGCTAACTGTAAACATGTAATTGCTGCTAAATGAGAGTATTGATCGATCAAATGTAGAATTGCTTTGAAATGTTATGAAATGTTTTGAAAATTAAACTGAGATGCTGCTATATTGATTTATGTATTAACAAAACCTGTTGGTGATTGTTATATGTTTGTCTGGAATCCCCGGGGGCAGAATAGCGGGTGGTAAGGAGAAGCTACATCGCAGTGAGGTCACTTACTTGCAGGAAAGTTAGTGCATGGTTGTGCAGAACTGGAAGCACTAATTAGGGTTTTTCCGTATGAATAAATGATAGCAAAGAGTTCGCTGGCAAAACTTCTATTGTGATATAACCTAGTAAGGGTCACATGGAAGGAGTAGCAGGTTCGTCTGAGCTTGATTGATAGCAAAGGGTTCGCTGGTGAAACTTTGGGCTTAGTATATATCCCCGTGTGGATGAGTCTCAAGGAGTAGCAGGTTCTCTATTGTTTGTGTGAAGGGTAGGCAGAATGGATCTATCCGCAGTATATGAAAAGTAAACAGAAGGGGTTTACTTGCAGTGAAATAAATCTTTTCTTTCTAGACACTCGAGTACAGTGGCAAATGTTTTTGCGTTGTAAATTAAACAAAGCACTTGCACTTTAAAAGGTAGAAATTGAGTTTTCCGTTACCTTGTGAAGGAGGGAGTCAGTTGCGAAGCTGCTCTGACATCACTCAGTGCAGCGCTGGTATTAGTCGACGAGACAGCGGGCGTGAAACTGAGAAAGCATTGTAAAGGAGGGGTGAGCTCAGGAGCGTGGGAACTCGTCTCACAAGAAAAGCCGCGCACCCATTGGTTGAAATTATTTTGAAATCGCATTGTTGGTTGGTTGCCGAAAATTAAAAGACGCGTTCGTATTGGAAGTGATTGTCTTCCCAAAGATGTACTATGTGGGGAAAATCATTGGAATCACTGGAAAGACTAATGAATTAGTACGTACTAAAAGAGAAAGTGTTGGTGAAATAGTAGGTGATATTTTTAGTGCATTGATACCTACAGTGGGAGTGGCTCTGAATACACACAGAATTTGCAAATTGTCAACAGTAGTGGATAGACTATAGACTGACACTGATGGAGGGTTCCTGATGGTCAATACCGAATTGGTTGCGATCAGATCAATGTTTTTACAAAATATACTTGCTCTTGACACATTATTGGCAAAAGAGGGCGGAGTCTGCAGAATGTTGAAAGCGCAACATTGTTGCACTTACATACCAGACAAAAGTGTGGAAATTAAAAGGTATGTGAGAAACATTACAAATTTGGAAAAAGAGCTTAAACCACTTGAGGTTGACAGTGCCTGGAAGAGACTTACTGATGGTCTCTCTGCCGTAGGTAGTTGTTTCTCTAACCTAGGTAAAAGTCTTGTGAGCAAAATACCGATGCCAATAGCGGGAATACGTTTATTAGTGTTTATAATATTAATTTGCTGCAAATGTCGAAAGCACAAAAAGAAATATTCTGTGAATAGGCGAGGAGTGAAAAGAAATGTCGATGAACTTGAATTAGAAGAGTTGAATAGTCAGATTTACAACAGAGTGAAACATTCTCATCCTAATAGAGATCCTGAGAAAAAGCTAAATAGAAAGTTTGAGTAGATGGAAATGGGTGAAATGTAAAAAGTTGGCATCTGGTTCCATTAATTATGATGATATAAAATATCATCAAAGAGGGGATTGATGGAGCAAGGATTCGCACGTAAAGCGACTTGCTTGTATTCATGAACCTCGATTAACGCTAATTAATTAATCAACCGGTTTGTCTTATTAATTTGCCCCTTGTCCGACATGTTGTGGGTGTCCGAGAGAAGCTTGCTTATGTGTTCTCTAATCCTAATACGCTTGCTACTTAAAATGGCTGCTGCTACGCGGGAACTTCTTCTGCGCATGCGTCGGTCATACCCATGTGACGTGACGCACTCGCAGTCTTGGTGGGAAAACTCTTTGCACTTGCGCAGTATAACTAAGATGGCTGTTTTGTGTTCTCACATGCCTGAAGCTTGCATTGCTGCTTCTGCCAAGCTGTTTGTTCTGCCTAAACCATAAAGCTACAGTTTATTATGAAGTAATGGGCATAGAGTAGAAGTTCATGGTATACAGTGTATTCATTTTTTCTGTGTTCTAAAACTGTTTCTTTTCCATTTCATGGCACAATACGAAATCGGGCCTATTATCCCTTGCTGCACTCCATCTTGCTTGAAACTGAGTCTGCGCGAGATCTGCGAGTCTCCACAGCAATGACCTTTGAAAAGTTGCCAGATGGTAACTCCAGCCAAGATGCACCTGGGAAGACGAACTTTTACCTAGCCAGAAAGGCTGAACTGTACCCAAGTTTCAACAAATGTATACAATGTTAAACTCACCATTGTTAGGTGTAAAGCATATGTCATGAGAACCCGAAATTCAATGGGCGTACTCGACATGCAAATTATGAGCCTGTGAAAGTTCAAATTTTAGGTGGTGTGATGACCTGTCCTTCTTTCTTGTCCAATCGATATTGGGGATCCTTACACTGGCAACATTGGGGGGTGGTACACTGACCTGGAAAATAGTATAACTAGCGTAGGTTTAGCTAGAGAAATTGTCCGACTTGTCCGAATAGCTGACCTGTCACTGACCCAACGCACTCAATAGCTGATCGAGAACAGAGGTGCTGCGGAGCACTCTGTCCGAAATTTCACAGACCCAATCGGGGTTTTGGGAACCTTAAGTGCTGGTGAAGCACTTTGCTGGGGAATTCGATAACCCAATTGGGGTTTTGACTGATAGCTGCAGAGAGGGTGTAGCGCAGGCGTAGCAACTGAACTGTGGGTGCTGGCCTCCCCTTTGGGGTCTGGTCCTGATCCAAATCTGGTTTTCCTGTCCTGTCTTTGACTTGCAGCTTGCTGGCCTACTGGCGTTTGCAACTTCGGGGTTTTCTGTCCTTAACTGACCCGTGGCCAGGGTTAGTCTTCACAACGTTCTAGGTAAATATAAATCTGTGAGGGAAACCTAATTGCGTCTCTTTCTTGCCCTTCCCTTAATCTTGCTGAAGTCACAATTGCATATGTTCTTTTCTTTCCCTTCCTTTTGTGACGAAATACCAAGTTGTGAGCTTGTCAGTATTAGTGTGTTCCCTTATCTCCCCACATCCTTAGTCTTGGATATTAAATACTGTTTACCTTTGAATAAATAGATGTTCCTTTTCTTTACCCTCCCTTTACTGAAAACTAAAGTGGTTATTCTAAATTATTAGAGTGTTCCATTTTCTTACCCATCCTATAGCTACATGGTAAATTCAGTTTCGTCATTATAGTTTCATGTTCCCTCTTCTTACCCATCCCTTAGGAAACAATAAACGGTGACATTCTAGCATGTCCCTTATTTTTCCCGTTCTTTAGAAAATACTATTTCAAGTCTGATTTCCTAGACGTTTATTTCAGTATGCTCCTTGTTCTTACCTTCCCTTTAGAACTCTAAATGGTTGGCATTATCTATCTTTTACATGAATATACGCTTTTCATGATTCTAATTATTGATAGCTTGCTTGCTGTAAACCTTATGCTTACTACAATTGATGAAGATTAGATAAAGGTTTTCGAAACTTCCTGAGTCTGTGGTTATTATATTTAATATTGTAGTATTGACTGCTTATCTTTTCAGCTAACTCCCTGATCCATTGTGGTCATAGGGGCCGGTGACAATCATTGGTAAGTTGGTAACATAGGACTTAGTTAGAATTCAATTACTGGTAGTAGAGTGTAGGTTACCCGATTAAAAAATTGAAAAATTGATGTATGGGCCCAAGTGTGCATAGTGGTAAAATAATAGTCGACTGACCTGCGCGCTCTATCACCCTCTTGGTGTCAAAAACTCCCAAAGACTTGGAACTACTACTAGAAAGATTCAACCTGTTTTGTACTACTAATGGGCTAGCCATAAAAGTTGATAACACAAAACCTATGGCTAATAATCTCCACAAACAATTTCGAGAAACAATTAGACGAGGAGGAGCTAATCTGGAGAAAGTCTCAAACTTCGACTACCTGGGTATACGTATGTCAGGTCCCTGCTCATGCAACAGCCAAATAGTCAAGAATGGGCTACTTCTTAATCATAGGACTGCTGCCACGTCGACTTTTTGCTAAGAAATAAACTTTTCATCCCATGTCACCACTGTTGGAAATTTGGAGAGCCCAAGCCGTGGCTGCTGCTACTAATGGCTCCGAACTCTGGGGCCATAGCAATGTGAAATAGCTAGGGATTGCTGAAAATAGCTTATTTTGGTCAGCACTTAGACTTCCCCCAAAGTACACCCTGGGTTTTCCATAGAGTTGACCTAAATGTTCTCTCAAGTGATGCCACAGTGAGATTAAAATGAATCTTATATTGGTTGAGATTATGGCTAGTCCCTGAGCTGAAAAGCTTTAGGATCGGATTAAAGGATATTCTCCTAACCCCCAGAAGAGTTAAAACTTTGCAGTGGCTAAGCTACATTAAGCAATCTTTTTTTGCCCTGGGGGCTTCTGATCTTTGACAATGCCAAGAGGGTATCTCTGCTTCTTCCGTAAAAAGAGTCAAAGGCGCTTTCTGGACTAATGAGTGGAGGAAGATACTGACATCCACTAGTAGTGGCAGCCTATCTGACTTCCTGTTAAACTGCAAGTGTAAACCAATATTTAAAACCTAACTGGACGAGATTGACTCACCATTTACTAGATCCTTGTATATATAATTTAGGCTGGATATTCTGCCACTTGCATCTTTCACCTGTAGATGGAGGACCCACACAGAAAGTAGCACAACCTGCTCGGCTTGTGTAGAAGCCCAGGAGACAGATGCTCATCTACTTATTTTTGCCCAGCATATACCAAACAAAGAAGACGCTGGATTGTAACCTTATGTAGACTTCTTGGAACACGGTTACACATACAAGCTCTGTGGATGTTCAGGTCAGCACCAGGTCCTGTGTGGTCTATTCTAGAAACACAATTTTTGGAAGCAGTCTGGCCTGTTCGCACCAGGACAATTAAACAAACGCTAGGATTCACACACTGAGTAATATCATGATAGTTGCCATTGTACATCCTTGCCCAGCTGACTACTAAATATAAACTGCCAAGAACCTTTGAATTTTATAACAAAATGATGTTTATACAGAGTTCTGCTATTAAAATCGTGTTTTCCATTTTTAAATTTGATCTTCTGTAGAGGTAAAATTTTACATTGTGGTCCTTTTACCTGGAAAATATGTATCTTGTATTCACTTGATTAATATCACAATGAGCTTTCTATTTTGTATTGCTTTTATTGTCGCTGACTGAAATAAAGTAGTTAAGCTGAACTGATACAGTACAAATAAAGAACACCATGGAAAAAAAATTCCACTTCTATTTTATAAAACAGGTAACACACAGACTGAGGAAGAAGCTGTGTACCTAATTCAACTTTTAAAGACCCACATTTCTTTAGCTACAATTGCAAACAAATTAGAGGCCCTGTTAACTGTGGCCTACTGACTTAACCTAAGACATGAGAATAAATATAAATATGTATTAATGTGTTTGCTTTTGAAGAAGCATCTATATGTCTCCAGTGCTTAGAATCGGCTTGCCAACAGCTACCCAGGACGTGTGTGGGAGTGGACATCCACAGGTAAGTTACCAGTTACTACAGTGCTGTAAATAAAGACTGCCACGCAGAAATTGCCGACCCCTACCGCTGAATGTCTGCAGGAGTCTGATGCACTTATTCAGGACTTTGTTGTCTCAGGAGCGTTCAATACAAACTATATAATAACCATATTGCAAACAAAAATTAGATGAGGGTGTGCTTTACCGCTAGACCTGTCCTGCTCAGCCTGCTTGTGAGGCTAGCAAACATTTCATGCTATTTGTCTCTAGTTCGTTTTGACTACAATGTACATACAGTCATACAGGTAATATTTTAAGGCATACACACTGCAGAAACATAGTAGAATTGTGAAACTGAAGAAACGCAGACCTTGACATTGGTTATGAAGAAGCCAACCCCATTGCTCTGTTTTATATATATATGTTGTGGACTACCTATAGTCATCATAATTGTCTCTGTGTCAAGATGTAGGAACCTTTTCTGTACTATGGACTAGGAATCCTTGAGTTAATGTGCCTGCCTGTTTTGGGAGACAGGAGCAATCATTTTATTATTGCACACATCACTTTTTTTTTTTAACTCTTTATTCACAGCTGTATCATCAAAACAATTACAGTATAAGAAACATCTGCAGTACATCAGCTGGTATTTTCTATTTCCCCCCCCCCAACCACAACAACCCACTTTGTCATGTTGGTTCCTAAACGAGGAGCCATCTACACTACAGGTGGTCTAACCACGGTGTATAACACATCTTGTTCACATGTCTGTAGTCGTATTCAGTAGTATCGTGGGATCTTAACAAGAGGTTAACTCATCTTCCTTCCCCCACCCTCCCTCTCCCCCATACATTCCCATCCATCCCCGTCTCCTGGTGATCCGTGCAATTCTCTTCATCTGAGCTCAGGTTGTACTGGCTGTCACGTAACATAATAAGTGGTGTGTCCCGAAATGTCGTAAGGCCCGTGGGGGCCACCAGGTCTCACCTCTACAGTCCCGACTCTCACCCTCTAACCCTGAGAGCCAAGCCCAGGTGCCGGGGCTAGATCTATATCTTCAAGTGCTATGAGCATGACCTCCCAATCCTGGGATATGGGATATTTTCTGTGTCCCCGCATTTCCTCCTTCCTGAGGGCCGCTCCCTCTGCTCTGCCCCACTTCAGTACCTCTGATTGCCATGTGTGTATTCCCGGTGCCCTTGGAGATTTCCATCTCATTGTTAATGCCCGTATTGCCAGTAGCATGGCAAAGTCCAATAATTTCAGTCGGGCTTTCTGCGGTTTAGGCCGTCTGCGCAGCCATAGGAGACAGGGCAGTGCCTCGACCGGTACCGGTAGGTTTGTGACCGTATGGAGCACCCGGCACACTTCTGACCAGTACTCCCGGAGCCTCGTGCAACTCCAGATCATAGGGAGAAACCCAGCGTCATCCTCTCCACAACACGGGCATCTATGGGGGGCGTCCGGGAACAATTGCACACATCACTTAATCAAGGTTATGTTGGAAGCTTTGCTGTGATGATCTTCCAATAGATGGAGTTGCTAGGTGTGCTTAGCAGCGGGTGCTGTAATGACCTGAGATGGGTCCTTCATGCTCAGGCACAAGATCCTGAATGAACTTGACGAAGAAATGTGGGCTTATGGTCTCAGACCTCAATAGGTACTTCTGGCGCATGCTATCACAGTTTTGTGTCATTTGCATATCCTTATTCCTGTCAGCCTCTCACACGTATATAGACGTCTCTTTCATTAGCTATTCTGAGGTTGGCTCATGGCTAGAAAAACATCTTAGGAAAGCGAGGGATCCTTCTACACCCATCATTGGAGATACGTCTAAACAGTAGGGATGAGCTGGCACAAGCAGGCTGCCAAGCAGGCTAGAGCACCGAATAGGCTGCAAGAGCTGTAGAGTCAAATGCATACCAGGCTGAAGCCCTAGTAGTTATGAAGCAGACTTAGCCACTTTCTGGGCTAATGCTGTTTGAAAGGTCGTGTAGCAGCGAGCAGGAGAGGCTAGTGCCTCTGCAAATCCATTAGGAACCAGGGATAGAATAAGTAACATTTTGATACACTGGAGACCTGGGAGGCTGGATCGGATCCGTCATTCCAAGCTAGCTCCTCTGAAAGGCTGGTAGGATGGACTGGAGAAGCCAAGCCCGAGTCCAGCTTATAGTTTGCCCATCAACCAAACACAAGACCACATGTTTGTGACGGCCATTCTGAGACCCGGCATTCAGTCTCCCATCCCATTCCATCTCTGAAATACTTAACTCACCTGTCCCCCAGATGATGGAAAATCAAGGAAGCCTGTGATATCACAGAAATTACTTCTAGCACAGTGCCAATATCATACTGGCATGATATGCCTACCCGGGATCACATCCGTCTTAGACAGTAGATGTACCAACTTAAAGGCATCGAGGTGCAACAGAACTCCTGCCAGGAAAGAAGCCCTGGCAGCATCTTCCAGGCACCTACTAGGTTTTCTGCCTGGCAACAAAATGAAAGCATGTAATCACTTATCTATCACTTTGCTTCCTCACACAGCAGCATGTTTTTCCCGTGGCCAATCTGCTCAGCCTCAGACATTATTCAGAGACAGGACAAAAGTCAGTTTGCCACAATAGGTACAGAGCAGAGTAAGGGAGGGATGCTAGGGTAGTCCTGGGCAAGAGTAAATGACGGGAGAGTAAAAATGGGTGCAGGCAGTAGGAAAATCCTTTTCAGCTGCCAGAGGCACAGTCATGACTTTGTCAACTGAACATGTCACGCCTGAGGGGGAAGGAATGCGGGTAACAGCCATGATGTTACTGATAAAGTCACACTCATTAATGCATGAGCAGGCATAGAGGGAAAGGAAGTCAGTAGACCCAGACATTTACTCAGAATTTTTTTTATATGGACCTCTGGGTCATCATCTCCTCTTGGAGCGAACAAAAGAGTACTTGGCCACAGAAATTATGGGCCATATTACCAACAAACTGCGATAAACATCGCAGAGCGCGCTGAGCGCGAATAGTTTTATCGCCGGCTATCGCAGGAATATTTCGCCACGCTAACGCTGCATTAGCAAGATATAGCGCTATGGCTTTAAATATTCCAGCGATAGCGTGAAAAACGGCCAGACATTGCTGAAAAACCAGTGAACATCTGGCAATACGACAAAATGCTTGCTGATGCGGCCATGTGGCCCCTGTCTCGCTCTGCTGAGACCAACCACCCCGTGGCTCATACACAGAAAATTAATATAGCTATGCTCTGTGATCATCTTGATACCTCTCGCCCCTCACTCCCTTCAGAAATTGAATCAGCCGTGAGCTCATTTAACTCATGGATCGAAGAAGGTGTTGCTCTTTCAACCAAAATAGGTCGCGTCTGCAGAGTTCGCTCCTCCCCCTCTAAACCTTGGTTCTCCAATACTCTTCGCGATCTTAAATCAGGCTGCAAAAAACTCGAAAGACGTTGGAGACAAGCTTATCTCCCTGAGGCCAAGAAAGAACTAAGAATAGCTCAAAAGAAGTATTATGCTGCAATTAAAGTGGCAAAAAGCTCATACTATGACGGGCGCATTACCAAGGCCAATAACAATAGCGGAGAAATCTTTGCTATTGTCAAAAGCTTTGTCTCTCCCTGCGCCGCTCAACCTCTTTTAGCCTCATCGGCAAAATGGTGTGAAGAACTCTCTGTGTTTTTTGTGGAAAAAATTGATAAAATCCAAGATGATTTGCTTACTGTATGTAGCAATTTTCCAGCCTCCATGATTATTCCTTCTCCCACTATGCCTATTGCTATGGATCAATTTGCCCTCTTCACTCCAGTGAACACAACAGAGGTTGTGAAAATTCTGGCCACCTTACAATCGGGTTCCCCCGCTGACCCCTGCCCAGCCAGAGTCCTTGCGGGCCTGGCTGATATAGTCGGTCAAGAGGTGACACATATTGTGAACCTCTCTCTCTCCAGCGCCAATGTGCCAGCATGCTGGAAACAGGCAAAATTGCTACCACTTCTCAAAAAAAATGGCCTAGATCCAAAGACCCCCGCCAACTTCCGGCCCATATCTTTATTGCCAGCTCTGACAAAGATATGTGAAAAAGTTGCATTCTCACAGCTGGACAAATTTGTTGAAAACTCTCAAGCTCTTCACCCTGCGCAATCAGGTTTTAGAGCTGCTTTCAGCACAGAGACGGCCCTAGTCGAGGTCTCTGAGGCTATCCGTGAGTGTTTGGACGGAGGTGGCAGAGCGGCGCTGATTTTATTGGACCTCTCTGCCGCCTTCGATACGGTCCCTCACTCCCTTCTACTTACCAGACTAGCAGCCATAGGCATAACTGGCCCAGCTCTCGGTTGGCTAACATCTTTTTTAAATAACAGGTCCCAGCAAGTGTGGATGCTGCCTTTCTCCTCCTCTCCCAAAAAACTTTCTACTGGTGTACCACAGGGCTCCACCTTAAGCCCCCTGCTTTTTAATGTATACATGACCCCCCTCATCTATCTTGCGGAACAGCTAGGAGCCAAAATTATGGCCTACGCCGATGACACTCAGCTCTTGTTTACATGGCCCAAAAACAACTCGGACACGTCAAGAGTTCAATTCTGTTTATCATCGGTTTTCCGCTGGCTGGCCCTGGCTCAACTCAAATGTAATGAGAGCAAATCTGAAATTTTGCTGTACGGCTCCTTTCCAGTCAACTTTTATGACTCTCTCTGGCCCACCGACTTTCCTAGCCCCAAATCCACAGATGGACCTGCAAAAAACCTAGGAATTTGGTTTAGCAACAATCTCAGATTTGAAGACCACTTGAAAAAACTCACTGGAATCTGCTTCTCCACTCTCAAAACTTTGCGCAGATTTCTTCCTTTGCTTCCGAGACCAGCCAAGGAGATGGTCATTCGCGCCCTGATATTATCCAGATTGGATTATGCGAATGCTCTCTACTGTGGACTTCCAGCCTATCTGATTCACCGCCTCCAAGTCATTCAAAACGCTGCGGTCCGGCTGCTGTTTAACATACCCAGAAGATCTAGCGTCCGCCAACCGCTCAGAGATCTTCATTGGCTCCCAGTGGCTCAAAGGATCCTATTCAAGATCCTTGTGTTAGCATACCGAGCACTACACTTAACAGGCCCAACCTATCTGAGAAAGAGATTCTCCCTCTATGCTCCCAACCGCCCTCTCAGATCAAGTAATCTTCACCAAATGACGGTACCAAAGTTCAAATATAGCAGGCTCGGTGGACAATCCATCTCTGTTAGAGCAGCGAGAGCTTGGAATACCCTGCCTCTGCAGCTGAGAACAGCCCCGTCCATCATGGCATTCAGGAAAGGCTTAAAAACCCACCTTTTTAACATCACTGCCTAATGGCTGTTTCTCTTCTACATTTATTGTGATCTGTCCCCTTCTCTTCCGCGCCAGGATACTATACTATTTAGTAACAGAGCGCGCTACAAAAGCCTCTATAATAATAATAATAATAATAATAATAACCCCATAACCCACCTCCCATTATATGCATGCCTAAGTAGGGATTTTAACAGGTGTAACTTTCAGGCAATATTCGCGGTTAGCGCGAGTTATGTTTTGCTCTGCGGGACTTGGTAATAGGGGGAATGTGAGTTACCAACTGTTTTCAGTCGCTTTGATGTTGGGAACGCCCATTCTGCTTGTCATTAGCAATGTTTATCGCTGACATGCAAAGCAGTATGGAAACGGGCGCTATTGGCAGTAAGCTGTCGCTAACAGCTGTTAGCGACAGCTTGTTGATTGGGCGATAGAAATAACGCCGCTTTAGCGGCAGAAAGTGCCGCTAAAGCGGCGTAATTGCCCTTGCTAATATGCCCCTATGTTTTTTTGAGAAGGAAATATTATCTTCATGGTAGATGGGTGTGTAACACTGGCCTGAGTTGCCCAGCTGTGAATAAATCTTGTATTAAAATCAACCCAAGTAATTACCAGTGGCTAAGATTAATTCAAGCATTCTACCAATAACTTTTTTAGGTCTCGCCTATGCAGCGCGTATGCGCTGTTAGAAGGGGACCTCATGTAATTGATTCCGTTTTTGCCCTAAAAACGTGCACACGTTGCATTGCTTAGGATGCAACGCATGCACGTTTGGCGATTCCCTTGCGGGAGCGAGCGGCGCCACATTGTAGCAATTATTGTGCTCACTCCAGCAAGGGAAACGCTGCGCTTCCCTGCTCTCGGCCAGCACTCCCCCACTTGTTTTTTTTGTATTGGAGACTCCAGCAGGTCTCCTCGGGTTTCAGGTTCGTCTACTTTAACATCTGCGATTTCATTCGTGCTTTTCAAACTCTACTCCTCTGAGCAAAAAATTAAACAATTAAACAGGAATGGTGCTTACTTTACCGTTGACTGTCGACAGGTCGTGCAGATCCTTCAGTCGCTTTTGTTGTCTCTTACTACGATCTGCTTACTTGGAGAGCCTTTCTTTGTGTCTGTCATTGGCATCACACACCATGTCACAGGGCTTTAAACTGAGTGAGCCAATTAGAACTTTTGTAGACAGTGTTTCACTATGGGGAGCTTGATTGAGATGCCAAGCGGCATTGTAGGACTTGTAGTAAGTTCGATCCGTGAGACATGTTCAACTTCTGGGCGCCATTATCACAACTATTAATTTTCTCTGAACTTTCGGTGGACACATTATTCCTATAAGGCATAAAACTGCAGGTTTGAGATATTTGTTAAGGAGCCATATTCAGGGAGTGTTCTATTTGTTTTACTCATGAAAAATAGAAGGATTTTGCCTGTTTATAAATTGTGGATCTCCGTCATTTCATTAAAGCCATTGGTCACTGTGTTGAAGCCAAGTATTAGATAAGCCTCATTTTGTGTCAGCATTCTTTCCATTCTGCCTTCTTTAGGATCTGTTTGTATGACTGTCAGTACTGTACAATTTAAAACATTTTTGGAATGCTTTTTATCAATGAAATAATTAATTAGTGGAGCTGATACAACTTTCCAACATATCCGTGATTTGTGCTGGGTGATTCTTTGACGAATTACTGGATTAGTTTTGTGAACGTATAATTTGCTACATGGGCTTTTTCTTTTGACGGTGAAGGGCGTTTTTATGAGATCGCTTAAAACGTGCTTTGAGATGATGTGCCTTAGTAGTAATCTGTGCCTGGCCCCTTCGTTGTAGAGCCCAACATGTTGTTGAGGCTTCTGGGGGTCTGTAGGATGTGCACAAATTGCGGTTGACCAGAAAAAGAAGTACCCGCTATTAATGCCTCCTCAAATCATCTAGCACAGGTTTGACCTGGGCAGGGCCCAGATAGGCAGGGGCCTACTCAGCTGGCCAATAGTAATTACTCCAGTTCAAGCAGGACAAGGTGTGGTGCTGTACAGTGTCCTTGAGGTTCACATCAACTTTTTAAAACATGATTGCTTATAAGGTCCCAAAGGCGGGACCTATTGGCTATGCAAATGCTTGTTGTATACTTCTGATGGAGCAAGGTTTGGTGGAAAAGAGACTTGCTTGGATGCAATCCACTCGTTTAACTAATTAACAAAGCTATTAATAAAAATGTCGTGAATAACTAATACGCACCACATGAACACGCAGGTTAGTGAAGCTTGCGTATGTGTGTACTAATGTGGATAACAATGAAGATGGACTAATACCGCTTTAAACGAGGAACTTTTGTGCGCATGCGTCAAATGCATCTACGTAGTATGACAAACTTACGTATGGAGGGAAATTCTGGCGCATGAGCAGAAGATACTAAAATGGAGTCTTGAAGACTCACGTGCATGGCATCTGCTTACTTGATACGAAAACAAGCTATTTGACTAATGCTAATGTGGGAAAAATATTAATAAATATAGGGGAATAGAGTAGAGGTGGGTGATATACAGTGTGACCACTTTATTTGTGAAAGTAATATTTGTCTTTGTGCGTATTTGGTCCTCTCTCGCATAACTGAATTAAGTTGAGTGACGCGAAGTCCGTGCATGCCCACTGAGTGAAGCCATGAAGGCCATGACTGTGCATTTGAAACGGAGCCAAGATTGAATATTAGTATGGGAATGGATGGTGAAGTGTTCAACGATGAAGACTCCTATATAAGTGGTATTATATTGTTTCAAAGTAAAATGTGAAGCGTATGAGAATCACATTTATGAATCAAAAGTTAAGGGGATGAGTTTGCAAACAATAGTTGAACTGATTTTAATGACATGTAAGCATGGTGTGATATTTCAGTCAGTCAGACAGTCAAAAAACTTTATTTCGGCAATACTGCCATAAAAGCACAATAAAAGATAACATACTTTTAAGAAAAGGCATAAGATAGCTTTTTACAAGGTGTAATCAGTTTCAATAATTATTTTTACACTTGTAACCCCTTTGAAACAGAGGCTATGCAATTTAGCAAAGAAAAAGAAATTTAAAAAAAAAGAAGGCGGCTCCCCCCGACTTAAATTTGGCCCTTGGTGACTTTTAGGGAGGAACAAATAGATAACAGTCTTTAAAATCAGCTTAAAAAACTACCATCTTAATAATAGTATAAATTAAAATTTTCTTTAAAAAAGATAAATAAGTTAGGATAAAAAGGTAGAAAATTACAACAGCAATTAAAACCTTTTAATATCGGGAAATTTACCAATAGGAGGGCGACACGCTAATTTCTAGTCCATACATTTCACTAACCATCTGCGTTTGCACCACATAGCAAATAAGAATTTTGCTATGGTAACAACAACAACCGGATACGTTTCATACTTTAGTAATCTATAAACCTCTCTGTAGTTCCTTACTCCTAAATTCTTACAGAGTTGAAAAATCTATTTTGATCTGGACAGATGGTAAGCTCGACACAAAAAGATCACATGGATCTCCGTCTCTTCTTTCACGTTGCACTGAGACATAAATGTTTAATAGCTCCCTCCCACTTGTTAGTAAATGCAAAGAGGGGGAGCGTCCCTTGCCTGAATCGGACATACAATTTCTTGGCCGCAAGGGGTTGTATCATATCTAAAGCTAGCTAGCTAGGTATAATGCAATTTAACATCCAGAAATCTAGAGGTTAGGCTTGATGACTCAGTCGCTTGCATAATTGTTGTCAGTTTATATTCCTTCAGGGCAGATGTTAATAATTTTTTGGAGATGGCAGTGCAAGTCTCCTCTGGGGCAGACCACAGGTCACTTCTCCCTATTTTACAGGCAGTTTCCTTAATGAATGACAGCCGGGAGATCTTACCCGCCCCCAAGGTTGACATGACCGACATCAGTTCTTCTCTATAGTCCACCAACTCCGGCATACTCCATAACCGATGCCAATAGAGCAGTGGACGGGAGGCGATCAGGTCAGCGATGGGGCGAATTCCCAAGTCCATCCTCAATGGGATTAACGGGGTACTCTGGGGTAAGCCCAATAGATTCCTTAGGAAACGATTTTCAGTGACAGTCAAACTATTAGTTAAGCAGTGGCCCCAAAGTTCTGCACCATATATGGAAGCTGCCCTTATCTGAACCTTATATATTTCAGCTGGTGGGCCAATAACTTTAACCGCACAACTACTATACACTTTCAAAATTCCCCCACTGGCTTGAATTAATTTTAGGTTCACCTTAGAAATCTGTGGCCCTCATTCCATTCTCTCATTCAAAGTAAACCCCAAGTAATCAAAAACGGGCACCCTTTCAAAGGATCTTAAATCCATTTTGGGGTGGGGGCAGTTTGTGGAATTTGCATGAAAGACCATATACTTTGTCTTCGAGATATTAACCTCCAAATTCCTTTTTTTACAGAACACACTAAATTCGTCTAACACACGCTGCATCCCCATAGGTGTTTTAGACAGGAGCAGCGTGTCATCCGCAAACATTAGTGCATGAAATCTACGGTTAGCAAGTTTGGGCGAGTCTATGTCTTTGACAGCTAAAGGGTCGTTAATAAGCCCATTTGGGAAGAGGGGGAAAAGTGTTGGTGCGAGCACATAACCTTGTCTCACTCCCTTCTCCACAGGGAATGGTGCAGAATGTTCTCCGCTTTTCCCAAATCTTATTTTAGCGAATTAACATTCATGTAAGTGTTTAAGCTGTTGGCAGAGATAGACTGGGGCCCCCATTTCAAGCAAAAGGCCCCACAGTTGATATCTATCTACCATATCAAATGCGGATTTAAGATCCACAAACGTTAGATAGAGGGAACCTCCCTCCAACAATATCGTTTTCCAGTAGATTAATTGAAGTCTAAACAACTAGTCTATATTGGAGGTTTGGGACCTAAAACCCGCTTGAAAAGTAGTAAGTATTTTATGGTCATCCATCCAACTCTGCAGTCTTCCCAGAAGGACCCGAGCAAAGATCTTTTGGGTTACATCAATAAGGCTAATTGGCCTATAGTTTGCCGGATCTAAGGGAGAGCCTTTTTTTATGGATGGGAATAATCTCCGCACCTGCCCACGTTTGCGGTAGTGTCAGGCCGCGAGGAATTGCATTAAAATAGGCCCTGCCGATACGGACCCATACCACCATTTCAGATTTAATCAGGTCCCAGGGATCCTATCCAAACCGGGAGCCTTAATTGGGAGAACTTTTGACAGTGCCACTGTAACCTCGGCCAATGTACAAGGGGGTATATCTACCTGTGGGACAGAAATAAGATCAATGGTCGGCGGCCCCGTCGGAATGACTCCTACTCGAGTCTTGGAATACAATGGTTCAAAATGAGAACGCCAAACCTCCTCCCCGAGGTTTGGTTCGATGGAATTCCTGCCATTGATCGTTCCATTTTTTACCAAATTCAAAAATCCTCTAGTATCCTTATCTTCGAGGGCTTTCTGCATCGCCTGCCATCTGTCAATTTCCCATTCTGCTTTTGCTTCTAAAAAACATTTTTAAAAAAAGCTCTAGCCTCCCTGATTCGCACTTTGTCACCCAGTCGCAAGTGAGTCAGGAGGTCCTTCTTTGCCTCGTTACATGCCCTATTGTACCAAAGGTTATTAGTTCTGTTAGGGTTTCTTTTACTGCTTAGTTTACTATAAAAGAACGGAGCTAGGGTATTAACCATAGCCACATGGTTTTCCCCCAGCGCTTCTAACAGATCGATGGCACCATTACTATCTACAAGTGCACTTGCCTTAACTTAGAAAAGGTAAAATTGAATTATACAAAGACGCCTTCGCCTCTGGGGATTTCAAAAAGGTGCCCCAACGAATCCTTCTGCCTCCATCCACCGAGAGCAAAGCAGGAAGAGGGGAGGTCGTTACAGCCTGACCCTCTGTCGTATGGTGCCACTCCAAGGTGACAACCAACGGGTTGTGATCACTTTCAGCACTTGGGTATACTATGAAATTTACAATCCTATGCCACATTTCCACGTTAATCAGGATATAATCTATTGCAGAGGAATGACCTATCCTCTCAAAGGTGTTTTCCCCTGGATTATCAGCAGATACATGCCCATTACATGCTCTCAAAGAATAACTAAGAGTAAGGGTGGTCAGTTGCAAAGCTAGAGGGGTTCAAGACCTTACTGGGTAGTGATTACACACTGGAATTCCCAACGATAGGTCCTCATCACTCATAACAGAGTCATAAACAGTATTCAGGGGTTCACGGTGGCAATTAAAGTCCCCGCCGATGATGGGAACAACTCCATCCTGTAACATAGAAAGAAAAGAAGAAAGGTGGTCTAACACTTGCGAAGTCTGACCATACCTAACTGGACGAGAGTAAACGTTAATAATAGCTACCTTTGGGAAATTAGAGAGTGAGAGAATAATACAGAGAATATCAGGGAATTTGGTTTCAATCATCCTAACTGTGCAGTCAGGTGTACATCAATCCAGAGGGGATGGGGGATAAAAATAATGTAACGGAAGGGAGTGGGTCCGAGTTGAGGTCCGCGTCGGCTTCCATTGACAGATATGCTCTACCACCCGCATGTCCCTAAAATTAAACAAAATACAATCGCCCTCTATATCTTTAGGTCTTTGACCCACCCAGTTGACTCTGCGGGCGAATACGATTTCACTATGGACCTGTGGGGGAAGTGGCCTATTAGAATTCAACCAGTGAATGCATTTGTTATTAAGCTCAAAGTAAGATTCCTCCCTATCCTGGCCCAGGGATGGAACTCCAGCAAGCACAACAACATACTGGGTCGAAGCAGGGGTTAAATCTAGATTTTGCAAACGCGCCTTCTTAATACCCCGGTTCAACAAACTTGTATGCGAAGCATGGGTTTCCACTCTATGGCCAGTTAAAGATGCTACACCACCCTCAGGTTGGATCGAGGTCGCTCCATTCATATTCTCAGTATTGTTTACCCCCACACATGACATATTTGTTGGTTCTAAAATTGTCGAAGCCCCAGCACTCCTACTACAGGCGGCCAAAGGTAAATTAGACTGAGCTGGGGGCGGTGAGCTAGGGGGGACAGAAGGGATACACAATACTTTTGTTATAGTCTCAGAAGACCCAACATCCCTCCCTCTTAAGTTAGCAATATTAGTGTAGTCAGAAGCATATAATGTCTCATGACGTAAGAGCCTTTTATCCAGTGAAGAGTCTTTCCAGAAGAGGAGACAACGATTTTGGCCATCGCTAATTAAGAATCAGCCACCAACCAACAATTCCCCTAATATTATTGTTGGTTGCTTATGACTGGAGGTTGGTTGGTATATTCATACCGAAATCTTTTAATCAACAACCTTGGCAATGCAGATGGCAGAGAGGTGGCCCGGCATGCGCCTGCGCGCGTCTCGCGAAGCGTGGGCCGCCAGCAGTAATATAGGCAGCAGGCACAGGTGAAGGTGAAGGTGAAGGTAATTACGGGGCTCCTGGTCCTTGGAGTCCGAGTCCTGTGGCAGCAGTAAGGCAGTGAGGCACAAATCCAGCTACGAGCGGCTCCCGCGTAGCGGGGGCCGCGAGCAGTAATAGCAGTAATGATATTTTGTATTTTTGCGATATTGAAACTTTAGTGGGTGCAACATGAAGAACGAAAGGTATAATTCAGATAGCCTTACTTAGTTAGCGAGAATGAAGGAGAGAGCTTTGTTGCGGGAGATGCTGTTGCTGGGAGAGATGCTGTGAGATTCTGGTGAAGAGCCGAATGCAGAACCTGAAGCAGAACCTTCTATACTAATTTAATTGGGTTAGATCAGAAGATCGCGGAAGAATCTCGAGGTGTCAGAGAGGGGTGTGATGCTATCGTCGGTATTCTAGAGAGGTCAACTACCCTCAATCTTGTCCTGAAGTCTTTGTCTCCTGACCCATCCAGGGGGACCCTTACCAGCCCTTTGGCCAGGGGATTTGTCTTTCACACCATCCTTGGTAAATATAATTTCCTGTTATTTGCTGATATTCTTTTCTCTCTGTCCTCTACCTTTCTGAGCATTGATTATCCTTTGAGTCCGAGGTAAATGTTTTGGAGTTAATGAATTGAGTTTTCTCTCCTATGAATGTTGGTGATTGCACTGTATTTTGTAATGGTTCACATACATTTTTTTTAGATAAAGATTTAAAACTTCCTGAGTTTGTGGTTATTTACTTTAAATGAATAAGTTAGTTTTATGATATTCTCACCATCAACTAGTTCAACTAATGGTCCATTGCCCAGAGGAAAGAACTTCTTGATCAGTGAAAGGTTAGTCAGGAGTATTAAATAACTAATCCTAAACATTGTTCAAATTACAAACTTGACCCCAGTGGTTTTACGCATTGTGCAAATTTTGGGCCACGGTGAGTATTTGATAGTGGAGTATCTATTGTTGTTGAACCGCTGGATCAGTTTTCTGGTAGCAGAGTTAAGGTTATTATTGACTAGTTTGGTGATGAATATTGATTATTGATTTATGTTTAACAAAAGAGTTAGGGCCAGATGTAGGAAGGCAAATACCGGTTGGTAACGGGCTATTTCGGCCGTTACCGACCGGTATTTGGAGTTTGGGATGTAGTGGCATGTTAAAATACAGATTCGGTAATTCTATCCAATCGGTAAAATACCGAATCTGTAAAATTACCGAATCTGTATTTTGACATGACATGTAATCAGTGCTACAGGGGTTTAAGAATTCGTTATTTACCACCAACTAGAAGTTGGTGGTAAATAATGAAAACCCTTTAAAACGCATTTCTTTTGCTTTTTAAACAGTGCCATGTTGCAGACATACATGCCCTAAGGGCATGTATGTCTGCAAAATGTGCACCCATGCACAATTGAGGGGTGCAACAGGGTGTCAAAGTGACACCCTGCCACCCTTTAAGGTTTCCCCCAATTACCGAATCGGTATTTACCGATTCGGTAATTGACATTCATTCCTATGGGCCTCCAGGCCCATAGGAATAATTGGCAAATACCGAATCGGTAAATACCGATTCGGTAATTACCGAATCATTCCGATTCGGTACTTAAATTGGTAAAATTACCTACATCACGATTGCCAGTTCTTAAATACCGAATCGGTATGATTCGGTATTTAAGAATCGGTTATCTGGGATTACCTACATCTGGCCCCAAGTGTCTTGTTTTATGTTGTCTAGAAGCACAGGTATAGAGGTTGCCTGGGCATCCCGAGAATGGAATAGCGGGTGGTGATAGAAGCCATACTGCAGGATGTAACTCGTAAGTTGTCATAACACTGAGAAGCTACGGAGGGCTGGCAGTGTTGTATTAGGGACTATGTCGTGTAAATGTAAAGTGCGAATAATAGCAAAGGGGTTTGCTGGTGAAACTTTGGTCTCATTTCCAATGAGCTTGAATGAAGGGTAAACAGGGGTTTTACTCACAGCGGAAGAGGAGTATTTCTGAAACTCCAGAATAAGTCAAACTCTATCCTGGTTTAGTGAAACAGATGTTTTTATGTTGTTACTAACAAAGTTTTTTTTAAAGAAAAGTTAAAGAAATAAGTTTTCGTATTACCTTGTAAAGGGAGGGTCAGTCGCAGGAGTTGAACTGACGTCACAAAGAGCCACTCTGGGATTGGTTTTAACAGCAGGCGTGAAAAAGAAGCAGATTGTAAAGGGAGGGTCAGTAGTGAGGAGTAAATGCTGACTTCACAAAAGGCCGCACTGGCATTGGTCAGACCACGAGTGCGAGCCTGAGTCTGATTGGTTGATAGATAGAAGCCGCGCTAAGATTGGTGAGTTGTGCTGACATAGGACGCAACATAGGTAATAGAGCTAGAAGTTATATGGAAGACTCTTGCCTACATCGTACGGTTGAAATGTTTGGAGGACAAAAGAAAATTACGTTAATGATGAAAATTAAAAATGTCTTTAAGAAAGACAAACCTGTAATGACTAGAAAGGGAATGCCTATTCCGCCACCTAAGACACCTGCTTCATTTATGATCATGGAGAAAGGATATCACACCTGTGTATGGTTGGAGAATTTTGTGGAGTATACAAAAGGTGATGGTATTTTGGCTTTTACGGAGCATGGTACTTTTAACCTAAAGACACTACAGAATTTGAGAGACAGAATGAACATGTTAGAACCAAATCCTAGAATGACACAGTATGAAGCTTTGGAAGAATGGGAAATTGACGCATTTGATCTTGAAAAATTCAGAAGTGGTCAGAGATTTAGAGGATTTTTGCCTAGACATCCGTATGAGTCGCGTGGAGATTAAGGGCCAGATGTAGGTAAATATATTTTACCGACTCATAAATACCGAATTTTACCGATTCCGTATTTATGAATCGATAAAATATAAGGAGGGAGATGTAGGTAAATCCAGATGTGGATTTACCGAATCTGTAAAAGTCGGTATTTACCGATTCGGTAAATACCGACCGGTAATGCCCATTCATTTCTATGGGCTTTGAAGCCCATAGGAATGAATGGGCATTACCGAATCGGTATTTACCGAATCGGTAAATACCGAATTTCACAAGGGTGCAGGGGGTGTCACTTTGACACCCTCTAGCACCCCCAAAACAGGTTCGGGTGCCATGTGGCAGGCATACCTGCCCTAAGGGCAGGTCTGCCTGTCATATGGCACAGGTGTGCATGCACACATGTGCATGCACACCGGAATCGGTATTTTACCATCAAATTGAATTTGATGGTAAAATACCGATTCTGTAAGGCTTGTGGGACTCAGAAGAGTCCCACCTACATCTCAAAATTACCGAATCGGTAAAAATACTGATTCGGTAATTTACAGAATCGGTAAATTTACCGATCGGTAAATTTACCGATTCTGCCCCCTACATCTCAAAATCCAATTACCGGTTGGTAACGGCCGAATTCGGCCGTTACCGACCGGTAATTGGCCACCTACATCTGGCCCCAAATGAAGCGTTGGAGAAGAGCCGTAGTGATAGAGGGTTCATATCCAGTATTAATGGCTGAAGAGCAGTCAGGAGGCAAGTGTAAAGAAAAGACGAAACACATTAATACAACAGGATATGGAGAATCAGATGATGAATTATTGGAGGATATTTTAATTAAAAACCCTCCACCGTACCAAGAAGAACCTAGTAGAGTTACCCCGAGTGCATCAGTGACAGGAATGCCTTTAATCCCACAAATTTTACATGCTACTTTAGTTAATAGGGCGTTGCAAGATAATGAGAGAGAAGCCTTAAATAAAACTAGGGAAGAATTAGTTCAGAAAATAAGCCAATTAAATGTAAATGCCGAAGCCTTGACAGTACCAGTGACTATTGGTCCTGTTATTCCGTTATATGGAGATAAAAAGGTTCGCCAGAAAGGAAGTAGTAATATCAGATGATCAGACTAGTGAGAGCGATTGTTATTTCATTAATGGATCTCCCAATAATGGAACTTTTAGCAGAAGCCCCGAAGAGAGTTTCACCCGAGAATTTGAAAGAAAAGTGTTCTATGGTCCCTACAAGAACCAGAGGTTCAACAGCGGTTACTCCTGAAGATTTAGAGAGGTGGGCACAGGGAATAGAAGAACAAAGCTCACAATCAAAGATTCTAGATATCAGCAGAATGAAAGTGGATTTGGAAGAAAATGATAGCTGGTAATGTGAGTACAGAAAGAATGAACAAAGGAATCGGTACATGCGTACTGTGAGAGGTTGTTACAAGTGTTTAGGCAGTACAGTGGATTTGAGAACATTGGTGATAAGGATATGGGACATTTTGTGTATCGATTTGTATATGGTCTGAAACCAGAGATTGGTCAGATGATTCTGCAGCACATGTTGTGCTGGCAATGCAAAACGATAGATGAGATATTGAAATATGTAAAGTATTGTGATTACGACATTGAGGCAAAACAAAGAAAGCTAAAAGAGAAAATGATGTGGGCACAGGTGAAATTGGCAGAGCAGCAGGCAAAATTAAATTCCCAGACTGACAATTAGATAAAAGACCAGAGTCAAATTTAACAAGTGTCGAGTGGTGGTAAAGGATGAGGACGAATGAATAGAGAGGAAGCAAGGAAGACATTTTCTTGTCATGCGTGCGGAAAGCTTGCACATTGGAAGAACGAGTGTAAAAATGTCCAGAATAATAATGGGCCAAATCAAAATGTAAATACGCAGATGCAGAATGAAGTGGTTGTGAAACAGCAACAGCAGCAGCAGGTAGTTACTCCACAGTCTCACGTGCCACAACTTCCTATGCCAAACCATGTGAACATTCAAAAACACCGTGCGAACACCAGATTTTACTGAGAAAGTGGTAAGAATGACCTTGTGGTTTCACAGTATGTTTTGCAGAATGATGACGAATCGGACTATGTGCAATGACGGGGCCTGCGGGTGGAGGAAGAGGAGTGTGTGCTTGGTGCATCCTTGCCGGTAGATCAGACAGGTCCATTTATTGATGGGAAAGTTGAAGGTAGTGGCATCACTTTTCTATTGGACACTGGCGCTACCCGTTCTACTCTGAGAACAGCAGACATCCCAAACCTACCCCTCTTGTGAGAAACTATCCAATTTGTAGGAGTGTCAAATAAACAGATTAGAACCCCAGTTACAAAACCAATGGAAGTGCATATTGGAAATTTTAAAGACAGGGTTTGGTTTGTAGTTTGTGACTCAAGCTCAGTAAATTTGTTAGGAAGAGACTTATTGTGCAAAATAAACTGCACAATTTACTGTACGCCTGATGGTGTTGCTTTCCAAACACCTGATGAGGACGTTGTTTACAAGATGATGTTAGCTAAGCAAGGTACAGAAGTGGATGAAATGTTTTCATTAATGAATTCACTGAAAGTGAATTACCAGAAGAATTGAGAAACACAGTGAATCCAGATGTATGGGATTTTTCAGGAAAATATATAGGGTTGTTGGCGAAGTGAATCCAGTGAAAATAGTGGTAAAAGAAGGTGCTGTTTATCCAAACACACGACAATACAAAATGAGTCCAAAAGTAAAAGCAGGAGTTGCTCCAGTAATTGACCAGATGATTAAACCGGGAATTTTGAAAGAGATAATTAGTACTCCCTGTAATTCGCCAATTATGGGATTAAAAAGGCCTAGTGGAAGTACAGGATAGTGCAGGACTTGCGAAAAATAAACAAAATTGTAGTGCCTTGTTGCCCAGTGGTGCCAAATCCAGCAGTGATTCTTTATCAAATACCCTGGAGTGCAGGTTGGTATACAGTGATTGATTTGTGTCAGGCATTCTTTTCCATACCTTTGCACTCAGACAGCCAGCATCTTTTCGCCTTCCGGGTTGAAGATCGTATTTTGGCATGGTGCCGAGATCCTCAAGGGTACACAGCGAGTCCTTCAATTTTCAATCAAATCCTGAAAAAGTGTCTAGAGTCATTAATTATGCCTTGGAAATCAGTTCTGGTTCTCTAAATTGATGACCCATTGATGGCATCAAAGACACAAGAAGATTGTGTAATTGACACATTTGCGGTACTGAACCATTTGGCCGAAGGAGGACACAAGGTGTCTCCAGAAAAATTGTTGTTTTGTCAACAAGAAGTTAGATATTTAGGGCATAAAATAGAAAGAGGAGTTAAAAAAGTGACCCCGGGTGCCGCTCGTAGTCGGTTTGGAACTGTGCTGATTTTGTTGCCCTGTGTTCCAGTGCAGGAGGAGATTGCCGTTTTGGACCCTTGGACACCGTTGGAAGACCGGGACTGCGAGGCCCATCAGGCTGTGCGTTACAACAGCCCGCACACCTGCTGCCTCTTCCCGTGTCTCCTCCCCTCTGCTGACTCTGCTCACCGGCCCCTTTAAACACGACTCGCGGCCCCCGCTACGCGGGAGCCGCTCGTAGTCAGTTTGGAACTGTGCTGATTTTGTTGCCCTGTGTTCCAGTGCAGGAGGAGATTGCCGTTTTGGACCCTTGGACACCGTTGGAAGACCGGGACTGCGAGGCCCATCAGGCTGTGCGTTACAACAGCCCGCACACCTGCTGCCTCTTCCCGTGTCTCCTCCCCTCTGCTGACTCTGCTCACCGGCCCCTTTAAACACGACTCGCGGCCCCCGCTACGCGGGAGCCGCTCGTATTCGGTTTGGAACTGTGCTGATTATGTTGCCCTGTGTTCCAGTGCAGGAGGAGATTGCCGTTTTGGACCATTGGACACCGTTGGAAGACCGGGACTGCGAGGCCCATCAGGCTGTGCGTTACAACAGCCCGCACACCTGCTGCCTCTTCCCGTGTCTCCTCCCCTCTGCTGACTCTGCTCACCGGCCCCTTTAAACACGACTCGCGGCCCCCGCTACGCGGGAGCCGCTCGTAGTCGGTTTGGAACTTTGCTGATTATGTTGCCCTGTGTTCCAGTGCAGGAGGAGATTGCCGTTTTGGACCCTTAGACACCGTTGGAAGACCGGGACTGCGAGGCCCATCAGGCTGTGCGTTACAACAGCCCGCACACCTGCTGCCTCTTCCCGTGTCTCCTCCCCTTCAACTTGCCCCCTGTATATCAAGTGGCCCAATCGCGCGTGAGCGGGACGCGTGAGTGGGACGAAGGCCGGGACGAAGCCCGGACAAAGGGCGGACAGTCTTAGCCAGTCCGAGACTGGCCGCGACTGGACTGGGCCGAACACTCTGTTCATTCTAAGATCGAGGCTGTTACCTGTAGTAAGACTATATTGCCTTATATATTATTAAATGTTATAGAGGATTACTGTTGTATCTCCCAGTTCGAGTACTGCATATCCTGTTACTAACATCTATCACATTTTGAGCGCCAACTTCTAATTGTTTAGTATGCCGAAAAAAATAGTTCCTACCACGTCCAATACGATGGATAACATATGGTTCAGGTGGTTACGAAAATAAATAGTGAGAGGCGACAGTCATTAGGATTGAGTCACTCTCCAGTTCTCCCCCCCCTGAGCCCATCTCCATCATCATCCATATTGGTAGACACATCATTGCAGGCTACTACTAGTAGTGACGCTCTAGAGACTGATCCTCACGACAGTGGTAAGCATGAT
This sequence comes from Lissotriton helveticus, assembly GCF_964261635.1. Lineage (NCBI taxonomy): Eukaryota > Metazoa > Chordata > Amphibia > Caudata > Salamandridae > Lissotriton > Lissotriton helveticus. The sequence continues at coordinate 1,342,447,565 of NC_136061.1, read as the reverse complement.
CTAAATGCATCCCCACTAGTTGACCTAGAAGTTGACCTCGTAACTGACCCGGAAAGAGATGATGAATCTGACCCCGAAACTTATGTCCATGTTATAGAAGGGAATCTTTCATCCCCAGAGCAGGCAACTAGGGCTGTTAGAACTTGTAGAAAGTCCCAGCCCAAGCGTGGCGGGTTACGGTCAGGGGTGAGGAGGAAAAGGGCTTCACCACCACGGAAAGTTAAGGATAAGAGTGTGGGTGTTGGGGAGGACAGTGCAAAGCATATTAAGCACATTGTGGACGATGAGCTATTTCTTAGGATAGCTGACATGGTTGAGTGTAAAATCAAAGCTATTATTAAACCAATGGTCGCTAAAATTGATAAGCTCACTGCTGAGGTGAAAAAACTGGGTGGGATCCAGAACAGGGTTGAGGGGGAGGTTGGTAACATAGTAACCCTAGTCTCAAACCTAGTAGCCATAACTGGGGAGAATGGTGTGAGTGTGGCAGAGGCAGGGAGGAGTATGACAGCAACTATCCCCCCAGGTCCGGTATCAGAAAATACAGGTAACCACCCAGTAGCGAGAAAGGATGCTTTGCTAACAATAACCGCACCACCTGTCCCTTGTCAGGAGATAGATTCTCCCCAATTTATAGTAGAAGCTTCACCTCTGGTGCTGGTACTGGCAAATGTTCCACCCCTGGTAGCCGGGCAGTCAGAATCCTCAACATCTCTCTCTAGCAAGGCGCTACACTGGTTGTCAGGCAATATGCAGATGGCTCCAGGAGGGAAACAGCAGTTAGCAGGGGAGATTAAGACGGCTAGAAGGGTAGCCTGGATAGGGAACAGACCGAAAAAGTTCAAAGGAGATTGTGTAGTGGTGAACTTCTCCAATTCGGATGTGCTCCCTAATGTTCTGTCAAATATACTCCCCCCTCAACGTAGGAGTGGCACGGTTGTTCCTCTCACCCTCTATGGCGAGCAGCAGAATGTGACTTATCCTAAGACTCCAGGGCCAAGGTGGGACATTGCGACGAACAGATGGGGTGGGGGTGTGGGTGCTCCAGCCAACGAATGGGGGATTAGTCTAGGAAATAGATTTGGGATCCTGTCAGGCCTAAATGATTGTGATTAACTTAAGAGGGATTGCAACTCGGCATGTATTACATTAACTAAGGATTGTGGAATGGGTGATATTGTCGCTTCGAGCACTGCCCTTACAAGTGATACCTCAATGCCCCCGACAAACAAAATGGGTGAATGTAATATCTTAGTGGATTTGGAAGGGACAAATGGCCTAAACCAACTATTCGATTCTATCGCTGATGATACATCAAAAAATAATATTGATTCAAACTTGGAGGTACTTGATACTAGTCTATGCGGGGGAACACCACCCGAAGAGGGCAGGGTTAGTGTTGACCCTCGCATTATATCCAGCAGTGTTAATCCCCTCGCCCTATCCACCTTGGTGTCATGGAACGTGGCAGGGCTGAGAAATAAGGTAACATCTCTAGACTGGCTAGCTTTTTGGATAATAAGGATATAATCCTCCTTCAGGAAACATGGCAGGTAACCCCGGAATTTAAGCAAGGATATTTAAATTTCTACATTCCAGTCATCCCTAGCTTACGGGGGAGACCGAAGGGAGGCCTGCTGACATGGGTCAAGCAGGATAGTAGATATTCTGTCACTCAGTTGGCTACAAACAGCCCAGATATTCTGCTACTCAAATTCAAAAGTGTTGATTATAAGGACCTCTTTGTCTTTAATATCTATTCCAGGGGGCTTCCAGGTGGTAAACCCACCGAAGCAGTTGATCAGTTAGACACTCTCCTTGAGCGCTATTGCACAAAAGGCAACACTATTGTTGCAGGAGATTTTAATTGTTGCTTTGAAACCCTAGACAGCAATGACATGGACCTCACAGTGGAAGAGGACTATATCTGGAAGATCCCTCAGCTGACAATACCACCCATTAAAAAATGGTCAGAGGCAGCATTACAACTCAAAGTCCTATGTGTGGAGCACGGGCTACGTGCCACAAATGGAAGGATGGGTTCTGACAAACAGGGTGCCTCTACCTTTAGCAACGGTACTTCTCATAGCCGCATAGACTATATTCTTACAAATAAGGAGAACTGGTCTAGTATTGAAGGTATGCGGATAGAGGAACGGGTAGAGAGTGATCATGACCCATTAATCTTGTCATTCAGATTATTCGAGTTATCCAAAAGTGAAGGCTCGAGTGACTGTGTTGAGATTGCCCTCTCAAACAACTACAGACAAATAAGATGGGCCAACTGCGTTATGAATGAGGAAGGTGTTGCTGCTATGAGGGACCTGACTGTCCAGGCTATAGTGGAACTAAGGAACAATTCCACTGTGGAGGCAATCGTATCAAATGTTAGTCAGATCCACGACAGTTTTTTAAATCACTTAAGATCTTTCTTCATCAAAAAGGTGACTAAAAAACAGAGTAGGCCAGTGAGGAAGGAGGACCAATGGTATGGCAAATCCTGTAGGGTCGCATATAGGACTCTATCAGATGCAGTAAAAACCAAAGATACAGCTAAGATTAAGACTGCCCGAGTCATGTATAGAAACACACAATTCAAGGCAAAAAGTGACTGGGACAATGAGTATTGGAAGGAGCTCCTGAGTGCTAGCAGAGAAAGGTCTATGTGCTCCTTTTGGGATATGGTCAAATGGGGAAGGGGGATTAAAAGGGGTGAACCCATCAATTATGTTCCACCAAATGCCTGGGTCTCTCACTATGCGTCCCAGTTTACCGCTGCAGAAGATGAGGGAGAAGAGCGTGAGGCTCTCCTAAAAGCAATTGAGGGAGCAAACCACCTTTCCTTCACCAAAGCTGATATCATTAAAACTTTGAACAACATCCCAAAAGCAAGGGCACCAGGCCTGGACTCCGTTCCAGCAGACCTTTTTATGCATGATAAGGATCTTTGGGCCTCTTACATCCACTTGTTAGCACATCTCTTAAGCCCTCCCCCTCCCAGGACCTTTGTCACTCCCTAAACAATTTTTTTATTGAAAAGATTGCAATTATTGAAGCTAACATTCCCTCACCTTCCCCGACTTTTGTTGACCCTCAGTGTCCTCCATCTAAGGGACAACTTGATGCCCTTCCCCTCCTCACTAAAGAATATTTGACCTCGATTATTCCCTTGGTCAAATCTGGTTCCCCACTGGATGTTTGCCCCGCGCACATTCTTCGCCATATTTACACAACTTGTCCAGATCCCCCCCTCCACTTCCTTAACAGTTCTCTTTCCCAGGGAGTCGTACCCAACTCACTGAAGACAGCTGTCATTGTCCCCATTTTAAAGAAGCCCGGCGCAGACCCCTCGGTACCCGCCAATTATCGCCCCATCTCTCTCCTACCATTCCTGGCTAAGGTGCTCGAACGCCATGTCACCAAGTCTTTGAGCACGTTTGTTGAGGAGCATGGGGATTTGGCTCCCCGCCAGGCCGGATTCCGCCCCACACACTCTACGGAGTCCGTAGTTCTCTCGGTCCTTGACAACCTCAGGGAGGGAATGGATACCAACCAGGCCCAGGCTTTGGTTCTCCTCGATCTCTCAGCCGCCTTTGACACGGTTGACCATACCATCTTACTTTCCCGTGTCGGGGCGGTGGGGATCGGGGGTACTGCTCTGGTATGGCTGTCCTACTTCCTGAGGGACCGCACCCAGGCTGTTCGCCTGGGTGATTTTTCCGCGGACTTCGGGAAAGTTCAGTGCGGGGTCTCCCAAGGTTCTTCCCTTTCACCTCTTTTGTTTAACCTCTATATCGCCCCCCTTATTTTTTCGTTACAGCAAATGGAGGTCAACGTGTATAATTATGCGGATGACCTCCAACTTGTTTTCAATCTGTCTTCTTCCTCTGCTTCCATTTCAAACTTTCAGTCTATTATGATTTTTATCCGGGACTGGATGAGCTACAACCACCTGAAGCTTAACCCGGATAAAACCGAGTTGGTGCTGACGGGTGGTTGCTCCAGTCCCTGGTCTTCTCTTTTTTGGCCCCCTTCCCTAGGCTCTCCCCCGGCCCCTTCTACCTCGGTTAAAACTTTAGGTATCAAACTGAATTCCAAGCTCACTCTCCACTCCCAGGTTAGTTCTGTGGTGTCCTCTTCCTTTTTGTCACTACGCACCATCCGCAAGGTATCTTGTTTTTTTTCTTTTGACGCCTTGAAAATGATCATCCTGGCGATGGTTATTTCCCGCCTGGATTATGGCAACGCCCTGTATGCAGGTATTCCTGCATACTGTCTAAAGCGCCTGCAGCTGATCCAGAACCAGGCGGCACGGTTGGTGTTCAATCTCCCAAAATCTCACCACATAACACCCCTTCTCAAATCCTTGCACTGGCTCCCTGTCCGTGAACGCGTCCAGTTTAAGCTCGCCTCCATCACCTTTCAAGCACGACTGGGCGCGGCTCCGGCCTTTATCACATCTGAGATCGTTCCCTATGTTCCTACTAGGGACCTACGATCATCCACACAATCCCTGTTATCAGTCCCCCGTTTCCGGAGGAAGAAATGGGGAGGATCAAAGTTCGCGACCCTTGCCCCAGTCATGTGGAATTCCTTGCCTCTAGAGCTTAAATCCCTGACTCATTACCCTCAATTCCGCAAGAAACTTAAAGCCCATTTATTCGTTAAATCTTTTAACTAGGTTGGTTTTTGTTTTCCTCTTTTTTTAGTTATTTTCTGTCTTCCCCCCTGGGGATTTGTTTGTTGCAGCGCCATGAAACCGCTGATGAAAGTGCGCTTTTATAAATATTTTAAACTCAAACTCAAACTCAAACTAATGGCATTGCGATGGGGTCACCAATACCAGAGTCCTGGAAAGGTGCCGAGATCATCCCAATTTTTAAAAAGGGCGAGTGCTCGGACCCAGGAAACTATAGGCCCATTAGCCTCATAGCTTGTATACAAAAGGTGGTGGCAAGGCTCCTACTGCAGCGTATCCAGGGTTGGATAGAGGAAAATGATATTTTGTCGCCCTTACAGTCAGGGTTTCGTAGCCATACCAGTACGATCGATCAAGTTTTTAGATTTGTTTTAATATATTGGCGTGTAGTGTTACTGGGGGGGGGGGGTATGCTTTTTGCAGCTTTCGTTGATCTTAAATCAGCGTTCGATTTGGTGCCTCGTACTAAGCTGTGGGCAGCATTACAAGAACAGGGTATCCCATTGGATATCCTGTCACTCCTAATCAGACTGCATGAAGATAATTTTGCTCGAGTCCGTTGGAACCAACAGGGAAGTGTAACCGACAAATTCCCCATTGCAAGGGGGGTAAGCCAAGGGTGTGTACTTGCCCCTACACTCTTCTCATTTTTTTTATTTTTTTTTACGTTTTTAAAAGATCTTTATTATACAGTATTCGGTTATCATACATTTCACAATCCACTTCTCCACAAAGACTGCGTGAGCTTATAGCGGCTTGCTAGGTTCTGAGCAGGATGACACAGCCATTCAGCCGGCAACCCGGGGGTCCGGCGGCGAATTCCCTGCGATAGCTCGCACAACCATTTGTTAACCAATGACATTAATGGTAGATCTCATGGTTTTACATTTTATCATCAATGTTTGTGTTGCAGTGGTCACTCAGTGTTGGCTTCTTGAATGTAACCTCCCAAAGCCCCATAGGCCGCGTGTGAGTCAGTCGTAGGTAGTCAGAAATGGGGAGGGGAATCGGCTATATATGCATCTCTAATGCTGAGTCAGTGTTGCTGCTCTTGTATTGGCAATGTGTGCATCAGTATAGCTCACTGAGGCATAGGAGTGAGCAGGTGCAGTCAGCAGGGTTAGTCCGCAGCCATGTTGGGTAAGGTTCAAACAACTTAGCAGTAGGGTGCCTGCGTGTCCCCCAGTTACATCACTGGGAGAGCGCTAGGAGCATGACAGCGTCCAATGAACAGTGTATCATATCCATGTGCAACACGTATGTGGCCAGGTGTTCATGTGTACCTCTTGCAGTGCGTGAGTGGCATCGCGTCTCCGCAATTCGCAGGTGGTATGAGGTCCCTGAGGGATTGTCTCCTGTTAGTAACGTGCTATCTCTAGTGTTTTCATTTAAAACAAAGAAAGTGGGTCCGGTCAGGGAACTTGACCAGCAAACAAACTGTTCCCTACGCCCATAAACTGGCCGGGAAAACTGGGGGTTGGGAAAGTGTGAGAGGCAGGGGAGGGGAGTGGGGGGGAGATCACTGCGGGTTCTGATGTGGAGCTTCTATTGTAAAGTGGGGTCCAGCGAGGCGCTATGTAATGTATAGGGACAGTCGAGGAGGGGGGGGGGAAGGGAGGAAAGGGGGGAGTGAGCCGAGGAAGGGGCGTGAGTCCTCCGCCTCATTCAAGAACCTGTAGGCATCATCTGCTGTGCAGGGTCAGGGCGTGAGTCGGCGGTGCGCGGGGTGGCAGCGCAGGCCATCTGTGCGGTAATTTGTCTCCTGCAGGCGGATGGGCGGGTGGGGGGGTTCAGCTCCCTGTTTGGTGTCAGTGTCCGCGGCCAGCGCAGGCATGTCAGGGCCAGGGTTACGTCGCGTACTCAGTGCCTCAAAGGCGCCCAATGTGCAGTGGGGAAGTGGTAGCATCGTCATCCAGGACCGTATGTCTCGTGTCGGCGAGGGGTGAGTGGGCGGGGGGGAAGAGGCGCAGGGCTGCATCCTCACTCAGTATCGGTAAGTATCATTATGGCGATGATATCTTATGTCTCATGTGACCCCCCGTTCCCGGCAGGCGTGATGGAATGCCTTTAGGAGGTTATTCCAAAGCTGGGCAATAGGGAACTTGCGGAGTCCCGCTGTTTCCTCTCAAAGAAGAACCGTGCCCTCCGCTCGTGCCCAGTTAGTGAAGGAAGCGCGCCAGTGTCGAACATGGGGGATCTACACTCTTCTCATTATACATCAACAGGGTGATCAGCTATTTCGAAAAGCAGCCAACAGATGCCCCCAAGTTGGATGGCAGGCTGATCCCCCTGTTGATGTTCGCTGATGACACGCTATTAATCTCTAAGACACAGCAGGGCCTTCAAAAGGCGGTTGGAGTCTTCGAAGCCTTTTGTAATGACCATGGACTTGTCATTAATACATCTAAGACAAAGTTCATGGTCCTACATAAGAGCAAACATGCCAGAGGGAAGGGGGTTATGGGTGGGGTCCAACTGGAGCAGACCCAAGTATTTAATTATCTGGGCATAACCTTATCATCCAAACTAGACTGGAAACAGCACACCAACCAGCTGGTTACGAAGCACGCACAACTGACAGGAGCACTCACAAAGGAATTTTATCTATCTCACACTAGGCCAATTACCCCGGTTTTAAAGATTTATGACGCCAAAGTTGGAGCAGCAGTACTTTATAGGGCGGAACTGTGGGGGCTCAGTAACTTAAAAAGGCTGACGGGTGCGCAAAATAAATTTCTCCGCAACATCACAGGTTTACCAGCTTCCACGCCATTGATCCCTCTCCACTATGATCTTGGGTCACATGGCCTCGAGGATATGGCCAGATATAGATCGGTTGCCTACTGGAGGAGATTATGGGTTACTCCCGAACTCTCCCAGTATGCACAGGCCTTCCTCGATGTGAGAGATTTGGATAAGGCCCATAAAATATCATGGATGAGGGAGGTAAAAACAATATATAAGGCCATGGGATTATCACCATTGTGGGACGATCCGGAAGGGAATCTTTTTCCATCTAGGAAAATATTTCGAGACCTGTACTGGAACATGCTTGAGACAAATAGATTTGGCCGCTGCATAGAACCATCCTTTACGGCAGACTTTTTACAACTTAAGCATTCTCCGGCCCTTGAGGCTTATTGGGACTGGATTACCATCCCAGGGGACAGGAAGAAATATCACCAGTTTAGGGTGGGGACGCTACCACTAAACGCCCTCACTGCAAAATGGCGTGGGGGACAAGGATCGGCCTGTCCCTTTTGTCCCGATCAGCGGGAAGGCATTGGGCATGTTCTCCTTGCCTGCCCAGAATACAAGGTGCCTAGGAGATCCTGGTTAAAACCTATTTGTGTACAGTTAGGTCTCAAAACGGGTTGTGAGGCTGTCAGGATCTTATGTACTGACAACTCCCAAGCCGTAGTTATAGCTATAGCTAAATTTCTCCATTGGATGTGGATAATTCGGGCCCGCAAAATGAGCATACAGTAATTTTGGCCTATGCTATATGAGATTGTAAAAAGTACCTAGTGAGTAATGTATCTAGTGATGAATTTTTAAAATATATTTTTCTCGTATTGAATGAAATGAACTATATATTTATGTTTTTTTTTCTTCTTTTTTTAACATAATTTATTTAATGATTGTGATTTAAGGGCCCAATGTTTGGCGATAGGCCAATAATAATTGTAAATCGAGGGTTGAAGTAATGAATTGTGGATCTTACTAGCTGTCAACGAAGGGTAATTTTAAAATTTAAACTGTAAAAGTTTTCTTGAAAATGGCTAAGGTTGTAACTGTCTTTTATGATTGAAAAAAATCAAAATAAAGACTTTTTGATTTGATTTGACCCCTGGAAAGAATAAAAATAATCAAACAAATGCAACTTCCTAAAACACAAAAGATGAGAATGGTTCTGGGAGTGGTTGGGTATTGTAGGTGGATAAATACCTTCTCCCTGCTAGCAAAACCATTGATACAAATGACTCGCAAAAGAGGGAAGGATCCAATTGATTGGAATGACGAATGTTTTGAAGCATTTGTGAAATTGCAAAATTGTCTGTGTGAGGCCCCGGTCTTAGGCATGCCTGATTATTCAAAAGAGTTTGCGTTGTTTTGTTGTTAGAGAGAAAATTGGGCACTCTCAGTTTTAACACAGAGACATGGATTGAGCCGACGTCCAGTGGCATATTTCTCCGCCACCTTGGAACCAGTAGCTTCAGCATTACCTGGCTGCTTAAAAGCAGTAGCTGCTACCTGTATTGGTCTGGAGCAGAGTGAGTCAATTGTGATGGGACATCCTGTAAAGGTGTACGTTCCACACTCAGTTGAGATTCTTTTGACAAGAACGCAAACACAGCACCTCACTCTTAGTCGGATGACTAAGTATGAAAGAGTGATTTTGGAAGCTGAGAATGTGACAGTGATAAGATGTACTATAATGAATCCTGCCACATTATTGCCAGATCCATGTTGTGAGGAAGTGAAAGATGAGATTGATCATGATTGTTTGGATGTGACTGAATTATGTACTAAGCTCGGCCCGATATAAAAGAAATTCCTTTGAAGGAATCTGATCATGAATTGTTCGTGGATGGGTCATGTCTGAGAACGGAAGAAAGGGGTTTAGTGCTGCATATGCTGTATGTAAAATAACAGGAGTCATTGAAGCATCCTGTTTACCAGGAGTCAAGTCTGCACAAGTAGCCAAATTGGTGGCCTTAACAAAAGCATGCAAAATTTGGAAAAATTGGAGAATAACCATATTTATGGATAGTCAATATGGTTTCGGGGTTGTGCATGACTTTGGCCAGCTCTGGATGTAGAGGGGATTTCTGACTTCTTCAGGATCTCCTATCAAAAATAGTAAAAATGTAAAAGATTTGTTGGAAGCATTACAATTGCCAAAAGAAATAGCAGTTGTTAAATGCGCTGCACATCAGTCAGGAAATGACTATGTGACGGCAGGTAATAGGTATGCAGACCAAATTGCTCAGTACTGTGCGAAAAATAAAATGGCAATTAACAGAAAAATGGAAACAGGTGAAACCAGATGCCAACTTATGTTTTTTTCAGTTCCAGAAACATGGGATGATGTCAGACAGTTGCAGGAAGAAGTTAATGAAAAGGAAATCTGGGTAAAGTCAGGTTGACCAAAAAGGACATAAGATGAAGTGTGGGTGTACTTAGATGGCAGACCAGTCATGCCAGATTGCTTACTCTCTCAAATGGCAAGAGTATACCATGGGACAACACATATTGGCAGGCACTCAATAATCAGCCTATTCAGACAAAGTTGGTACAATCCAAAGTTTAGGGTAGTTGCAGAGAGCCTTTGCCAAAGATGCTGGATCTCTCAGCAGCAAAACCCAGGCAGAAAGACAGTGGTTAGTTGGGGAAAGATTGGAAAGGCAGAAGGGCCATTCACTAGGCTGCAATTAGACTTCATTGAGTATTTACTTGTCATTGTGTGTCTGTTCTCGAGATAGGGAGAGGCATACCCCACAAGAAGAAATGACAGTCTCACAGTTGCTAAATTATTGTTGAGGGAGTAGATACCTCGTTTCAGTTTTCCAGTTACCTTGGAATCAGATAGAGGACTTCATTTTAATAATGAGATAATAAGATTAATCTGTGCTGCATTTGATATTGAACAAAGACTTCACTGTGCTTATCGTCCAGAGGCTTCTGGAATAGTTGAACAGCTTAACGGCACAATCAAGTCAAGGTTAGGGAAGGTGTGTGAATTCACAATGCTAAAATGGCCAGATGCGCTGCCTCTTGTATTGATGGGTCTCAGGAGCATTCCTGACAGAAAAACAGGATTAAGCCCTCATGAAATGCTCATCGGAAGGGCAATGAGACAAGCATTTATTCCAGGAAATAAATTGATGAATATAACTCATGATCTGGTATTGGACTATTATAAACACACAAGAAAATCGTGTCTAGCACCCAGGTGGGACAAACCACGTCAAGTCATACTAGTCACTACCACAGCAGTGAAGTGAGCAGGTTTACCCAATTGGATTCATGCTAGCCATACCAGAGGAATTCCAAGCCCATCTGAAGAACAAGAGCAGCAACTGAATTAGCTGAGACACCAGAAGCTGAAGGTTGTGAAGTTGAAGAATCTAAGGTGGCAGATTCTGAAAGACAAATAGATGATGAACAACCAAGTACAAGTCAAGAAGAGTGGATACCAGGGATTGAAGTACCTGAAGCTCTTATCAAAACAGGAAGGTCAAAAAAAATTAGAGAGAATGGAAGGTAGAGAGGAAAAGATAGGGAAAGAAGAACACATTCAGCCAAAAGAGAACATAGCTATTCAGGAACCTGAGAAGAGTGAAATAGAAGAAGTATAACAAGTTCAGGCAGAAGAAGAACAAATTGAAGTAAGACCTGAACAGGACCAGATAGACCTAGAAGAACAGGTTCAGGCAAAAGAAGAACAAACTACAATAAGACCTGAACGGGTGCAGTTAGAAGAAGATCCAAATTTTGAAAATACAGAACAAAGACAATTAGAAAGGGAAGAAGAACAAGAACAGCTTCTGCCCAGCCAAAGTGAAAATAAAAAAACTTTAATAAACAACTAAGAAGGTGAAAGTGCAGTGCAGGTCAAACGAGTTAAAGGAGGTGATAATTGACCAGGTGGAGTCAAAATATTAAGATATTACCTTAGAAAATCAGGGGAGAAACCAGAACAAGTAAATGAAGTTTCAAGTCAATCTAATTCCAAACAGCCAATAGTAAAACTCAATTGAAGAAGTCCAAGACTGAGGATTTTAAACAGAAAATACAAGGCCACTGAGTGGACCTATGTAATTCTGGAAGAATTTGAAAATTTAGATTTACGTGGGGAATCTGAGGAAGTTTATGTTGCTCAGACTGATGACAACAGATTAAGACCACCTTAGAAATAAAAGAGATTGAATTGTGAATAAAGAAAGAAAAGAGATTAGAAATTTTCTCAAGACTAAAAATGGCAAAAGTTGATGTCACTGAACAACCAAAACAGAGTATAAAACGAAAATGTCTTAAGTTTTGCTTATCGACAGGTCAACTGCGAACTGCATCCGCCCCAGCACAGAAGACGTGTTTTAAAGCGGAGGTCTCTCTTTTTCAGACTCCTGCGGGACGCCCGCAGGCGTGCCCGGGCCAAACCCGGGCCAAGGGCGGTCCTGTCCGCACCAGTCGTAGCCCGGAGGAGGCTGGGCTGGGCCTCCTCCCTAACATCGGCTGAAAACTTGTACATCCTTTAATCCCCGGATTCACCTTGATTCATCTGGACAAGTAAGCAAACATTTGTGACATTGGGTGGATACTACAAGGGCGGCAGGATGAGTAAAAGAAAGAAGAGCCAAGTTGACATAAAGGGAACTGTAGAGACACAAACAGGGGGCCAAACGTCACTGTTATCGTAACTTGTGGGGGCCATGGGTGCTATTGAAAAACAGATCAATACCGTAGTAGAAAACCCGGTAAAAGGGAAACGTGACCTGGAATTAGAGCACCCGCCCACACATTGGATGTTCCTACATGTGAGAACCATTTGAGGGGGAACGTACGTAATGGATGTATACAACTGCCACAAGATGTAATAGAAGTGAGTTTGTCAGAGGAAGAAGCGCAACCACCCACAAAACGTCCTAAGAACCCTGACATTATTGAGGGAGAAAGCAATTTCATTCTAGATTTAAGTATTCCCCACACACGCTCAAATAAAGAGAGCCCCACGGTAAAGAAATCCAAAGGGAAACAACCTCTAAATAAATTACCTGCCCGTAAAATTAATAAAAATTCAGGTAAAATGAGCCTGCCCACATACTCTGAGCGCAAAATAGTGGCAATAGAAAACCTTACAAAGGGAATAGATATACTGCGTTGTACTTTGGTTGAAGTGCTACAGTCCCTATCAAATAGAATGACAAACATGGAGGCTGTGCTTAAAAGGAAAAAAATCATGAGTAGAGAGAGTTACAATATGCCTGTACCATCTGGTACTCAGGACACAGCAACTATAAGTTAATATACCACATCTATCATACCAACACTAATTGTAGAACCTCCACAAGTAAACATTATGCAATCAGGCCCTAGGTCAATAGTAACTCGAAATAAGGAACAAGTGTATCCTGATACAATAAAACCCTTAGCCAAGGTGTGTGGCCCTAATAAGAGTAGAAGCTCTGGCATAACTCCAAAAGGACAAACTAACCCAACTGACCTTTATGCAGAGGACTATCTCGATCGACCACCTGCTGCTACTCCGTATATAGTGGTTCTGACCAATGTCCCAGTATTACTGACAGCGAAACATGAAACATGGAGGGAACTTAGGAATAAGTCACTTCACTGGCTAGGGAACCAAACTGGATTTAACAATGAATTATTCAAATGTTTTAAGATGGCAAGAAGGGTTGCATGGGTTGGTAGGGAACGCAAGATAACACCCGGAGACTGTATAGTCCTAACATTTAGCGACCCCAGACTTGTCCACGCCATCCTTTTAAGAACTGGACATATTTCAATAGATAGTAATGCCATAAGCGTACAACCACTGGGGGCTTTTTACCCCCCGGGCTCATTTAATCGCAGGCATGATATAAATCATTATGAAAGAATCCAGCGGGCGGGGAATACACCAAGGTGGAACATACCACTGTACAATTGAAATGAATTATTATCATCTATGGAGGACCAAGATTGACAGGGAAGGAGCCGCCGGGGGAGCTACCTTTAGTACTGATCGAATCAAATATGAGTGATTATCTGGGAGGGGCTGTGGACCATCAGAGTGAGCAGAGGGATATACAGAGATCACATATAGATGTCAATAGAGACCAAAAGAAGACACAACCAGAGAAATCAAAGGACTTCCCGAAAATAGGATATGCCCCCATAACAGTAGAACCGAGACCCTCCAAGAGAGCAAGGGCTAGAAATAATGAGACGGTCTCTGCAAGGGCTTTTCCTAATGGGAAAACATTTAAGCAATTAAATTAAATTTTGAGTTGGAACATTGTCGGGCTGGCTGACAAACTAGGCCTCCCCCAATGGTCAAATTTAATAAATGGATACTCCATAATATGCCTCCAAGAAACCTGGTCTGTGCAAGAAATCCATATAAATGGGTATCAAACTTTTAATACACCAGCAAGCATTAGTACACAGGGGAGACATAAAGGGGGGTTATGCACTTATGTGTGAAACTCAGGAGGAGCTAGAGTTGTAAAATTCATCACAACAGAGTATTTTCAGATTTTAATAGTTACCTCGGGAGGAGAAAAAAACATAGTCATAATAAACTTCTATAATAACATCCCCAGATTATTGTTGGAAAATGTTCTAAAGAATCTTAATACCAATCTGCTTAATCTAGAGGAACAAACGACAAGAGATATGGCCCTATTATGGATGGGTGATTTTTATTGTTCACTGTGTCCACGTAGTGCCCTGGGTACTTGCGGCCTAGGTGATAACAAGGAGGATACCCCTACCCATTTTATACATTCAAAATTAGGGGATTTGCTGAATAGCCTGACTTTTCAATTCGATCTGTCCCATGTGAATGAATTATGTTCACCACCGGCACCATTTCAGCTTACCTTTAATGTAAGTAAATTTATTGCACAGTTAATTAAAACTCACAATTTTAAATGCATAAAAAAAATTGGTTATCAAACATTTAAAATTATTAATTCTTTTTGCCACTGCGTCAAGGTATTTTGTAATTCTGCAGTTTAGTTGGATCTCTTGTGGATTGGAACACAGTTTGACTGCCTGTCGGCAGGATCTAATCCCCTTCTGATTCCATATTGCACGTAATAGTGTTCTCCTTAGGTCCGTTAAACTGGGACAAATGCATATTGTGTGGACTAGATCTTCAGGACCTGTTTTGCAGAGTCGACAAATTTGGTCGTCCTGAGTCCTCTTCCATGGAGCCAGATGAGGGAGAATTGGAAGAAGGCCTGACCGCAGCTTTAGGAATTTTTCCTTAATCTTCTGTTTAAATCCTTGATCTAAATACACTTGAGGCTTTAAAGTTTTATAGTCGTTTAAGACTATCCATCCGTGTGCCCTTTTTGCCAGAGTTTCTTTGTCTTCCAGCAGAGATGTTATTTTAGTTACTTTTGTTACCAGCTTTTTAAAGTGTTTGTGGTCTAATGGGAGAGGGTGCAATTCGATAATCGATTTTGCACTCCTATAATCAAGGTATACGGCAAACGTGTCCTCATGGAGAATAATTGATATACTGCTGAGTGATCATTACCCTATCTCTTTCCTCTTGAATACTAAAGGGATGGAGAAAAACACTAAAGGAGATGTCTCTTATAAACTTCCCATTAATCTTGCGAGTTCAAACGGGTATTCCATTAAATGGGCTAAAGTCGAACCCGAAGTCTTCCTCCAAAATCTAGTTAAACAGACCTATAATAATATTGAAATATGCCTTTCACAAATTGAGGAAGACCACACCATCTATGACTACTTTTATAAAATAACTGAGGAGGTAAGGAAACTATTAACAAGGGATCAATGCTACAGCACCAATAAACCTCAGAGATGGTTCAATAAGGATTGCACAAAGGCACATACTAATTTGAAACGTGCCTTGCATGAAGAACCCAGATCAAACGAGATAATGCGGAAAGCTAGAACATGGTACCGTGCGGCCATCGCCAAAAGGAAAAAACAATTAAAAAGGGAAGCTTGGCAGATGCTACATGAAGCATTTGTAAGGAACAATAATACATCCTTTTGGAAAGCGGTAAATGCCCCCTTCTTATCAAATAAGGGTACAGACATAATAGATCTAGCTATTCCTGGAGAAATCTGGGTTAAACATTTTACGGGCCTTTATGATAAGGCCACGGTAGAGGGTAGTAACATGGGCAACCAATTAAAAATAAATAACTGAAGATAATAGTCTATCCAGGACGTTTCCCCATGATATCGTATTCGAATGTAATGAGATTATTAGAGCCATCAAAGAAAGTGCCTCAGGAAAAGCGCCAGGGCCGGATGGCGTTCCGATTGACATCTATAAATTTGAATTAGATCTATGGGCCCCATTGTTAACTAACATGTTAAATTGTTTTAACCGCTATAAATTTAATTCAACCTGGTCGGAAGCCATTGTGATTCCCATTTTTAAAAAGGGGGGACAGAAACGATCCAAATTGTTATTGTCCTATATCTTTATTAGATGCCTTAATGAAAGTGGCCGGCAGGATAATTTTAAACAGGATACAAGAATGGGCAGAGGATAAGGAAGTTATTTCTAACCTGCAGTATGGATTTCGGACAGGGAGAGTTACGATTGAACGGGATCTCAACCTCGCATTGATAATAGGCAAATACACACAGGCCAAGAAGGGGAACCTCTTCCTGACGTCGTTGATCTATGCTCAGCTTTTGATTGTGTGAATCACGAAAAATTATGGAATATACTTGACGATATAGGCGTAGACCCTCAGCTGCTATTATTTATAAAGGAACTGTATGGGGGAGCGGGAGCCGGGGTACGGTATGGCAGGAGAGGAGAGTGTTCGACCAAATTTAAATAAGAAGAGGTGTTAGGCAAGGGTGCATATTAGCACCATTTCTCTTTACCCTCTATATTAACAGCATAGGACACCACCTCAGTGAATCTCAGTATGATTATCCAACAGTCAGAGGCATCCCTGCCCCAATCCTCTTGTATGCGGACGACGCCGTAATCATATCACGGACCAAGATTGGTCTTCAGAGGGCGGTAACAAAATTTGCAGCATACATGATATTTAGAGGGTTAAAAGTAAATGTTACTATGACCTATTCAATGACCTGTGGAAATAGGATAAAGAGCACCTGTGATATTTTTCTGGACAAGAATAAGATTGAGAGTGCTAATAGATTCTCCTATCTAGGAATTAAGTTTGACAGGAACGGAATTTGGCAGGCGGCTATGACCGCAAGAAAATTAGCCTTTTCAAGGGCCATAGGAGCAGTGATACGTTTCGTTTCGTTTCATTTAGAAAACTTTATTTCGATTCATAAAAACAGAATCATAAAAGTATGACATAGCATATTACACATTTTAAAAGACTCATACAGTTATCTCTAAACATTATTATATTGTTGTTACATGAATTACAGGTAAATATAAAAGAAATCACATATATTAAAAGAAAAAACAGTTCAACAATACAAATACAATAAATAGTGGTGCCAAACTCTAGACTATTCACATATATAGGAAACAGGAATCCATTACAATAATCAATATTGGTTTCTGATACTGAGTGCTACTCTAATGAAACTAAGCACAGCATTGCAAATTTCTGGGGTTGATAGTGAGAGTAAGTGTTCATATCCCTCTTTGTAGTAACGAGATCCAAAAGATAACAAAATTGGTCTAATAAATCTACTTCTTGGATCTTTGTACAGGGAACAAAAAAGTACAAGATGAAGAGTGTTTTGGGAGACTTTGTTGTTACAAGCACACAAGGGTAAACTCTCACACCAGCCCACTTGCTGTGGAAAAGCAAATAAAAAATGCAGTGTGTTAAGGCGAAACCAAGTTAGATAAAATCGCCATTGTGTCTGCCCTATATATGAAAGGTAAGGTTGGTGCTGCAACCTACCCCTAGGGTAGACCGCACTCTCACTGCTTCTCAACACACCTAGTTTGGAACGGTAGGCCTCTTTAATTAATTGCTTTGTCTCAGTACCAATAGTCTCGACATTCAAGAAAATATGACCCAAGCCTATCTTGGATAGGGTTTCCCTAACGTATGATAGCCATGGGATCTTATCTAAATGCACCAGCTTGAGGCAGTCTTGTAATATTTCTTTAGTGAGTTTCAGATGATCAGAACACCAAACCTTGCTCCAAAGCAGCAATGGGGAGACATGGATGGTGTCACTCACAAATTCGAGACCCGCCTCAGTATGGCAAAAGATGTTAGAGGTACTTGTAGGGGCACATAAGAGGCGTTTTATAAACTTGTTTTCCATAATTTGGATATCGTTGCAGGATTGAGTACCCCAAACTCCCGCGCCATATGTTGCAACCGGGATACATTTAGCTTTGTATAGGTATTTTAATTCTGCAACCGGCTTCTGTCCCAATTTACTAGAAAAACGAAAGATAGCCTCAGCAGTTTGGGTGGCTTTTTGTACACGGGCTGATATTAGAGGATCCCAACTTAAGGTTTTATTAAATAGGTTCCCCCAGATAATTGAAGCTATCAACTTTCGCAATAATTGAATCCTTCACCATGAGCCTGCGAGATTTTACCCCTTTCGGGCAGCAGACCATAGTGAAGGACTTTGCGAAATTGACCCTTAGATCTAACCCCTGCATAAAGATATCAAAAGCATTTAGGCAAGTTTGCATGCTATTAGCAGTTAGGGTCATTAAAACCGTGTCATCTGCGTAAGATAACATTGGTATGCGTTTGCCATTTACCTGGGGAAAATCAGCACAGCTTTCCAACAGAAAAGCTTCCAGACCATGGGTGTACACCAGAAACAGGAATGGAGCCAGTATACACCCCTGGCGAACCCCCTCAGTCGATGGTATGGGCTTAGTCATCTCCCCGGCAGGGCCAAATCTGATCCTTACTGCAGTGGCAGCGTGGAGTCTGCGAAGTAATGTGACCAATGGCACCTCGAACCCCATGGACTCCATCATCTGCCAAAGTTTTTTCCTACATACAGTATCGAAGGCACTGGATAAGTCCATGAAAGCCAAGTGGATACAACCATGCTTGGCTCTCATGTACTTACCCATGATCAGCGCTCACTAGTGCCTTTTCCCCGCCTAAACCCGTATTGGGATTCAACAATAATACCATTTGATTCGGCCCAAGATTCTAAGCGAGCCAGAATCACCCTACCCATTAGTTTACAGGACACATCTATTAGCGATATTTATCTGTAACAACAAGGGTCACTTTTGTTGCCCTTTTTAAATATCGGGACCAATACCGCCTCTTGCCATGATGTCGGAATGCGACCTACCACAACTGCTTTATACAAAAGTAACAAGAGTGGTGCCCACACCTCTATATTATATTTAAAAAAGTCCACAGGCACCGCATCCGGCCCTGGAGCTTTCAGTGCTATGCCCTTTCTAAGTGCGGCCTCTACCTCAGAGAGAGTCAGTGAAAGACTAAGCATATTTGCTGACTCCCTCTTTGTGTCGGGGAACCCCTCGGGTCTAGTTACGAGGGGGGCCCCTTTCGGGTTAAAAATACTCCCATAGTGTGTCTCCCATATATCCCCTGGGATGTGCGCCTGTAGAGTTTCTTTTTCTTCACTTTTTAGGAAGGGGCGATTTATAACCTCCCAAAAAAGTTGACTGTCCTTTAATTCTGACGCTCTGCCCAAGTCATCCCATGCCTGTCTTTTTAAGTCAGTTTTGCGCTTAATGATGGCATCTCTATAAATTTTCCTTGCCGTTCTAACCAGACCCCTATCTCGGGGCACTTGGCGTAGTGCCTTCGTGAGACTAGATTGTGCTCTGGAACATTCTAAATCGAACCATTTACAAGTATTACCCTTTTTTCCTCCCATGGGTTTCAGAAGATGGAGGCCACATTGCTTAAGAGAGCTTCAAAATTATCAGTTATTACCTCTGGCTCATTTGAGGGCGTTAGGCAGGCTTCTAACCTATGTTTATTTATCTTAAAAGTCTCCCGCTCTAAAAGTTTTGCGTCTACCTTATCCCACCTTAAGGTAACCCCCTGATTCTGACTAAATTTAATTGGGTGTTCCACAATCTGCATTCTCTTAAAAGCAGGGCACAGACTCAGGATAAGTGGATTGTGGTCACTTGCTGGGTTAACCTCAATCTGAAATTCATTAATAAGATGAATATATTTTCTTGAGACCAAGGCAAAATCAATAACACTCGTCTGACCTCCCGCTCCATGGAATGTAGGAATACTCATGGGTCTTGAAAAACTAGGCATATCCAGGGCACAAAGGTCATTGATTATTATAATATTATTTAAAGCCTCACCTTGCTTTGAGTGCTTAAAATGTGCAAAGGGCTGGTCATTTAGATCTACCAAACCACAGACTCTTGAATCACTAAACTTACACAGACAGCAATTAAAATCGCCTACCCACATAATAAAGAGAGGAAATATGGTATTAGTTACTTTCACAATCTCATCCTGTAATTTTTGTATGACCACTGTAATTTGGGAATCAAATATGTTATAATACCAGTTGATTAAGAGCAAGGGGACCGAAAACAAACCATTAATCACAAGCAATTGGAACCAAGGGCATTTCACCAGTATGTCAGTTTTTATTCTATCATGCTTTATAGAAATGGCTGTCAAAAGACCACCGTTGGCTCTTCCTGATTGTGAAGGTTCTGCTAGAACATTAAAAGATTGGTAACCATCCAATCCAGGAGACCCCCTGCTCCATGTCTCCTGGAGACAGACTATATAAAAAGATTCCACAAATTTTAACCATGCCGGGTCATCTAGTCTCCGTGAGAGACCAGCTATATTCCACGAGATCAAGCGGAAAGAGTAACCCTCAGCCAGGCTGTCTAATTCCCCCACATATGTTGTAGATTGTGGCTGGCTTACCACATCAATTCTCGGACTTGCTGCCAATAAAATAATATCTGCATCCAATGAAACAGGTTCTACCTGTCTGGAGTTAGCTCTCTCGCCCTGTGGTAAGATGCAATCAATATGCATCTGGTCACCTTTCTGGCGCCCACTTGGCGTTGGTGGTCAATCCACCATCTCCAGACAGCTGTATCTGTTCATAGTGGGGATTCCTCTCCAATTGTCCCTAGAGGATGGTTCTTGTGTGGGATATCTGATGGGATTTCCTCCCCAATCCACCCTGGTAGGGTATCTGATGGAATTACCACCCCAATCCTCCCACTCTCTGCCTAGCGCTCGGTGGCCTACTCTATGCCAATTCTGTTCGTAGCCTGAGTCGTTGTGGGTCCCAGGGGGATAAAAAAAGGAGAGGCGTTTTGTGTCTATACCTTCATTGGTGTTTCGGGGGCCCCATGAACAGATATGATTCACTGTACGTGGATCCCTGAAATTAACTAATATACAGTCACCCTGAGATGACTTCTTTCCGTGGCCCACCAGGGAACTCTTCGAACCGTTAAAACCTGGCTCAACCAATAAGATGGTAAAGGACGGTTCTTATTGAGCCAGTGTTGGACCTTGTTTATTAATGCCCAAGGAGGTTCATCTGTAGTATCCAACAGCTCCGGGACACCAGTCAACACTACCACAAAGGGGCTAGCCTCAGGGGGGAGATTAGCAGAGTGTCTACTGTTAGGCACTCTCCTATAGGAATCCCTATTGTCCTTCATCAGGGACACTATGGGGATATTACTGATCGGCCTGGCCTGCACAGCAGGATCTTTAGATTTTCCGGTAGTTTTCTTTTCTACTACTACTGCAGGGGACTTCGGTGTTACGGTTTGGCCTGCAGCCACTGTTTTTGGTATTTGTGGCACCACAGGTTTGTCAGTGAGTAATTTATTTCCCCCTGGCTTTAATATTCCCGGTGGTAATGGGTTCTTCCTTTTTGAAAGACTAACAAGTTCAGCAAGCTGTTTTTCAATACGCTGTAAACTAGTTTCTAGCGGGGAGACATAAGATTTAATTAGCTCTCCCACTTTTGTTAAAAAATGGTTATCTACCATTTTTTCATTTTCATTTTCTCCCCCTAACGAGATAAGCAGGGCATCAGTGGTCACATTTCCTGGAAGCTCATTTATAGCGGGATTTAATGGGTTGTTATTTCTATCTTCCCCCGCCTTCTGCACAAGGTTAATTGAATTATTTCCCTTTTGCTTGGCTAACTCCTGAGCCCTCTTGGCCCTTTTGTTTTTCTGTTTATCCCTTTTTTTCTTTACAGCACCCTCCCTTATTCCTCTCAACTGTCTTGTTACCTCTAGTGTAGTGCGCAGTGATGAATATGGTTTTTTTTCAAGCTCCAGACTAATTTGAGAGTCAGACAGAAGTTCCAATGCCGATAGGTCCACCACATTCGGTAGACTATGCACATCAGCGCGAACCTCTGCCGAGGGAGGTTTCCTAGTCTGATCCGGAGTTCTTACAGTGGCAAAATGGCCTAGAGAAGATCTTTTTTGGAGGGCAACTGCTAGGTCTTGAGAAACTCTGCGTTCAAGGTCAGAAATACCCTGGTCAATAAATGAGTTTGCCTTTATTAAAAAATTATCTAAGGGTCCTACTATCTGACCCCCTTCAGCAGCAGTTTTGCTCCTGCTTCCTCGTGTAGTCATATTTCACAGGTTAGAATATAATCCTCCAAACAGACACCTATATAGGAACAGTATACAAATACTTATTACTACAAGCGTGGTGCATACATTCAGTTCTTAGTGACATACGGAATAAGAGACTTAGAGGATGGGACCGGTCCGGTCTTACACGGTCTCTAACGGGCTACAACGGGCCCGCCCTTGGCCCGGTCTTAGCCCCGTGCTTGGACCTGCGCGCGTCCCGCGTGCGCGCTGCTGTTGCTCCTGATAAGGGAGTAGACACAGGAGGGGGCGGGAAGAGGACCAGCTGCGGCCGATCAGCGCCGCTGAGCAGGCTGGGCCTCGCAGTCCCGCCTCTGTCCGTGTATGGGGCAGATGGTTACCGGCAAGTCCTCAGGGTCCAAACAGACAGCAGCAGCAAGGTTCAGGGACCGACGAGCGGCTCCCGCAAAGCGGGGGCCACGAGAAGTGGCGAAGTGGCCTGACAAGGTCCGTAGCAGCAAACAACCCTCCAACGAGGCCCAAGAAGAAAGCTCCCACCAGGTACGCTCACTGCGAGGTCTTTTGTGCAGGAGGGGGCGGGAAGAGGACCAGCTGCGGCCGATCAGTGCTGCTGAGCAGGCTGGTCCTCGCAGTCCCGCCTCTGTCCGTGTGTGGGGCAGATGGTTACCGGCAAGTCCTCAGGGTCCAAACAGACAGCAGCAGCAAGGTTCAGGGACCGACGAGCGGGTCCCGCAAAGCGGGGGCCGCGAGAAGTGGCGAAGTGGCCTGACAAGGTCCGTAGCAGCAAACAACCCTCCAACGAGGCTCAAGAAGAAAGCTCCCACCAGATACGCTCACTGCGAGGTCTTTTGTGCAGGAGGGGGCGGGAAGAGGACCAGCTGCGGCCGATCAGCGCCGCTGAGCAGGCTGGTCCTCACAGTCCCGCCTCTGTCCGTGTGTGGGGCAGATGGTTACCGGCAAGTCCTCAGGGTCCAAACAGACAGCAGCAGCAAGGTTCAGGAACTGACGAGCGGCTCCCGCGAGGCGGGGGCCGCGAGAAGTGGTGAAGTGGCATGTTATATTGGCAACTCTATCTAGGTTAAGGCAATCTGTAATTATATCTCTATTTAAGCCTATATCTGGTGTAACCCATATATTGTGACACAACAGTAAGGGGGAAATTTTGATGGTATCAGTAATATGTGTTAGACCCAATTCACTATGGCAGCTGTAAGTAGCCGTGGATCTGGGTACTGCTAATAAATAACGAGCTAAATGATTTTCGCATCGTTGTATCAATTCCACCTTTTCAATCCCCCAGATTCCAGCCCCGTAGGTACCAGTAGAAGTACACTTAGCTTTGTAAATCTGCAGTAATTCTGGCAGGGTCTCCCACCCAATTTCTTAGAGAAATGTATCACTGCTGATTGTTTGGCTGGGAGGGATGTAGTACGTGCGAAAGATCCAGCTAAAATGGAAACATCTTTGCCCCATATTGAAAATGCTTCTGTTCCGTTGGCTAAATCACTATTGTCCCGAGGATCTGTAAGGATAGTTTTTTGGAATGTCTGTGGCCTGGAGAGTAAAGTTGCAAATACTATCTGGGGGGAGTTCATACAGAACTTTGACATATTATGCATACAGGAAACCTGGCTTTTGAATGAAAAACATCTGGATGGCTATAAGACCTTTCATATCCCAGCGGTACCATCGATACATAGTAGACATAAAGGGGGTATTTGTTTATATGTGTCAAACTTGCTGAAGGTTCAGTGAGTTAAAATGATTAAATATTCCCCTTATTACCAAATGGTATCTATTAGATTACACTCGGGTACAGAAATACTGGTGGTAAATTTATATAACAATATTAAAAATGCTGATTTTGCAGAGAAGATGAAAGACTTTGTGGAAAATGTAAACTATTTAAATGCAGCAAAAGGGAAAGATGTAATTTTGGTATGGGGAGGGGGCTTTAATATTAGTGTATGTAACTCGAATGTATTTAGAGCACAGGAAAATGACTGGGAAGAGAGGATTGACATGAACCATCTTGTACATACAGATAGAGGGGAAAAAATAAATGATATAATGGCCACATTTGATCTAGGCTTCGCTAACATGATGTGTTCCCCGAAAGTTAAGTTCAGCTCGACCTTTTTAGCTAGGGGTTGTCAATATGTTATCGACTTTATTATTATACCTACTAGATATGCCAACTGGGTGGAAAAATGTACGATTCACCCAAATGGCCTTAGTGATCATTTACCCCTCAGTCTGAACTTAAACCTACCTGACTATAATAATTCTGCCACCATTGAGTCTCTTGTGTGGTCGCAAGAGATAGTACTGGCACGCCAAAACGGCTATGCATTAAAATGGGGTAAAGTGGACCCAACGAAAATTAATGCGGATATTATATCCAAAGCCCTGGCACCTATCTTAGTCTGCCTAGACGTGGAATCCACTAATAATGAAATCCTGGATGCCTTTGGACAGGTCACCGCTGTCATTCAAGATTCCCTTAACAAACCAAACACCAAGAAACACGAGAAGAGTAATGGTTGGTTTGATTCCCATTGTACAAAAGCTTATACACACCTTAAAGCTGCACTTAGAGCTAAATCTAGGGATCATGGGTTAAATAGAGCCTGTAGAAAGACTTATAGTCTGGCACGGACCATTCGGAAAAAAGAAATAAAAGAGATGGCTTGGCAAAATCTCCTGAAGGCCTCGCAATCCAAAGACTGTAGATTGTTCTGGCAGGCAGTTAATGCCCCCTACTTTACTAAAAAAGATATCGCAAAAATAGAAGTCGCCATTGATGAAAACACGTGGATAGACTTCTTTTCTAAGGTATACAAAAAAGAGGAAGGGGATGTGGGCCCGCCCGTTGAGGTTAACAACCTGGGCACACAGGTACAGGATCACTCTCCGATACCCATAGAAATTCTATATGAGGAAGTTTTACTTGCAATAAATAATAGTAAAGGAGGTAAAGCTCCGGGCCCGGATCGGATCCCAAATGATATCTTCAAGATGACCACTGAACTCTGGGCCCCAATTTGCACAGGCGTCCTTGTGGCTTGTTGTGCTAAAGGATTTATTAAAACCTGGGCTGAATCGGTAATTGTACCTATTTATAAAAAGGGGACAGAGAGAGCCCAGCAAATTATAGGCCCATATCCCTTTTGGACTCCCTCATGAAGATCCCAGGCAGGGTGGTCTTAAATAAATTACAAACTTGGGCAAGTGAAAATAATATCCTTAGCCCGGTTCAGTATGGATTCAGGGAGGGGATGGGGCCTGTGGAGCAGGTTCTTAACTTTGTGATGATACAAGGGAAATACACCCGAGCAAAAAGAGGATGTCTCTACGCCATATTTGTCGACCTCACAGCCGCTTTCGACTGTGTGGATCATGGTAAGCTGTGGCAAATATTGAAAGAAACTTGGGTGGAACCTGCTATAGTGCACTTCCTTCGACAGTTGTACTCGGGTGCAACAGCGAAGGTGAGATATGGGCTGAAGGGAGAATGCACTGAATCCTTCCGCATAGAGAAGGGCGTTAGACAGGGCTGTGTCTTGGCTCCATTTCTCTTCTCCATATATACGAACGCTTTGGAGGGGGAATTGGAGGCAAGCACAGCTGATTCCCCAAGGTACGGAAAAAAGCAGGCTGTCTCCCTTCTCTATGCGGATGACGCAGTGCTAATGGCCAGAATAAGGATGAGTGCCCAGAGGGCACTCGCTAAATATATTGAATTCATGGAAGCAAGGGGCCTAAAATCAGTGCGAAAAAATCTTTTGTGATGATGTGTGGGAAAGGGCGGACGAAATGTAAGGCCATCAAGGTGGATGGCCTCTCTATCGAACAAACCAAAACCTTCTCTTATTTGGGGGTCTTACTAGATGGCTCTGGCTCGTGGGGCCCAGCGATTAAGAATAGGACCCTATTGTTTAAACGTTCCATTGCGGTACTAATGAATTTTGCTAAAAAACTAGGGAAAAGACCTCCTGAAATCCTTTTAAAAATATATATAGCTAAATGTAGAAGTATTGCACTTTACGGGGCGGGTATATGGGGCTTTTATAATGTAGCGTTGATTCAAATAGCAGAAAACTGCTTTTTGAGATATTTGCTAGCGCTTCCTCAGGGTACGTCAGTTTTTAACTGCTATGCAGAGTTAGGTATTGATTTCATTTCCCACATTATAAAACTGCAACCAATCCTACTCTGGCAGAGAGTATCGGCTTCAGAAGCGTTGTCCCTAAATAGGGAAATTATTAAGGACGCTATGGCCCTGGACAATGTAAAACAAATTCCATGGTTAGAGTATATTAGGAAAACGTTTATGGATCTGCAAAAGCCGGAATTGTTTAATAAGCCAGAACTGATTACCAGGATGTCCAGAAAAGAGTTAAAAAGGCTGTGTATGAATCATTTTGATATGTTAAGATGTGCAGGTGAACTAACTAAAAAAACAGTACTTCAACATCAGATGTCCCTGGTCTGTTATGTGATTCAACCTTATTTATCTCTTTGTACTGTAGGTTTTGATCGCTTTATTTTAACTAGGTTTAGATTTGATTTATTTCATCGCCTGGTAACTTTTCCGACAAACAACGATTGGTCCAGGAACCTGGAATTATGCCCATGTGATAATTTATCAATACAATGTACGTTTCATGTAATCCTATTCTGTAAGCATTACGAGAATGAGCGCAAAAGATGGCTTAAAAACTATTTGAGACAGGGTTACTGGCGGCAATGCCGACCAGCGTACTTAAGCCTACAGCAATTGGAAAACGGAAAATGCATTATGATTATGATTGGTTTTTTAAAAAGTATTCTGAAGAAACGGAATTCTATGATTAATTAATCCTTTTTAATATTCCTGTTTAGCGTTGTATCAATTTAATAATACTTTTAAATGTTCTTAAAATAATATGGTTGTTATCCATTGTGAAATGTTGTATATATTACCTACTGGCGGTCGCCAGTAGGTATATATAGTTAGGATTTTTTCTCTATGGGTTTTTTGAAAATTCTATGTCTAATAACTTTGGCGTTTGTGGACGGAATTGGCTGAAATTTTCAGGAAAATGGCACATTTTGTTTCTGAGCAGCCCTTGAAAATTTGGGGGGGGTTCGTCCAGTGGGGGCCGAGAAAAAAGGGGGGTCCCAAAACGTGTTTTTAACATTGAGTTTTCCATAGGGCGGTTGGCCTCACTTTTAGCCCGAACGGCTGAATGGATTTGCACGAAACTTGGCAAAATTGTAGGGACTGGTAGCCCGATGTGCCTTTTGTAGGTCTCAATATATGTGCTCCAGTGGATTTTGAGAAATTAACGTTTAAAAAAAGATATATATCTGTAACAGCGGACCGGGCAGCGCACTGGTTCGCGGACTTTTCGCGCAACGGAGCTTTGTGAAGCGAAGCTGATTGGTTCTCCGGCGTCTGTCAACATTCCAAACAGTCCGTAGCGGCCGCCATCTTGTCTCTCGGTAGGATCGAGAGACAAGAGGAGGTCAAAACAAAGGGGGAAATAACTATAAGGGGGCATAGTAGATCCTCGCTGACCCCCTAGGTTTGATGTGGAGGTTTTAAAAGGGCCCCGCGGGGCAAAAAAAAATAATAATAATAATAATTGAACGGCTGAATGGATTTGCACGAAACTTGGCAAAATATTAGGGACTGGTAGCCCGATGTGCCTTTGCTAGGTCTCAATATATGTGCTCCAGTGGATTTTGAGAAATTAACGTTCAAAAAAAGATATATATCTGTAACAGCGCTCCGCTTCGCGTAACGGAGGTTTGCGAAGCTGATTGGTCATTCTGTCACTGGGCTATAGTTGGGCTACATCTGGCTGATATTTGGGCTACATTTGTTTTTTTGTGTGTCTGGCGGCCATCTTTGGGCTACATTGGGCTACATTGGGCTTCATTGGGCTACATTCGGCTAATTAGCAAATAGCTCATCGCAAACTAGGAATGGTAAAGAATCGCTATTTATTCCTTAAAGTTCGCTATTTAGGAAATGCAAATAACTTTGATGATACATATGGCGGTTCATCTCTAACAAGATAAGAAGCATAGGGATACATTTATGATGACTGGCGCATCACCAGGGATGTGTTAGCCATTTTGTGCCGCTGTTCCGTCACCTATGGTGTGCTGCATTTACAATGCGGCGCATCATGGGGCAAAAACAGCACAGATGCGTGATGTATCTGTGCCGTAAAGGTGGCGCATTGCTGGAGTTGTATCGCAAGTGTGATGAAGCTCCAGCAAGGGTCGGGGGTGCCCCTGTCGCAGGGTTTCTGTTCTCACACAGAACTGTGGACAGAGGATTGGAACCTCGGCGAATTAGGGTGTCCCAAAACTCACGTTAGTAATCAAAAACTCCTTAGCAAGCTAGGTACAGTGTCACATTGGATA
This sequence comes from Lissotriton helveticus, assembly GCF_964261635.1. Classification (NCBI taxonomy): domain Eukaryota; kingdom Metazoa; phylum Chordata; class Amphibia; order Caudata; family Salamandridae; genus Lissotriton; species Lissotriton helveticus. The sequence goes on along the minus strand of NC_136061.1, from coordinate 1,342,419,171 downwards.
TAACAAACTCTCAATGTTTAGACAATCCAGAATATGAACTTATAGTACCTCAGGATACGTGGAACTCATGAACAGTCGGTCGTTATAGATTTCTTAGAAACCAGAACATGGAGTTAAGAAGAACAGATGTGTATTTGAAATGTTTATTTACTAATGCCGTCTTCTCAGGCGTAGTACCTTAGATAATAAAAGTACACATATTATCAGTAGCAAAATTACCAGCATAGTTACTAGTACATAAAAAGTGAATGGTGATAGTATGTTAACATGCTGTAAATGAATAAGAGTTAGCAACACTTATAAGCAGCCGCGGGCCGTGGAGGGAGTTACGGTGAGGCAGAGAGGCGGGGAGGGGGAGAAGCAGGGTGGAGAATACAAGTACACATATTATCAGTAGCAAAATTACCAGCATAGTTACTAGTACATAAAAAGCGAATGGTGACAGTATGTTAACATGCTGTAAATGAATAAGAGTTAGCAACACTTATAAGCAGCCGCGGGCCGTGGAGGGAGTTACGGTGGGGCAGGGAGGCGGGGAGGGGGAGGGGCAAGGTAGAGAGGGCTCCACCCTGCTTCTCCCCCTCCCCGCCTCCCTGCCCCATCGTAACTCCCTCCACGGCCCGCGGCTGCTTATATCTCACCCTCCCTAATACACATATTATATTATTTGCTAAGAAGGTCTCTTTGTGTTGGTTTAGGGCGTGCCCATACTTTAGTGTCTTAGATTTGAAGGAATCACATCAGCATACACCAGCTCTCTCTTCATGTGAACCGCATCAACTGTTGTGTATGTGTGTTCGGCAAAGCAATATAAAACCCGCCTCATGCCCAGAATTGGCAGAAGTTGCACTTATGTTATGAGTATGAAGTCGTGGAGATCAGACCTCATAACAATTCTGTATCGTGTTGTTCTTGAAACTTTAGCACTCGCTGTACAGATATAGTTTAACAAGTAAAGCAGATAGTAGACCAATAACATATTATTCTCATGTAAACCACGATGAACTACTAGGTGGAAAGCTAAAGCAACAACTAAGTGTCGTGTGCAGAAGTTGCAAAAAAGGAAAAATGGCGTTTAAACCGGTAATGAGCCCATGCTAACTTAACACGGTGTAAAGATATCCAGGACCTAGATGACACCTCCTCATGATCCGGAAACGAACTGAATAAGATAATAGAAGTGCCATCTCATGAGAGCAGATTGCAAGTTTATATGTGGACGGTCCGCAAGGTAAAGCATTAAAAACTAGGAAAATTTAATGCTAAAGAAAAATAAAACAGCCAAGTACTTTATCGAGTCTTAAGCCAATAGGCAAGGTAAATAATAAAAACTTGACAAATAAGTCAATGAATTGTCAATGAAATGCTAGTACTCAGCATATCAAACATGAAAAAGGTCTATGACATAACTGTGTATGCAAAATAAGCTGCAACAGCCTCCAATAGGAAGTCACCGTCTTCATCCGAAAACAGTTCAGCCATCCAATTTAAAAGCGGAAAAGAACATACGTGCTCTCCCAGCACCGGATCCTCTATCACCATCAGAGGACAGCTCGGTGGGTTTTCAAGAAAGCTCTGTTCCAAGAAAGACTGTGCTGCCGCCAGTAAATTCCAGGGACCAAGTAGTCCATGCATCAATGCCACAGCCATAATCCTTTCGCCAGGACAAACCAACTCGTGAGTAATGATAGGAGTCATCAGCTGATTAAAGTCGACGTCAGGAGAAACCGGTCCGCAGAGACACAAATCAATGGCCCAATCGAAATCACAGGTCAGGCAGTGAAATACAGGCTGGACACAGGTGAAGTAGGAGAACCGAAAAGATAATCCATATGCCGTGCTTAATATCGCCAACGGCATTGTGCCATAATATTCTAGCATGCGATTGCGGAACAGTGTCAGCAGCTGCAGGGTCGGAGGTTGCATAGGAGGGACATCCATATTTAAAAATGTAAAAAAGCACAAGAGCGTCCGCTGGTAATGCAAGTAAAAATGCCAATCTACGAACCAGAGTGCAGAAAATACAATGAAAGGAAGCAGGGATGACTCCAAAGATTTTCTCAAATGAAGTCACGAGACCACTGGTAACAACTTTAAAAAAGTGTGCCAGGGACTTTGTGGAGGATGCGTTAAAGATAGTCGGAAACATGTTGCTGAAATTGAAAGGCAAATCTTAATTGAAAAGGGTGTGCACCTCTGTATGGGTGTTCGCTATGTGAAGTACGAAAGTTTCACGGGCCGAACTCAAGGCCACCTCTCTCTGAGACAAAAGAGCTCTTATTCTTGCCATGCCGTTGAAACGTGTCCCAAGGTTGGTATTTGTGGCCAGATTGAAAACTCCCTATGTTCATGTGTGGGAGGAAATAGAACATTTCTGCAGCAAATAACCTGTTCACTTACTGTTACGATAAAAGGAATACTTTTAATTAACTCAGAACAATCTTCATTATTGAGCATCAAATAACTACCATTTTCCAACAACTTGAACGTGGGGATGATAGCAGGAAGTGGCGTGCCTTGCAACACGCAAGCCATATTTGGTCGGTGTTTGTTGCATGAACCGTGTAACTGTATGTGCCTACACATTAGTGAATGATCTGGCGTCTCAGTGCATTCCTCTCCATTCAGATAAACTTCTTGATCATCTTTGAAACATCTGTATGTGTATGGAAGCGACCAGACCTCATGAAGAAAAGCACTACCTAAAGGTTCATAACGACCTATTGGTATATATTTCATACAATTTGAAAACTTATATAAAGCAAAAGGCAGCGTTATTAAACCGTGGATAAGGCATGTTGCCAAAAAACCCGCAATCCTCTGCTGATGATGTCACTGAGCATGTCATGAATGATGTAATATGTGACATCATCAGCAGTGGATTACGGGTAATGGTATCTCTAGTTTACTCCCTTATAGCTGTGTTTCTTTTAACATAAGTGTCTGTTTCCTTCCCTTATACTTACTGTTTTTGGTTCGCTTCCGGTTCGCGTACCAGCGAGCGAACTAGGAAGCGAACTAAGAGAAATAGAGGTTGGCACAGTTCCAAATATTGTACCAATTTTTTAATAACGGGGAGGTAGTTCTGAAAAGAACTTTTTTTTTTATTTTTCTGAACATTTTTTTACTGTTTTTGAATTTTTCGGAACAGTTTTATATTTTTTTGGGTTTTTCTTGGAGGGGGCAATGAAAACGATTCATTGTAAAGGGCTCAACAGGAGCAACAAAACAAAAAAAAGAAGTATTTATTATTTTGGGCGTTTCGGACAAACTTGCATATGATAGTCAATAGCTCTGTTGATCAGAGTGATGCTTTTTTCTCCGTAGGAAATGAATCCATCGCAAAATGCGCAGATGTGTTTTACATCACCAAATCTCATTTGTATATTTGGCACCATCTCCCTGCCCTCTGGTCCCGTTACTTCCGGTACAACAGATCTTCTGGCCATAATAGGGAGATTATCTAGGTCGTTCCGAAACTGTGCAGCACTGTAGTTGTTAGGATGCCACCTAGTCATATGGCGATGCATTGTGTAGTTTCCGAAACTGTATTTTTTGTCGGTCCCTCTGGACAGTCTATCTTGACATATAAGGCAAGTTACGTATCTTGCATTTACTTTTTTCTGACCTTTGGGAATTTTAAAAAATTGCCAAATGAAGTTTTCTTTCCGGTGAGACGTCCTGGGCTGCTCAGGCAAAAACTGCCTCTCTTCGTGCTCGTCCTCCTGTTCCTCTTCTTCTTCTTCTTGTTGAATTACAACTTGAGCAGGTGGTCCACTCTTCCTTGGATGTGGTGGAGGTGGTGGGGAAGCACCAGCTGAAGCTACTAAAGAAGCCATTGCTCAGTGATCACAAAGGGTCTTTCTCTCACAATGATGAAAGTCAGAGTGAGGAAAGAAGGAGGGATTTTCATCATTTGGGAAAAACAAGAGTTCTCAACCAATCAAAAGTGTTCATTTTAGATTATATGACCTAGTCTTACATCATTAGGAAACCAAAAGTGAAATGAACCAATGAAAAGTGTTATTACCAAGTCACATGACTTGCTGTGTTTACGTTAAGCGCTTTGCAGGGCCTCCCGGTTTGCTTCCAGAAACCTGCGCTTTGCGACTCGCTTCGCGTACCAGTTCGCTAACGTAGCACGTCATATGACGTATCACGCGACAACGTGAAACGTCATGCGGACGGGAGGCGTCACGATGTTGTTTTCTAACGCGGCACTTGCGGTAAAGAAACGTTTACCGGCTCGCGGTCTATTTCGCGGCATCAAGGTCAGCTAACGGGAAGCTTCCCGATTCGCGAAGCGGGAACGAAGAAAAAAAAATATTAAAAAAAAAAATTATTCATAAACATATAAAATATATTTTTGGATTTAAAGAAGAATACATTTTACAGCTACAGATATTAGCTGTTAAAAAAACAATGAAATTCACAGAAAAAAACATAGGTTATAGACCATATATAGTTAGGAATTAGCATTTACAAAACCTTGAAAATTCACTGAAAAAACCATAGGTTATAGACCATATATAGTTAGGAATTAGCATTTAGAAAACCTTATTTTACTCACACAAAACCATTGAAATTCCATATATAGTTAGTTGCACTAACTATATATCGCGCACCCGCAATCCACTGCTGATGATGTCACATATTACATCATTCATGACATGGTCAGTGACATCACTGATGACATCACTGATGACATCTCAAATGACATCACTGATGACATCACTGATGACGTCTCATTTGGCATCATTCTTGTGCTAATACGATAAACCTCTTCAGACTCTAATATAACCTTAGATACACTCAGTGTATACAGACACTCACACACTGCCACTCATCCATGGAGTTACTCACACACCCAGTCAGTCATGCAAAGAAACAATCTCACCTCCATTTCTTCAACTATACAGTTATACACACCTTACTTATTGAAACATATACTAACACATATTTACTCTCTTATACAATCCCTGATACAAGTTCACAATGATCGATACAACCACTCACTCAGTGGCTCTCATGCACAGTTATTTATATATGCCAACTCTCACATGTACTGTGTTTTACATATGTACTTACTATGACATGTAGCATTGAGATATCCATTCACTCATCAATACACTCATGCACACAGTCAACTGCCCATGTAGCTGTTTCCACATGCACTCTTGAACTCATACACCTAGTGAATAAACTGCTCACACATCTATGCACAGAGTCACACACCTTCCAGCCACCCCCACACAAACTCAATCTCCCATAGAAATACTTGGGCAACCAATTAATAACACATATAGCCTCTCGTATAGCTAATGATCAACACATGCAGCAGTTTACATCACAACAGACATAATGATGCACAAATTAAGACAGTTTAGTCACTAACCCATGCATTCAGTGAGACACATTTAATCACTCACTCATACAGTCAGTCACGCACCTACTAAATCCTTCATCCAGACACTTATACATCCACTCATTCTTCAATATCTAAGACATATTTTAACTTTACAGAAACATACAGTCACTGGATGTTGTCATCAGTGATGTCATTTGAGATGTCATCAGTGATGTCATCAGTGATGTCACTGACCATGTCATGAATGATGTAATATGTGACATCATCAGCAGTGGATTGCGGGTGCGCGATATATAGTTAGTGCAACTAACTATATATGGAATTTCAATGGTTTTGTGTGAGTAAAATAAGGTTTTCTAAATGCTAATTCCTAACTATATATGGTCTATAACCTATGGTTTTTTCAGTGAATTTTCAAGGTTTTGTAAATGCTAATTCCTAACTATATATGGTCTATAACCTATGGTTTTTTCTGTGAATATATATATATGTCGCTTTTCTGATTTTTATCTACTGTTAAAATCGAATAAAGTGTTTCTGATTCTGATTCTGATATAAAAAAATGTATACAACTATATCATTAAATAAACTGATCATCCAATCAACAATAATTATTAAACAACAAACAATTAAATAACCATTATTTAAATGAATAATTTACATAATTAGCAATCAGTAAACAATTGATAAAACAATAATTAAAAACCTATAAACAAAAATGCATTTGGACGAGTTAATTCAGCAAATCCTGGCTGTCTGGGGGCCTGCTTGAGCCCCATAATGCTGTATTGGTTTGCCGCTCGAAGTTGGGAGCAAGCTGTTCTGACCCCTACTGACCTGGAATACATCCACTGAGGAGGCTGCGGGGCTTTTGGCAGGCGGAATCTCACCACCGGCGCACCAGCGGGACTGCAAGTCCCAGGAATCCAAGAGCGGCTCCTAACACGCCGCACCTGGTGGCTCTTCCCGGCTGGCCGCGCCTCCTGCCTGGGAGGCTAAAACCGCGACTCGCGGCCCCCGCTCCGCGGGTGCCGCTCGAAGTTGGGAGCAAGCTGTTCTGACCCCTACTGACCTGGAATACATCCACTGAGGAGGCTGCGGGGCTTTTGGCAGGCGGAATCTCACCACCGGCGCACCAGCGGGACTGCGAGTCCCAGGAATCCAAGCGGCTCCTAACACGCCGCACCTGGTGGCTCTTCCCGGCTGGCCACGCCTCCATAGACCTTTGGCTATAGAACCACGCCCTTAGACGCGCAACGCGGGACGCGCGCGGGCGGGCGCCGGGCTAAGCCCGGGCAAAGGGCGGGCCGTTCTAGGCCGTTAGAGGCCGGCAGAGACCGGACCGGGCCCACCCTCTAACGTCCCCGCTCTATTGCCCCCCCTCTACTTACCCCAGAATGGCGACTAGAGCCTTACGGAGTAAGTCTGCTCAGCAAGGCGTAAGTACTCTGGAAAAATTCTTCCCAAAGGCGAGTTCCCAAACTAGCAAATGTCACTTAGCCACAGACTCTCACCTTGAGATGGGTCCCGAAAGTGTGTTCCTGGACCATGGGGAAACTTTTTCAACTGATGCTAGTACACCCATTCCTTTGGAGGCTACCCATATGTCATTATTGGACAGCATTGATCAGACTATTGAGTCGGTCCTTCAGCAGCTAAGAACTCCTTCAACGCAGAGGGATAGAAACTCTTCCCGGCCATCTGGGATTTCTGACCGTCCTGCGATTCCGGATAATATGGGATCAGACACGCCTGAAGCGGGACAGGCGGTCCTGCTCATAGACCCTGCAGATAGTCGGGTGGAACAACCTTCAAAAAGGAAAAGGCCCAGGGAAACAAAGAGGGCAAAAAGGGCAAAAATTGACATAACTGAATCATCCCACGAAGATAGCACAGATATTTCGGTTTCCCCTGAGCTCATTTTATCTGGGTCTAGGCCGGATCTCATGGGCTCCCCAGCTCCTGTGTTACTATCATTGCCGGCGGGCCCATTCATCCTTGGTGGGGCAACCTCTAATAGTACAGATACAATAATTAATTCACTTACAGTCATTATTAAAAATCTGCTAACCCCCATCTCAGCTAGATTGGACGCCATAGAGAATCTACTCCAGTCCCTGGAAAACAACTACATTAGGAAAAGCCCTGGCCTAGCTATAAATGTTCCCATAGTTACCGGGGATCCACCTGGGAATAGATCACCTTCCTCTGTAATGTCCCAGGTCTCCAATAGGGTATCGCTGAGCACAAACGGTGCGTCTGCTTCCCAGACGCGCACTTTGTTACCTTCAGCGCCTAGGCCCCCTGTCCCGGCTCCCAGGAGATCCAAGCCACCCCCTGCGCCCCAATTGGCGCCGCAATCGGGGGCGGTAGTGGGTTCCACAAATGGCCCGACTGGTGGTATCGCTCCCCCCCCTGATAGGCGCAGGGTGGTTAACCTGCCCCCAGAAGCAGTTCCATACACGGCAATTATGGTGGGAGTTCCTGAGCTAACTGGTGGTGTAAGGGAGACCCAAGATTCTCTACGTAACAAGGTTATAAGCTTGCTTAGCATCAACAGGCCGCTGCCTTCAAACCTGAAAGGTGAGGTTTTGATGGTAAGGAGGATTCCATGGATTGGCCCTACTTTAAAGAATAGGGTAGGGGATTGTATCATTCTAAGCTTCAAAAGCCCACACGTTGCAAATTACATCTGCAATTGGCTTGTAAGGCCTGACAAGTCCAATATTGAACTTGTACCCCTTTCATATTTCTATCCTAGTGATAGCAACACGGTGGTAGGGAGTGAGAAGGGGTGGACTAGGGTAGGCTTTGCTGTAGATGGCTCGCGTTATAGACCAAGGCACTCTTTTCCACCTGCCCAGGCCAATTTCATACATCATAACAGGTTTTCCTGTTTGGATCAGGTCGATTGACCACAAACCAGGGAAATCTTGTCCGGTCCTGGGAAGATGGTGGATGAGGTGCAAAGACGTGTGGGATCGGGTATAGTCCCTGTGACTGAACTCACCCGGCAGGATATCGCTAAAGAGCGAATGGTTGACACGGACGATAGTCTGTGCCATCTGGGACCCTCACTTAACACCGGGCCTGTCCATATTTTGCAAACTGGGGTGGCGGAGATGGCCGGGCCTCCCGCCATCGTGGTTTGTAGCATTGGTCTCCTAGATGTTAATCCACCCATGGTCACTGTGCAACCTCCTACCGGAGGCCAGGGTAGCCTGCCACTTGACCCAGGGTTGAGAATTCTCTCCTGGAATGTGGCAGGAATTGCAAATAAGGAAGGCTCACCGGAATGGGATCACCTAGTAGGTGGATGTGATATCCTCCTTCTCCAGGAAACATGGGCGAGGGTCACCCAGTCTAGGAGAGGGTTTGAAATATTTGAAATCCCTGCCAAATGGAGTGGGAGGGGGAGGCCATCAGGTGGCTTGGCAATCTGGATTGCGAGTCATACTGGGTGCCAGGCGGAACAGGTTTATACGTGTTCGCAGGACATCCAGTGTGTTCGGCTCACATGGCCTGGTAAACCACCGTGGGCCATTGTTAACGTCTACTCGCGACCAGTGGCCTCGCCAAATGAATCACCAACCTTAAACGATCTGTCCTCCTTTTTGGGTCAACTTCCGGGAGATCTCAAGGTGGTGCTTGGAGGAGACTTCAATTGCCACTTTGAACCTCTGGAAGGTTTACTGGATGGTGCCCTTACGGCCGAGGATGACCACTGGGGGGTTCCACCCTCGTCTTCTCCTCACCCCAAAGCCTGGTCCCCCCTAGCAATACAACTCATGTCCCTTACCCTGAATTGCGCACTGAGGGCGTGTAATGGTCGTACTCCTTCCGATACCCCCTCAGTGTGTACTTTCAACAGGAGGGGCCATGAGTCGAGGCTAGATTACATCATGGTGGACATTACACTCTGGCCAAAAGTCCTCGACTTTAGGGTAATAAATAGGGCAGATAGTGATCACAATGCCCTTTGTTTAAATATCCAGTGCCCTTTGCCTTCGGCGGACTCATCCCCAGTAGATCAAGGGGAAGACATGGGGGATTTGCTCCTCACAACAAATAGGCGCCGGGTTAAGTGGGGAAAGCTGGTGAGCTCAGAAGAGGCCATTAATAAATTATATGAGCTGGCACTCCCAAGGTTCATGGAGGTGGATGCACTTCTGGATGAACCGAGAACCCCAGATTATAATGAGAAACTGGGAAACATACATCAGGATCTAGTGAGGGATTTGGTTGAGGTATTCCATCCCGTGGTGCCAATTCGAAAGAAAAAGACCCATGTTCCCACCTGGTACACCTCCGCTTGTAGGGCAGCAAAATCTGAGCTCATTGCTGCAATAAAAGAGGGGTCCAATAAGGCCAATGTACGTGACCTTAGGAAGCACTACAAATCAGTGACGGTGACCGCCAGGACCAAGTGGGATTGGAACCACTGGCAGGACCTTCATGATGCCCTAAAAGTTAGGGATTCCCGGAAATTTTGGGCCCTTGTAAACAATGGGATAGGGGAACTCAATAAAGCAATTGAACCTAACATTGCCCCCGCGGCTTGGGAGGCCCACTTTGGGTTACTCTATCAAGACATTAATTCCTGCCCGGACATAGCACTGCAACTGCCCTTGGGTTCTCAGGTTTTTGGCATGGAATTATCCCTGGGGGAAGTGGAGGCTGCCCTAGAGCGTTTACCAGTGGGGAAGGCGCCAGGTCTGGATAGGTTACCCGGGGATCTATTTAGGCATCACCCGGACATCTGGGGTCCATACCTTCTCATCCTTTTTAATGCCATTCTCGGAGGTATGGCGATCCCTGGGTCATGGCTGGGGGCAGAGATTGTACCAATCCACAAGAAGGGATCCACTCTGCTCCCCGCCAACTACAGGCCTATAAGCCTAATAGACGTGCCCCAAAAGCTCTTTGCGCGCCTCATTTTAAACCATCTCCTAGACTGGGTGGAGGACAATGACATCATGAGCCCCCTCCAGGCTGGCTTCAGGAAGAACATGTCGACCATGGACCAAATCTTTCGCCTCCTTCTCCTATATTGGAAGACGGTAACGCTAGAGGGAGGTCGACTGTACATGGTCTTCGTGGACCTGAGGTCAGCCTTTGACCTAGTCCCCAGAGGGAAGCTATGGGAGGTTCTGCAGAAGCTAGGGGTACCCCCCCACCTCCTCAGTATCATCACTAGGCTGCACGAGAACAACTTTGCACAAGTGAGGTGTGGGAGGGATGGAAAGCTCTCGGGTAAATTCCCGGTCCGTCGAGGCGTCAGACAGGGCTGTGTTCTGGCTCCGACCCTGTTCTGTCTGTACATTAACAGCGTCATTCAACATCTTGACGCGGTTAAAGACAATGATGCCCCGGTTTTGGCAGGAAGGAGGGTACCGGCAATAATGTTTGCCGACGATACCCTCCTGCTTTCCAAATCCCCTATGGGGATCCAGAGGATTGTGGACGGTTTTGGCCTTTTCTGTCGCCAACATGGGTTGGAGGTGAACACGGAAAAACTAAGTTCATGATCTTCAACCCCCCCACCAAAACTAGACCCAACCCAAAACTGGGGGAAACTAGTCTCGAGAGGGTCTCGACCTTTATATATCTGGGGGTATCACTTCAAGAAAACTTAGCATGGGACTCCCAGGTAGCAAGATCTAGGCTGAAACTTTCCCAGCTATCGGGCGCACTCTTGAAGGTGGCCAATAAGTCCACCTTTAAGCCCGTAAGCCCGGCTTTGGAAACATACAGGTCCCAAGCGAAGGCAGCAGCCACTTATGGCAGTGAGCTGTGGGTACATAAAGCAGGGAAGGTTATGGCAGGGGTGGAAAATTGTTTTCTGAGACGCTTACTTGCTCTCCCGCAAGGTACACCACTCCTCCCCCTAAGACTTGACCTGGGCCTTCCCTCTATTGCTGAGGATCTACTGTCGAAACCTGTGAAGTTCTGGCACCGGATATGGACCACCGAGGAACTGTATCATTATAGGCAGGACCTTACTCATGTCATGAGGCTGAATGCTAACTGTAAAATTCCTTGGCTGGCATTTATTAAGTCGGAACTGTTTAGTCTGAATTTGCCAGACTTATGGGATGATCCAGCTCAGGGCTGTCGAAGTATTTCGCGCAAAACCCTTGCCCAGCTGTACAAGAATAAAAACCTTGTTGACATGGTTAATGCTCATGATAGTGGCACTTTGACGGGGCGTTTTATGGAATCCAAAAGTTCTTATGTGTTTGAACCTTTTATGGATTTTATTTTTCCTCTCTTGGCGAGGAAACTGTTCCTGCAATGGAGGTTTGGCACACTCCCTACTAAAGTGTTCACCTTTAAATGGTCGCCAGGGGGTGATAAACTCTGTCCATGCTGTAAAGCCAATGACGAAGATGACTTGCACATAATGTTTTGTTGCCACGCCTACCGGAGCCCGAGGAGGCGCTGGTTAGCACCTCTGTGTCGGAACTTGGGCTTTAGGAAGTATTTACAGGCCTACAGGGTCATGAAAACCAACACCCTGGGCCACATTGTGTTCGCGGTTTCTAAATTCTTAATGGCAGCATGGATAATAAGGAAGAAAATGTCCGGCTAATTTATATTACCTTGTATTTCTCAACATTGCAGGTCCAGTAGGATTTTTATTTGTAAATATCGTGTTTTAAATGTATGTATTGTTTTACACTGCATCTTTTATGGCCCATGTGGCCGAAATAAAGAATTTTTGGAATTGGAATTGGTATTGGTTTGTTTTGCTCTGCTTAGTGCAAGGGACTTCTTTTTCCTCTTCTTAGAGCATAGTGTAGGTTTGGGGAGTAGTCACTCCTATGATGGTGTATGCTGGTAGCCATAGGATCTGGACTTGGAAGATGCTATCTATCACGCCCATACCATCATTCTAGTAAATATGTAGTTTATGGCAAAGCAAATGTAAGTGGACTGGGGTGCTATCAGTCTCGCAACCTCTACAGCATCTCTGAGGATTGTGTTTGTCCAATTCCCATTAATTACTAATACAATGCAAATTTTTGTTTGTGTTTTCCGGCCGTAATTTTTGCTGTTTTGCGTATCACAGTAAATACTTTTCCTGTTCTTTCTGAGGTAGTGTCCTGCCTAGTTCTGTCTCCCATATATTTCACCCTGTGATATTGGTGTTTCAAGTCCTATGTGTGAGTATATTGTAAATACCATAAACTGTTTTTAGTTGTTTTCTCTGAAATTAGACACAATATCAGAAACAAAAATATTGTGTCAAAAATAGTGAGGACAAAAATATTGTGAAAGTAAGTATCTATAGATAAGTACGTTTTACTATACATAACTCCACATATATAGATATAAGTATCTTCAAGGTACGTAGATGTGGAGTTAGGAAGGATAAATCTATACTTACCTAAAAGTTGCACTTACCTTCTCAATATTTTGGTCCTCAATATTTTTGACACGATATTCAGTCCACGCAATATTTTTGTTTCTGATATTCTGTCAGTAATCTGTTTTCTCTGGGCAGCAGTCATCTTTCAAATTTAGTGAGGGGTTTACTGGCCTGTGATTTAATGAAAAGGTGAAGGACCCAGTGCCAGATCTGCCTACATCAAAATCCTTCTGTTTCTGGCAAGACATGCTGGGAGAGTATCTCTTTGAAGGTTTTGCATCTCTGACTCGATGAACATATCCCCTATACATGTGCAGCCCTTCCGCCTCATGAGCTCAAGCTACTGTTTTTATATGTGTGTCAAATCCTGGATTAACAAGAATGGGTGAAAGAGGAGAGGGAAACGTAGAAAGGCTTTCTTTAGCCACAAGGCAGTTCCAACTTTCTAATTTCGCTCTAATGTCCATGGAGATACAGCCCCCATGCTTTATTCCAATCTCAAGGGACTTGCCAAATGTAAATTCCACCTACTGTTTGGTCCATAAAGAACCAGTTTTCTCCAAATCTGGTAATGTCATTTTAGTACGCATCTCATTCGGGAGGACCAGTGGTATTGTTTAGTAGTCGTTATGCCCCTCTACCCTCTTAGCTGCAATGTTACTGAAGTAATTCTGTGTTTGTTTACCTGCCTACGTAAAATTATCTGTCCATGCTTGAATCCTTAGGAGGGTTTCATGACAGAATATCATGGAAACCAATATTGATCCGCCAAAATATTGCCAAAATAGTATTGTTTACAAAAATATTGCCATCCAATATTTAACCAAAAAATACACAAATATCGCTGACATAAATATTGTCATCAGAAACATCTGAATTTAACAATATTGAACACGCAAATATTGAAATAGTAAATTTTGTCTAATACTTAAATATATACACAAAATCAAAAATATAAAAAACACAATATCGACTACAATAATGCCGCAAAAAATAATTGGAAAAAATTTACATCATAAACTATATAAAAACCACAATATCGACTACAATAATGCCGCAAAAAATAATTGGAAAATATTTACACCATAAACTCTCTTTTTTAATGAAAGATAAATAGAAAATAATGCACAAATAAAGTGCACAATAAAATGAATAATGCATTAAAATGACTAACAGAAAAATATTCACATATCTAAGCAAATATATTCACCATAAATGTACTATTAAAAATAAACACAAGTTAAAAAACAAACATTATTACAATATAATAAATATGACAGCCACTAGATCTGCCGTCTCTGCCTCTGAGGGACTCCTCCCCCCAGAGGTCATCATTCAGTCCAGGAGGAGGGATTGCAATGTGCTTTTAAGGTGCTTTAAGCACCCGCTGCATGGGACACCACAAGGACTGCTGTTTCTTCCTCTAAGGGACTCCTTCCTACAGAGCTCACCGTCCAGCCCAGAAGGAGGGTCTGCAACACACTATTAAAGCGATTTGACACCCGCTGCATGGGTGCGCCACCAGGACTGCTGTTTCTGCATCTGAGGGGTTCTTTCATCCAGAGGTCACCATCCAGACCAAGAGAATGGGCTGCAACAAGCTATTAAAATGCATTCATCAACCGCTGCACAGAACGCACCCATGGCGTGTGCCCAGGCACAGACCTGGCCAAGTGTGGGCTAGTCTGTGCCTGTCTGCATCCAGATGAGGGTGAGCTGGACCTTCACCATGTCATCTATTGCTCCAGTTATTACCATGGTGAAGAGTAAGGCTACATCCAGGGCTCTGAACAAGTCAACCAGTGGTGTTTCCAGTACTGCTTCCTTCCTCACTAATGCAATGGGCACTCTTAACAAAGAATTAGACAATGTTGAGAAAAGAGTTTCTATATTTCAAATGCTACATCGCGGTCAAGATCTGGAACGAGCTCACGATCGACATCAGACGTGCACCCTCCCTGAACATCCTCAGAAAGACACTCAAGACTTGGCTCTTCCACTAAATGGAGCTGCTAATCCCCCACACAATATGCTGGTGGTGCTGCTGGGGCAGTCTCATGGAGGTTCTTACTCCATGAAACTGCTGGTGGTCAGGAACCAAAGGGGCCCCCCTTGCCCCACGCATGCTGGTGCATGCAGGGGGGCGCATGTTATGTCCCCCTGTGTGCAGGAAACCTCCAATTCCAGCACGGCATGGAATTCACAGTCCATGCCATGCTGGAACATGCGGTGGCAGTCCTGCAGCGGTGCATCATTAAAGCTCATGTTTGAGCCTTTTTACTGCACCACCCCGTGACCGCCACGTCACCTGCCTGCCAGACCACAATGTCACTTGTAATCGGGTGGGTGGCAGCACTGTTTGGCGGTGAGGGAGCAGGGGTTGGTGTGCTGGCCTGCTCCCACACTGCCAAACTCGTACTTGAGCCCTAGGTAATGTGCAGGACCCTCTAAGGCCCAAAAATCTGGGACTCTCAGTCCTGTTGCAATGAGCCTTTCATTAAGCATACGATAGCCCATTGTACTGCCCAAGTTGCGTCTTCCGATACTAGTAATACAGTTTATATAGCTATTGTGAATGAATCTATCATGCCCGGTGAGACAGGTAATCAAGACCAACGTGACAGGGTAGGTCTAGATACAAATGGTTTGAAACAAGCAGACAATGTGGACAGTTTTATTTGCACTTGCCTTCAGAATGTACGAGGTTCCTGATTGTACTAAAAGGGGTTCCTCCTTTGGCCGTTGGACAAAAGGAAACCTGGGAGGAATTATCTGATAAAGCCAAACATTGGAAAGTAACAAGGCTGGGAGGTGAGGATATGTCATAAATGGGATAGTCATGGTTAGGAGAATAAAATGGGTTGGTCAGGGGCCCAAAACAGATTGCAATGATTGTGTTGTGGTAAATTTTAATTCAGCTTTAAATGCTGAGAGGGCTCTCTCTGTTATCAGGACTTTAGGGGAGAGCAGCATTACAGTGGCGTTCCTGGGGTATCTCTATCAACAGCATTTAGCCTCTAACACTCCTATGTAGGTTCCACCATCTCAGCATCTGAAGAGTGCATTTATGCCTCAACCAAGGACCGACTTGCTCCCTTTAGAGAGTCTTGCTACACATACCTGCCTTCTTCCTCTTGGGCATTCAATGGAGCAAGGTAGACTATCACAAGAAACTGTAAAAGACAACATGCATGAGGATGGTAGCTTAAAGGGTATAGGTGTTCCTAAGGAGGGAAACATTCTTAAGCATGGACTAGAGTTTGGGAGTGGTAACAGGTGTCTAATTGAGGGTAACCGGAGTATTCTGAGCTGGGAGGTGACAGGGTTTAGACTCAAACTTGAGGATGATGATTGGTGTACACTAAGGAGCCGATTACGATGTTGGAGACTTTTCGACCAATATCGCTGGTTTCAATTATGACCAGCTGATTACGATACAGCTGGGAATTGAAACTGGACAATCATTCCTACTGGCTTCCGATGGGCTCAAGGAACCCATTGGCCAGTCGGAACCAGTCCATAATCCATATGGACGGCGGATTACGCCGTCTGGATTACGATGCAGAGTTTCCGGCAGGGTCTTCATGCTGGCCTTTCTGACAAGGAAACCCTGTCTGAAAGCATGTTTGGAGGACCGTAACAGAGCCCCCTTTCCCTTGCGGCCTGGGGGGGTCAAGGTCCACCTATGGTGCCTCCTCCATTAATCCCTGCACCTTGTGGCAGGCACCAGAACTGGGAGATTGTGTTAATCCCTGCACCTTGTGGCAGGCACCTTGATATGCCTGCCACGGGTGCAGGGATTACCATAATCTTCCAGTTCTCAATGGGAGCTTGTGTTACGGCCAGTTTATGGCCGCAACACAAGGTTATATTGAAGATTTTAGTACTTTCTTCACCGCAGTCCTGTCTTCTAAGAAGGGAAGGTCTAAAGCAGATTTTGCCGTCCTCCTAGTTACACATATGCAAGGTAGTGTGGAATATATACTAGTTTTAAATTCCCTCTATTCTCAACTGGTATGTTAGAAATATAAAGGAGGGAGGAAACTTTTGTTGATAGATTTTAATAATAACATCTTTGATATCTCTGTGGTGGACATAGTTTTTGCCCTCGATAATGAATTGGAAGTGTACTTGAATTCATGTAGGAGAAATTTGTATATTGTATGTGTCAGGGACTTTATGCTCCGTCCATCACCACCCCCTTTTGTACCGCTTTTGGCCGCCATAAGTGTGGCAGGGTATGCTCAGACGTGAGTTCCTTGCTCACTTTGCCACTGGATTCAAGCAAGCCGGGCTGAAGACAGCTGGAATGCCAGAAACCGGTCCTCGGAAGCTTGTTTCCGGTCCAGGGAAGACATGGCTTGGCAGTTCGGGCTGGACTGTTCCCATGAGGCACAGGGTCAGACTGATTTGCATATAGCAATGTCTGAACTTGGGTGGCAGAGTGGGCTAAAGAACGGTGATGGATTAAACCCAGATCTTTTGACAGGGTGTGAGTGTTTGATTGATTCAGATGCTCCGTCCATCACCACCCCCTTTTGTACCGCTTTTGGCCGCCATAAGTGTGGCAGGGTATGCTCAGAAGTGAGTCCCTTGCTCACTTTGCCACTGGATTCAAGCAAGCCGGGCTGAAGACGGCTGGAATGCCAGAAACCGGTCCTCGGAAGCTTGTTTCCGGTCCAGGGAAGACATGGCTTGGCAGTTCGGGCTGGACTGTTCCCATGAGGCACAGGGTCAGACTGATTTGCATATAGCCATGTCTGAACTTGGGTGGCAGACTGGGCTAAAGAACGGTGATGGATTAAACCCAGATCATTTGACTGGGTGTGAGTGTTTGATTTATTCAGATGCTCCGTCCATCACCACCCCCTTTTGTACCGCTTTTGGTCGCCATAAGTGTGGCAGGGTATGCTCAGACGTGAGTCCCTTGCTCACTTTGCCACTGGATTCAAGCAAGCCGGGCTGAAGACGGCTGGAATGCTAGAAACCGGTCCTCGGAAGCTTGTTTCCGGTCCAGGGAAGACATGGCTTGGCAGTTCGGGCTGGACTGTTCCCATGAGGCACAGGGTCAGACTGATTTGCATATAGCCATGTCCGAACTTGGGTGGCAGAGTGGGCTAAAGAACGGTGATGGATTAAACCCAGATCTTTTGACTGGGTGTGAGTGTTTGATTGATTCAGATGCTCCGTCCATCACCACCCCCTTTTGTACCGCTTTTGGCCGCCATAAGTGTGGCGGGGTATGCTCAGACGTGAGTCCCTTGTTCACTTTGCCACTGGTTTTAAGCAAGCCGGGCTGAAGACGGCTGGAATGCCAGAAACCGGTCCTCGGAAGCTTGTTTCCGGTCCAGGGAAGACATGGCTTGGCAGTTCGGGCTGGACTGTTCCCATGAGGCACAGGGTCAGACTGATTTGCATATAGCCATGTCTGAACTTGGGTGGCAGAGTGGGCTAAAGAACGGTGATGGATTAAACCCAGATCTTTTGACTGGGTGCGAGTGTTTGATTGATTCAGATGCTCCGTCCATCACCACCCCCTTTTGTACCGCTTTTGGCCGCCATAAGTGTGGCAGGGTATGCTCAGACGTGAGTCCCTTGCTCACTTTGCCACTGGATTCAAGCAAGCCGGGCTGAAGACGGCTGGAATGCCAGAAACCGGTCCTCGGAAGCTTGTTTCCGGTCCAGGGAAGACATGGCTTGGCAGTTCGGGCTGGACTGTTCCCATGAGGCACAGGGTCAGACTGATTTGCATATAGCCATGTCTGAACTTGGATGGCAGAGTGGGCTAAAGAACGGTGATGGATTAAACCCAGATCTTTTGACTGGGTGTGAGTGTTTGATTGATTCAGATGCTCCGTCCATCACCACCCCCTTTTGTACCGCTTTTGGCCGCCATAAGTGTGGCAGGGTATGCTCAGACGTGAGTCCCTTGCTCACTTTGCCACTGGATTCAAGCAAGCCGGGCTGAAGACGGCTGGAATGCCAGAAACCGGTCCTCGGAAGCTTGTTTGCGGTCCAGGGAAGACATGGCTTGGCTGTTCGGGCTGGACTGTTCCCATGAGGCACAGGGTCAGACTGATTTGCATATAGCCATGTCTGAACTTGGGTGGCAGAGTGGGCTAAAGAACGGTGATGGATTAAACCCAGATCTTTTGACTGGGTGTGAGTGTTTGATTGATTCAGATGCTCCGTCCATCACCACCCACTTTTGTACCGCTTTTGGCTGCCATAAGTGTGGCAGGGTATGCTCAGACGTGAGTCCCTTGCTCACTTTGCCACTGGGTTCAAGCAAGCCGGGCTGAAGACGGCTGGAATGCCAGAAACCGGTCCTCGGAAGCTTGTTTCCGGTCCAGGGAAGACATGGCTTGGCAGTTCGGGCTGGACTGTTCCCATGAGGCACAGGGTCAGACTGATTTGCATATAGCCATGTCTGAACTTGGGTGGCAGAGTGGGCTAAAGAACGGTGATGGATTAAACCCAGATCTTTTGACTGGGTGTGAGTGTTTGATTGATTCAGATGCTCCGTCCATCACCACCCCCTTTTGTACTGCTTTTGGCCGCCATAAGTGTGGCAGGGTATGCTCAGACGTGAGTCCCTTGCTCACTTTGCCACTGGATTCAAGCAAGCCGGGCTGAAGACAGCTGGAATGCCAGAAACCGGTCCTCGGAAGCTTGTTTCCGGTCCAGGGAAGACATGGCTTGGCAGTTCGGGCTGGACTGTTCCCATGAGGCACAGGGTCAGACTGATTTGTATATAGCCATGTCTGAACTTGGGTGGCAGAGTGGGCTAAAGAACGGTGATGGATTAAACCCAGATCTTTTGACTGGGTGTGAGTGTTTGATTGATTCAGATGCTCCGTCCATCACCACCCCCTTTTGTACCGCTTTTGGCCGCCATAAGTGTGGCAGGGTATGCTCAGACGTGAGTCCCTTGCTCACTTTGCCACTGGATTCAAGCAAGCCGGGCTGAAGACAGCTGGAATGCCAGAAACCGGTCCTCGGAAGCTTGTTTCCGGTCCAGGGAAGACATGGCTTGGCAGTTCGGGCTGGACTGTTCCCATGAGGCACAGGGTCAGACTGATTTGCATATAGCCATGTCTGAACTTGGGTGGCAGAGTGGGCTAAAGAACGGTGATGGATAAACCCAGATCTTTTGACTGGGTGTGAGTGTTTGATTGATTCAGATGCTCCGTCCATCACCACCCCCTTTTGTACCGCTTTTGGCTGCCATAAGTGTGGCAGGGTATGCTCAGACGTGAGTCCCTTGCTTACTTTGCCACTGGATTCAAGCAAGCCGGGCGGAAGACGGCTGGAATGCCAGAAACCGGTCCTCGGAAGCTTGTTTCCGGTCCAGGGAAGACATGGCTTGGCAGTTCGGGCTGGACTGTTCCCATGAGGCACAGGGTCAGACTGATTTGCATATAGCCATGTCTGAACTTGGGTGGCAGACTGGGCTAAAGAACGGTGATGGATTAAACCCAGATCATTTGACTGGGTGTGAGTGTTTGATTTATTCAGATGCTCCGTCCATCACCACCCCCTTTTGTACCGCTTTTGGTCGCCATAAGTGTGGCAGGGTATGCTCAGACGTGAGTCCCTTGCTCACTTTGCCACTGGATTCAAGCAAGCCGGGCTGAAGACGGCTGGAATGCCAGAAACCGGTCCTCGGAAGCTTGTTTCCGGTCCAGGGAAGACATGGCTTGGCAGTTCGGGCTGGACTGTTCCCATGAGGCACAGGGTCAGACTGATTTGCATATAGCCATGTCCGAACTTGGGTGGCAGAGTGGGCTAAAGAATGGTGATGGATTAAACCCAGATCTTTTGACTGGGTGTGAGTGTTTGATTGATTCAGATGCTCCGTCCATCACCACCCCCTTTTGTACCGCTTTTGGCCGCCATAAGTGTGGCGGGGTATGCTCAGACGTGAGTCCCTTGCTCACTTTGCCACTGGATTCAAGCAAGCCGGGCTGAAGACGGCTGGAATGCCAGAAACCGGTCCTCGGAAGCTTGTTTCCGGTCCAGGGAAGACATGGCTTGGCAGTTCGGGCTGGACTGTTCCCATGAGGCACAGGGTCAGACTGATTTGCATATAGCCATGTCTGAACTTGGATGGCAGAGTGGGCTAAAGAACGGTGATGGATTAAACCCAGATCTTTTGACTGGGTGTGAGTGTTTGATTGATTCAGATGCTCCGTCCATCACCACCCCCTTTTGTACCGCTTTTGGCCGCCATAAGTGTGGCAGGGTATGCTCAGACGTGAGTCCCTTGCTCACTTTGCCACTGGATTCAAGCAAGCCGGGCTGAAGACGGCTGGAATGCCAGAAACCGGTCATCGGAAGCTTGTTTCCGGTCCAGGGAAGACATGGCTTGGCTGTTCGGGCTGGACTGTTCCCATGAGGCACAGGGTCAGACTGATTTGCATATAGCCATGTCTGAACTTGGGTGGCAGAGTGGGCTAAAGAACGGTGATGGATTAAACCCAGATCTTTTGACTGGGTGTGAGTGTTTGATTGATTCAGATGCTCCGTCCATCACCACCCCCTTTTGTACCGCTTTTGGCCGCCATAAGTGTGGCAGGGTATGCTCAGACGTGAGTCCCTTGCTCACTTTGCCACTGGATTCAAGCAAGCCGGGCTGAAGACGGCTGGAATGCCAGAAACCGGTCATCGGAAGCTTGTTTCCGGTCCAGGGAAGACATGGCTTGGCTGTTCGGGCTGGACTGTTCCCATGAGGCACAGGGTCAGACTGATTTGCATATAGCCATGTCTGAACTTGGGTGGCAGAGTGGGCTAAAGAACAGTGATGGATTAAACCCAGATCTTTTGACTGGGTGTGAGTGTTTGATTGATTCAGATGCTCCGTCCATCACCACCCCCTTTTGTACTGCTTTTGGCCGCCATAAGTGTGGCAGGGTATGCTCAGACGTGAGTCCCTTGCTCACTTTGCCACTGGATTCAAGCAAGCCGGGCTGAAGACAGCTGGAATGCCAGAAACCGGTCCTCGGAAGCTTGTTTCCGGTCCAGGGAAGACATGGCTTGGCAGTTCGGGCTGGACTGTTCCCATGAGGCACAGGGTCAGACTGATTTGTATATAGCCATGTCTGAACTTGGGTGGCAGAGTGGGCTAAAGAACGGTGATGGATTAAACCCAGATCTTTTGACTGGGTGTGAGTGTTTGATTGATTCAGATGCTCCGTCCATCACCACCCCCTTTTGTACCGCTTTTGGCCGCCATAAGTGTGGCAGGGTATGCTCAGACGTGAGTCCCTTGCTCACTTTGCCACTGGATTCAAGCAAGCCGGGCTGAAGACAGCTGGAATGCCAGAAACCGGTCCTCGGAAGCTTGTTTCCGGTCCAGGGAAGACATGGCTTGGCAGTTCGGGCTGGACTGTTCCCATGAGGCACAGGGTCAGACTGATTTGCATATAGCCATGTCTGAACTTGGGTGGCAGAGTGGGCTAAAGAACGGTGATGGATAAACCCAGATCTTTTGACTGGGTGTGAGTGTTTGATTGATTCAGATGCTCCGTCCATCACCACCCCCTTTTGTACCGCTTTTGGCTGCCATAAGTGTGGCAGGGTATGCTCAGACGTGAGTCCCTTGCTTACTTTGCCACTGGATTCAAGCAAGCCGGGCGGAAGACGGCTGGAATGCCAGAAACCGGTCCTCGGAAGCTTGTTTCCGGTCCAGGGAAGACATGGCTTGGCAGTTCGGGCTGGACTGTTCCCATGAGGCACAGGGTCAGACTGATTTGCATATAGCCATGTCTGAACTTGGGTGGCAGAGTGGGCTAAAGAACGGTGATGGATTAAACCCAGATCTTTTGACTGGGTGTGAGTGTTTGATTGATTCAGATGCTCCTTCTATCACCACCCCCTTTTGTACCGCTTTTGGCCGCCATAAGTGTGGCAGGGTATGCTCAGACCTGAGTCCCTTGCTCACTTTGCCACTGGATTCAAGCAAGCCGGGCTGAAGACGGCTGGAATGCCAGAAACCGGTCCTCGGAAGCTTGTTTCCGGTCCAGGGAAGACATGGCTTGGCAGTTCGGGCTGGACTGTTCCCATGAGGCACAGGGTCAGACTGATTTGCATATAGCCATGTCTGAACTTGGGTGGCAGAGTGGGATAAAGAACGGTGATGGATTAAACCCAGATCTTTTAACTGGGTGTGAGTGTTTGATTGATTCAGATGCTCCGTCCATCACCACCCCCTTTTGTACCGCTTTTGGCCGCCATAAGTGTGGCAGGGTATGCTCAGACGTGAGTCCCTTGCTCACTTTGCCACTGGATTCAAGCAAGCCGGGCTGAAGACGGCTGGAATGCCAGAAACCGGTCCTCTGAAGCTTGTTTTCTGTCCAGGGAAGACATGGCTTGGCAGTTCGGGCTGGACTGTTCCCATGAGGCACAGGGTCAGACTGATTTGCATATAGCCATGTCTGAACTTGGGTGGCAGAGTGGGCTAAAGAACGGTGATGGATTAAACCCAGATCTTTTGACTGGGTGTGAGTGTTTGATTGATTCAGATGCTCCGTCCATCACCACCCCCTTTTGTACCGCTTTTGGCCGCCATAAGTGTGGCAGGGTATGCTCAGACGTGAGTCCCTTGCTCACTTTGCCACTGGATTGAAGCAAGCCGGGCTGAAGACGGCTGGAATGCCAGAAACCGGTCCTCGGAAGCTTGTTTCCGGTCCAGGGAAGACATGGCTTGGCAGTTCGGGCTGGACTGTTCCCATGAGGCACAGGGTCAGACTGATTTGCATATAGCCATGTCTGAACTTGGGTGGCAGAGTGGGCTAAAGAACGATGTGGATTAAATACAGATCTTTTGACTGGGTGTGAGTGTTTGATTGATTCAGATGCTCCGTCCATCACCACCCCCTTTTGTACCGCTCAGGGACTTTAATATACAATGCTGTGGTCTTGTCTCTGCTAAATCCTGTTCTGTTTTAAGTGATAGGGATGAACAAGTTACGCATTTTATTAATTTGGGTTATGGGGAAGCTTTAAATAGTGTTGTAATCAAGCATAATTTATTGTTTGCCTCAGATTATGCAAGCTCACACATGACGAGATGGCCATTTTATATGGGTCATGTTACCTCAAGTACCATTGATTTTATCTTAAGTGTCAGGCAATATAAGCCCTCTGATAAGGGATTATTTAATCCCCCTTCATGTTATAGCGATCGATCACAGTACTGTAACTGTAACTCTTGCTATTCCTTTTTTAAAGGACGAGAAAACCATGCGAGGCAAGGATCTGAAATGTAGAAGGAGTGGGCTAGCTTTGAAATGGGGTTTAATAATGAAGGAGAAATTCGTGTCTCAACTGATTAATTCTTGTGTCCACAATTACAATTAAACAAGCATATCCTGAGTGAAGTTATAGTTCAGATGTTTGCTGGTTTGCCCTCATATATTAAATATCAACTAACTCATTCCTCTAGAACACCTGATGAACTGGGCTGGGTTGACAAGGAATGTTGACAGCTGCATAAGACTCTGATGCTGGTCCTAAAGACCGTGCCACAGGATAAAGCGGTACTCATCAAATTTAGAGCTCTGTTTAGAGGGCTTTGACGAAACAGAAGCAAAAGCTAAAGAATGAAGTCTGGGAGTAGTCAAGGGCACAATGTGGCCTTCTGGAGAATAGTAAATAACCCATTTCTTTGGAAGGACAAATGCCCAACCATTGTGTCCAATATCTCACCATATACTTGGAGCTCATATTTTTCAGAGCTGTTCTCATGGGAGGTTGTCCCTTGTCTTGAAGGTTCTCTAAAATGTGATGGGGTAATAGAGCTGGGATCACAGGAGGGTCTTTTTTTTATGTTAAGGATGTTACAGTAGCCCCTAAGGGATGTCGTAACGATAAGGCCCACAGGCCAGATGATGTTCTACTGGACTTGTTTATGGAGTGAAATGAGCTGTGGTCCTCACTCCTTACTAATATCCTCAATGCCCTAGTTAAGGTAGGCCCTTCTTTGTGGAGAAAATCTGTTATGGTACCAATTTTTAAGAAGGGAAATAAAGCTGACCCATCTTGTTACAGACCTATTTTGCTCCTTAAGTCCTCCTTAAAAATGGCAGGAAGGATCATTTTGGGCAAACCTGAGGTGTTGGTTCGGGTCCATAAAATTATCTCGACAATCCTATATGGTTTAAGAAAGGGAACATGCACTATTAAACAATGTCTCAATCTAGCTCTCATCATTGATAAATATACTTTGGCTAAACAGGAGACTCTGAATCTTTTATTCATGAACCTCACGTCAGCCTTTGATCTATTTTTTGGGAGTTTTATATAGCTCGACCTTGACTCCAAGGTATCAGAGCACTTTACATGAGCACCAGTTGCATTACAGATGGACACATTAATTTTGATAGCCACAGGGAGATTAAGTGATTTTCCCAGAATCACAGGATGTTGAGCTTCCCTGCCGAGACTCAAACCCGGTTCCCCAGCTTCGCAATGAGGTTGATAAATTCTTGTCTGACAAAGCAACAGATGTTCCATATATTGGAACTCATCAAAACACTGTTTTATTATATGCAGGTGACGCAGTAATGATGGCTCGGACTGGTAATTAATTACAGAGTCTATTGGCCAGCTTTGTGGCTTTTATTGAGGGCCTAGGTATTAAAATTAACAGGGGCAAATGTTTTTGTATGACAGTAGGCCCAGGAAAAAAGCCAAGGTCATATTTTATATATGAGAAAACAATTATGCCAACTAAAGATGGATTTCTTTAAGTTCCTCTAATTCCTGGTCTCGCCATGTGTTTAGTAAGGAATTGTATTTTTAGAGAATTTGAAAAGCTGTTGATAGATTTGCTGTAAGATTGGGAAGGAAGCTAATTAAGGAAATTCTAACTCTTTACAAAAGCAAAGCGTTTGCAGGTGTCAGTGATGGGGCGGGAGTTTGAGGACATACTGGTGTAGCCGCGCTCCAGGTTGTGGAGAACAGATAATGTAAGAAGCTTTTGGCAGTTGCCCCTAGTTTTGCAAACTATATCTGCCATAATGAATCAGGCATCACCTATATTGAGGATCTGACCTCAATGCCCCTCTTATTATTGCATGCAGTGTAGTGTAGTTCCTATATTCCCAATAGGCTCTGCGCATTGGAATAACAAACGATAGTTTAGACGTAGGACTTAGGTCGACTAGGTCTCTATTGAATATGTTAGACTTAATTATGAATGCCAGCTAGCTCAGAGGTCACTAGAAACTTTCTTGAGTACACAAGAAGGGATTAGTTTCTGACAACCGCATAAACATGACAACTTTGCTCCCCTAGAACAAGGAGTATATCTCCAGAGTCGCGAAAACAATAGATAGCTATTTTACTCAGTCAATCGTGCATGCTTAGTTTCACCAGAAGTGCAGAGAAACAGAGAGACGGGCGTTTTCAATAAAAGAGGTTATTTATTGAACAGTCTTCTTTCTCATGCAAGAGAAGTGAATTGCTACAATCACAATACTTGTCATAAAGTAAAGTGCGTACAGTAAAAGGAGTATTATAAAATAATACTGTAAAAGCATGGTATGGTTTCTAAGCCATAAGATACTTAAAATGGATAAAATACATACAATGATAAAATAATGACTAAACATACTCAACTGGTGCTTCTAAGATACGCCTACCCCGGTGTACCTAACCTAAGCCTGGTACATGGGAAGGAGTAAGTGAGATGTAGTTTGAGTTAAGATAGTTTCTGCCAAGAATCTGAATCAAGAATTCTCTAAGGGTCTAATCAGCTCCGTACCTTGGTTATAGAATGAAGGAGGTCTTGTATCTCTCTCTCAGAACTCGATCTCCCAGCAACCCGCAAGTGTGACAGGGAAACACTGGAGCTGGATTTCTAGGCAGGAGAAAAGACAGCGTCTCTCTCAGTGCGTCAATGGGAGGGTCGGCTTCCTTCGGCACTTGCTACAGCAGGGCGTCGGGCAAGTAGATAGCCGATCTGCTCCAAACCACTGTGTGTTTTGCTAGGGCAGATGCTGGTATATTTATACCTGGAAGGTGCCGAGTTTGACGTAAGGTTGGACATAAGACGTCACTAAGAACTCGCAGTTCTTTCAGGACTCCAGGAGTTCTAGGACAAATCAATACAGAAGCAGGGGGAATTCCCGGGCTGCTGGAGGCTTGGTTTGTTTAAGAACGTGTTGTGCTTTCTAGGAGTCTATGGGAGTAGCCTTGCCGTATTTGGACAGCATTGGCTATGTCTTAATATGGGTATGATTCTTATGCCTATATAAGGATATGATTTGATATAACCACATAAGGGCATAAATCGGGAACATTAACTAGAGTCCTAGATTCGTCTACAACACCCACTCCACGTATAATGTCCATCATTACTAAATACTAAGCAATTTTAAACATATCTATGCATGTGTTTTCCATCCCACTCCAAAATACATAAAATGCATTTGAAATGGTATATACACGAAAAATGAGTATTATACTGTACGTTTTTGTAAGCAATGGTATCATTCAGATAATATATTTTTAGTACATTGTAATCTTGACTGAATGAATCACGAAATTTACATTTTATGAAATGGCTCTTAATACAGAAGAGAAGGTCGAGACCATTTCATCACATATTTATACAAGGCTGTACATGTGCTAGAGGCTAAGTCAAAATATTGTCTCTAGAGTTTCTAAAAATAGAAATCTTTTTCTTTAAGAATAGTTCTACTTTAAGCAGAGTATCATGTGCCAAAAGGTAAGTATTTTGGGAACAGGGAAAAATATAATTTTGCTTTCAGGGAATAAAAAAATAGTTCCAGTGTTTTTTAGAAGTTCTGTTTATCAAAATTGAAGGTCGAATTCAGAGTTCAGGGAACGCTGTGTGCTCGTGTTTTCAAAAGTTATTCTCGTTGTTAGGAGAGAACATTAACTCAGATAGGCTGGCAAAGAATTTGTCTACAACAGTAGGTGAAAGTTGGACCAAGTCCGAAAAAGTAGAAATAGTGCATATGTGTGATGCATTGCCGTCATCGTTGTCTAGATCATCAATGGTCACAGAAGGTTGTACCTGTGTGCCGCTTTCATCTCGTACCTCACCGCCACCTAATCGTAATGGTGAGGTCTCAACGAATGCCGTCATCAGAATAGGTAGCCGCTGGGGATTACACTTTGCATGAGCCGTTACCGAACCAAGCAAAGTATCGATATCCATAAGTACTGCTGATGGGAGTGTGAGACAGACGTCTAACATGCGTTCTTCTCCCCAGAGCAGGCATCGTAGAACAGGTAGGATGCAATCTTGCCAGATTGGTCTGAATGAAAGAAACCAGGTAGTATTCAGATCTCTTAGCCGAGCCAAGCCGAGGACTTTAGTAATCCGATCTCCGTATCACATTGCTAGGATCGTTTCTTCCATTGAGTTTTGTCTGTGACTTGACTTGCCATATCAGAGCAGAAGGAACAAAAATAAGATTCCCGCTACGAGTCCCAAGATGAGAGGCAGGCCGCCGAACACAGAGTCACGAAATTCGGGAAGATGCCCAGGACTGCTTCAAAGGGTGCTAACAGTCCCGAAAAAATTGACTTAAATACATGTGCGATGCCACTGGTATCAGACATGTTTAAGATTTGACCTAACATTTCTACGAAATGAATGGGGCAATTTGTTGATAATAATGTATGTATCTCGGCTGCTGGCCTTGCAACTTGCAGATCATACGTTTCTCTAGACGAGGTTAAAGGCACAGTTGTTTGTAAAAGAATGGACTTCATTCTGCTTAAAGTATCAATTTGAATAGAAGAGATATTCAACGAATGCCATATTGTTGCCTCCTTGTCTGGTTTGTTGTTTGGATACAATACTTGCATACAGCAAGTGACCCTGGATGTAACACTCACGAGATAGGCGGTTCTTGGCACCATGCCACAACAGCTACGGTCACTTATCATAACGTAACTGCCATTGGAAAGTTGTCTGAAAAAAGGCTCTATTTGTGTAACAGGGGTGCCGTGCAGGTGGCATGAAAGGTTATTTGATGAACCTTCGCAGGCTCCATGCAAGTTAATTCCTTGACACAGAAGTGTACCGCTCAGTGACTTTTTACAGTTGTTACCACTAAGAAATACCTCTTTTTCCCCCCACTCCAACATCTATGTGTGTAAGGTAAATTCCAGGTTGACTTGATGTACCCTTTACCCAACCTTTCATACAGGCCCGCTGGTATATGCTTTTGGCAATATTGAAACTGAAAAGTCGTTATCGGAATTGTAATGGTGCCATGTATTATCCATTCAATGACAGGTTTTTCGGAGACTGTCAATGGTAATCTTTCTAGTTTTTCAATGCTCAGCACCGTATAGTCTGCCCCTCTCTGTGCCAAAGAGATTTGTTTATCTGTAAGGTTAAAGACAGAAAACAATGACGTTGTGTTGATTAGACGCCATGGCACGTAGCCTGAACGGAGATTTTGTAACGTCCAGCCTAACTGTACAATAGAACGTAATTGGGACTGGCCATGTTGTAACATTAGCATATCCTGTTCTTTTATATCAATAGCAGATGATACAATGCTGTCCAGTGAATACATTCTGGAGGACAGAGTCGTTAACCCATTGTCCACTACAGACAGTGTTTTTTCCAAATGAATACGATCAATTTCTCGTATTTTTTCTGCAGTTTCAATTTGCGTTACTTTCCAAGCTTCGTTGTAAGCAGCATATATACCGGCGTATATGAAACGTTTTTGACGCTGTTTGCGAGGTCCCAATAAGAAATCTCGCAAGTCAGCACCTTCTTTAAGTAAGGTCAAGTGTTGCTTAATTTCAGGTAGTGTGGATTTTTGTAGCCATTCGAGGCATAGTTTTCCTACACTGTATGTTGTTATTATCCCTGGATGTTGTCTCTGGGAACATTATTTGTTCTGGGATCATGCAGGCTCTGAATAATGATTCTAAACCTTGTACCTGCCATTCTTTTGTACCACAGACAGTTTTTGTCTCAATGTTTTCTCCGAAATTCAAAACCAAATGTAGACAATTTTTCATAAAATTTTGCAGAATAAATTAGTTTAGTATTCGTCAACATGTTTTTCATTCCTGTCTTATTCATAATTTTAAAATAAAACGTTTCTGGATCAGTGGTATTAAACCCTGAGAAGTATGGGAATTTCTCATAAAATCTTTTCGAGCTGCCTTTTGGCGGTGTTGGACAATGTTCCCATTGATTATAAGTAAAAACATTTCTAGGATTAGCAGATTTATGCAAATAGTGATGCCCATAATGATTAAAGCAATACATTTCTTCATAATCTGATGAGCCTTCTAAATAATCATGTCCTGTAAATTTTGCTGACATTTCTAAATCTGACATCATATTATTAATATTTTCAAAGTTCCAATCATCAGAGAAAGTGCTCGGTGATACAAAGTCACTTAAAGAAACCTTGAACTGATGTGGATATTTCAAGAGTTCAACCGGGCCATAGATGTCGTAATCAGTAGCGTCCCATGCTACCCCACCAGGTATAGGAATGGCTGTGATGTTCACTGATGATAGTTCTCTTTTTTCAATGTGAGAAGATCTGTGAGGCTTTAGCACCAAGTTGATGTTCTGACTTGCTGTGTCCATTGTACTTTATTTTCCATCAATCATTCTTCCCAAGCTTAAAACCAAAATGAGCCAGAGCAGGAGGAAAAGTACAACTAACACAATCCACAATTCAATCCATGGTGAAATCATATATGTTTCTCCAAGTTGATGAAAGAGTTCTGTAATTTTGTCTTTGAAAGTTTTGTTTGCTGGCTTTTCTTCATGTTCACTTGGATCTTCAGAAAAGTCATCGAAATTGATGAAGTAGCCAGATGCAGTTCTGTCAATTGTTGGAATTGCTTCTGGATTTTCATTAATCTTTGCATCTTCCTTTGTCGTATTAGTATAGTCAGAGGCTACATCATTGTAGACAGTTGTTTCTTGACGTACTGTTGCAATTTGGGTTTCAAGAGGCAAAAGTTCCATGGCTTTGTTGCATAGTCCTTCTTTATTCACTGCGGGTTTATCAAATTTGATTAGTCTCTCAGTTTGAACCTCTTGGATTGTAGCAAGGTTTGGTCTTCTGCTACTTCTTGGTAGTCCACTGGGCCTACTACTTATTATTGGCCACATGATTGTGGTTTTACAAGATCGATTGATACAACTCTGTTCTCCTTTTTACCAGCAAGGGGCGGTAGTACTACTGATCTTGTTCCGCTGATTGCTAAGACAGGTACTGCTTTTCTGTAAGAAGGCCCAAATTCCTTCTTCACCGCAATTTTTTCTCTGACCAGATCCCCAATCTGTGGAATCCAGACAGGTCTTGCTGGGACAGGTGGTTTTTATTCAGTGGCCGTTGGCTTTAGCTTTGTGTTACTTAGACTTCTTCTTGTTTCATTTAAGTCCTGTAAAATAGCCAAACGATGTTTGATAGCAAAGGTTTTTTTTTCCACCACTGAAGTCTGACTATCGAGGTCTTCGATTATCATTCTTGTACCAAACAAAAGTTCATATGGAGTGATTCCACCCACTTATTAGATGTTTGACCCACCCATCACCCGAACCTAATACCCTCGCTGTTATAGATTGCTTTATGTCACTTTTTTTCTCTCTACTACCGCATTTCCCTCAGGATGGAATGGACTAGAGTACCACAATGCAATGCCCAAGCTGGCCATGGCCTCCTTGTAAGCTCGAGAGCTAAACGCAGGACCCTGGTCAGAATGTAGCATGCCAATTGCGTATGTGCCGATAAAGACTCGCAAATCTTTTATAACAGTTCTGGCGTCAGCCGAGCGCTGGGGCCACATCCAAATGAATCTTGTCTTAATATTTATGGGATCGCATTTGTCTGGTCGGACGCCTGCGTGTAGATAGTCTAATGCTGTCTAATAGAGGTGTCTGGGCTGGTCTTACTATGCTAGAGTCAGCTATCTGGTCCGGTTCATAACTGCGATCTCTATTGCAGTCCTGACAATCCATTGCAAAGTTATAAACTTGCACGCTCATTCCCGGCCACCAGTATTTCGATTGTAAGTCTATTACAGATTTTAGGATCTCTTGGTGCCTCAGACCCATTCCCATGTGTGCTTCTTGAACCAAGTAAGCCCTCCGGTTCCTGTTTGGAATTACTCTGTCCCCCACTCCAGGGATTTGAGCAAAAGGAACAGAGTTTGCATCAATTATGTATGTATTATTGAGTGGATAATTTAGAGGTAATGCCGCATAGTCGCCTTTCAATGAGGCTTTTACTGCCAGCATCGTTTCTCCATCTATTTGTTTTTTTTTCATAACCGTATTTATTAGAAGTTCAAGCAAATCAAGTAAACAGTCCTCCAAAAGCAGGAGAACACATCAGCGGGCAATATACAATAGAATACATTTATAGCTTAAACTTTTGACTAGCCCCTACCCGCCCCATTATCCTCCCCACAACTGTAACATTTCCCACTACCCACCCCTTATCCCGCCCTAACCCGATGCACGTGAACACAATCAGCTGCAGTATACATAAGGAAGCTCAGCTAAGTGTCTTGGAGCCATCCAGGCCCCGAGGTCTCAATCAATGGATAGACCATCTTCTGCTTCAACGGGA
Source organism: Lissotriton helveticus (assembly GCF_964261635.1). NCBI lineage: Eukaryota > Metazoa > Chordata > Amphibia > Caudata > Salamandridae > Lissotriton > Lissotriton helveticus. Next base: position 1,342,386,830 of record NC_136061.1, on the reverse strand, counting down.
GGTACCAATGTCAGGTCTCTATAGTCCGCCCACCGCTTCCAGATCTTGTAGTGTTTCCGAGGGCAACCCCTGGCTTCAAATACTGGCAATTCCAGCCCCATGAGGAAGTCTAAACCCGCCTTCCAGGCGCTAAGTGGGGGGGCGCGGTCACTCTTCCAGGCCCTCGCTAGATCCCTCTTGGCCACAACAAGGCCTAACAGAAGGAGATGGCGCTTATAAATGTTACCACCCACTTGATCGAGGACATGAAGAAGACCCAACCTAGGTGTACGAGGAAGATCCCATCCCAGCACCTCCGATAGGCAGTCCCACACCCCACCCCAGAACCGGACCAGGCCCACACACGACCACACAGTATGTACCAACGTGCCTCTCTCTGCCCCGCAGCGCAGGCAGTCTGGGGAAGCAATAAGGCCCGCCCTCCACAGTCTCTCTCTGGTGTAATAGGCCCGATGCAAGTATTTATATTGTATGAATCGCAACCGCACTGCTATAGCCGCGCCCCGGGGGGATTCCAGCGCCTCCCGCCAGTCATCCTCATCCAACGGACCAACATCCACCTCCCACGAGGCCTTCAACGACACCAGGGAAGAGGAGCAGTGAGTGACCAGTGTTTGGTAGATTTTTGAGACTTTTTTATCCCCCAGGTCTCCCATGAAGAGCTTAGCTTCCACGGGGCTAAAGTCTGGAAGCTGGTCCAGCTCCACCAGACTCGGCGCCAGAGCATGACGAAGCTGTAGATATTTAAAAAACTGGGTCTTGGGCATGTCAAACTCAGTGCTGAGTGCTTCGAAGGATTTAAGGGTAGTCCCGGCAAGTACATGACCAAGCGACGAGATCCCTATGGAGTCCCAGCCTCCAAATCCTTGCAGTGATGCCAGTGCAGGGAGTCGTCCGTTGTTCCACAGCGGAGTTTCGGCCGTCAGTCGTCTCCACCAGCCCATGCGACGCAGTGCCTGCCTCCAAATCAGGAAGACCACTTGGGTCGCATGTGGCAGCGTCTTCCGCCGCCCTGGCGAATACAAGAGTGTATGGAGCGTGGCATCTCCCATTAAAAAATGTTCTAGGGCATATGCTGGATCGTCACGGCCACCGTACCACCACTCATTTAAGACCAACAAATGAGAGGCTTGGTAGTATGACAAGATGTCTGACGTCGCGAGACCTCCACAGTACGTGGACAAAAAGCAGGTCCGCAGTGCCACCCTAGAGGCACCCCCAGCCCATAAAAACCGGCCTAGCAAGGAATTCACACGCCGGAACCACTGCGGGTCCACTCTGTACGGATGATTTTGTAGCTGGTACAGTAGTCTAGGGAGGGCCACCATCTTAAAAATAGCAGATCTGCCATAGATATTAAGAGGCATGCGCGACCACGTTTTGACGTCGGATTGGACCCTGTCCCACACCGGTTGTATGTTACGCTCCCATGCAATAGCAGCAGACTCTGATATGAAGACTCCTAGATATTTCAGTCCACCAATCGCTACCTGCAGATCCGCTGCCCAAGGAGACACCTCGGGCCGGCCCCCCAGCACCCAAAGAGTCGATTTGCGCGGGTTGAGGTAGAGTCCCGAGACGTCACCGAAAATGCGTAATATCTCCAAAATACGCGGGCCCGAACGATCAAGGTCTGTCAAAGAGAAGAGGACGTCGTCTGCATATAGCGCGATCCTGTCTGTGAGGCTCGCACTCCATACAAAGCCACGAAGCTGCGCGTCAATGCGCACCCAGGCAGCCAGCGGCTCCATGGCCAGCGCAAAGAGATACGGGGACAGGGGGCACCCTTGCCGGGTCCCCCTAGCAACCGGAAATCTCTCCGAGATGGCTCCCGAGATACGCACCGAGGCTGTGATGTCGGTGTATAGCAGTTTGACGTATGAGACAAAAACTGGACCCAAGTTGAGGCGCGGTAATAGAGCAAAGAGGTAAGTCCAGCTGACAGAATCAAACGCTCTGTCGATGTCCGCTAGTAGGAGTGCCGCCCGCTCCTCAGTCGCCCCCATCGCACCCACCGCAACCTGTGCCCGTCTGATGTTGTGCCTTGTCGCTCTGCCCGGCATAAAGCCCGCCTGATCCGGGTGGACTAGATCTGCTACGTATGGGAGAAGACGATTCGCCAACGCTTTAGCCAATAATTTGGCTTCAAAGTTAATGAGAGATATTGGGCGATACGACTCGTGTCTGTCAGGGGGCCTGCCCAGTTTCTGGAACACCACAATCTCAGCTTGACGCCAGTCCACCGGCAAGCAACCACACTCCCAAGCTGCTTCCAGAGCCTGCCGATAGTGCGGTCCCAGCTGCAAATGAAATTTCTTGTAAAATTCACTGGGAAAGCCACTTGGTCCGGGCGCCTTACCAGTGTTAAGTTGTCCCAGCGCGTCACCCAGTTCCTCCGCCGACAGGGGAAGGTCTAGAGCTGTCCTGGCCTCATCCGATATCACCCGGGGGGGGAGGTCGGCTATAAATTTGTCGATTGCCTCTGGTGGGAGATTATCTCGTGAAGCGTATTGTACCCTATAGTAGTCGGCAAAACTCGCCGCAAGCGCAGCAGGGTCCGTCATGGCAATCCCCTCCCCGTCGGTAAGGCCCGGCAGAGAAATCGGCTGCAGAGTTTGCTGACACAACCGGTGGAGCATAGTGCACGATTTGTCGCCCCATTGGTACACCCTACTCCGCGTGGCCAGCCAGGCTTGTCGAGCCTCGTCCAGTAGGATCGAGGCATATGATTGCTGTGCCTGGAGGAGCAGCCTGAGCGCCACCTCGCCTTTATCTCCTCTACACTGCCCCTCCAAAGCTCTCACCCCAGCCGCAGCCGCCACAGTGGCCTCCTGACGCTTCCGACGGGCGGCAGCACACCAGGCGATGTCTACGCCCCGCAGCGTGGGTTTCATGGCTTCCCAGACCGTCACGCTGTCCATGCCTTCTGTCAAGTTCTCCTGCCAATACTGGGCTATAGCCCCGCGCATGTGTGTCGTATAATCTGTCCGTTGGAGATGCCATGAAGACATCCGCCAACGGAACGGCTGATGTGGTTTACACAGTGCAATCCGTACTGCGACCGGGGAATGGTCCGACAGTCCCCGAGGTTGAATCACGGCCTGCTTCACCCTATCGAGGAAGGCCCCGGGTACAAACACACAGTCCAACCGGGAGAAGGAGCCATGCACAGCTGATACATACGTGTACTCACGCGTCCTGGCATGCAGATGTCGCCATACGTCCACCCAACCCAACCCATCAATCATCGCTTTCAGACGTGTAGGGGTAGGCGCCATTGCGGCCACCTGCATTCTCTGCCTGTCCAGACCCACATCCACCACGTCATTCCAGTCACCCCCTATCACAGCCAGGCAGTCCGGGATTTCGGCCCACAATTCAAACAGGCGCTCCGCCAGAGACCATTGCAGGGGAGGGGGAGCATACACACTGCCGAACACCACAGGTTCTACACCAATCATGCCCTTGACAAACACAAACCGACCCTGGGGATCAAGCCAATGGCGTTCGTGAGTATAAGACAGTCGTCGATGAATGAGGACAGCTACCCCTCTCGACCCCCTAGTAAAGCCTGCGTGGAACACCTGGGTATAGCAAAAACGTTGTAAACTCAGTACTTTCGTTCCCAACATGTGCGTCTCCTGCAACAACATGACATCCGCCGAGTCTCTCTTACCCCAGCGCAGTACTGCTCCTCGTTTAATTTTGTCCAGCATTCCCCTGACGTTCCAACTAAGAATTCTCATGGAGCCACTAACAGGCGCCTTCTCCGGGGAATCACCCATAGTCTCGGTGGGAGAGCATCTGGAAACCCCCGGACCTAGCCCAAGCACCTTGCACTACAGAAATCACAGCAGCAAAAATCACGTGCATCCCCACCCAACTACCCCGCACCCCCCCCTCCCCGTCCACCAACACAACACCCCCAACTACCAAACCCCCGCCTATCCCCCCTCCCCCACCCCTATACCTCATGGAACAGTGAAGTACCTGTCGCGGCATAAAGAGCCTCAGGCCCAAAACAGAGCGCCCAAAGCCCCCCATGCCAATGGATCCCCCCACTCCCCCCAACCAACAGTACCTCCCCTTAGGGCCCCCCCTCGAACATGAGAGGAGTAGGCCGCCCATAGGTCAGCACCCCGAACCCCATTAACATCTATTTGTTTTTTAGAACGCTTTTTTGTAGCTACGGAAGCCGGTTGAACAGCTGCCGTTGTGGCCTTGTTAGCCAATGAATTCCCTGTAACGTGAACGCCATCACGTCAAAGACTCTGCGTATGTATCACGTGAGTCTTTCGTAGTTCTTTCTGTAAAAGAACTACTTGTTCCCATAGTTTTTTGTGCTTTATTGTGACACCTTTCTCATCTTTGTAATTGTTTTCAATCCAGGTCTGCATGAAATCATTGTAAGATTGGACGCAAAAAATGCGAGTCGCACACTATTAGTGTGGGGAATTCGCGATCGGCATTCTCAAGCGCCATTTTTAAAGTTTTTAGTTCAGCTCGCTGAGCTGTACAGTTTCTGAGTGATTCAGTTTTAGTGACCATTGGTCTGAATTTACCTATACGCCAGCGACCTTTAACAATCGCGCATGCCGCATTGTAAACTTGTTTATCCACAACGTAGTGTTGAGCACATGCGTCTGTGTAGATTACACAGGCGTACTGTTCGAGAGGCAGAATTTCGATCGGCAGAGGACATTCATGTTCGTATTCTAGATGTTCTAGTTTTTTCATTTCTGGATCAAATGCGTGTATTACATCTGTTGCAGCAAGAGAATTAACCCATTGGATCCATTCTGGATCTAATGCCATAGCATTTGGAATGCTCGGTCTTGTTACTGCCTCAAGGGCTGATACTGCTGTTAATACAGATATGCTCTTGCGTTGAGCTAGGGCTCTTTCTTTTGCTATAGCAGTTTGAACAGCAGTTCTAATCTTTTCAGTAGGGCTGAATTTTATTTCAGCTTGTGTGTACAAGTGTGATTTGTAAGCTATTGGTACTGTTTCTCCCCCATTAGAGGTCAGGTACGTGAATCCGCATCTTCCTGGGATGACTCGGATTACAAGGTTGCGTTCGTTTGCGCGTGTTTGCAGTTTTGTTTTAGTTAACATGTCTGTTTGTATTGATCGTAAAATTTCTGTGTGTTTCTCAGTCCAATTAATTGGTTTGAAATCAGGTGGAAATCAGGTTTTATTCATTCGTAGAGAGGTTTCACCCTCTCTGCGTAGTTTAGAATGTAAGTTCTTCCGAAATTCAGGAAACCTAGAATTGATTGTAAGTTTTTCAGCGTTTTTGGAGTTTGGAGTACTGCACACTTCTCTAAGAAGTTGTCTGCTAGGCTTTTGCCTTCACTTGATAATTCATATCCTAAAAATAGGACTGCGAGGTGGGCAATTCTTGATTTTTTAAAGTTGAATTTGTACCCTTCAGATGCGAACCCAAGTATAATGGTGTTCACTCTTTTCAAGTGTGTCTCCAGGTCATCGTCTGTTAGATAGATGTCATCAACATAAGATAATGCCTCATCATCATACATTTGTAGCAACTCTGTTACCCTGGCTGAAAATAATCCTGGGCTGTTCTTGAATCCCTGGGGGAGACGACAAAATTGCACTGGGCCCCCATACTGGAGAAAGCGGTCAAATACCTGCTTTCTGCTGCAATGTTTTGACAGAAGAAACCATTTGAAATATCTAATGTCGTTTTATATTTTTTGCGCACAATGTTATTAATTAGTGCTGCACTGTGTGAATTTTGTACTGCAAATGTTTTGCAACAAGAGTTTAAGTGTCTGTAGTCCAAAACTAGACAATATGAATCGTCTGGTTTGGAGACAGGAAACAAAGGATTGTTCATTTGTGAGGTGCATGTTTCAATCACCCCCTGGTATTCAAGTTGATCTAAGATCTCCCTGACTTGTTTTTTAGCTTCTTGCTTAACAGAATACTGCTTCTGTACAGTAGGTTGATTTTTTTAACTGAATTTTATGGTGAGGAGAATCCTCATCCCATCCTACATGATTTTTATATAATGCAGGGGCTTGGGCCACTGCCCATTTTCTAGCAAATGTGTATTTTTTATGAGTTGGAATGTGATTTGAGAAGGCAGGCATAATCATTTATTCTATGGATTGTAGTTACTAGCACTCCTCATTGTTATAACTAAATTTAAGTTCACTTTGGCTGTTATTCTATCTTGAACGTGCTACTAGATGTCAAAGGGCTGCCTGTTCCATCACCTTGGTATCGCTTTGTTCTATTTCTTACATAGTTCCCGTGATCATTTCTTTAAACCCTCGAATTACCGGCTTTCATACTCTGCGTATAGGTCAGTGTTATGTTTTAATTCACGCGGATCACTCGTTACCCCAGCACAAACGTTTCCACTTTAAGCACCCTCACAGTGTGGATCCTTGTTTAAGAACTTAATAACTTTTAGCACCATGCCATCTTTCCATATATAGGACATACCTCACGCCTGACACGTTTATTCTAGTCACAATAAAATACACGCAGCCAAACGCTAGTGTATTCACTATCCTCAACTTAGCACTGTATCAGATAAGCTATATTTAATTCCTAGGAACAGCATTGCATGGATTAAAAAGCAGCCCAATTTCGATGGTAACCAGTTCTATGCATGACTAACAGTCCTTATGGATGTCTCGTAAAGCCCAGTTTAAGTTTTAAGGAATATCTGAAAGTCATATGATGATTTTGCTTACACTAATAAGTTTGTGTAAATAACCTTAAGTCAAAAAATTGAATTTTTTTCACAGAGGCCCCTGAGGAAGGGACAAGCGTCCCGAAATGCATCTGGCTGCCCTCATCAATCGCCGTGCCGTCGATTAATAATGAAGTAGAATGTATAAAGATAGATCTGTGAATCATGAAGTAATAATTGTCACAAAATAGAACGAGAATACAAATTGTTTTGATGAAGAATTTAAGAATTGAAAGTTAACTGAATTAAAAATAAATAATTAGGAACTCAAAATCATTGTGAACAGATCGTGATCAATGTAAATTCATTACAGAAGTTTGTTTTTTGAATTGTATGAATAAGTTACGATAACTGGTGCATTGAGTTAGTTTTTTTGATTAAAATGAATTAGGAGAATGATAGATTCACCCTAACTGTGCACTAGATATGGTAATGACAAATTGTCACAAACCTACACTCTCAAGTTAAAATAATAATTTCTTCGCCATGTGGGCACTCCCTTACAAACTCTGGTGGCCAGTCTTTCTCTGCTAGAAGGATATCATAGCCTTTAGATAGATTCTCCCAAAAGAGACCTCTTATTTTCCTAGGTTTGTCCCCTTCTATACGTAATGTTATTTCATATAATTTATGGGCTACACTAACTCTGGTGTCTGCCGTTTCCACCTGAATGTATTCATTCATGTCCACTGTCTCCAGAAGATTCATCAGGATCTTGCGAGCTATGGTCACTTCTGCTGCGCTGTCTAGCATTGTCTGGGCCCACTCTCCGTTCTTGAGTTGTGTCCTCAGAATCCTCAGCATGTTTTATTTTAATACTAGCTACCTTCTTTTTGGGAAATTGTAATTTTTTACTTTGATGAGCAGGTTCCTTGTCTTTGGACTTGACGCGCTCTTCTTTCTGTTTTGACCGTCCTCTTCTTTCCGATTTCTGTGCGGAAGTCTGAAAAGATCGAGAGGGACGTGTATCATTATCTTGATATCTGTCAGGCTTTCTTATATTGTCCCTATTTCTAAGGTTTTATCTTTTTTCAGAGGGCTCCCGTTGTGGAGACCTGTCCCCCTGTCCTGGAGATCTATTTCTTCGTTGGGGAGACCTTCCTCTGGTCTGAAACTGTTTTTCTCTGGAGGTAATTTGTTTATTACCCTCCCAATTTTTTTGGGGAGTAATGAGATTATTCTTAATAAATGTTTTTCAGGATTTTCAGTTAGTTGTGGTTTTAGTGGTTTCCCACCCAAACTATCTCTACCTAATTCTTCATAGGATTTTTCAAGTATTCTGGCAAGTTCAAAAGGTTGTTCTGCTATATCTGTTTCTTTTCATTTTTGGCGGATCGCCACAGATGCTGCTTCTCCTTTTATGTTGGCTAGTAGTATAGCCGAGACTTGCTTAAAGTCTTTCAGTAACTTCATACCTAGATTTAAAGCAGGTTCTGGACCGTATTCATTTTAAATCTGTCTTAGTACGTCTGGTATAACCGCCATGGACGGAACACCATGTGTTTTTGTGTATATTGAAGCAAAGACTGTTCCCCACATGTGGTACGATCCCCATTGGTAGACAAATTGTCAGAATTCTGTGTTTTTCATGAGGTGTACTATCAGGGAATACTGCCTCTATTTGAGTAATCTTTTGAGCTAACCAGAACGGAATTTGTTCCCGTTTTGCGGGTAATTTGCCATTGACTGATTGTATAGTCTGTGGTGTAATTTTATTTGTGTTCCCCTGGTGAGGGGTGTGCTGTGGAATTTTTATTGCTGGTTAGACTGTTAAAGTCCGCATGACATATTGGACCAATTGTCTATGTATTTTAATTAATTGTTTTAGCTGAACTAAAAGTTCCCTTGTCTGACATTTCTTCAATGTCAGGATGTGGTGTATAGCTGGCAAGAACCGGCCATGCGGCTCCTGGTCTACTTAGTGGACCGAGCCTGGTAATGTGATTTTTATGTTTTAGAGCGCCATTAAACCAGAGCTCATGCTCCTGGTAAGTTAGTGGAATTTCAACGTCCTCGAAAGGAATGTATTCCGCTGGAGGTTCCTCTGCTTTGTAGTAGTGGAACTTGTGTGTCACAGCATTTGCTGCTGGAAAAGTTATCCATGAATAGAATACATCTGTCGGCCGATATTCATGTGGCTCTACCACAAATATGACTGTACCACCTCTTGATGATACTCCATTTTCTATAAGTTTTATAGTTATGGTTTTCCTTATATTACCGGGATGAGTATTGCATCCGGGTCATTTTGAAGGGCTGTGTCATCTAAGACTGCATGAGCTTCTATTCTAGCTCTTTCCCTTTTGTCGTCCCTTTCCGTCATTTTTGCTGACAGAAAGTTTTGCAGATCAGGTTTCAAGGAAATAAAGATTAGGTGCACAATATTTTGGAACACTGTATCCTTCAACGTTGACTAAACCAAAAACTAATTCATAGGATTCTCTTCCTACTACGTTTTGGCGGATATTAACCTTTCACCCACTCCAGACGTCTATTGGAGTTTTTACGGGAAAAGGGGTCTGTGTGAAAAGCACGACTGAGTTACTCTAGTATCTAGCGTTAAATTATCGCCTTACCAAATGTTGGGCGCCATGTAGTGTAGTTCCTATATTTCCAATAGGCTCTGCGCATTGGAATAACATAAACGATAGTTTAGACGTAGGACTTAGGCTAGTCTCTATTGAATATGTTAGACTTAATTATGAATGCCAGCTAGCTTAGAGGTCACTAGAAACTTTCTCGAGTACACAATAAGGGATTAGTTTCTGACAACCGCATAAACATGATACCTTTGCTCCCCTAGAACAAGGAGTATATCTCCAGAGTCGCGGAAACAATAGATAACTATTTTACTCAGTCAATCGTGCATGCTTAGTTTCACCAGAAGTGCAGAGAAATAGAGAGACGGGCGTTTTCAATAAAAGAGGTTATTTATTGAACAGTCTTCTTTCTCATGCAAGAGAAGTGAATTGCTACAATCGCAATACTTGTCATGAAGTAAAGTGCGTACAGTAAAAGGAGTATTATAAAATAATACTGTAAAAGCATGGTATGGTTTCTAAGCCATAAGATACTTAAAATGGATAAAATACATACATGATAAAATAATGACTAAAAGTACTCAACTGGTGTTTCTAAGATAGGCCTACCCCGGAGTACCTAAACTAAGCCTAGTACATGGGAAGGAGTAAGTGAGATGTAGTTTGAGTTAAGATAGTTTCTGCCAAGAATCTGAATCAAGAATTATCTAAGGGTCTAATCAGCTCCGTACCTTGGTTATAGAATGAAGGAGGTCTTGTATCTCTCTCTCAGAACTCGATCTCCCAGCAACCCACAAGGGTGACAGGGAAACACTGGAGCTGGATTTCTCTGCAGGAGAAAAGACAGCGTCTCTCTCAGTGCGTCAATGGGAGGGTCGGCTTCCTTCGGCACTTGCTACAGCAGGGTGTCGGGCAAGTAGATAGCCAATCTGCTCCAAACCACCGTGTGTTTTGCTAGGGCAGATGCTGGTATATTTATACCTGGAAGGTGCCGAGCTAGACGTAAGGTTGGACATAAGACGTCACTAAGAACTCGCAGTTCTTTCAGGACTCCAGGAGTTCTAGGACAAATCAATACAGAAGCAGGGGGAATTCCCGGGCTGCTGGAGGCTTGGTTTGTTTAAGAACGCGTTGTGCTTTCTAGGAGTCTATGGGAGTAGTCTTGCCGTATTTGGACTGCATTAGCTATGTCTTAATATGGGTATAATTCTTTTGCCTATATAAGGATATGATTTGATATAACCACATAAGGGCATAAATCGGGAATATTAACTAGAGTTCTAGATTCGTCTACAACAGCAGTGTGGACTTAGCCTGAAGTGGAACTAAGTCAGGATCTGATCGTGGATTGCTTATCTTTGGTTGGCTGCAAAAGAATCCCATGGATTGAACATGCTCGTTTGCCTTGCGTGGAGCTGGCCAAAAGCGTCTTTTCTACAGACCCAAAGGAATTAAGTAGGATCAGTATAAAGAGCTTGAGGTCCTCCTTGCTGGAACTGAGAGGAGACGAGCATATTCGTGTTAATACCAGCAAAATGTCTTTCAGTGCATACAACACTTTATCATCTCAATCTGGTATTTAACAATATTTATGATTGGATCTTCTTTTATCTATACTTATTTTATTGTTCTATGTTGCTTTTATGACTTTTTATGTCGAAATAAAGCTTGTGATAATGTAAATATAATAAGCCTCATCTACATTCATCAAAACGTAGACCCCTCAATAGTTAAAAGATGTATTCCTTTCTTTGTTCCCGATAAGTCACAGAAAAAGACCGGATGTAAAACTGATTGCTCTGAAAAGTCATCACAGATACAAAGTTGGAGGTTAAATGGCTCCCTTACCTCGTCTGGAAAACAAACTTGAGTACGTATTTTATTTAATCAAAATCTGGTTAACACAAATTTTTTGAATACGTTGGTCACCCAGCACAGATATACATTTGATTATCCTAAAATCTGGTTATAAAACAAACAGTATTTCATCATTTTGTTTGAACACAGTGCATTGGAAGACTTTTCATTTCATTTACTTGTGCTAGCTATCAAGAGTTAAAAATAAAAAAAATGCTTGTGCGTAGTGATATTTAGTAAAAATGCTATTGAGGCTAAGAGATCTTAGCTGTTGTGTGTGCAGTGGAAGCTACGTTTTTATGGCAAGCGCTTTCCATTGTGTCAGCCAAGCTTGCCCCAGGTACTTTGCCACACAACAGGATAAAAAAGGTCTAGAGTCAGACTTGAGAATACGGAGTGCAACGTGGTGCTCCCGCGTACCAAGCTGCCTGCAAATTGGGCTCAACCATTTTTTCCGTGATGTTTTGTACGCCGGACAGACAAACAATAGGTGGGCAATACTTTCCACAGGGGCTTTGCAACTAGGGCAGTGTTTCTCGTTTTTTATGGACCATTTTGCTATCACTTCACCCACTGGAAGGGAACCATACCTAAAGTGCATATAGAGCATTCGGTCTCTAGGTACTTTGATTAATTCAGGGTAAGGCTCATAGTACCTACTTTTATGGGAATAGAACTCAGACGTCAATTTGCCCACATTGAGACTGCTGATCTCTCGCTGGTCCACCCATTCCCAATACAGGAGGTTGAGAACTTCTCTCCTTGGGGGCTCTTGACTAGCCCAGCAGCCACAAAGCCCAATTGTAGTTAACTTTTTCTTAATGTCGCGAATCCAGCCTATTTTCCCCCCCGTATCGAGACTAATAACCTGAGTGAGGGTCTCTGCATAGGGAGTCATCTCTGGTGTCCTCCTAATATGAGCCCAGAAGAGTAGGGGGCGCAACCTGGCTACACCGCTTATTGATCGCCTGCCCATATCCATTAATAATGGTGTGAGGGGGATGTATTTGGTGCTGTTATTAGATCTCCTAGGAATTTATATTCCGATCTCTGGAGCTCTGATGACTTTTCAGACCAGGCTTATTATATTTACAGCAATTACACATGCACTTAATATGTTTATCTGTGGCAACGTTTTTAACTGTGGTGGTGAGGTGAAGGAAGTTTATTTAGCTATTACTGTATGGCATTTAGGGAAAGAGGTCTCAAGGTAAATTGTGATAGCAAATGCTGAAATTAGCAGAATTTCAGCGTTTGCGATCGCAATTTAGCTGTGTGCAATTCAGGTAAGTAAAAACACTCTCGCAATATAAGGAAACCCCAAATTTGCGATTCCCTATTTTGCTCAAGCATTTAGAGAATGGCAATTTCAATTCCCTAAATGCTATTCAACTATCCATAGCAAATTGCGATTTTGTTGCAAGGAATCGCAAATTACCACCAACTGCAGGGTGGTGGTAAATTGCAATTTGTTTAAAAAATGCACTTTCATGCATTTTTCAAAGTGCCATGTGGCACACATACATAACCTTTGGGCATGTATGTGCGCCACATGTGCACACATGCACATTTCAAAAGTGCAACAGGGTGTCCTTTGGGAACACTTGCAGCGTTGAAATTGCGTGCGCAATTTGCAAGTACCTATTGGGTACTCGCAAATCGCGTACGCAAGTCCCATTCATTCCTATGGGCCTCATGGCCCATAGTAGTAGTTATTTTATTGATTGATTAATTAAAATCTTTACAAAGAATGAATGCTCAATTATGTACATTTAAGTTACATTACTTCGTTAAAAATTTGTTATTTGTAAATGACAGTAAATCTTTAAAATGTATACAAAAACATTTTTAAAACTATTTTAAGTAAAACAAGTATGTATGTATAAAAGTTAGTGATGAATATAGTCATTTTAAAAAACAATGTTATGTTGTTCTAATTTTTTCAGTGCAATTGTTAAGAATTTTGCGAAAGCAGAATTAATGGGTATATCATCTGGACAGAGACATCGAATCAGTGCTTGTCTACAAGTTCTTATCGCTCTTTTATTGAATAACCTTTTTAGCAAAGTTAGTCTTTCGTTTTTTAGTTCTGGACAGATGCACAGGAGATGTAAAATATTTTCCTCACCAATTTTGCACAACCGACACGGCATGTTATTTTTAAGTTTTTTCCAAGGTAGTGCATGTGCTTCTCCTGGCCATATTCCAAATCGTGCGTTAATAAAGATATTTTTGCTTCTCCATGACCATGCCGTGTCCAGATACTGCTGAGACCTCTTTTTTTTGTAGCCGTTTATTATGGACCAGGCGTGTTTCCTTTTAATAAGGGTCTCTTTGTCGGTTATCAATGATAAGTAATCCGTTGTTTTATTCACAACTTTTTTGAAGGATTCCTGGGTTATAGTAGTGGTCCAGATCCCTCTAACTCCAAGTCCATCTAGAGCGTTGTCCAGGTATTTCCACGCAGATAATTTTTTGGTGCCCTCCATTTCTTTCCATAAAAGCCGCAAAATTAAGTTCTCCTTATCATTTTTTACTCTATTCCATACCTTAATTATATGTCCCTTCCGTGCATATAATTGGTTGTTCAAACCGAATTCCACCCTCACTTGGGCTTGTGGGGCATTTTTTGGTAAACGAAAAAGGGAGCGGAAAGTTTTGGTGATAGCATTATTAATAATTATTGCGTCTTATCCGTTTAGAGCCTCACTGCCATAAGACAAGGAAGGTAACAGTTTCGCTGATATCACTTTAAGGAGCGGTTGATCATTTAAATTACCTGTAGAGTTTTTGATTGTCCCGAATGCACCCGTTAATGCGTTTGCCTTCCTTGTGATATCCAGTTTTTGGGGGTTAAAGTTACCATTATCGTTAAATATAACTCTCAGGTACCTATAGGTTTTGACTTGCTCCAAGTGTTCCTACTCCAAGAACCATTTTGAATTGCACTGCCTTCTTATGTTTTTTGTGACAACCATAATTGGATTAATTTATTATCATTTTGTTTTCAACCGCATACTCCTGTGCTCGTTTTATTAGCCGTTGTAGGCCCACCTTTGTATTACTTAGGAGGATAACGTCGTCAGCATAGAGCAAGTTCAATATATGCGTATCTGCGAGCTCTGGTGGGTGTGCATTTATGTTATTCAAGGCCTGGGTCAAGTCAGCTAAAAACAAATTAAATAATAAAGGAGCCAGTACACACCCTTGCTTCACTCCACCTAACGTTGGTATTTTCTTTGATAATGAGTGGCCATTACCGATACGTACTCTTGCCCAAGTTTTTGTATGCAGAAGACGGATCAGGTGTATTAGTAAGGGAGGTATCCCTTGTGCATGTCATGGCCCATAGTAATGAATGGGAAGCCATTCCTTATTTGCGAGTCGCAAATAAGAAATCCATAGGAATCGTTAAATATTAGCAGATTCCTACATACATTGCATTTTGCGAGTCTATAATAGCGAATCGGTAAAATTCACTATTATAGACTCGCAAATTGAAATGTTGATACATCTCTGGCCCTTATTCCCTTTCTGATGATAATAAATGCACCATGATTTTTATCTGTTTTTATATTGATGAATTTTGGAATATATGATCTTTTATTGTATTACATATTTTATTGTGTATCTGTTTTTATTTATATGTCTTTTATTGAACTATTCAAGAGGCACATGGCAACCCCACATTTCGGCTGCACGGAGGCCGGGTCAGGGGAGTACTTCACATCCAGACTCCCCGGTCATCTGCAACGTCACTTTTGCGCCCAGAGGTGCTTATCTACTGCACCGTGGCCCCAAGAGGCACATCGCAAACCCGAATTTCGACTGCAGGGACACAGGGCCTGGTGAGGACTTCACATCCCAGACTTCCCAGTCACCGGCAAGGTCTCTTTCGTGCCCGGGGTTGCATTTCTACTGAAACGGCGCCCCGAGAGGCACATCGCAACCCACCATTTCAGTTGCACGGAGACAGGGCCAGGGGAGGTTTTCACACCCCAGACTCCCCGGTCATCCGCAACGTCACTTTTGTGCCCAGAGGTGCTTATCTACTGCCCAGCAGCCCTGAGAGGCACATCGCAACCTCGCATTTTGGCTGTATGGAATGTGGGGTTTGCGGTGGCAGTTAACGTGTGGTCTTTTTATTAATCTGGCACAGTGACATATATGAATAAATGAAATTTTTATAAATAGGGAAATAAGAAAAATTGACTATCCCAAAAAGTCACGCTTATAATGAAAGATGTGTCCTGAAGGAGGAGTCTCTTGTTGTGTATACAGGCTTTGAGTGGGGGGCAGCCTCCTCCTTTTTTTCCCCCTGTGCTCCAAGTAGAGTGAGGTTGCATGGAGAATGGGCCAGGGAGGGACTTCACATCCTAGACTCACCGGTCACCAGCAATGTCACTTTCGTGCCCGGAGGTGCTTATCTACTGCACCGCGACGTGGCCAGGCTAATGGCAGGCCTGTCCACGCCCGTCGTCGCCTGGAGGAGGCTGGGCTAGGCTACCCCCCTAGCTTCTAGTCTGGGCAAGGGATCATTTCATATAAGGAACTGTCTCATCAGCCCCAAGGAGCATAATGGGCCCAGGCATGACTAAAAGGAAGACAAAACTCATAGAGCTGGGAGGGGAGATAACTAAAACCCTGGACTCCTTTCTGACAAGAGATAGAGCTAACGGAGCTCCTTAGAAGAGGTAAGAACTGGCATGATAACAAACCAGCTGCTTTATTGCCACTGCTGAATGGTAATATAATTATTGCCTCCCATACTCTGGCCTCACCAGGCTCTTACAGAACCTGTCCCAGTGTCTCATCACCAGAGCCAGAACCACCAAATAAATGGAAGTGTGGAAGGGTCGAAAAGGGAAATAATAAATGGAAATAATAAATGGAAGTGTGGAAGGGCCTAAAGTTGCTAATCCTGGGAACTGGAATGGCCATAATAATTCAGATAACGCCATGATCCTAACCAAATCTATTGCCTCTGGGCCCGCACTACCCCTTTCTGATGACGACCTGTTAAACAAGCATTTACAATGCAACGGTTTCGCCTTTGCAAAAGTAAGAGCTATTGGCATTGCTCATGACATTATTTTTATTTATGTTTTTTTTTTAAACATAAATAAATGGCATTGTCATTTACAATGCCAATAGCAGGGCAGGAGAGCAAGCACAAGTCTGCAAATGTAAAGGATGCTTGAAAGCCAGTACTGGCTTTAATTGATGGAGTCACTTGAAAACTATTTTTTTGGGGAGGTATTGAAAGGTGACCTGATGAGCTGTGAAGTGTGTGCTTTTAATGGACAGTTATAAAAAAAATGCCACTAGGTACAGTCTTCACATTACTCATATCTATATTTTGGAAACACTTTTTATCTTAAACATAAATCTTTTTGTGCACTTTGTGGCAGCCTATCTTATAGTGTGTGTAATGCTTAACTTAATGACATACATATTCAAGGTTCTTTCTATCACAGGCTGGGACCTCGTACCACTAAAAACACACAAGTCACTATTCCCCCTGCACCAAACAGAATTAAACTCTGTAGCTATATGGTTGCATACACAGATATCTGCAGCGATTGCATTAACCACTAAAGGCTTCACAATGGTAAATAGTGCATCTCTCACAGCAGGCAACAGAGGCAGACGCAAAACCGGAGCACAAGCAGCAGGCAACAGAGGCAGACGCAAAACCGGAGCACAAGCAGCAGGCAACAGAGGCAGACGCAAAACCGGAGCACAAGCAGCAGGCAACAGAGGCAGACACAAAACCGGAGCACAAGCAGCAGGCAACAGAGGCAGATGCAAAACCGGAGCACAAGCAGCAGGCAACAGAGGCAGACGCAAAACTGGAGCACAAGCAGCACGCAACAGAGGCACACGCAAAACCGGGCACAAGCAGCAGGCAACAGAGGCACACGCAAAACCGGGCACAAGCAGCAGGCAACAGAGGCACACGCAAAACAGGATGTAGTTTCCGTGATGACCTGGAGTGAGGTGGTCACCCTATATAGGATTGTGGGGGTGACCAGTCAGATCACGAGGCCTAACGGAAGGGTGCAGCTGCATGCGAGAGAGAAACCGAGGAGAAACAGTGGAAGACAGAAGAGAGCTATTTAAAAAAATGCAGACTAAGCTACACAAAGAGAAGAAATAAGAAAGACGAGATGGGTAGAGAGAGGAGAGATAAGGAGACAGGGAGAGAGAAAAAGAGACAGTTTAGTATAGTGTGAGAGAGTGGATCTATGGAAAGAGAGAAGGATAGGGGAGATAGATCGAGAGAGAGATGGACTGTAGCACAAATATGCCCCCACGAGCCTCCGTGGCTCTGAAGACGAATGCCTCCGGTCGTGGGAGTCCCTCGTGGGGGACTCGAAAGAAATGCCCCTGCTTTGGAAGAGCCTCGTGGGCTCTGAAAACAAAATGCCCCTGAAGCTGCTAAGACGCCCGCACTCACCGGGAGCTTCTGGCGGACACAGCGCTCTTCTGCCTGTATGCTCTGTGGCTCTTCCTTGCTCCTCGGAGCCCTGGGGGAAGCCGAAGGGTAAAGTTAGAGACCTGCAGATGACCCAGCGGACTCAGGTGAATCCAACCGACGTGGGCTTGACTGGACCTGCCCGTCACATCCCGTGCACGCTTCCGTGCACCACTCGGGGCTGAGTGATCCTGGGCTGCAGAGCAGCGATCGTTATAGGGGTCCCCAGGGAGGCACAGTGCCTGAGCCTCCATGCAAAGATCACCATAGAAACCGCCCCCATACTCGCACGCCACCCCCTGGCGTTTTTTTAAAGCAGAGCCGCCGAGCGGGGCTTGCAACAAGCGCCCACCCCAGCAGCGCCCAACTGTCGGCTGTGGGCAGCTCTCGCTGTAACACCACATCCTCACTCAAGGAAGAACCAAGAGGAAGGGGGCAATATTCAGCGCAACGGTAAGTAGAGGGTCTGGCGTAACGGCCAGAGCGGCAGACCTTGAAGCTGAGGAACCAGGTTCGAGTCTGGGCGAAAGGGTCAAGCATCCTGTGATTTTGGGCAAATCACTTAATCTCCCGGTGCCTAAAAAACGAATGTGTCTGTCTGTAATGCCACTGGTACTAATGTAAAGCGCTCCGAAACCTTCGGGACGAGCTCGCGCTATATATAACTGCAAACAAAAAAGTAGATACAAGAGCAGAGGCAGCAATTTGGAACGAAATATGAAGTGGTCAACTGTTGAGAAGAGCGAGGTGTTATTAGGGCAAGAATTTGTGCCACCTAAGGCAACGAAGAGACGAATGGGGCAAGAACCTGGGACGGAAACAGGAGTCAGCGAGGGAGGAGGAGTTTTTTTGTACAGCCTGCACCACAGGAGAGAACGAGGAGCTAAATATCCCACATTATGCACAAACCTTGCAGTCCAAAAAGCATTACGGGCAGAGCTCAATCTCCTGCAGGATACAGAGCAGGGGCTGAAATCACTCTCCACCGGGCGCCATCTTCAAAGAAATGCCCAAAATAAACCTTGACAAAAAAAAAAACATCCGCCCACCACCGCAATGACGATTGCAAGGGGGCAGAGAGCGAAAAAAATCATGGGAACGCCCACGAATCTGCTCCAGCAATGACGGACAGATCTATCTTCCAATGGCTAGCCTCCATTTATGGAGCTAGCCAATGGAAGAGCAGGCGGGACAAAGCCCCGTACTGTTTCTCAAATGATTTCGCCTGCGCGAACGCTGCTGCATAGCGGATCGCCAGGCGAAACCTAAAAAAGAAGTGTGTACAATGTGCATTTGCTATGGGTCGGCATTCTCCAACGCAGGGTTATATGCTGTGTAGTACTTCACTGTGGAGAAATAGCAGATGACACATGGCAGTCCCAGTAAGCACACTTTCCAAGTGCACCACTGGGAACGTCTGCGACTGATAAAAGTCGTGCCTTTTCAATTAGGTGCAGGTGGCGTTTATGTGTGTAGATTTAGAACTGTTTGTAAATACGGACCCGTATATTTAAATGTCATTTAAACAGAGAGGGACAAGTTAAAAGTTACACCTTCTTTGTCGAGAAAAAAGTTGTTCACTACTGATGTAAAATCATGTTTAAGTAATCAGGAGTGTCCTCAAAGCAGCATATGTGTCAAGATCACATGCAGACTTTAGAAGAATTCCGTGCACGCTTTACGAGGTCTGATGCCCTGGGACTTAAAGCGCCAAGAATATATAACAAGGGCGTACAAAGTAAAAACAATACACCTTAAATAACAAAATGTGTGTACGCACAGGCGAAATTTCTGCTATATACGCTCTATGCGATATATTTTACTCAGGGGACACCCTGAGGAGACCGTTAATTAAATCCCATTCCCG
Source organism: Lissotriton helveticus (assembly GCF_964261635.1). Taxonomy (NCBI): domain Eukaryota; kingdom Metazoa; phylum Chordata; class Amphibia; order Caudata; family Salamandridae; genus Lissotriton; species Lissotriton helveticus. The sequence goes on along the minus strand of NC_136061.1, from coordinate 1,342,367,361 downwards.
AGCTTCATTGCAAGACGAAATATTTCATGTCAGTGGTCCTGCTTATAGGCATGCAAGATTTTCGTAAAAAAAACAACTCTCCCGTCTTCGGAATGAAGTAAACACAGTGTCCCGGCACTTTCTAATGCATTTCAATACTGGTGCCTCCGTGTTGCTTCACCAGACCTCCACTATCATCCCTCACACACTCCCTGCGCGAATTCGCTTTAAGCCCTAGCAGAAATACGTCCAAATGTCTCCCTTGAGTGCCGTCGTGATCCCACAGAGGCAGAGTCCACACAATCAAACAGTATCCTTATGTTACTGTGCCTTAACATCACACAGGACTTTGCAGGGATCGCGCACGCTGGCACTATCAATAAACCCCCTCCCCTCCCCACCCCCCCAGGCACAGTCGCTGCTCGCACAGGAGAGAGCAGCAGTGTACTCTTCATTGAGGCAGGCACGATTCCCATGAGCAAATAGGTGCCCTGTGGGTGACTCATGCCGTGCCCTCTCACAGACAACCAAGGGTATCTGTGAGTGCACACTAGCCATGAGCTCTACTACACCACTGCAGTCTCACTCGAATTTACAGTGATCGATTAGCACCACCCCATCCTCTCTCCAAACATTCTAATGACCCATACTAGTGTGTATATATCTACCTCTGCTGTGATCTTGCGCACTCCCTGTCCTTCCTCACGAAGAGGTAAAGTTATGCATCCCTCCCGTCCTCATATTCCCTCAGTTTACAATAGTTTCTTCCGAGACGTGCTGCCTGCATAGATAGCCGTGGAAGCCTGAGTATGAGCGTCTAGTCCCGGCTACCCGGCATGAAAAATTGGTGATCTTGTGCAAAACTCTATCTGGTTGTGTCTAGTTACTCTTATCCACCGAAGCTTGCATAATTGTAATCTCGTTCATAGGCTCGCGTTAGGCTCTATTTAATAACAGCACGTTTACATAGGTCAAGTGTTCTATGCACCTTTCAATCTCCGCTCGAATGACTCATCAATCTTTTGAAACGATAATGTGGCGATCGCCCTCGCCTCGGTCCAATGTATAATAAATCGTATGCATACATGCAGTACAATATCAGAAACATGTATGCATCTCTTGCCATTCGCCACTGTGTGCCCCCTGCGTATTCTTCCCAGAGTCAGTGACGCAATCGTCCTCCAGCAGGTACAATGGCACCGTTCACCACAGTACACACAGTATTACAGCTTAACACTTCTCGCGCAGACACAGCTACACAAAATCTGGGCTTACCCCCTTCGTGCCAGCCAGTGACACATCTAATTAACCTCAAGCAGGTTCAGAGGCACAACTATGCTTGTGCACTCGCAGTGTCACAATTGACTATGCGCAAGCAGACATAGTGGCACATCTCACCTTCCTCTTGCAAAGTGGTACCGGTGACCACCCTCTCACGGACACAGTGACATGCCTGCCTAGACCCCGCAGAGACAGGCCTGATCCTCTGCCCACGCGGCGGTGCCGGCCCGGCCAGCTCAGTGTTACCACAACTTCTACATTTTAGCACCGCTGGATCGCTCTGCTCTTCAGTGCCCACCAGGAGATTCTCACCCAATCCTCACAAATCAACACAGCAACCCACATGCCCCTCATTCCGAGGCTTTCAAGTGATATCTTGAGGGGGAGTGTGTTACATATATGAAGAATTGTGGCCGCGTACCTTCAATCCCACATTAAATGCCTCATGGGTAGACGCACTGACTTTTAAAGCAGCAAATAAATGGTTGTACGTCCGCCTGACCCACAAAAGGGGACTAGCCAAGAAGACTAACTTCCCACGCACCCCAGCACAGACTCACAAACACGCCCCCAACAATGGCGGTCTCCAGCCTCCGACTTTTAACGTAGAAACGGAGCTGACCACATAGTTTCGAAACATACCGGTGTTGAACATTGAGCCTGCAAATTATATGTTAAGAATGCATGGTTGGTAGAAACACAAAGTCTGGCGGGGTAACGGGCTCACGGACAGCGGGAGGGGGGGCGGGAAAGGCACGGACAGCGGAAGGGGGGCGGAACGGGCACACGGACAGCGGGAGGGGGGCAGAACGGGCACACGGACAGCGGGAGGGGGGGCGGGAAAGGCAAGGATAGCGGGAAGGGGGCGGGAAAGGCAAGAAAAAGCACTCACCTGGACTTCTTCCGGCGGCGGTCGGCCTGCAATGACCAAAACAAACCTTCCCCCAAAATAAAAAATAGGAACCGCCCACCACCGCAATGACGTTGACAAAGGGGCAGGATGAGTAAAAATGGCCGGAACGCCCCGGAATCTGCTCCGCAATTGACGGACAGATCTCTGTTCCAATGGCTAGCCTCCATTTATGGAGCTAGCCAATGGAACAGAGGGGCGGGACATGAGTACACATCTCCAGACATAAGCTTTCACCTTGCGCAGAAAGTCTGCTGCGCAGCCTTTCGGCGAGGCGAAACCTAAAAACAAACGGCACAATTGCTCATTTTTATTACCTTCCCTTGGTGCTTTCCGTTGCGCTTGCTTAAAACAAACATAATGCCACCATACACAACCGTAGCGATTTGTTTTGTACACGCCTTTATACACAACCTCATCATTTTGTTTCATAGCCGCCGATAGCATATATATTTTGGAACAGCAGGGAGTTTTATTTCTTTTGTTATTGTGTAGGTTTTCTGTAGTGTCTATACTGTGATATCACGCTTACAGCTCCAAGTGCAATTTACAGCAATCCATATAACCATCCATATAACCACCAGCAAAATATAAACAATGCCAAAATCTCTAACTGATGCGAGATCTGTTGCATTGCAAATGCTTGTTTTTTAAGCCACTTAAAGACATTCCTCAAATCCTATAGGTGACATACAGTTGTATCTGTGCATTAGTCTTCTCGTTCAACTCGGCCCCAAGATGGAAATATAATGACACAGCTGCTCCTATAAACGAAGCCTCGACTTTTCCACTACAACCACACTACTCCATATTCTTAAAATGGAAAGCAATGCAATACAAAATATCCAATCATCAAGTAAGAAAAAATAACGCGGATGAAAAATCAAGGAGAAAGAGTCCGTAGATTAACTGCAGAAAGGAGAAAAGTGTGTGTGTCTGTTCTACTTCATTTCTTGAAAGCAGTATTTGAGAAAGTCAATGACAGAGAAAGCAATCTTTAGAAAATAAGGTTTAATCACATGCCAACATAAGCTAAAGCCTGCACTACTAGACATTACAGGACATTGACTAGGAATTGTATTACCAAAACAAATCTAAACCACTGCTAAGTAACTGGTTCATGAGTCCAAAGGGATAAATTCCACTTTTTTTTCTGATAGTTGTATGCATTTAATACCGTACACTGGAAGATTCAAATGTATGGGCAACAAATGTAACTGAACTGCAAACGTGAATCCACTTCAACATATCCCGGAAAAATGTCAGCAATCTTGTTGAACCAGTTTTGTCTGGGCGTTACACCCACTGTAAGCAGTGAACAAGGTTGCATACACATAGCTTGCCTTTGAAGTGACTTGTTCACTACAAGTGAAAAGTCTAATATTTCCAAAACCCAAGGAGGAAGCTAAACTACACTGTCCGTGGTCCCCTCTAAGAACCATCCGAAATTTCCGCCCAGTTAGAACAAGCGGAGTCATTACATAAACATTAGATTGGTCACGGGAAGGGCCGCTGTAGTAATAGGCAGAATAGTGTGACATCAGCGGAGTGGGGGTCACAAAAAAAAGTAATATTTCAAATTATTTTTTTACTCTTTTCCAGCAATTGAGGGCAGCCAGGAGACAGCTTCCAAACTGCTCAAACATCAACCACTTTCCGACAATGTTGTTGAACACAGAGAAATTGGGCCGTGTGACTTTACTCTTCGCTGTATGTCTCCTTGCTAAAATAATTATTTTTTAACTAATGCTGTAGAAACAATTAAAAGTGGTAGAGACTATTTTATAATTTCTTAGATATTTGATAACTAATTTAAAGTTGCTATTGTATTTAAGGCTGGATGTCTCTGGGATTTTTTCAAGATTTGTAAATATCCATCGTCAACTTGCAAAAGTTAAGGTTAAAATTGTGTGCTACTGCACAGTTTAAGTCGTGCATGTACAAAAAAACACAAGAGCTCGCAAATTTTTTTAGCTCAACCAAGTTTCGTGTTTCTTTCAAAAGCATGAACCAGGACACCTGATGTTTACCCAACCTGTCGTGTTCAAACTGGTTGAGCAGTAAGTCACCCAGCAGCCTGATCTGCATAATTCGTGGCTATGCTTCAAAGCTTTTCAAAAATACAAGCAAGAGTTTTCAATGACACCAACTAAAAGACACTATCTAGTGCACTTACTTCACAGAAATGTACATATTAGGGTCACTATTTGATTCATAAAGCCAGAGATGCAACTGTCTTAAATCTTTCTCCAAAAGAATCGTCATAAGATCAAAACATATGAACTCCAATGTAAATAAGTGTTAGGCACAAATTCAAATGCAATGACATAGTGAAGCAAACAGGCCTTTAGATAACCAGAAGAATTGTTGATATGATCCGAGTTATTTTTCTCTTGGCCCCACCTCCTTATGGAATAACACAATAAGAGTCCATGATAATCGTCTAGACCAAATTCAGACAGAAGTTTTGCTCTAGTTAAAGGGTTTAGGGGTCATGCATGGATTTGTATGAATCCCCAAAGCAAATCATAAACCAGCCATGGAATAAGACGGGTAGGAATTAGAGTCCTTTACTGCTAGGGTCAGTGACTTAATAGAAAAGTACTCCATTTACATCCTACCTTTGTTAGGCCTCAAGCGAGGCATGGTCTAATAGATCCTATTAATTTTCCAGAAGCAAAGGCTTGATTTGTGAGGAACATTACTGCAGTCAACTCCACAGCAGTCAAACAGTCCAATCAGAGGCATGGGCCCGACTTTTGACTCAGCAATTCCTGGTACTACAACAATATCAAGGGCATGACTTGACTGCCACTGCACAAGCCTAAACAGGAAGCAGGTCAAGCATGACCTGCAACTGTCTCTTCCCAAGCTCTACTGGTCTTCCAGATCTACTTGTCAGACATACGAATGCTTAGCCACAACCCTATTAGAGGTGCTAGAATACCCATCTCTGAGCCATACAAGTCCACTTCAGTGGCCACACTAGAGTTGGGCTGTCCTTTAAGATTCATGAGGAATTTGATTTGGTGCATCAAAAATGGAGGTCAGGCATGAGAAGATCCAATGCTTCACCTACCACTGGCAAAGTCTGCCACTATTCTCTCTTAGTCAAAAATCAGGTATGGACAATGAGGCTCATAAACTGCTGAATCCTCGTTCCAAAGATCCACAAATAATTATTTGCTTCCATACATTACAATGCATTTATCAAATGGCTTTGGCGTTAATAGTGACAAAGCACCTTACACTATATGGTAGAGAAGTCCTGTGCAGATATAGTTGAAGTTTGGTACACTGCGGTTAGTGAAGGAGGAGTACTGCACAGTTAGTCTATAATAGGGACTATGAAGCATAATTGTTGTTCTGGCCGTGAGTGAAAAACAAAAGGAGAAGCAATGGCCAGACAGAGAACAGGGAGAGATAGTGAAGTTCATTTTATAAAGAGAATGAGGAGGGAGAAGGCCTATGCAGTCATTGAGCTGGGTAAATGCAGCAGACAGTGAATGGGGGCAAGTGGTGTGCATACAGCGGGCTGTGTAGAATGGCTGGACGGTGAGCTGAAAAGAATGTCTGTACAGACAGTGAGTTGGGCAATTTGTAGGGAAAATGGGCAGACAGTCCCCCTTCCTTCACCAGGACATTTCATTTCTCAGAAGAGCCTAGGACAGTAGCTCACGGTACCAATTACTAAATAGACCGTGGTATAATTCTGCAGCTTCTGTATTTTGTGCATAACTATGAATTGACTGCAGCTGTCAAATAACCCATTATATGTAGTACAACTTCTTGATTGCAACAAAATTAAAGCTATGTTTCTAGTTCATAGAGATCAAGTGACTTAAAATGTACTACACATGCAGCTGCCTATAGGTTATCTCGTCACATTTCAGTTTATGATTGCAGCTTTCAAATGTCACGCTGGTAGTAACTGAGTGAAACTTTCCCCCATGCAGTACGTGTTAAAATGACAAGAGTGTAATAAACCTGCCACAAAATGTGCCACGCTGTATTGCATAAAATGCCTTTTTCTTGCCATATATTCAAGTCTACCGCATAATCTCATCAACCCTTGCGGCATAATTGCAGTGGTACTGACCAGAAGTTTCACACTCGGATCCGGACGGCAAGTAATGACGGCTATAATGGCCATGTCCAAACCACTGTACCACCCAATGGTACCAAAGTCTCACAAATGTCTGGCTTCACTTGCCCCGTTGATTTTAAGGGGTCACGCATGTAAATCGAGATACTCATTCGTAATATTAACTTTTGGGCAAAACCCCTGAAACGTCACCTCACTATAAACTTGGAACACTTGCTGTTTAACTCTACCCACGCCCAATAATGGTCCAAAAGGCAAATGTACTTATGATTTTCCCATCAAAGCTTACACAAATTACCACCCCCTCATCCCATAGGCACTTACAGGATGCCGGAACAAGATGTGCAAACGAAGGAGCCCACAGTCATGTTGGCATAGGTGGGTCCACGCTGGTCACAGTCAAAGCACTTGCGGTTGTGCGGGAGGCTCGTCATCTCCCGTAGCAGCTTTAAGTGTTTTTCCTCTTGCTTGCGCTTGGCGCTGGCGGCCATGGCGGGAGCGAAGGTGGGCTCTGTGCCGGTTCTGCAAATACAAGGGGTGCACGTACTGACGCGTGACACCTACAGGAAGGCGGCACCAGCCCAGCAGCAGACAAGCAACGGCCTCCGCTCTAACCTCGAGCCCGGCGGCCGCTGCCCTGGGCGACAGCACAGGAGGCAGTCGGGCAGGGCGAGCGCCATAGACAGAGAAAAGGGACACATGTTTAGGCTAAGAGAAGCATAGAAAACGGACAAGGACGCATAGCTCAGGTGAACGTAGCAATGTTTGTAGTGATGTTTTTCTATACCCTACAAAATAATTACTTCTCTTTTTAAAAGAAATACGTTTCCAAGTGTGACAGTTAAATTAGATGTATCCTTCACGGAATATTCTGCACTAAAGACTGTGGTATTGAGTCCCTTACTTATACATACAAATAAAGCTATACTTGAGTAATGCTTTAAATATGAAAAAGGGGCAACATTGTTGCAAAATAACGTTTTTTAAATATTGCCTGAGCGCAATAACAGAGGAAACGCACTGATACGCAAATATGGCGATCGAATTATAATGATGTTTGGTTGTGTTTTGCATATTCGTCCCTTTTTAGTTTCAATTTCAGGTAGGTTTAGAGGAGGGAAGGGGCGGGGTTGGAGTAGACGAACCGGAACTCGCTTTTACAAACGAATGCTGAAAGAATGTTGAGACAAGTCAGGTCCCGGGCCGCGCTGTGATTGGCTGACGTCACGGGGGTGTCCCGGGCCGGCAGCCAATCACAGCGCGGCCCGGGAATGACGTCACGGGGGTGTCCCGGGCCGGCAGCCAATCGCAGCGCGGCCCGGGACAAAGGGGCGGGGCTTAAAAAAGCACCAGAAACGCCCCCGAATCGCGTTTTCAAGAGAAAGCGCGATTGACAGCCTCTGTCTCCCAATGGCTAGCCTCCATTTATGGAGCTAGCCAATTGGAAACAGAGGCGGTCCGAACATCCCTACTGTAGACAATAGTTTTCGATCTGGGAGGGGCTTTGCCCCTCGCCAGGTCGAAACCTAAAAAATTATAACTAATTGTCTCAACCTACCTTCAGCCAATTACAGCTAGACTAACCAAACTAGAAGAGACTAATGCAACTCATTAAATGGGACACTTGTACTGAACCAAGGGAAGGAAATCAGGGCGCACATATACATCCTCTGGTTTCAAGTAGCAACTGAGGGTATAACCCGAGCTGAATCCCGGAGTCCTCAACCTACAGACTTTGCGTCAGTGGAAAGAGACACTACTAACTCCATACCCACCCTACCCGTTAACCCATTCACTTCTAAGCATACATCTGCAAGGGAAGAAGGATACAGAGTGAGTAGACGGAATATGGATGCAGATGTTGCCCTTTACTGGAGTCAGTGAACTAGGACATGCAGGCACTACCATCAAATCTGGGCAAACACTCCCCCAGCGAATCCCCCCACCCAAATAAGGATGGACTTTGGACCCCCCTCCCCTGGCCTCATACCCTTTTATATTTATTTTAGCAAGTATTCTGACTCTGAAGTTTAGCCAACTAGAAACAGCAGAGCAACTAATGCATAAGGTCCTACATTGGGTGCCTAGATTGTATACTGGTAGGATTAATGCAACATTCAATAATGGCAAGAAGAGTAAAGTGGGTGGGGCCCTCAAAGAAAACAATAGGAGGGGATTGCATTGTTATAACGTTCAACAATAAGTATTTGGTGGGTGTATTATTGCAGACACTGCCCAACATCCCATGGTTTGACACCAAGCTCTTTGCATTGCTACTAGGCTTTTTTTATAAACATCGTAGCATTATCACACCTGCACATGCTTAACCGATCTCTCTTAACCCCCCCTTTTAATCACACCTATTTGGCACCCAACATCGGTGCCTTCCCAAATTACTCTTTTGTTCAAATGACCCTGTGCTACCACTCAGTAATAGATTTGCACCACTGCGAGACATGGAAGCATGTGATTGACTAAACAACATTTCTAAAAGCTCGCTTGAGGTAGAGAATACCATCTTTGAGGCAAATGTAGATGACGATCTAAACTACTTAAAAATTATTATTATTATTTTTTTTTTTTATTGGCATTTTTTATTAGCATTTCAAACTTTAGCAATGACAATTTGCGTCAAACGTACAGTACATAACTGTTTACAACCCCACTGCATTACAACACTCCTCCTCCAAAAGTACAATTTTAGGTCCAGTATGTATAGATACTATAAAAGCAACACATCCTTGGTTCACCCCTAGTACAGCTGATACAACTTATACTTGTGCATCGTGCTCTTTGAGATAGGAAATGAGGTACGTCCAATAGTCCCTGGGTCACGATCCGTGCGGTAGTTCTTCTTCGTACGTTGTCAATGTGTCTCTGCAATAACAAGGTCTTGTATCCAGTGCCTTATCTGTGGTACATTTTTACCTCCCCATGTAATCGATACTCTTCGCTTTGCCATCAAGAGAGCTATCACACAAAACTTTCGTTTCAATGCCCGCATCCCCTGTACCAACCCCAATAGGCATGTCTTGGCATTGCAGTCCAATGAAACACCCACCATGACACCTAGTGCACTCACAACCTTTTCCCAATAAACTGCTACGCTCGGACAGGACCATGCGAGATGCATAAAGTCTGCTGGCTCATACCGCACCCTTGACATTTGGAGTCCTCTCTTAAGCCAAATTTATGCAAGCGTGCCGGGGTATGGTAAGTCTGGTGTAAATATTTAATGTATATCATGGGTAAGTTCCCATTTGGCGTTAACAATTCTGTGATAGTACCCGCAGTGGCCCACTCCTCCTCAGTCAGTGGAGTATCTAGGCAGCCGTTCCATTTGCGTATCGCCTTGTGAGTCGTGTCCCCTATTTCAGATTGCAGCTCTACATACAATTTGGATACCAAATGTATAGGTGTGGGAGATGTGAGCAGTAGTTGGAGTGCAATGGGGGTGGGGTCGCACACTACTCACACACCAGCGGGATCGCCCCCAAGAACTGTGGTAAGTGTAGTTTGTGTTCCGGGATGCATCTTCTTTCGATTCTCTGCTATCTTTGCTATCTTCGCCATCCCTGGACACGTGTTTCAGGGAATTTACCCCTCATCAGCAGGGATTAAGCCGTGTTCTGGGTTGCCGGTGGCTGCCAAATATTGCCAGGTTTAGTACCACTCAGGCGCGCAGGTGCGGGGTTCCAGGCTCGTCAGCCAACTGCTCGAGGGAGCTTTAACATTACAATGGGGGTGGGGTCGCACACTACTCACACACCAGCGGGATCGCCCCTAAGAACTGTGGTAAGTGTAGTTCATGTTCCGCGATGCATCTTCTTTCGATTTTCTGCTATCTTCGCTATCTTCGCCATCCCTGGACACGTGTTTCGGGGTATTTACCCCTCATCAGCAGGGATTAGGCCGTGTTCTGGGGTTGCCGGTGGCTGCCAAATATTGCCAGGTTTAGTACCACTCAGGCACGCAGGTGCGGGGTCCCAGGCTCGTCAGCCAACTGCTCGAGGGAGCTTTAACATTACAATGGGGGTGGGTTCGCACACTACTCACACACCAGCAGGATCGCCCCTAAGAACTGTGGTAAGTGCAGTTCGTGTTCCCGATGCATCTTCTTTCGATTCTCTGCTATCTTTGCTATCTTCGACATGCCTGGACACGTGTTTCGGGGTATTTACCCCTCATCTGCAGGGATTAGGCCGTGTTCTGGGGTTGCCGGTGGCTGCCAAATATTGCCAGGTTTAGTACCACACACCAGCGGGATCGCCCCCAAGAACTGTGGTAAGTGTAGTTCGTGTTCCGGGATGCATCTTCTTTCGATTCTCTGCTATCTTTGCTATCTTCACCATCCCTGGACACGTGTTTCAGGGTATTTACCCCTCATCAGCAGGGATTAGGCCGTGTTCTGGGGTTGCCGGTGGCTGCCAAATATTGCCAGGTTTAGTACCACTCAGGCGCGCAGGTGCGGGGTCCCAGGCTCGTCAGCCAACTGCTCGAGGGACCTTTGACATTACAATGGGGGTGGGGTCGCACACTACTCACACACCAGCGGGATCGCCCCTAAGAACTGTGGTAAGTGTAGGGCTTTCACTGCTCTCTATAGACGGTAATACGTAAATTTAAAGAGCATTGTTTGGTTCTGTACGTATGTGAGATCCTCCAGTGTTCTAAACCTCCCATCCTGAAACAGGTCACCCATGGTGTCTATCCCCACCTGCTTTCGTAACTCCATACCCACTGGTTCCTGCGTCACCGATATGTTCGGGTGATAGTGCAGTGCCATGCGTGGGGCATATAAGGGTAACTTGTTTGTCTGTTGACCTATAATTCGCCAAGCTTGGTTTGTGGCGTCTATCCTATTAATGTCCAATTTGTGTAATGGGGGTCTATTGTGTGTCAGTATGGCATCCAGCGGGACTGGAGCAGTATCTCCTTCCTCAATCGCCACATGTGTGAGGTATGGAACTTTATGGAACCAGTAGTGGGCATATTGGGCTTGGGCACATAAGTAATACAGGAAGAAATCAGGCGCCTTGAATCCGCCTCTCGAGAACGGCAAGGTTAGCGAGTGTAAGTCAATTCGAGCCGTCTTCCCAGCCCAAATCAGGCGTAATGTTACTGATGTTATTCTACGAAATACTGCCGAGGGAGGTTTGATGGGGATGTTATTAAATAAATATAGTAGTTTAGGGAGGATCACCATTTTCACTATTGCCAACCGGTTTGCTAAGGACAAAGGTAATTGGATCCATCTTTCTATTTTCTCCTCAATCGCTGTGACCACCCTGCTATAGTTTGTGCGAATAACTACCTCGGGGTCCCTGTGAAACCAAATCCCCAAGTATCTTACTGGGTCTGTTTGCTACTCCAATGGATAGTCTGTGGTGAACTGCTGAGTGGTATCGGTCAGTGGTATGATTGTAGACTTTGCCCAATTTATTCGAAGTCCTGACTGTCGCCCAAATTTAACGTATTCTCGGAGCAAGGGGTTCAGGTTAGTTGCCGGATCTCTTACACATAGCAACATGTCGTCCGCATATAACGATATGTGAAGCGGCCTCTGTGGAAATTGGAGCGCCGAATAATGGTGTCCCTGTCATAGTTTACAGGCTAACGGTTCAAGGGCAATGGCAAACAGTAGCGGGGACAGAGGGCATCCCTGCCTGGTGCCTCTTTCGATATGTATTACTCCGGATATGTATTTATTGATGCGTATTCGGGCCGTGGGCGCAGTGTAGAGTAGTTTCACCCACTGAAGGAATATCGGAGGAAATCCCATCCGATATAGAATCGCGTGTAGATAGTTCCAGGCTATGGTGTCAAATGCTTTAGCCGCATCCAACAGGACAGCGGCCGCTTTAGTAGTAGGGGTCAGGTACTGTGATAGAGCAAATAGCGACCTGGTGTTATGGGATGTGGTACGTGTGGGAATAAATCCGGATTGGTCAGGAAGAACCAGTTTTGTCATTAGGTGTTGCAGTCTGTTAGCTAATAATTTAGATAAAATTTTAGTGTCAACGTTCATGAGGGTTAATGGCCTGTACGAGTCACAGTCTTCGGGGTCTTTGTCTGGCTTAAGTAGGGCTAGGATCACTGCTTCTCAAAGTGTTTGCAGCAATATTATCTTTTCATGAGCATCTCCAAGTTTTTTCACTATGTAGGGGGCTAACTGCTCCACATACGCTTTGTAAAGTTCTCCAGTATACCTGTCTGGGCCAGGGGCTTTACCGTTTGGCAGTGTCCGAAATATCTCTGTGAACTCCTCCACTGTTACGGGCAGGGAGAGGTACGACCGCTGTGCATCTGATAGCCAAGCTAGTGCTATGTTGTCACAATAGTGTGCAATTTCCTCACCCAACGTTTGTGTCCCCCTTTGTGTACAGTTTCCCATACGTGTGCATAAAGGCCTGTAGTATTCCCTGCGTATCATGCCTCAAAGCGCCCCCAGCGTCCCGGACTGCCAGGGGCTTTACCGCTTGGCAGTGTCCGAATTATCTCTGTGACCTCCTCCACTGTTACAGGCAGGGAGAGGTACGACCGCTGTGCATTTGATAGCCAAGCTAGTGCTATGTCGTCACAATAGTGTGCAATTTCCTCACCCGACGCTGTGTCCCCCTTTGTGTACAGTTTCCCATACGTGTGCATAAAGGCCTGTAGTATTCCCTGCGTATCATGCCTCAAAGCGCCCCCAGCGTCCCGGACTGCCTGCACCACTGGCTGTGTTTTTTTGGCACAGATTTTGACTGCTAGGACTGCTCCTGGTCTGCCTCCCTCACCATAGCACCGGGCAGTATGGCGTTTGGAAATGTATCGGAGTTCCTCGTCTGCATTCTCTTGATATTCAGAGATCGCCGTTCTAATGTCCTGCAACAGAGCTGGGTTTTGTGTTTGCGCATATTCTACTTCCAGGGCCCTTATTCTATTTTCCCGTTGTGTTATCTGGTGGCGCAAGTCTTTCAAAATTCCCGCCGTGGTGCCAATGCAGATCCCCCGGATGGAGGCCTTGAAGGCTTCCCACAACAGTCGGGGTCATCCGTGGATGGTTCATTCAGCTCAAAGTATTCAATAATGGCTTTCCTGATCATTTCCGTGTATAGGGGGTCTAGCAGCGCTTTCCCATTAAACCTCCAAATGAATGGTGGGGGGACATATTGCGGTATCTTAAGGGTGAGTACGACCGGGTTGTGGTCAGACAGCGTGCGGGGCAAATGAGCAATGTCTTCCGTCCATAATGAAATCTCTAGGGAGCTCAACCAGTAGTCTATTCTAGACCAGCTACCGTGTGCCGCCGTCATGTGTGTGGCCTCAAGTTGGGTTGGATGCCTCTGCCTCCACAAGTCTATTAGATGATTATCCAGCATGATATCTCTCACTTTTTGCAAAGCACGTTTATGTGTTTCCGCCGACGCTGGCGACCTATCCATCGCATCATTGATGGCGAGGTTGAAATACCCTCCCCACAACAACGGGGCCTCTGGGAACTTTTGTATTTCCTGCCATAGAGTATGGAAGAAGTCGGGGTCGTCTATGTTTGTTGCATAATTGTTTAGTAGTATAACCCTCTGCCTCTGAGTATTCCTGACACCACAATGTACCTGCCGTCCTTACCCGGCGCGATCTGTTCAACCTTGAAGTGCACCCCATTGCGAATTAGGATAAGCACTCCTCTGGAATATGAGGAATATGCCGCCCGTGCACCGATTCAGCCCATTTCAGTCCTATGCGGTTGGATGTGTGCAGGTCTATATGCGTTTCCTGGAGAAAAGCAATGTCAATGTGGAGTCTCGTGAAGTATGCTAGTATCTGACGTATCTTTTTCGGATTTTTGAGACCTCGCACGTTCCAGGTGATAAGTCTTATTTTGTCCGACAGCAGAGTATCACTCATTTTCCCAACCAATTCACGATCATAACCGCGTGTAGCTGTAATGTATTGTCTGTTCGTGTTAAGGGCAACCTCCCCTTTGGATCAAGGGCGTGTATGCATGTACTCTGAATTGCGGCAGTGCGTCTCAAATGCAGTAGAACCAAATAAAACCCCACATTCCCCCTCTCCCTTCCCCCACCCACTTTAGCATCCCAATTATGCCAAAGACATTTCCCAGTGCAAACATACAACTTTTCAAAACTGTAGTAGGGGCTCACCCTATTGGGGGATCCACTAGGGTCACACAACTGCATCCAACATGGTGGATGTGGCAGGTTTATAATCATAAAGCAAGTAGCAAATCTTCTTCTCCGCTTACTTGTCAGCTAGCAGTCTTTGCAAAAAATTAGCCAGAATACCCCGCCCCGTGATTCCCAAATCATCCACGCTCCATTACCCTCATCCCACATCCTCCACATTAATGTTATGCAAAATCCCACACAGTTCTCCACTTGGGGTGTAGGAAAAGTTCAGGATCAGTGGAGACATGGACAAGTCCCTGATACCAGGCGTCGGTCAGTGTCCCGTTCACACCATAACCGACCATTGCTGGTAATCAGGGGGCCACCCTCACAGCACCCCCAGCAAGCAGTCAATTCCCCACCCGCCCAGTACTCACTCAGTGATCTGTCGTGCTCGAATACCGGGAGTCCACCGGTCCCGCCGCCTTCAGTGCGGAAGGTTCGCGCACCCAACGTTCAACTGTGCACCGCAGAGTCGGTGCCAGAGGGGGCCACCCGCTGACTGTTCCCATTGTTCAGCAGATGAGGGCAGCTCGCCATTTTCCAGTTAGCTGCAGTCGATTTCGGCACGGCAACAGGTTAAGGCTTCTATTAGAACGTGCATTTAGTCTGAATCTTGCTGTTGTTGTCCGGTTTTTCGTTGGTCTCTCCGTCGTCTCCGGATTTTCTTGAGGTATTCCTGAGCTTCCTTCGGTGTCTGACATATCACGTGTTTACCATCCTGTGTTATCCGAAGCCGGGCAGGATACAGCATAGCGTATTCAATGCCTAGATCTCTCAGTTTCAGTTTTACTGCTGCGTATTCTTTCTGGGCCATTTGGACGTTCATTGTGAAATCTGGGTAGAATTCCAGCTTGTTTCCTTGATAGTCAATGACTTTTTTCTCCCTCGCCAGTCTCAGAATGATATCCCTGTCCCTATAGTTTAGAAGTCGGGCAACTATTGGCCTCGGAGGTGCTCCTGGTTTCGGTTTTGGCACAAGGGACCTGTGCGCTCGCTCGACTATAAATACCTCAGACAATTGATCCGCGCGAATATGTTTTTCACCAGCTCCTCCACATAACCTTCCATCTTTCCAGTGTTCGTCGACTCCGGAAGGCCCGCGATCCGAACGTTATTGCGTCGGGACCTCGCTTCTAGGTCCTCCGACTTGTGTTTAATGACTTCCAGTAGTCTGTCCATCTCAGTGCATTTCTGCGTGGTGGTGTGGGATTCGTCTTCTACTGCGGACAGCCGGTTCTCTGCTTCCTCGAGACGCTCGCCGTGTTTGTCTATTTTCGCCGCCATGTTGTCCACCCTTTGTGATATAGTATCTAGCTTGCCGTGGACATCCTGCAGACTTTTTTGTATAGCTTTTAGGACTTGTTCCATACCGTTGGCTGGCATCTGCTCATTATCAGCTTCTGTGCCGGACTGGGACGTTGCACCCTTCACTGGTTTTTTGGCAGGGACTGCCAGAGTGGATTGGAGCTTCTCCGGCTTACCCATGACAGCAGCGCTCCAACGTCTCAGCGATGGCGGGCGCCGCAGCAATGTCGTCCTGCGTTACCCCCTTGCACACGCCGTATACTGTGTGTACCTCGATAGCTTCAGAGCTGTGCAACCTCCCTCACTCAGGGCCACAATAGAGATACACCATGTGGGATTGTGGAATATTTGGCTACCCGAAGACTCTATGGTCGTGGCAGTTACGTTTTCAGCAGTCCCGTTTCCCGGGGTAGTAATGGCTGAGCGCCACCAAGGAAAACGTACTTGCGCAGCTCGCTCCGCACCTTGTGCTTGTTCGTGGGTCTCTAGCACCTGGGATCAACCCGACACATTAAGTAGGCAGGGTTCCAGTTTCCCGCCTTCGATCCATGAGTCAGCGTTATCGCATCATATTATGGCAGCAATTATGTCCCGCCGTAGGGTGCCCCGGTGTCTCCCTCCGTCCACACTGCTGGCTTGTGTGTTGCAACGTCAGCCGCCCTTAGACCCCTTCCGCCGGTTAGTTGGCCTCACGTTTACCGGACACCAGGGGCTCCGCAATCAGCAGCACCCTCCTCCTCAAGCGATCGCGCTACACACCATGGGCGCCACCATCTTATTTCACTGTTTCGCGCCTTACTTGCTGTGTGCCCGTCTGGGAAATATTGGTATGTGCAGCTTGACCTCGGCACAGTAGTGTGAAGCCTGAATCCCGTTTTTTACACATGCGTTGGACTGATGGTCGTTTGTTTTGCAGTTCCTGCACCGCTACCGGCATCTCTTAGTTTCCGTTCACTGTTCCCTCAGGGCGCCGCCATTTTGATGGACCCGATCGTGCTGTCCCGTAGTACAGTTACAAATTTTTTAAAGCACAGGATTGTCACCGTGTACTTCCAGTACGCTCCTCAGGTTCCCGATATGTTCCGATGCCAGGGGCTTCTTTTGCTGTTCTTTGGAACACTCGCTTTCCGCTAGTATTCACCGCAGATGAAACCTGGCCGGCGGAGCTGTCTTACAAGGCAGCCATTCCGCTTTGCGCCCTCTAGCGCCCCCCCAACTACTTAAAAATTATTTCCTGGAACATAGCAGGCCACAACCAGAAAAGATCTAACCCTGACTGGCTAGCACTGGTAATACAGTATGATATCTAATGCTTCCAGGAAACATGGGAATTCGGCGACATCCATATAGATGGGTACTCTTCCTACCAGACTTATGCGGTGCCCTCCGCCGCTGGTCGACATAGTGAGGGATTAATAACCCTTGTGTCCAAAGTAGTGGGGCTTAAGCTAAAAAAGGTTTTAGCTACTTCACCTCATAGTGGAGTGGTGTGGCCACTGGTTAGAGGCGGCAGACCCGGAAGCAGAGAACGGCCCGGGACCAGGGTTCAATTCCTGACGCGGCAGGGTCGTGGACCAGGGTCAGCGGACTCGATAATTCTCGCCTCGGTGCCTACTCTAACCAGGGATCACACTCGGCAACTCTGGGCATTAGCTTGCCTCATCTCTACAACGGCCCCCCACATTCGCCGGGGATGCCTGGTTTCACCTTGGAGATACCAGTAGGGACCATCTCACAGGGATAGCCAGGACAGGTTCCCCAGCGGTCTACAGCGCCACGACGCCTCAGGGCAGCAGTGCGCTTTACAAGGCACATACATTTACATTTACATTTACATTTACATTATCATCTATTACTATGCAAGACCTATAAAGAGCATAAAGGGCGAGACTGGATTATTATTAATTTCTACAATAACAATTTCGGTATTAATATGCCAACAGCATTAACCCCCCTGGAAAAGGATATTAATCCGCTCACTAATTCCCACAAAAAACCTTGATATAGTTTGGATGGGTGACTTTAACTCCCATAAATGTAGGTGGATGCTTACTACAGTCTGAGATATGATCAACAATAATGGGGAGTGTGCAATTTATTTCCAACATAATGAGTATGGAGATAGCCTGAATAGACTACTAACAACCCTTAATCTTGAAATAATTAATCCCTGCAGCAATATCTTGGGCCAGTTAGATCCCAGGTTTTTCTCTGGGTCTTATCCCTCAGTGTTAGAGAACATATTGATCTCTGAATCGATTAGAGTGTATTTGTCCCACACAAAACAGCTTTCAACGCCTTTAGTGACCACGCAGCGATCACCACACATATGCAATGCGCCCAAAGTCCAAAATCTACTCAGAAGCCTTTACTCAGACCTCTCATTGGGAAGAAAAATGGACTCACTATAATATGGGAAAAAAGTTAATATCCAAAATTTCATCGGAGATGCTGTGCTCAAAAAGGGTCTAGATTTAAACTCAATTGATATAACAATACCATTAGCTTTTAACTGTATTTTAGCAGAAATTAAATAGAACTTACTTCGCCCAAAAACACTGAATAAACAAAAGCAAGTACAGTGGTTTGATGGTGCTAGTTCCAAAGCCCTAAGATTACTCCACAAGGCTCTTCGATCGATCCCACGAGATACTACTCTGGTGAGGTCTCTCCATCAAACTTATAAATCTGCGAGACCAGCAAGATTGAGGCCATTGAAAGAGGAGGCATGGGAGAAATTACAAAGCACAACAAAATTGTGTGATAGCAAAGGGTTCTTGAGTACAGTTAATGTCCCCTTTCCAAAAGAAGGCACAGGTATCAGTTTAGATATGCATGTCACAGAGGATGCCTGGGTGATCCACTTGGAAGTAGTATTGGGGAAATCCGGAGAGGCACCCACCCCACCGATAGATTTACCTGTGTCCTCCCTACAATGCATTTTACCATTTAGCCTTGAAACAGTGCACTAGGTTAAAGCACCGGGACCAGATGGTGTCCCGATAGATTTCTTCCTAGATAATCAGGAACCCTGGGCCCCAGTCCTTACTAATGTTTTTAACGTAATAGCAGAGATGGGTGCATTACCCTCGTGGAAAAGTGACAGCCATAATGCCCATTTTTTAAAAAGGGGACAAGGTCAACCTAAAAAATTACAGACAGATCTCTTTATTGGATAGCACCACCAAATTAATGGGCCGGCTACTTTTAAATAGATTGGGGGAATGGGCCACTCAAAGGAACATTATAATCCCCTCGCAATATGGTTTCAAACAAGAAAAGGGGACAATCGATCAGAGTCTAAATTTAAATTTGATTATAACCAAATATATGACGGCCAAGACTAGCCACTTGTACATGGCCTTTATGGACCTGATGGCTGCGTTCGATTGAGTAGTCCATTCCAAGCTGTAGAGAATAATAGAAGAAATGGAGCCAACATTACGATTATTCATTTTATACTTGGTATGCACGCTGATGCTACAGGCTGTGTTAGGTATGGCAGAGAGGGCGAGTGCAGAAGACATTTTAACATCACCGTGGAGTGAGACAGGGATGCGTTCTTGTCCCTTTTTTATTTGCCTTATACACCAACGCCATAGAGCTGGCCTTGGAAGGATCCACTAAGAACATTCCCGTTGTCAACTCATCTCCTAGTCCCATCCTGCTTTATGCAGAGGATGCAGTGCTGTTGGCATGCATCAGCAATGCACTCCAAAGACTCATAGGGGAGTTCACAACCTTTATGGGGAACTTGGCCCTAACAGTAAATGAATCAAAGTCTTTTGTTCTTGTGGCAGTCAAAAACCTCCAGAAATATCCTAAATTGCATTTAGAAGGGCGCACGCCTGAGGTTGTGGACCCTTTGAACTATCTGGGGGTCACTTTTGATAAGTAGTTAACCTCCTTGGTAACTGGCAAAGTATGGTGGTCTATAGGGGCTGCAAATGGAAAAAAACTATTGGAGGGCTATTTAGCTTTGTAAAAAAAGTTTGGATCAAAACCAATTGACACCATAAAAAAGATTTATCAGGCAATGGTAGTGACAGTTGCAATGTATGGAGCAGCCATATGGGGTCTGATTGACTCGGCTCTTTTCCCAGACATCACCTTCTTTACAGAGACCTGGACCAACACCTCCTAAGGCCCCAAAATCAACTCCGCCATGCCAGAAGGATACAAGATCCAGAGGAAGGACCACCCCAACCAGCCACAGGAGCACCCTCCGCCTCACCACCTCCAGGAAAGCTCTCCCTTCTGCCGAACATCTGCACTACCAGCTCCTGACCAGCCCTAACTCCACGCTCTACGGAACTCTCGTCTACAGACCCCTGGCCCCCTTCGCTGCCACCATCACCGACCTCATCGCACCCCACGCCATAGCCTCAATGAACGGAGACCTGAACTTCCACCTTGACAACCCAAGCAACCCCAAATCCACCTCCCTTTGTGACAACCTCGCCAACATCAGACTCAAACAACTCATCACCACACCGACCCACAGGGCGGGTCACACCCTTGACCCCATCTTAGCAGCAGGAAACAGCATCCACTTCAGCCACACAAGGCAACCCCCATGGACCTACCACCACTGCGTACACTTCACTGTCGACAAACCCAAGGCACCCAAACCAGCCGAACGCCCACCACGAACGTACTGGAGCAAGGTCACAGACGAGCAATTCAACTCCACCCTCACCCGAGACAACCACACCTTGGTATCCGATGCCAACGTCGCAGCCAGAGAACTCCACACTTGGATCTCCAACTGCGCAGACGAGCTCGCCCGCTACGCAACACCAACAAACAGCGCGCCAGGAAAGCTGCTTGGTTCACCACCGATCTCCAAGAAGCCAGACACACCTGCAGACGCCTGGAGAAAAACTGGAGAAACACCCAGACACCCGAAAACTACACCACCTACGAAGACACCATGATGGACTACCACAACCAAATCATAACCACCAAAAGGACCTTCATCCACAACAAAATCCTCGCCAACTCCAAGGACCTCTTGACTGTCATTCAGGAATTCACCAGCCCCGCAGCGAAGCTGCAGACAGCACCCCGTCCAAGACCTCTGCAACAAGCTTGGAACCTACTTCCACCTCAAGTTCAAAAACCTCTACGACAACTTTGCCGACCATCCACCAGAGGCCAGACACCACAACCGGCCCGCCCCCTAGACACACCAGCCAGCCCACCATCTCCACCTGGACGCCAATCACAGCCCAAGACACCACCTCAACCAATGAAAGTCATCCACTCAGGGTCCCCCACAGACCCCTGCCCTACACACATCTACCACAGAGTCGCCACCGCTATCACACCCGAACTACAATGCACCATCAACACCACCATCGAAACAGGCCCCTTCCCAGATGACTCCCTAGAAGATACCAATACATAATTCCAGAACACCTAACCACTAAACATAACAAAGGACCCTCCCTTCTAGACAAAAACCGCAATAACGACAGATGAATATTCACATTTGGAACGACCGTGATCTCAAAAGACAAAGCCAATGTGAAATGCGGATGAAGGACGGAACTTTTAAAACGTGCGCTCCACCATTCACACATACACCATATATGGTGAATATCATAACACTAACATACCCTCATTTATGCACTGCTGCCTAACATAGTGCAACTTGTTATGAACTTTTAAACCAAATCAAAGTAAAAACTACTCTCCACACAAAATTATAATAGACTTTGAACAGGCATTGATAAAACAATACATAAACTATACCCACACACAGCCATACAAGGCTGCTATTACCAGTTCAACCAAAGCAGTTGGAAACATCTGCAAAAATCTGCGCTAAGTGTAGAATATGGAACAAACCAGTTTGACTTTGAAATTAAAAAGTTAATTACTCTTACGTATGAATCAGTAGCAGACATAGCTATCCACGACAACATGCCAATAGTATTGCCATTTTGTCAAAGAAATTTATACAACAAATACGTCTGCTAATGTAATATTTTGAAGACACTTTACTTTGGCTGGTAGACTGCACTTCCCTGGATACAGACACCAACCCAAATTCCAAATACGATGTTTGAAGGTCTAAGACACCACCGTCTCTCAACAATCCAAAATCAACAATGCAGTGAAAGGCTACACTAGGAAGAACCCAACCAGCACTCTAAAAATTCATAAAAGCAATTCAAAAATGACAAAGCTACCATCAACCATGGATAGAACAGTCAGTATATCCAATCAAACCTAAAGAAACTAAACAACCAAGAGAAATATACAAAATGCTACACTTCAAAGTCATATTTGTTGTAAATAACAAAGGAGGTTAACTAACTAGTGGTTATAGCTAAGCCATCATTATAAACTACCTACCGACCAAAATACTCACAAATTAAATAGAACAAAACCTAACACCAGTGTATCATAAATAATTATGAATAAATATTCGAATAATTATTTTTTATAAATCAGTGTGTAACAAAAAAGAAATAAATTACAAAATGAGACCAATCGATAAAAATAATTAATTTTCATATGTAATTAAAGGGATTAATAGAAAAACAAACAAGAAGCAATATAAAAGATATACTAAGCAGCTCTAGAATTAAAACACACATACAAAATACAACTTTTCAGTTACATTAAAAGCCAAATACATATACATATTAAAATATTACATTTCCCACCCAAGGATTAATAAAGATGTTGTACTTTTATTTGTGTAACTGAAGCTCTTGACCCACCTCCACCTCGCAAAATCCCAATTCACATAAGATTCTAAAATAAAAGGTAAGAACAACACCAAAAATACAAAAAGCAAATGTCTAAATTAAATCCACCAAAGTAAGTCACAGTCATTGGAAACAATAAAAAATATTACAAATAGAAAGAGAAAATAACTCCAATAAATTCTAAAAATAAAAGGAACTTAAAAAATACTGTTGGTATAAATTAAATCAAATAAAATAAAGAATTGTAAATGTTCAACTCTGACTTTGTAACCTGTAAAAAAAGGTAACCACTCACCTTCACAATACATACATCCAAAATATAATACAAACATAATACTATAATTCTACAAATATAATACAACACCTAACTTAATGTACAATAACATACTACCCTACTTCCAAACTATGCTAGGCCTACAGCATTACACTAGATAACAACGCAACACAAACTACCACTAGTTACATGTTTTAAATTTATTTTATGAGTGAATAGTTAATTAAAATCTTTGCAATAAAAATAATAAAACAAATTAGTTCATTTAAAAACATTAAAGTTTAGGAATAAACTGATTGTACAAAATAGAAGTAGCTTAGATATAGAATACGCCGTGTATAAATCAATAAAAAACTGAAAGGCTAGTTGTTACGAAATCAGCACTAAAATGTCACAACATGAAGCTCCAAATCTGGTTACAATTTTGGCAGGCTTTTAGACTGTAAGAATGCTACCACCTCAAACATTCAGAAGCAATTACCTCTACGTCCCTCGTCCTCGACCCAGTCATCACTCATGAGGTATTCCACAGACAGGAAACAAAACAGGAAACGCTTTTAGGCTCCACCCCCCTCCTGCCAGGTGCTATATCAGACCTAACCACCAGAAGCACATCCTGTTTTGTTTCCTGTCGGTGGATTACTTGATGGGAGACGCTGGGGTGAGTGCGGGGCACTTACCTGCTTCTTTGTCCTGTGGATCCTCCTCTGCTGGGCTCTGTGGGGCTCCCATGGACCGTCGTGGGATTCCTTGGAGTGGGGCTGCTGGGCTGCTGGGCTTTCCTGTCTCCTCCTGGGCTCAGGTGACCTGGGCTGCTTGGCTTCTCGGGTCTTCCTGGTTTTGTTGCTGCCCGGATGTCTGTTCCTGCTGCTGTTGCCCTAAGGTTTCTCCTGCTGTGCGAGGGGTTCCTTGGTGGTGATGTCCTGCTTCCTTGATACTGGCGACGTGCAGGTAGGGGCTGTGAGCGCTTGGCTGCTGTGTGGCGCGCTCCTCCCCGTGTGTTTTCCCTGCTCGCGCCTGGCCCTCTCTGTGGATGGGGGCCCAGGTGTCTCCTCCGGTGTTTTCTTTGCTCGCGGTGGGGGGGGGCGAGGGGGTTGCTGCGTTCCTGCCCCCTCTCCGTGGGCCTGGATCTGTTACTGGTCCGCTCACCGGGCTTCTTCTGGAGCTGCGTTAGGACGTCTGGCTGCTCTCTGTGTCCGCGCATGCGCGGTGTTCACACATGCGCTGTGTTCACTTCCTTGCCGGGCGCATGACGTGGACGGATGCCCGGGTGGGCTCCGGAGTTGGGGGGCATTTCCGTTCGTCCTGACCGCGTAGGACGGTGGGAAGGTTGGCGGCAAGCTAAGTGAGTGTTTTTTTCTATTCCCTACGGCGAGATTTGCTTTTTGGATTACCGCGTCGGCTGTTTGGCCGCAGTTTTGATTTGCCCGCCCCTCCCTTTTTCCTCGGGCCTGGTTTGTGGTTGACTGTTTTTGCTGCACATTGGTTGTTTTTCATCCATTGAGGGGCCTCTGGAGTCTTCTCTGTGGGGGGGGCTAATTGGTAGGGTGTGCCCTGCATATATATAGTCCTCTGGGGGGAGGTATTTCTTTGTAGTGTTCATTCTTCTTTGTTACTACTTTGTGCTTGGGTGTGTTAGTTATGGGCAAACACCATCGTAAGAGGAAGCATTCCTCCTCTGTGCCTCCCTCTTCCCCTGGTTCCAGTGGGGACTCCTCTCCTCCTACTGTGAAGCGTGCCAGGAAGGCTGATGATGATCGGATTAAGCGCCTTTTCCTGGAGACTCTTTCTGATCTAAAGGCGACCAAGAAGGATGCTGTTGGACTTTCTGGCTCTGCTGCCCTTTATTCCGATATTTCCTCCTCTGCTGAGTCTGATGAGTCTTCTCTGGCTGCTGTTGAGCTTCAGGGCAAGTACATTTCCAGGGATCTCTTGCCTGACGTCCTTTCCCATGTGCGGGTTAACATGGGGTTTGCTGATGATTCTGCGCCCAGTACCTCTCAGGATTGGTTCTTGCCGCAGTTTAGGAAGCCTGTTGCCTCTTCCTTGCCGGTGCATCCCTTTGTGTCTGATGTTCTGCTGAATGAGTGGAAGGACCCGGATCATATTGCCATGCCCAGGTTTATGTCTAAGCTTTATCCATTGCAGGATATGGCGGACTCTTTGCCTGACTCCATTCCTGTGGACTCTGTTGAGGCCAGTCTTGTGGGTCGTCCTTCCATGGCGGATGATAACATTTTGAAGGACGGTGTGGACAAGAAGGTGGCTATTCGTTCTGGCATTTATGGGGCGTATGTTGCCCAGTCTTTGCTGTCCGATTTCAAGTCCCTGTTTTCTTCCACGCAGGAGGGTGCCAGTTGTCCGGAGTTGCTGGAGTCCATGGAGCGCCTGGCAGAATTCCTGTCGGACATCGCCTTTGATTCTGTGAGGGCTTCTGCTATGTCCTGTGGTTCCTCTATTGCTGCCCGTCGTAACCTGTTGCTACGGGATTGGAAGACGGACGCGGCCCAGCGTTCCATGGTTTTGAGGCTGCCTTTCACTGGTGCCCGTCTGTTTGGTGACTCGCTGGAGGTGAAGCTGCACAAGGTCTTCAAGGAGCGCAAGCATTCTTTGGCCTAGATGTAGGTAATTTCATTTTACCACTTCTTAAATACCGAATTTTACCGATTCGGTATTTAAGAAGTGGTAAAATAGAGGGGGGGATGTAGGTATTACAGAATCGGTAAATACCGATTTGTTAAGATTCGGTATTTACCGATTCTGTAAATTCCGATTCAGTAATGCCCATTGATTCCTATGGGCATTGAAGCCCATAGGAATCAATGGGCATTACCGAATCGGTATTTACCGATTCGGTAAATACCGATTCCAGCAAGAGTGCAGGGGGTGTCACTTTGACACCCTCTAGCACCCCAAATACAGGCATGTGTGCCATGTGGCACACAGGCATGCCCTAAGGGCATGTCTGTCTGTCACATGGCATAGGTGTGCATGCACACATGTGCATGTGCATGCACACCTGGATTCGGTATTTTACCACCCAATTGGATTGGGTGGTAAAATACCGAATCTGAAAGGCCTTTGGGACTCAGAAGAGTCCCACTTACATCTAGAAGTTACCGAATCGGTAAAAATACCGATTCGGTATTTTACCGATTCGGTAAATTTACCGAATCTGTAAATTTACCGAATCGGTAAAATTGGCCCCCTACATCCCAATAACCCATTTACCGGTCGGTAACGGCCAAAATCGGCCGTTACCGGCCGGTAAATGGCCACCTACATCTGGCCCCTAGTCTTTTCGTGACCTTCCACCCCGGGGGGGTTCCTCCTTCTTGGGTGCCAGGACTTTCTGCCAGCCTTCCAGGTTTCAGCAGTCCTCCTTTCGGAAACAGCGTGACACTGGCAGGTCTTTTCCCCGGAAGTTTCAGAAGAAGTCCTAGAGGGGTGCCGGGTCTGGTCCGCAGCGTTCCTGACTATGCCATCCTGGGGGACGTTCTCGCTGGTGGTCCCCCTCTGGTTGGTGGGAGACTTCGCAGGTTCCTTCCTGCTTGGCGCCTGACGACATCGGACAGATGGGTGCTGGATGTCTTGTCGAGGGGCTACCGGATCGAGTTCTTGTCCCCCCCCCCTGGTGGTGACCCCTTCTCCTCGGGATGCCTCCCGCCGTCTGGCCTTGTTGGACGGGGTTCGTTCTCTGGTCAGCAAGCTTGCGGTGGTCCCTGTTCCAATGGTGGAGCGGGGGTTGGATGTCTACTTCATCATCTTTGTGGTGCCGAAGATCACGGGGGGCTTCCGGGTGGTCATCAACCTTCGGGGTCTGAACTTGTTTGTGAAGAAGATCCAGTTCAAGATGGAGACTCTCCAGAAGGTTATTCCACTGATCCAGTCCGGTTGGGTGTTCTCCACTCTCGACCTCCAAGATGTGTATCTGCCCATCCCGGTGGCTGTGAGAGATCAGCGTTTCCTGTGCTTCTGCCTGGAGGGTGAGCACTGGCATTTCTGCATCCTTCCTGTTGGTCTTCGGTCCACCCCCAGGTTGTTCACCAAGGTGGTGGCTCCCTTGGTGGCCTATCTCCATCTCCTGGGGGTGTCTGTGTTCCCATATCTAGACGACTGGATGGTTCAGGCTCCGTCCCTGGAGGTCATGTCTCGCTGCCTTCTCTTGACCATGTCTACGCTCAGGGACCACGGGTTCTTGATCAACTTGCCGAAGTGTCACCTGGAGCCTGCCACCCGGAGGACCTTCATCGGAGCCGTGTTCGATTCTGTGTTGGGCAGGGTGTTCCTGCCGGATGCCCGGATTTGTCGCCTTCAGTCCTTGCTGAGGAAGTTGTTGTCACGGGCCTCGGCTCCCCTCCTTCAGTGGCTGGAGGTTCAGGGCCACATGGCTGCTTCTGTTTTCACCGTGCCCTGGGCCAGGGTTCATCTGCGGCCTCTGCTGTGGCATGTGCAGCGGTGGGTTCCCTTTCCTGTCCTGGATTTTGCGGTTCCTGTACCTGTGTGTCTGGACGTTGTGTCTGCTCTCTAGTGGTGGCTGGATCCCTCCCATCTTTCCGTGGGGATGTTGTTTTGTCTGCCTCCTCCTCTGGTTGTGACCACGGATGCCAGCGCTTCGGGCTGGGGCGCGACTCTGGACCGTTGGGTGGTGCAGGCTCGTTGGCTACCGTCGGAGTCGCGCAGGTCATCCAACTGGAGGGAGTTGTCTGCAGTGGAGAGGGCGCTTCGCTATTTCCATCTTCATCTGGAGGGTTGCCATGTCCTGGTGAGGTCGGACAACATGGTGACTGTGGCCTATATCAATCACCAGGGGGGGACCCGCAGTTCATCCCTGAATCTGGTGGCCTGTTCCATCTGGGCTTAGGCGGAACTTCATCTTCTGGCCCTGTCTGCTCAGCACATTCGGGGTGTGGACAACGTGGTGGCGGACTCGCTGAGCCGGAGGTTTCCTTCATCTCTGTCCCTGTGTCTGGCTCCCCGGACCTTTCGAATGCTTTGCCTGAGGTTCGGGACTCCAACTATGGACCTGTTTGCCTCCGGGTCCAATGCCCTGGTTCCCCTGTTCTGCTCCAGGTCTCCGGAGGTGGGCGTCTGGGGGTGGATGCCTTGTCTCTCCTGTGGCTTCCTTGGCTTCTCTATGCCTTTCCTCCCTTTCCTCTGATTCCTGCCTTTTTGCTGAAGGTTCAGCGGGAGGGGGCTCAGGTGGTGGCGGTTCTACCACATTGGCCGAGGAGGTCCTGGTTTCCTCTGTTGCTGGGCCTAGCGGTGGGCCATCCTTGGCTTCTGCCCCGCTACCCCTCTTCTCTGAGGTCCCAGTCCCCCCTTCTGGTTCCCCTCACCTTGGCGGTCTGGAGGTTGAACGGTTGTCTCTTGGGGCCCATGGTCTGCCCGACCACATCATTTCTGTGATGTAGGCCTCTCGTAGGCAGTCTACCTTGTCTTCCTATTCGAAGCACTGGTCTTCTTTTTCAGGGTGGTGTTCCTCCTCTGGTCTGTCTCCTACCTCTTGCCCTGTGTCTTCTGTTCTTCAGTTTTTTCTGGATGGTTTTCAGAAGCGCTTTGCTTTGTCTACCTTGCGGGGCCAGTGGGCTTCTATCCGTGCCTTCCGGGACCCGGATTCCTTTCTTCCTTCGGATGGCTTGTTGGTTTCTCGCCTTTTTCGGAGTTTCTCTCTCTCTTCCCCTTCTGTTCGTTCTCTGGTGCCCTCTTGGGATCTCTCCTTGGTGTTGGGTGTTTTGCAGTCTTCCCCTTTTGAGCTTTTGGAGTCTGTGGCCCTTAAGTTTCTGTCCTACAAGGTGGCTTTTCTGGTGGCTATTACATCTGCGAGACGGCTGGGGGAACTTACGGCCTTGCGTTGTTCCCCCCCGTTTTTGCGTTTTCTGGATGATGCTGTGGTGCTCTCTTTGGATCCGGGTTTTGTCCCCAAAGTCCGCTCCCGTTTCCATTCCTCTCAGGAGCTGGTTCTTCCTTCTTTGTGTCCTTCTCCTTCTTCTCCTTCTGAGCTGTTAGTTCATTCTTTGGAACTCAGGCGTGCCTTATCCATTTATGTGGATCGTTCTGGGGTGTTTCGCTCTTCTGACTCTCTCTTCGTGACCTTTGGTTTGGCTGGTAAGTGTAAGGCTGCTTCCAGGCTCACCTTGGGTCGCTGGATTAAGGCTGTCATCGCTCTTGCCTCTCTTGGTGCTGGTTTGCCTTGTCCGGCGGGTGTCCAGGCGCGTTCCACTCGGGCGTGTCTGCCTCCTGGGCTGCTTACCATGGTGTGTCTCTTGATGAGATTTGTCGGGCTGGGACCTGGGCCTCCGAGTCCACGTTTGTGAGGCACTACAGGTTGAATTGTGCCCTGTCTGACCGGACCAATTTTGGTCGTGGGGTGTTGCAGGCTGTGGGGGTTCCCCCTCCGCTATGATTCTGTTTGTTTATTAATCCTTTCACCTGCTGCACTCCTTTGTGTCTGGTCTGTATTTTGCTGTGTGTCAGGACTCCACAATTACAAGTAGGGGCGACTGGGCAGGAAAGACCTAACCATGGCCAGAAGCGCAGCATGCAATTAAGTTGGTCCGATCTGACTCGAAGATGGCGCCTGAACAGGCCGCCCGAGTCAGGTCGAGGTTAGCGCTCTAGTTCTGTTGCCTCCCTACTGCATTCTAGGAGAGGCGCGCGCAGCTGACAAGCCGCGCACTTCACCAAGAATTCGACCGATGCGGTAATGGTTTTCAGCGTTCCTGAATTCTAGTCAGAGAATACAGTTAGGGTAATAGATGTTTTAGTCAAAGGAAGAAACGTAAAGAATCAGTGTAGTCAGGTATCTGGCATCCCGTTCGTGACAGACAAGACGAAGCGGCATCCTAGAAAAGTCTCGAGGTCCGTGTGAAGACAAGTCGGCTGACAGTCTTTAGAGGAGGAGTTCAGCGGAATGACAAGCTAAGTGATAATTCCAGAATAACGAAAGTTCATGAAAAGTTAAATGCGAGTTTAAGGTCTCGTTGTACATAACAGTCATTAGGAAAGCGGAATGTAATGTTCTCTCAGTCAGAGTCAGTCAGAAATCATACGCTACGTCAGAGAAGGCATCAGAGTGGAATCCTTCACAGAAAGTGGTTATAAATTCGTAATGTATTCCAGTCAGGATCCGCATGTGTAACGCTTACATCGATTAAAAGAAGATAACAGTTCCTGGAACTTATTAGTAAAAGTCAAGTCTAGTCTAGTGTAAAACTAATGAGCAAGGAATTAAACTTACCGAGTTGAGGTTTCTCTTCAGCTAGACATCCTGAGTAGAATCCTCTAGTCGACCTACAGAAAAAAGATAAGAACACATACATATATTAAAAAACAGAGCATAAGGAAAGAAAAGGCATCAAGCATCAGACAAGGACACAGCAAGAAATAAACAGAGAACACCAATTAAAAATGTTCGCAAGAACAAGAGAGAGTAAGTGAAATAAATAGGGAAGGGTTTCAGGGAAAGAACCAAATAAATAGCTTGATTAACTAAACAATATTTTAACCTTACAGATAGACATCTCAACCTAGAACCTATACCATATAAGATGTCTCAAAAGAAAAATCGTTAAGAAAAAGAATAGAAGAGAGGCAGAGTTCTGAAGGCTTAGGGTAAGCGAAGGTACAGAGTAACTATAGAAATAGGTAGTGTAGTGTAGTAAGGAACTCATGAATTTCTAACTCATTTTCCCCACAGGTTATCTCGAGTCTAATAGAAGTCTGCTGGACGGACTGACGAGGAACCCATCAGGACAGCCTCTTCTCTCTTTTTTTCTCTTTGTTATTTTGTCCAATATCCCCCTTCCCTTAGAATAGCCTCACTAGAGACTTGTGACCTCAAGCTCTGGGTTGCTGTTTTGAGTGGAGTTGGGAATTAGCATCTCTGTTCCTGTGTAACCGGAAAGATACAGATTCTGACAGAGTGAAGTGCCCAAGTTGCAACTTACACCCGAACAGAGATGGCAGGGGAAATAGACTTGCAAGGGTTAGGAACAATCCTGGATACTATACAAAAGGAGTTGAGTGCAGTTAGAGAGGAGAATCAGAATCTTAGAATGGAAATAGTGAATTCAAGGAAAGAGACCGCGGAATTGGCACAAAGAGTTAGACAACCTTTTGGGTCAAGTCCAGGTGCTCAAACCCCGATGGTAGAAGGGACAAGTAGAACAACAACTCAAGTGATCCACTCATTATCACCCGTCATTCCTTTAGCAGCTCCCGAACGCTTTAGTGGGGATCCACAAAAAGCCCAGATATTCATCACCCAATGCTCGTTACATTTCTTATGTCGTCCATCTATTTTCCCTGACGCGCAGTCTCGAGTAGCTTTTGTTTTGTCGTATTTGAGTGGGGATGCAGCTTCTTGGTCTTTGCCTTTGATAACGAAGAACGATCCAATATTGAGAGATTATGAGAACTTCAAAGAAGAGTTCCTTCGTATATTTGACAGACGGCGAATATCCCAAGCAGTCGACAACGAGCTATTAGATTTGCAACAAGGGAATCGTGATGTGGTCTCGTATCTAGCTCAATTCAACAAGCTTGTGGTGGAAACGAACTGGCCAGAGAGCAAGAGAGCAGCAGTCTTTTATCGTGGTTTGAAGGATGAACTGAAAGACGTTCTGGCAGGAATACCGAACCGACCCACGGAGATCTCTGCGCTAGTAGACTTAGTTCTAGAAATCGACTTCCGTCAAGGGGAAAGAAAAGGAGAAAAGAAGAAAGATTACCGAGTAGTGGCGCCGAGGTTTGACCGAATAAGATCAGAAGGAGGTCGGAGTTATGACACACCACAGGGCGTTGAACCAATGCAGATTGGAACGATCCGTGGCCCTCTCACCAAGGAGGAAAAAGAAAAACGAAGAACCAGCAATCTTTGTATGTATTGCGGATCCGGAGGCCATTTTGTACGAAACTGTCCGAAGAAACCCAAGGTAAACTTCAAGCCGAAGGAAAACTAGCAGCACCATCTGTTGGAGGAGTTGGACAGGTGGATGCGGTTTTAGATCAAACTCCAGGAGAGCATAGAGTGGCAAATACCCTACAATCAGCAGCTCCCCATTTAATTCTATCCATGGAAATCAGGTTCCGACAAGTAACATTGTTGGAGGTCTCGGTAATGATTGACTCCGGAGCCACCGGAAACTTTTGTGATCTGAAGTTTGCGAGCAGAGTGGGAATCAAGGCCATCCAGAAATCGAGAAGTGAACCGGTCAGAGCAGTGGACGGCACCAATTTATCTTCAGGCCCAATAGTCAGTCACACAGAGTTAATACAGTTGATTTCGAATGAGGGGCATAAGGAGAAAATTCAGTTTAATTTAATTGATGCTCCCCAATTCCAATTAATTCTAGGACTCCCATGGCTCACCGAGCATAACCCGAGCATTAACTGGAGTACAAGAACCGTGGAGATGGAGTCGGGTTACTGCTTAGAGAATTGTTTTGGGAAATCCAGGACAGAACCAGAGGAAAATCCTGCACATTTATTATGTCAAATCGAAAGATCCATCTGTGCTATCCAAACACAAGAAATACCAGAGGAATACCACGAGTTTGAAGATGTCTTCAATGAAGTAGAAGCGGAACAGCTACCACCGCACCGCCCCTATGATTGTAAGATCGAGTTGGAACCTGGTTCGAATCTGCCCTGTAGCCGTGTGTATGCACTTACAGAGAAGGAACATCGCCATCTAAGAGAGTACTTGGATAAGTACTTAGCGAATGGTTTCATCCGTCCTTCGCAGTCCCCCGTCTCCTCACCTCTGTTTTTCGTGCCTAAGAAGGAGGAAGACCTGAGGACTTGCATTGACTACAGAGCGATCAATAAGATCACGAAGAAAAACCGTTATCCTCTACCGTTGATATCTGTGCTACTAGATCAAGTAAAGGGAGCAAAAATCTACACGAAATTGGATTTGAGAGGGGCCTATCATCTGGTGAGAATGAAAGAAGGAGACGAATGGAAAACGGCTTTTCGAACAAGATTCGGCCTGTTTGAATATCAGGTTATGCCCTATGGCTTATGCAACGCTCCGGCTGCCTTTCAGCACTTTATCAACGATGTGCTGAAGGAGTTCATCGATCAGTGTGCCATCGTGTACATCGACGATATCCTTATTTACTCTGAGGACGAAAAGAGTCATCAGGGTCAGGTCAGAGGGGTCTTGCAAAAACTGAGAGAAAACAGACTGTTTGTCAAGCTAGAAAAATGTGCCTTCGGTGTATCCCAAGTCGAATTCCTGGGTTTCGTAATTTCTCCTACAGGGATACTAATGGACCAGAAGAAAATTGAAGCAGTAATCAACTGGAAATCCCCAGAGAGTGTGAAAGAGGTGCAAAGTTTTATTGGATTTGCAAACTTCTATCGGAGATTTATAAGTGAGTTCTCTCATAAGATCTTGCCACTCACTAGGCTGTTAAAGAAAGGAACCAAATTTGAATGGACCACCGTAGCAGAAGAGGCTTTTCAATCCTTAAAAAAAAGTTTCACGTCTGCACCCATTCTACAACATGCAGACCCAGCTGAGCCTTTTTACGTGGAAACAGATGCATCAGACCAGGCTGTTGGAGGGGTCTTATCGCAGAGAAGTAAAATAACAGGGCAACTACATCCAGTGGCTTATAGGTCCACGAAATTGAACCCGGCCGAAGTCAACTATACGATCACAGTAAAGGAGTTATTGGCGATAAAAGACGCTTTTAAAGACTGGAGACATCACCTGATGGGGGCACAACACCAAGTCACAGTGTATACAGATCATAGAAATTTGAAATTCCTGAAAACAGCTAGAACGCTAACCCCCAGACAACTACGATGGTCACTGTATTTTGCTGAATACGATTTCATCATCACCTATCGACCAGGAGCCCAGAATGGAAAGGCTGATGCACTCTCCAGAATTGACACAGAAAATCATAAAACACCAATAGGAGACCAATCAATAATTCCAAAAGAAAGAATCATCGGAGCTACTACTTCGATAAATTTGGAGATTGGTATTCTGAAGGCATTGGATGACAGAGCCATGGAGGATTGGGCAAAAAAGGAAGGAGGAGAAATTCATCATCGGTTGCCGTATTATCGAGGGGCTCTGTATATTCCAACCAAAGAACTACAAGAACAAATAATGAAGGAATGTCATGACGCAAAATTGGCTGGACATAAAGGTGAGGCAAAGACCAAGGACTTGATCCAGCGTCATTATTGGTGGCCAGAAATGTCAAAAGACATAGAGCAATACGTCAAAACTTGCGAGATATGCGCTCAGGGAAAATCAGAAAGACAGGCTCCAAAAGGGCTACTTATGCCTTTGTCAACTCCACCCTATCCCTGGCACACAGTAACCCTAGATCTCATCACAGATGTACCTCTTAGTCAGGGTTTTAACACTATACTAGTAGTGGTGGATTCCTTTTCAAAGATGGTTCATTTTACTGCTCTGAAAGGAGTGCCGACAGCGAAGCAGTTGGCGGCTCATTTCAGCGCCCAGATTGTTAAAATCCACGGAATCCCAAAGGTGGTAATAACTGACAGGGGCCCACAGTTCATTTCTCATTTTTGGAAGTCATTCATGGAGGGGTTAGGCACAGAAGTCCGTTTTTCCACCAGCTATCACCCAGAGACTGATGGTCAAACGGAGAGGGTGAACCAAGAACTAGAACAGTATTTGAGATTGTTCCTTTTGAAACAAGAAGGAAATTGGTCAGATTATTTGTGGGCAGCAGAGTTTGCTCACAATAATGCAAAGAATGTATCAACTGGGTATTCTCCGTTTTTTATGAATTACGGAAGACATCCAAATTCAACTCTAGGCCAAGTTGATATCTCAGTGCCAGCGGTTGAGGAGATAGTTACACAGCTAGAACAGGTACATCAGAGTGCAACAGAAAATCTCCAAAAGGCCAAAGAAAAGTATAAAGTTTATGCAGACAGAAAGAGACGCGTAGGGCCTCAGTTAGAAATAGGGGACAAAGTCTGGTTAAGTACTAAGAATTTGAGACTTAAAGGCAATCGGAAGTTTCAACCAAGGTTTATAGGGCCATACAGAGTAGAAGGTAGAGTGAACCCAGTGACTTATCGACTCCAGCTGCCATCAAGGTTGAAGATCCATCCAGTTTTTCACATATCCCTACTGAAGAAGGCCCCAGAGGGTTTGCGAAAAGAGTTGCCACCAAAACCTCTGCAATTCGAAACAGGTGCCGAGTTCGAAGTCAAAGAAATCCTCGATTCAAAAAGATTAAAGGGGGAACTATATTACCTCGTGGACTGGAAGGGTTATGGACCTGAGGAGAGATCTTGGGAACGAGAAGAAGATGTGCATGCACCAAGACTGACCAAAATCTTCCATCGACGATTCCCAACGAAGCCTCGGAAGGGAGAATCTACCTTGTTGGAGGGTACTGTCAGGACTCCACAATTACAAGTAGGGGCGACTGGGCAGGAAAGACCTAACCATGGCCAGAAGCGCAGCATGCAATTAAGTTGGTCCGATCTGACTCGAAGATGGCGCCTGAACAGGCCGCCCGAGTCAGGTCGAGGTTAGCGCTCTAGTTCTGTTGCCTCCCTACTGCATTCTAGGAGAGGCGCGCGCAGCTGACAAGCCGCGCACTTCACCAAGAATTCGACCGATGCGGTAATGGTTTTCAGCGTTCCTGAATTCTAGTCAGAGAATACAGTTAGGGTAATAGATGTTTTAGTCAAAGGAAGAAACGTAAAGAATCAGTGTAGTCAGGTATCTGGCATCCCGTTCGTGACAGACAAGACGAAGCGGCATCCTAGAAAAGTCTCGAGGTCCGTGTGAAGACAAGTCGGCTGACAGTCTTTAGAGGAGGAGTTCAGCGGAATGACAAGCTAAGTGATAATTCCAGAATAACGAAAGTTCATGAAAAGTTAAATGCGAGTTTAAGGTCTCGTTGTACATAACAGTCATTAGGAAAGCGGAATGTAATGTTCTCTCAGTCAGAGTCAGTCAGAAATCATACGCTACGTCAGAGAAGGCATCAGAGTGGAATCCTTCACAGAAAGTGGTTATAAATTCGTAATGTATTCCAGTCAGGATCCGCATGTGTAACGCTTACATCGATTAAAAGAAGATAACAGTTCCTGGAACTTATTAGTAAAAGTCAAGTCTAGTCTAGTGTAAAACTAATGAGCAAGGAATTAAACTTACCGAGTTGAGGTTTCTCTTCAGCTAGACATCCTGAGTAGAATCCTCTAGTCGACCTACAGAAAAAAGATAAGAACACATACATATATTAAAAAACAGAGCATAAGGAAAGAAAAGGCATCAAGCATCAGACAAGGACACAGCAAGAAATAAACAGAGAACACCAATTAAAAATGTTCGCAAGAACAAGAGAGAGTAAGTGAAATAAATAGGGAAGGGTTTCAGGGAAAGAACCAAATAAATAGCTTGATTAACTAAACAATATTTTAACCTTACAGATAGACATCTCAACCTAGAACCTATACCACATAAGATGTCTCAAAAGAAAAATCGTTAAGAAAAAGAATAGAAGAGAGGCAGAGTTCTGAAGGCTTAGGGTAAGCGAAGGTACAGAGTAACTATAGAAATAGGTAGTGTAGTGTAGTAAGGAACTCATGAATTTCTAACTCATTTTCCCCACAGGTTATCTCGAGTCTAATAGAAGTCTGCTGGACGGACTGACGAGGAACCCATCAGGACAGCCTCTTCTCTCTTTTTTTCTCTTTGTTATTTTGTCCAATATCCCCCTTCCCTTAGAATAGCCTCACTAGAGACTTGTGACCTCAAGCTCTGGGTTGCTGTTTTGAGTGGAGTTGGGAATTAGCATCTCTGTTCCTGTGTAACCGGAAAGATACAGATTCTGACACTGTGTTTGGGTTGCCAAAGGCCTGTTTGGGCGTTGCTTTGGTATGCCTCATGAGTGATGACTGGGTCGAGGACGAGGGACGTAGAGGTAATGCTATGATTACGTTTGCTAATCCCATTACTCTTAGTCCTACT
Organism: Lissotriton helveticus; assembly: GCF_964261635.1. Taxonomy (NCBI): domain Eukaryota; kingdom Metazoa; phylum Chordata; class Amphibia; order Caudata; family Salamandridae; genus Lissotriton; species Lissotriton helveticus. The sequence continues at coordinate 1,342,330,621 of NC_136061.1, read as the reverse complement.
CGTCCGCGACCCAGTCATACTGCCCACCCTCCCTCCCTGTCCAAGCCTTTGTTGCTTGGTGTGTCAAGATGTGCTTCTGGTGGTTAGGTCTGATATAGCACCTGGCAGGAGGGGGGGTGGAGTCTAAAAGCGTTTCCTGTTTTGTTTCCTGTCTGTAGAATACCTCATGAGTGATGACTGGGTCGAGGACGAGTAGGACTAAGAGTAATGGGGATTACCAAACCTAATCATAGCTTCAATCCACCTAAAGTGCATAACGTGCCAGTGCTTGCCTGTGCTAGAGTTCGGAAGAAAGTGGCAGTGCAAGCAGAGTCTTATTTAAAGGGCGCTGAGTACCATATTTAGACCGGATGCATTTCCTCCTGCTAGATGGTTGATTTTCAGTTCGAGTCTTGTTCATAATAAGGTGACAGTAGAAGCAGAATCCTGTGCAAAAGGGGGTCACTACATGAAGCCTCGAAACTGGTTACTATTTTGGCAGGCTTATAGACCATGTAAAGCTGCCCACTCGACCATTAAGAAGCAGTTAATCCACTTATAGTAATCCACTTAATGTGCCAGTGCTTGAATGTGCTAGAGTTCACAATAAAATGGTACTGCAATCAGTCTTGTGCAAAGGGGGTCAGGGTACCGGATTCAGCCTGAATGTGTTGCCACCTGCTGCGTGGTTTATTTACAGTTCGAGTCTTGTTCACAATAAAGTGGGAGTACAAGCTGAATCTTCTGCAGAAGGGGTTCAGGTTACCAGATTCAGCCCGGATGTATTACCATCTGTTAGATGGTTAATTTTCAGTTCTACTCTTGTCAGGTATTTCACCAGTCTGTAATTTAGCTGAATGTCTGAGGGAGTGAAGCAGGCTATGATGGCCAGCCTGCATCGACGCAGCCCCATAATATTAAATGTTGTTGTAATGATGGCTTTCCAGTCCTCCAAGGTTGAATCATATGTGCAGATTTGTTATGCTATTGTTTCAGAGGATTGGTTGCAAAGTCGACAGGCCTCTGTGTTAGCAGGGCGTTTCCATGGTTCCAGATAGAAAAGTGAGAGTATACAGCCCAGAAGACATTTCAGAAAGCATCTTTTGGTCTGGGCTTTGATTCCTCCTCTAAAGAATGGTTGAGGTTCTACCTTTCTATAGGATGCTATAGTGAACTAGGTGTGTTGTTATATTGAGAATACTTCTTTATCAGCCAGTAGGGAGGTGCACTTAATTTTTCTGTTTACAGTAGCTTTGACTAGGGAATAGGGGTCATTGAGTCTCATTCTTGATTTAAGCCAAGGGATGTTGAGTAGAAAGAAAGATCCGGGGAGTGGTCTCTGCCACTGATTTATTCCTAAAGGTGGTAATTCAGAGTTTCGTTTTCAGCATTCGTTAGTTTGTAAAAGAGTGTAATAAATGCCCCTAGCCTCACCAGAGTTTGTCTAGTAAGACCAAATTATAATCGCAATTGGGCTAGAGATGAGTGGCATGGTAGTAAGAAAACTTATTTAAAGAGCCTGGTAATCAGTTTGTCCAAGTGAGAAGTATCTCTGCCTCTCAATGCTTCGCTGCAGTAGGCTATGGTTGGTACTAATTTAGCCTGTAATACTTTCAGTAGAGGTCTGTATGTCGATGTCTAAATTGCAGACTTTAGTCATTGGAAAGCTGCAGTGAGGAAGTTAGCTTTCAGTTGCATGAGCTCCATACGTTGATTAAAGGAGCCTTGTCTCTCAAATAAGATGCCCAGATACTTATATTCTGATACCACCTCAATTTTACCATCTCGCAGATTCCACTGATGAGAGCTCAAGGAAGGTTTACCTTTTTTTATATTTTTTTAAAATTCAGTTTATTAGTTTTTCAACAACAAACCAGCATTCACGTTTCTATTACATCCATATGAATTTCATTAGCAGAGTAAACTTGTCTTTTCAGTAGTCATTACAAGCATACACATCATTTATCACTTCTGGAGCAATGCTGATCACATCTTGTATGTCAAGGGGTAAGAATTAACATACATGTTCAGGATACATTGAGCCTACATGTTCAACATTTAGTTATACAACAAGGGAATCACGCTACCCCGTCAATTCCGCAGCGATGTTTGGTGTCCATACGCTTTAAATCTCATCACATTTTCCGCATTTTAAGCATGCAATACCATATTTCCCTCCGCGCCTCCCCCCCGACCAGCCAAGAGTCCACCATCTCATACGACTATGTCTCAGCACAGCTATGGCGCAGTTATTGTCGTGCTCTCCGCTCCCGTCTCCTGTGGGTGTGCTAGCAAGTAACACGTTAGTGGGGCCCAGATATCTCTAGGTCTGGACGCACATGCTGAAATTCAGCGTATGCAGCCAATTGTTCCTGGCACGTCACCAGGTCAGCAATCTAATCTTTGAATTTGGGCACCCTCCCTCTGCCTCAGCGGCAGGCCACCCGCCTCTTAGCAATGAGTGAGGCAAGGGTGATATACTTTCGGTGTGCCGCCTGTACCGGCTGCAAATAACTGAGCAAGGCCATCAGTGGTGTGCGTTCTAGGTGCGTGTTTACCATTAGTGTCAGTGCCTCATATACCTGTGCCCAATATTCGCCCACTCCTGGACACTCCCAGGCTAAGTGTAAAAAATCTGCCCCTGGTGCTCGACATCTGTCACATCTATCTGACTCCCTCAAGTGGTATCTATGCATCCTTGCTGGTGTATAATATAGCCTATGTAGGAATTTATAATGTATTATTCGAAGTTTGCTACTCGATGACACCCTCTCAGTATGCAAACAACAGTATTCCCACTGATCGTCTGTCAAATCGAGGCCTAGTTCCTCCCCCCATCGTGTGCGAGCGGGCACAGCCGGCAATTCCCTTTGTGTGTGAACTGACGAGTAAAGCATAGAGACGAGGCTTTTAGCCGTTTCGCTCTTGAGCAACAGTTGTAGTGGTGCTAGCTCTTGTGGCTCATCTGGGAAGCCTGGGGTAAGGGATTTGATGCCCTGTTGAAGCTGGATATATATAAGAAAACGTCCATCGAGGTCCGTTCCAGTCCCTGAAACACATGTTCCAATGTGCGGAACTGACCTTCATGATATAAGTCTCTCCAAGTGTGGATAAGCGTGCGTCTCCTGAAATCATGAAATCGCAATTCCTGCAGAAGAGGCATGTTTGGGTGGTATGTAAGAGGCAGGTAGGAGGAGTACAGCCGGGGTGCCTTTAGCATGCGTCCTATGTGATGCCATACTGCCACTGTGCATGTAATAGTAGTCGGTGTCTTTTCCCTGGGGTTAACTGTATCATGAATCGTCCCATCCAATGGAAGGGGGTGCCCCAGCCAGTGCTCCACCGCAACCTGCGGCATATATTTTGGCTGCTTCACCCAGAACCAGGCGTAATGTGCCTGTGCACTGATGTAGTATAATTCAAAGTGTGGTATCCCAAACCCGCCCTGAGCATATGAACTAGTAAGGATATATTACATTGTAACCTCTGCTGTTTCCCTCCCCAGACTAGGTGTGTCATTTCTGACCTGAGCGACTTGAAAAATAATTTTCCATTGTAGTATGGAATATTTAAAAACAAATAGAGCAGCTGTGGGAGGATCACCATTTTAATCAACGAGGCTCGACCAGCCATGGACAAAGGCATAGCAATCCAGCGGGTCACGGAGTCCGCTATACGTGTAATTGCAGTGCCATAATTTAAGCACATAAGTTCCTCTTTGTCTCTGGTTACTCGTATCCCTAAATAGCACAGTTCGTCCTCACACCACTCCAAGGGGTAATCCAGTGGGAATCTTCCAGTGGACGCCGTCAGTGGGAAAATGCAAGACTTCCCCCAATTAATTTGGATTCCCGATAGATTCCCAAAAATTAAGAATTCACAAAGGACCGGATTAAGATTGGCCTGCGGATCTCGCATGTAGAGCGTGATATCATCCGCATAAAGGGACCCGAGTATCTGCCGCATATTGCACCTCAGGGCCTTGTCATTGTGGCGCTGTCGCCGCCTCGCCGCCAGGGGCTCGACTGCTATAGCAAAAGGCAGGGGGGAAAGTGGGCCCCCTGTCGCGTACCCAGAGTAATAGAAAATGTCTTGGACATCCGTCCATTAACAGATACCTTTGCCACTGGCATATTATATAGCAACCTGATCCACGAGAGAAAGAGAAGGGGGGAAACCTATTCTCAACATCACCCCAAATATGTAGTCCCATTCAATTGAATCAAAGGTCTTAGTGGCATCCAGAAAAAAAGCGGCCATTGGAAGGTCGGGTGATATGTTATTAAGAGTAGCAAAAAGTGTCCTCAGATTATGGGACGTGGCCCTGCCAGGTACAAAGCCCAACTGGTCAGGGAGGATCAGGTTCTCCATCAGGAGACTCAAGCGGGCGGCGATCAGCCTAGCAAGTATTTTGGCGTCGCAATTGAGAAGCGAGAGCGGCCTGTACGAGTCACAATGCTGAGGCGGCTTCCCCGGCTTCAATAACGAAATGATCATAGCTTACTTCATAGATGCAGGGAGGCAGCCCACCTCCAGGGATTTCTCATACACTTCTCGCAGGATGGGGGCCATGAGGTCCACATATGTCTTATAGAATTCTATCGGGATCCCATCGTTCCTGTAGCTTTCCCTGATTGCATACCCATGATGGCCTCCCTGACCTCATCTAGCTCGAAGGGGGCACATAGAAATGTTTGCTGTACATCACTGACCCATCCCAGGGTAACATCCCCCAGGTATCCTTCTAAGTCCAAGTCATCCCTCCTATTCGATGTGTACAGACGTTGATAATGCTGTGTGACAGTGGTGAGGATATTAGCAATGTCACGATATACCGTTCCCTCTAAATCTTCTATTTCTACTATACAATTAGCGTGGCGAGGGTTCCTGATCATTTGTGCCAGTACTTTACCTGGACGTTCCCCCTCTCCGTAGCATTGGGCCACCCAGTGTTTACCCCAGAATCTCGTTTCCCTTTGAGCTACGTCCATATATTCTGTAAGTGTCTCTCTAAACTTAACTTGAGCCGCTATGGTAGGTGCCACAGCAGGTCCGCCTTCAGCAACTTAAGGTCCATCTCAAGCTTCGCTATTTGGGTGAGTATGTCCTTGAATACCCTCGCCCCCTTCGCTATGCAGAAGCCACGGATCGTGACCTTAAACGCCTCCCATATACTCTCTACATTGTCAACCAATCCTTTATTACGTACAAAGAAATCCTGTATTTCCTCCCTCAGCTCTTCTTGAAATACCACATCTAGCAAGTTAGGGGCATGTAGCCTCCAGGGGCCGCGCAGTACGTCCAGGTCTGAAGAGAGCAGCGTAATCTTAACAGGGGCTTGGTCCGAATATGTTCTGGCCAGATGCTGTACTCGATCTATTGCAGGGGCCAACCCACGAGACAGCAGCCAATAGTCCAGTCTCGCCCAAGACGCAGCTTGTGCCGTGAAGTGCGTTCCCTCCCTTGCCTGCGGATGCATGTGGCGCCAGGCATCAATCAGATGACATTCAGATATTGTGTCACAAAGGGTCGTGCGTGCTTTGGTGTAATGATGAGGGGCAGAATGCGACCTATCCATGCCAGGGTTGAGTGTTACATTGAAGTCGCCACCCCAGATAATAAGATCGAAGCTCGTTTCGAATATCTTGGCCCAAAGCGTAGTGTAGAAGTGCGGGTCGTCCACATTGGGCCCATAGCAGCAGGCCAACGTGACAGTCACAGATCCCAGCATTCCCCATGCCAAGCAGTAATGGCCCCACTGGTCCCATGATGCCCCCGACAGCTGAAATGGCACCTGCTTTTTAACGAGTATTGCTGTTCCCCTCGCGTATGAGGCGTAGGATGAGAACATTTATTGTGAGGCCCATTTGCTCGCAAACGTACTAATTCTTTGTGGTGTAAAGTGCGTTTCCTGCACCATGGCTATGTGTATCCTGTCTCTCTACAAATACGCAAGAACATGCAGTTTCTTCCTGGCATCCCCAATCCCCTGACGTTCCAGGTAATGATATTCAGTTTTTCTCTATCTTGGTCAGCCATTCTCCTGGACACTTGCTGTTGCTTTGCTGACTACCCAAAGAAGACAGTCCCCTCCACATACCTCAGCCCAGAATATTGTTCTAACGCACTGTGGATGCATAACCTCTAACTCATTTGCTAACCACCCCACATGAAAGTGAATCACATTTTTCCTGAAAATTAGCGTACAAAAAGCAAAACATAGCAAAAGTCCCCCCACCCACTGAAGCAACCCCAACTTGCCAGTACCACGTTCCCGCCTGCCCTACCCCCATCTCCTCCCCAACAAGATCAACTCTACAGCCCCTGCAATCAGCATGCAGCGGCCAACCCCGGGGTAATTCCCTTTGGGGGCCAGGTCTAGGTGGCAACACTGCTACCCTACGCCCAGAGGGTCATCTCAAGACCGCCTGGCCTTTCCGGGCAGAGGGTGCCCGGTGAGCTTCTATTAGCACCCAGTATGGGTCATCATTCAAATAAGAAACATTTCCTATATAGAACTGCCTGTCAGTTAAGGAATCACGTGGCCCAGTGTACAGTTAAGGAGTCTACTGCCTGCAAGTATTGTCTCATTAAGAGCCGCCTTCTGCTCTCGCCGACTAGGACTTCTGTGACTACACTCTGCCATCCTCGGAACGATGCATTTTCTTCACTTGCTTGAGGAAGTCCTCCACCTGTTGTGGTTTGGTGAAGAACCTCTGTTTGCCCTGGTGCGTCACCCTCAGGCGAGAAGGATACAAGAGTGCATAGTCGATTTGCGCTTTCCTCAGCTTGTTTTTGACGTCTAAGAATTTCCGCTGTTCCTCCTGGACCATAGGAGTGAAATCTGGATAGATGGAAAATGAGTTCACGTCATATGTCAGAGTCTGTTTACTCCGTACGGCGCACAGAGCTACATCACGATCCCTGTAGTTCAATAACATGGCTATGATGGGTCTGGGAGTAGTACCTGGCTGAGGCCGCGGTCCAAGCGATCTATGGGCTCGCTCTATGATGAACTGATTAGAGAAAGACTCGGGACCAATCGCAGACATCAACATTTTCTCCACGTAGTCTTCCATCCTCCCAGTATTGGTCGACTCTGGTATACCTAAAATGCGTATAATATTGCTCCTACTGCGCGCTTCCAAGTCCTCATTCTTTGCAGCAATGACCCGATTAGACCTGTCAGCCCTAGGGTGGTCTTTCCCCATTTTGTTTGCCCTTGCCTTGTGTTTGTCACCCACTTTTTCGTTGGACCTAGGTCTCCGGGCGCCTTACCATTGCTAATCAGTGCTAAGGTGCAGGTGCTCTCTTCTCCCAACATGGCTGCCACAGGCCCCTGCTACTGCGGAGTGGTCATTTTAGTAGCACCCTAGTAGCCAGGAGCTGGCTGAGCCTTAAGATACTGTTGCAACCCCAGCCCACCTTTTTCGACCCATAGCTAGACTAGGGAAGCTCCTGGAACCTTCCAGAATAGGGGAGGGGTCTTCGTTTGCCGCCTTTGAGAGTGGTCACCTGACCTGGGGATACTTAAGGAAAGGAGGGAATTCTTTTAGTTAGTTGGGGCATCACTGACCTGGGGGAACCTACGCAGGAGACTTCGGCGGTAGGGCCTAGAGGGGAACCTATACCACTGGGGTGACAGGGCATAGGCGCTGCCCACCAAGCTGAGTGAGGGACTTTGACGTAGCCGTCTGATTTGGCCCGGCGGGAGGGGAACCCAAGGACCACCTGCAGTGACCTGCAGGAACCCACCTGTAATCAACCACCAACTCACCCCCCCCTACTCAAGAAGCTGCTCCACAAGGGCGCAGGAACCAACAAGCGCCAAGAAGAACATTTGTCTGCCAGAAGGACAACTGGGGATCAACCAGGTACTGGTGCTGTCTCATCTCTGCGCTCCCCTGCTCAGCCTGTGCCCCCCTGGTCTGCCCTGTCGCAGTTGAGGTCCTGGACTGCCTAAAACTGAACTGAACTGAGCTGCCTTTCAAGCGCTCTCCCTTCCCAGTGCTGGGTCCCCAATAACTGCTGTTGCGCATTCAAGCGCTGTGCCCCGTGACTGCTGTGCCTCGAGGCGCTATAATCACCCGGCGCCCCCCTGCCATCGCGAGATGTCCTTGAAGCGCTGATTGGGGGGGCACTCACCGCTGCTGCCCCGGGTCCTCCGTGTGCCTCAGAGCTCTGCAATGTCCAAGTGCTGTACTTGGGAAGCGCTAGCGGGCCCACTCACCACCGCGGCCCTTGCCCGTCTTGTCGGGTCACCAGTCTGCCAGTCGCGGCAGCGGCGCGGCACCGAAGCGCGCCCAAGGCCATCGGACTCTGTCGCGGCACCGGCGCTCCCTCGATGGTGCTGGCACCATCATCATCACCCACTCGGTGGCCCCCGGAGCCAGGAGAGGGCCGCCGCCACATTCCGCAAGGCCGCTCCAGGCACTGAAGCCGGGGACATCTCCATCACGTGACGGGGGTGCCCGGCCGCGTCATAGGCCACGCCCCTGCCCCAGCTGTGCTCCGATTGGCCTGCCGGGCTGCACCCCCCAGACGAGGTACCCCATGATTGGCCCGACGCCGGAAGGAGCCCCGGCCCCGCCTGAGTATCGTCGCGGAGGGGGCCTGGAAGAGTGCGAGCCCCCTCCGACCTGCTGCACACCCGGGGCCGGCCCTCTCATCGACACGGGGTCCCGACTGGCACCACTGTGCCCCGCAACCAGCCCAGGCCGCGAACGCCTCACCCGGGACCGCCCAGCCGACGCCACACCACAGGAGTGCTTGAGAAAGAGCGCGAGCCCCCGCCTCAGCAAACACCCAGGTACACCCACGGGGGAGGAGGGTGGAAGGCCAGGAAGGAAAGCGGGGGCCCCCCAAAGAGCATAGAGGGAGCCCCGTGGCAACCCCTCCCCGGGGGAAACTGTAGTTGGGCCCCGTTGGCCCCAGTGATATTAGTAAAGTTGCGGAGCTGGGCCGGAGCCCTGCTGGAACATTTGGGGGCCTGGATTCCAGTAGAACTAACCCCACGTTGGGGTACTGTTTGTGCTAACCTGCCCCATGGCAGGTCCTCAGGGAGTACCGCTGTTGGGCTGGTTTATTGATCCCTCGGCCCAAAGTTTTAGATGCTTAATGTGGTGAATGGAATGTTTACCCCTGCTGAATAAGCCTGCTTAATGCCCTGTTTATTCCGGGTTAAGGAAATGTTCATTCTTGCATAATGAGATGTTGCCGATTTTCAATGAAATGTTTACTCCTGCATAGTGAAATGCTTACTCCTACCTAATGCAATGTTTCATGAATGCGTACTGTTATCTAATGAAATGTTTCCCTTGCTGCCCTAATGAAATGTGCTATTGAGTTAATGCTACCTTGATTAGTTGATTGTCGTGAATGATTTGCCAACCCTGATTTCAATCTAGATAAAAGTATATTGCTTTTAACAGAACAGGTGGTGTGGTGTCCGTTATTGTGTACGTTTACTGGCTCAGTGGGTGTGTGTGCTGTATGGACCCTTTACACCTAAGCTTTCGGGTGCCTACCTGCTCGCGCCATGCTACCCCCTGTGGGATTGGAGACCTCAGTTCCTACAGACCCTCAGCAGGTTATCCATGCACGCCAGTTGTGTGGTATGACTCGAAGGAAGGTTTACCTTAAATCCTGATTTTTGTCTTCTCAAATTGATTTCCATTAAACTCAAACTGGAATATGAAGCAGTGCCATCCAAAAGTCTCTGAAGGCCGACTTTTGGATGGCTGAGCAAGACTAGGTTGTCCGTGTATATTAAACGTGGCTGTAGGAGAGTAGGATCTGCTTTCCTATGGTCTCCCCAATTTTTGCTTTTTGCTTCACTGGTTTTTGACATAATGTGGCTGTGGGCCTGCTAATCAGACCCACATCCTGCTGTTCTCTCTCTAAATTCACAGTCATGTACTTTAGGTACAACACCAATTTGGTACTGGACACCTTATCAGCCCCTGTACAATGTACTATAGGTACCCAGGGCATAGGTGCATCCAAGGCCTACCAGGGGCTGCAGCATATCTTTTGCCACCCCTGGCTGGCTATTCAAATCGACACAACTGGATGATCACTCAGCTGGGGCAAGGTGGTGTAATCACCCCTTGCTTAGATATAGTATACCTATATCTAAACCTATATCTGGACAGATATATGCCTATCAGTCACTCCTATGGCAGGCCTTAACAATCCTGGAGGCAGAGTGCTTGGTTTTATGTGAGATGGTGCTCTAGCATGAGCTGAGCCTGTCTGCAGCTTTCGGAACCATTTCCTTATAGCTGTTCCAGGATATTGCCATACCATATACTCTTAAGTGCATTATAATCCTCGCGGTTATTGCTAACTTTGGTTTGGCTTTATCAAAACATGTCGTGTAAGGTGTCATACACTTTGGATAACTACCCCCTCGCCAGTTCTGGCGACGGGGGTAGCATTCCACCCTTCTAGAGGGAGAAAACATGTTACTTTACTTAAACGCGGTTAAATCTAACCAACGCCCCAGCATCACAAAATGGATGCTGCTGCCACAGACACAAGTCTGGCCTCCTGCTGATGACCAAAACTCCGGCAGGGGAGGCCTGGACAAAGGGTTTCCTGTCACAGGGAGGTGTCACACCACCCCAGACAGGAGATAGTGGATTGTAGCAGGGAGGGTTGAAAGAAACTAGACACTGCCTGGCACACAAGGTGTCCCATGCAAAATCCAGTCAAACCGGTGCTGGGGCCCTCCAGCCCCAGCTCTGGTGCGAAACTGGACAAAGGGAAAGAGGTATAACCACCCCCTTCCCTGGTCCCACCCATAGGAGGGACCTAGCAGGTAATCCAGCCCCTTGATTTGGAATAAAGGTAGGAGCTGTGCCCAGGAGCATTAGATCATCCTGACTGAAACTTTGATACAGAACTCTGGACCCTTCGACATCCCACTCGACGTGGAAGACTGAAGAATCTCCCTTGTGGTCAAGGAGTGACCACCCTGTGCAAACAGGCACCATCCAGCGCCCAACGGTTTGCTTTGTTGCAGTTCCTGCTGGAACTCAAGCAACAGAGATCGACAAGACCCAGCTTCCCTGACTTCTAACAGCCCGATCCACAGTCCCAGCGAATCTGAGACCCGTGGATGCGACTTGAAGCGTGGGGCTGGCCATCTTGAAAAGACTGCGAAGTGCTGACCTTGCAGCTCCCGAGGCACCCTCGAAGCTGTGCATTGGGGTTTGAGAAGCCCTAGCCCCGAGCAGCTTGTGCACCGAAGATCTCCCCTCCGAACTCATCGAGTGCTGCGTGGGGCCCTTTTGCATTTTCCTGCTTGACACGTTGTCCGGTCACTTGCCCGTTGGCTAGTGGCCCCTACGACGACAAAACTACAAAACTACTCTGCTGGTCTGGTTGCTCCAGACTGGCCCTCACTCCCCTGAAAAGGAGCAACCTCTCTGACCTTGCTGGCCGAGTAAGAAGCGATCTTTGAATCCTGACTGGGTTGCATTTGCCAAGGCCTGTTAACTCCGATCCGAGAGCCGACACCGCCGACAGCGAGAGCCTTTGTGGGACAGCTCGTGATCCACTCCTGGACATCCTCGATGCCCCAGAGTCCATGTGGCAGCGAAGACAAGCTTCACAACAACCACCTGATTGCGCCCGACATTGCCTGGTTCCTTCCTGGTTCTATCCTGGTCACTGCTGAATGACCCAGACTCTGTCCCCTCTGCTTTCAGGTACTCTACGTCTCTGATCCACCCTTGGATCAAACCGGACTCTTCTCTCCTGGCCGCCTGCAGCATCTTCATCTCCAGGCTCCATAGATCTCACGACGAAACCCGACACACTTTGGCACCTATGCACCCGCTTCCTGTGGGTGAGGTAACGATCTAACACCTCTAGTGTCCTAGTTTAAAGTGGGGTAATTCTATTCCAGTCGGAAGACTTCCAAAACTGTAACTCGATAACTTTTACGCACCATTGACTTTGCATTGGTGCATGTGTGTGCTTTTAGCGCTGCACCCGAGTCCCGCGGGCCTCTCCCGACTTCGTCACTGCTAGTCCCGAGTAGCCCCAGCGATTCCCAAGGCCCTAGGCCTTACCATTGTTCGAGAAGTGGTTCTTATACCACTTATTTAGTATATGGCTTGAGAGGCCACCGGCCCTATCCAAAATTGTGCAACTTTTGAATGTTTAACTGTGCTTTTGTTTAAACGCTTGTGCCTCTGCACTCATAAAGAGTACAGAGGATTATTCTAGTAATAAATACATACATTTTAATAATATATAACTTGTGTGGTGTCCTTTCATTTGGTATTACAGGATTGCATATGGTAAAACAGCTGGCTTCACATGCCCTCTTGAGTTAAGCCTAAGACTGCTAGGTCTATGCTACCCCTAGGATAGCTTGTCTATAAGGTTGACTTTACAACCACCACCATAAGGGATTGTTTGGACTGAAACAAGGTGCCCACAGAACTGTGGACATCCTACATCAGGCCAACTTCTCACAGTGGCTGCAGAATGCCTCTCAATTTTGAAGCATGTTAGTTCACCTGAAAGGGTAATCCGCCAGAACAAATTTAAAGAGTGTGGGGGCTAATATATACCCTTGCCTTAAACCATGGTGGGTCTGGATCTTTCTGGACAGATGAACACTGTCTCCTAGCTTTATTCTACCAAGGTGTCAGTATGGAGAAGGATCAGGACTTGCACCAGAGAGTGAGGTATATTACAGCTAGTGAGTTTATGCCAAAGCTTGCCCCTTTGTACTCGATCAAACCCTGCTTTCTAGGCCATGAAACAGAGGTAGAGGGGCAGATGGTTTTTCTTGTGTTGATTGAACAGTAGTAACAGAGAAATTAAGTTTGATAAAGTTCCCATGCCTTTCGCAAACCCTATTCGGTTAACAGATTCAAAAGCCTTCAGTAAACCCCTGATCATAGCTCCTCAAGAAGACAATCAGCAAAGTATTTTGACTGAACATCCAGGAGCGCTATAAGTCTGTAATTTGTGGGATCGGAAACACTGCCACCTTTATAAACTGGGGAGATAGTAGAACCTCTCCAAGAAGAGGGAATGAGGTTAGGAATGGTTATGTGCTCAGAGACGGACTCCAAGTTATTTACCCAGAAAGATGTGGGCTCTTTGAAAATGACTGATGAAAGGCCATTTTGGCTTTAGAAATGTGGCATTCAGTCGGTCAACTCATCCAGCACAGGGCCACCACCCGTTTAGCTATTAGCATGCCAATGTCCACTAGTCTGCGTGCAGCCTTGGGTACGTTTTTAGAATACCCTATAAGCGCGAGCACGGGGTCTGGGTCTAACGTGACTTCCGCTATCCTACTCAACTCCCTGAAAATGTCCCCCTAGTATGCTCGTACTCTCGGGCATAGCCACGTCAGGTGTAAAAAGTCTGCAACTCGTGCATGGCACCTCTCGCATTCTGCCTCTTCCCGGAGGCCGTATCTGTATAGGCGTTCTGGGGTGTAATATACCCTATTGATATATTTAAAGTGAACCAGCCTATGCCTGCCATGTAATGAAATCCGCCGGGTTTTCACACAACAGTAGCGCCACATTTCATCATCAATCGTTATTTGCAGGTCTCTTTGTCATGAAAGCCTAGCTGCTGTGTAATGATTCTCCCTATGGGACATTGCTATTTTATAGAGATTTGTCACTAGCTTACGAGGAGAATCCGCCTTGATCACATAGGTGAGTTCAGGGACCTCCGGGGGTTCATCAAGGTCTTCCCTGAGCTGCTCCAATAGGGCTCTGCGCACTCTGTGAAATTGGAATCGTTGCAGTAGTGAGTTCTCTCCCCCAGTCTCAATGGCCTTACCCAGGTCTTAACCTTCCCTTCTCTGAATAAATCCCCCGCTATCAGAATGTTCAGTTTGTGTAGTGCACTTATCACCCCCTTATCTCTGCAGGGGGCTAGCCATTGGGCTCAGTCCACCGGCATACTTGGCGAATACAGCAATGCCCCCCCCCCCTGTTGCTGAAGAAGGGTGTGCCATGCATGATTGGAGGTAGTGATAGAATCTAATATTCCGGTTCTGCGGTCAACTGATTTGAATATTGTCGCTGGTGGGGGGAGTGGGTCTGCAAATAGTTTTTCCATGCGGACATGTGGGATATGCGAGTTTCCGTGTATCTAGGTATACATATGTGCTCCCTGTGCGATCCTGTAGTAAAGCTCAAAGTCTGGGGAGCCCAGGCCCTCCATACTGTATGGCAACGTAAGTACCCGCCATCGTACGTACGCGCCCTTGCTTTCCCGTCCACGCAAGTTTTATCATAATTTGATTCAATCTTTGGAAGAAGACTCGCGGCAGGACCATCGGGAGGTTCATAAACAGGAACAACATTCTAGGCAGCATCACCATCTTCATAATAGAGATGCGACCCAGGAGAGAAAGTGGGAGTCTGCACCAGGCTTCTACATCATCCTCTAATTTACTAATGGCCACACCATAGTTCTCTCTGAACAATATCTCGGAGTCAGTATGAAGCCGAATACCCAAGTATCTAACCAATTCAGTAGTCCACTGCAGCGGAAACTCCATTTCAAATTCCTGCTTGACCGGGGTAAGGGGGAAGGCCAAGGACTTCGTCCAGTTCACCTTCAGGCCAGAAAGTGCACTATAGTGCACCACTTCTCGAAGTACCGCAGATAAATCGTTTTCAGGGTCTCGGACGTACAACAATGGGTCGTCTGCGTACATGGAGACTACAATCCTGTATGTAGGGAAGCCAATGCCCTCGTGTCCATGGTATTCTCGCAAAGCACACGCCAACGGCTCCGCCACCAGGGCGTACAGCAGGGGAGACAGTGGACAGCCATGACTGGTCCCTCTGGAAATGGGAAAGGAATCTGTGACCAGGTTTCTCAAGCGAATCCTCGCCATGGGTCTATTGTACAAGGTACCTATCATTTGCAAAAACGCCGATCCTAGCCCCATCCTTGTTAACACCTGCCGCATGAAGGGCCATTCCACAGAGTCGAAGGCCTTCACCATGTCGAGAAATACTGCAACTGCTTTATTGTCCTGCTTTACATGCCTATCCGCCTCTTCATGATACTCTCCAAGCAGTGCCTTAACCTCTTCGTCTAAAATAGTGTTGTAGTCCTTAGTCTGCCATTCCTCTAGCTGCCCCAACTGCTTCTCCAAGTCTGCTAATCTTTGTCTAATGGATTTGAGGACCCCTGAGTGTTTAGACATCGCTATACCCCTGATATAAACCTTAAATGTCTTCCATACTGTTTGGACGCTGTCCACGGAACCTATATTCGACTCGAAGTACACGTCAATGGCCTCCGCAAGCGCCATGTAAAGGGTTGAATTGTTTTCTTCGGGGTGGTTAGAACCAACAGCAACGGAGAGTGATCGGAGAGGGTGCGCTGGAGGACTCGGCAGTCCCTAAACTGCCCCAGCAGGGAAGTTGATGCCAGCCAATAATCTATACGGGTGAGAATGTTGTGATAGGCGGAATAATGTTTGAAACCACCCTGAACTGGGTTGTGCACTCTCCCCACATCCTCATGGTCGATACTTGTTATGATGCTGTCCAACAGTTGCGCAGCCGCAGTGGGTCTCCGGACGGGACCAGCCTATCTGTCCATTGCCGGGTCACGAACCAGGTTGAAATCCCCACCCCACAGGAGCTGCGCATTGTGGTAGCTGCAGACTACCGCTGCCAACGATGCATAGAACTCTGGGCTAACATAGTTAGGTCCGTATACATTCACTAACACTAAGTCTAGCCCTTGCCCCTTGCATCTGGATATAACAAATCGCCCTTCCGAGTCTGCCCTCAACAGTTCTAATGTGTACTTTGACTTGCGGTTAACCCATGTAATCACCCCTGCGTCATGAAACCTGCTGATGCTACATTACCCTCTAGCCCCTGCTACGCAGCATCATACTCGTCTGTGGAAGGTGGGTCTCTTGGAGGAGTGCGAAATCTACATGTTGCCTTTGCAAATAGCTCAGAAACCTTCCACAGCTTCTGGCATTCGTTAAGTCCCCTGACATTCCACGTGAGTGCTCTAATCCTGTCCACCTGCCTGGGATTCTCAGCTTCAGCCATTTCCGCCATCCCTAACTTCACTAAACATTTTATATGCTAGCTCTCTGTGTGTACCTGCACCATGCACTGTATACAAAACTCACAACAATCCAGGCCAATGCCTCACAACCATCCCTCGACGCACAACATTCCCTACCCCCCTCCCACAGCTGACCCACCCCCAACCTGGTCATGCAGAGTCCTTGATCCCCTCTGAAAACTTTTTTGGTGCTTAGCACGCGTGGGCAGAGGTTGCTTTGTTTCCAATATTTGTAGCATAATCGCCATTAGCTGGTTGCCCTTTCCCGCCCTCGGTGTGCCATTTCTCTTGCATCATTCAAGGTCGAGGATACTCGCTCTCGCCTTTCAAACATTTCCCGTAATAGGTTCTCTTTTGTATCTTATCCCCCCTCCGGCAGCCAAGCCCCGATACTACCATTGTTGGACCATGCGCACAGCCCAGGCCTCGGTACGCACTTATCGCCCTGTGCCTGAGGAGGTGTTACTGCCACACTGCACCTTTTATTTCATGTGCAGTCAACTGTTTCTTACAATCTCCCCCGCCCCCCCACCAGAAGGAAGAGAACAAGTCCAACTGTCTCAGAGCCTCGGTTCTCATCCTCTCACTCCTCCCACTCTATATTACCCCCACATGTATCCAGTATTGTGCAGCATCAGTCCTGTTTGTCCAACTGGCCGCCGGTCGCTTCATCAGACAACTGTCTTTCAGAGTCTTTGCTGTGTTCTTTCGACCACCCCTTCAACGCCTGCTGTAAAGCCTTCGGCTCTGTGAACAGATGAGATTTCCCCTGTCGGTTAACACGCAGCCTTGCAGGGTACAGCATAGCGTAGTTGAGGCCCATATCACGCAACTGCCTCTTCAGTGGGACAAAATGTTTGCGTGCTTCTTGCACCCTAGCTGTGAAGTCCGGGTAAATCGAGATGTCGGAGCCCTCAAATTGTAGCGACCTCTTCTCCCTAGCTAAACGTAGAGCTGTGTCCCTGTCTCTATAATTAAGCAGCTTTGCAATGCCAGGCTGCTGACGGGGGCCCAGTGAGCGATGCGCCCATTCCACTACGAACATCGGCGAGAAAACTCCCTTTCCCAGCAGGGTGACCAGCATCTTCTCTACAAACAATTCCATATTACTGGTGGCGGTCGTCCCTGGCAGGCCCGTTATTCGCAGGTTACAGCTCTGTGAGCGGGCCTCCAGGTCCTCAGTCTTATCCTGCAGGGATTGCATGAGTTTCCCAAGTTTTTTGTGATCTGTGTCCAACTCAGAGTGCGCTTCCTCCACTTTGGTGATCCTTCTTTCCGACATGTCCAGTCTCTCCGCACGCTTGTCGATTCGTTCTGCCATCCTGTCCATTCTATAGGTCAGTGCGTCCATTTTCGTGCCTAGCGACGCCATACTGTTCTGCAGGACTTTCTCCATGGCTAAGAGTAAGCTCCTTATGTCTGTGCCTGCAGTGTCGCTCTCTGCGGTCTGCATACTTCCCTGCTTCAGCAGCGTCATGGGACTTCGAATGCTTTTGTTCAAAGGACAGTTTGGCTTGCGTTTTATCTCCTCTACCCATGACGTCTGTGAGCCCTGGTCAGTTGTGGCCCTAGTTGCTGTTTCCACCAGCGTCGGTACTTGCTGTTGCCAAGAAGAGAGGGGAGGATAGATATCAGCTGTGGCTGTATGCAGCCCTTCTTCGTGCCAACCAGCCTCTGTTGACACTGGGCCCGCTATAGTCCCGCAGCCGTGCCCCTCTCCTGCTCTCCGCAGGTCCTATGCTCTCACCAGAGTCCACAGCCACCCACTACGGCTTCCTCAAATTTCCAGGCTAGCAAGTCTTGTTGGTCCCCCACATCCCCTCTGCACGCTCTGTACTGATTCTGCGCCCGGCCTCGCCAGCCCCCACTGATTCCACTATGCCACCTGCCCCAGAGCTGCTGCACCGTTCCTGCAGGGTGCCCGCAAGGTCCAAGCCCAGCGCCCAGTTCCGCGCTATCCTTCCAGTGCCGGGGACTCCCTCTCGTGGGGGGGCAGAAGGGGGTTGCACAACCACGCCAGGGACAAGGCCAACCAAGTCTCTACCCTCGTACAGGCTCACTCTGCGCAGGCCTCCAGTTGCACGCCTCGGGCTTTACCATCTCAGGAGCCCCGAAAAGTCGCTCGCGCCAGCAGTCTGCTCCACGTGATTTCGCACTGGGCGCCACCAGTGCTCCACGCCGCGATCAGGCCACACGCCCAGGCCCAGAGTCTTCCTGCCGCCCGCACTTATGCTCGCTGTGTGGGCCGTCTTACACCTTCGCCACCACCGGGAACCCACTGCCGATGGCCGCTCTACTGCACAGCTGCACTCACTTTGACAGCGCCTCCGAGCACTCTTCTGTGCTCCTCCGCCTCTGCACTCCTCCCTGCATTTTGCGGCAGGTCTCGCAGCACTCCAGTACCCGGGGTGGGGGCTACCAATGCAGAGCGCCGCACAGCGATTTCCGGCTCCCATCTCCAGGTTTACCGCCAGGCACCTTCACTTCTCTCGATGCCCCCCAGGAAGGAGAGGGAGGGGGCCGACTCCGTGCGCCGCCCCATCCGGGCCAGCCGCAGAGTGCAGCGCTCTCTCTGGGGTGTTCGTGCTGCGTTATAGTTCAGTCACCGGGCAGGCTCAGCAGGTGGCGCCACACACACCGCAACGCAGCTCCGCTCCTCCCTTCACTCTGGCCTGCGGTCTTGCGGCCCGCAGCCCTTCCCAGCTGCACGTCGTACTCTCTCCGGGCTCCCGCCACCGAGCTTCGTCAACGCTACACCCTCTAGGAGCGCCACTCTTCTGCTCGCTAGGACAGTCAGTTGTCGGTGATTTTTGCAGAATAATGCAGGATAATGATGGATAATGTCCACAGCGAGACGGAGCTCCGGGCTCAAGCGGCCATCCTGGTCGCTGGCAAGCTCCGCCCCCCGTAGATTCTTTTGTTTCAGGTGCTCAGAAGCTGATGTAACCTAGGATCGTGGGCACCATTTGGGAGGGAGGGCGAGGGGTGGGAGAAAAGTAGACCAAAAGTTGTATGTGTGTGTAAAAGGCCGCTTTATTAAGACACAGGTGCACATTACAAATACCAACCTTGGCAACGCCTTACAAAACTAAACCTCACTAAATAAATAAATAACTACAAACTCAGCCCCCCGTACCCTCCCCCACCCCTAAAACATTTGAGCCCTCCCGCTCCCAACAATACATCAATAAACAATATAACAGCATTATAACATTACGTCATCAATAAAACATTACATCATCAATAAAACATTTCGTCATTGAACAAACATACGTCATCGTTAAAACTTTATTCGTCAAACCACAATTGCAATAACAACGGTCAGGTCCTCCATAACCATAAACCCTGCCTGACCCTGCACTCCTGCAGATACCCCCCTCACAAAACTGAACGGTCAAACCATGACCAACATACCCCATCACTTGTCAAAGAAATACTCGAACTAATACTCAACCAGCAATCTGCCTAAAACCGTAATGATACCCAAAAACACCGCACAGCACCTGTGTCTAGCGACGAATACAAATACAAGATAAAAAACCCCTGCACACCGGTGTCCCACAAAACAGCCTATCACGTAAAAAAGAAAATTGGAGCAAAAAGCACCAAAAATGGGAAAAAACGAGACCGCGAGGGGAAAAAAGGAACATTAATGCAAAAAAGAGGGAGGGAGGGTGGGACAAAAAAGCTACAAGCCCACCTAGCCACCAGGTCACCAAACCTAAAATGGTGGCTGGTAGGCAGTGGGAGGGGAGTTTATAATTGGGCTATACTGGTCCTACTAGACCAGCCCAAATCTAGAAACTTCTGTCTCCTTAAAGGGAAACCCCTCGCAGCCCTCCCAAACCGCCCGGGGGAGGAGACCTCCCGGTGGTCGGCTCCCTCCCCCAAGCCCCCCTTGGGAGGGAGGGCGAGGGGTGGGAGAAAAGTAGACCAAAAGTTGTATGTGTGTGTAAAAGGCCGCTTTATTAAGACACAGGTGCACATTACAAATACCAACCTTGGCAACGCCTTACAAAACTAAACCTCACTAAATAAATAAATAACTACAAACTCAGCCCCCCGTACCCTCCCCCACCCCTAAAACATTTGAGCCCTCCCGCTCCCAACAATACATCAATAAACAATATAACAGCATTATAACATTACGTCATCAATAAAACATTACATCATCAATAAAACATTTCGTCATTGAACAAACATACGTCATCGTTAAAACTTTATTCGTCAAACCACAATTGCAATAACAACGGTCAGGTCCTCCATAACCATAAACCCTGCCTGACCCTGCACTCCTGCAGATACCCCCCTCACAAAACTGAACGGTCAAACCATGACCAACATACCCCATCACTTGTCAAAGAAATACTCGAACTAATACTCAACCAGCAATCTGCCTAAAACCGTAATGATACCCAAAAACACCGCCACCCAGAAAGGTAGGCGGGGAAGACACGCCTCCCTTTCTGCCCCCCAACCGCGAAGCGAAAGAGAAACCAGAAAATCAGCGCTGCATGGCCAATGCCCGGGCTAAGACCTCACGAATCTCCAACAAGTAAAGTTCCATGCCCACACGGGACAAATGAACTCCATCATCCCTAAAGAACTCCACAGACTCAAACTTACTGTCCCTGTGTGAAATCCTGCTGAAACCAAGGCTCCTACAGCAACGGGACACCTCCGAATTCACTTTCTTCCTAGCCCGATCGACAGCCCTGGGATTCACCGCTCCTCTCCATATCCTGCGAGGGATTAACTCTGTCCAAAAAACATGACACCCAGCCCACCGTTCCTTAATGAGGCCTAAATCTCGTTTCATAGCTCGCAGCAAGACTACACCTTTCGTTGCACATAGGTCATTTTCTCCCAAATGAATGACTAAAATATCCGGGCAGACACCGCCTACCATGTTGTTGTTCAAACAAGGGATCAACTCTCTCCAGAGCATCCCGCCTTTACCCTTCCAAAGAACATTAAACATTCGATCATTGAAACCAAGTAGATCACCAAAGTAACTCCTCGCTGCCTGGACTCTGGCCCACTTGACAAAGGAATGCCCCACTATCCAGACCGTTACCACCGAGGAGCGAGGCCCAGCCACGGATCCTGAAAAAGAAAAGAAAGTTAGAATCATGTGAAGGAGGATGACGCATGCGCCTCCTCCGCCGAGCTCCTCACATAACGCTGGAAACAGTTAGAAGACCAGCGCCCCAATCGCTTAATATCCCTTTCAGACCAATTTCTGTGAAAAGCTTCAGTGGCTGCACCTATTCTGAAAGAGTGAGTACCATAAATATTGCCATCGAGACCTATGTGCTGTAGCGCTTTGCGCAAAACCATACGTAATTGATAAGGTGTTACAGGGGTGCCATTGATATGTTGAAAAACCAGGACTTCATCGCCACCCCCACACAAGGAACGCCAGCGCCGCGCCAGCAGTAGAGGGCAAGTAAGCTTCGGAGCACATGCCTGTAACCACACACCTTTCCCCTTACCCGTCTGATCAGTTTTAGAACTGGCCAACCATACATGAACTCCCTCATCATAACAAAAAACGTCCCTCCAAAACAATCCACACTTATATTTTGAACCCAACAACTCCGATACCCTGAAAGCACCAAAAAACATGAATGCCATCAGCATTGAGAAAAGACATGCCTCAAAATCATCCGAACAAACTAAAGGCAAAACCGTAATTAACCTGGCAAGAACTTGCCAAGATATGGGGGCTCTGGATCTACCAACGTGCCCTTGCTCCCTGGCCCAGCCCTCAAGCATCCTTCTACCAATTTCCCCCGCAGATGGA
Source organism: Lissotriton helveticus (assembly GCF_964261635.1). Classification (NCBI taxonomy): domain Eukaryota; kingdom Metazoa; phylum Chordata; class Amphibia; order Caudata; family Salamandridae; genus Lissotriton; species Lissotriton helveticus. Next base: position 1,342,308,741 of record NC_136061.1, on the reverse strand, counting down.
GGATAGCCCCACCACAACTTCCCCATGAAAGCAATCCCCGCCAGTTTCCCAGCAATGGTTACTTTGGTCAAACCCTTATCCATGAGGTCCAGTATAAAGTTGACCACATCATCCGACCGACTCGACAGATCCTCCCTTCTGACAGCACCAGATTCCAGAAATTCCTTCCACGCAAGGGAATACGCAGAACGCGTGGACACAGACAGAGAACCTACCACCAATTGAACGACCCGACCTCGCCGACGTGCCACAGATGACTCGGCATCGGAGTCGGGGATCTGTCCGCATCCCTCGCCAGTCCACGGAATCTCCCCCACTGTGAACGAGACAGAGCATCCGCAATGTCATTGTCCACGCCAGGAATGTGTAAAGCACGAAAATGAATATCGTGTTTCAAACAACCAAGAACAAAAACTCTCATAAGTTTCAACACCTGTTCGTCCCTGGCCGATTGGCGATTCACTATCTCCACCACCGCCATGTTATCCACACGAAACAGCACTTTCTTGTGCGCCAATTCCTCCCCCCACAGTGTCAAGGCGACCAACAAAGGGAACAGTTCCAGGAAAGTGATGCTGCGACCTCCATTCAACCATTCATCGGGCCAACGTTCCGCACACCATTTGCCATTCCAAAAGAGCCCAAAACCATCACTGCCAGCAGCATCCGAAAACATTTGTACATCCCACTGAAAGTCAACCTCTCTGACCAAGGGGACACCATTGAAGGAGTTCAGAAAAAACTTCCACATTCTCAAATCCTCCTTGACACCAGCAGACAAACGAACACGATGGTGGGGCAAATGGTGACCTGCCAAAGCCCTGCCCAGTCTCCTACAAAAGGTCCTGCCCGCTCTCACCACTCTGCAGGCAAAATTCAAATGACCCAAAAGCACTTGAATCTCTTTCACCAACACTTTTCTCTTTGACAACATCACATCCAGTAATTCAATCATGTTGACCCTTTTGTCCTCGGGCAGTCGAGCAGACATAACCACAGAGTCTATTTCAATACCCAAAAAGGAGAGGACAGTGGCAGGGCCCATTGTTTTCTCGGGAGCCAAAGGAACTCCCAAATCCTCCATGAGCCCTTGGAATGTGTCCAGAGCCTTCTGGCACTCCGCGGAGCCCGGGGATCCGACAAAGAAAAAATCATCGAGATAGTGTGTTACCAGGGTATGACCGGACTGATGGGAAAAATACCATTGCAGAAAAGTACTAAAACACTCAAACAAGGCACACGATATGGAGCAGCCCATCGGCAACGCCTTGTCCACGTACCATTTACCAGCGAACTGAATACCTAAAAGGCTCCAATCGTCCGGGTGGACAGGCAATAACCGAAAAGCAGACTTGATGTCACACTTAGCCATCTCAGCGGCTGCGCCCGCTGTCACAACAAGTGACATGGCCACGTCAACCGAAGAGTAAGAGACAGACACTGCCTCTGGGTCAATGAAATCATTAACAGACGACCCTTCAGGCCATGACAAATGTTGAATCAGCCGAAACTGTCCCGGCTCTTTCTTCGGGACAACTCCAACCGGTGAAACAATCAAGTTATGGATCGGCCAATCGTGAAACGGGCCAGCCATCCTCCCTTCATGTACCTCCTTATTAAGTTTGTCTTGTACCACTGTGGCATGTTCAGAAGCTGATTTTAAATTGGCAGACCACCTCCGTTCCCTAGAACCTAAGTAACCGAGTCGGAACCCAAACTGAAAACCTTCCAACAGTGTAACTTTTGCTGACTGATCTTCGAAACCATGGAGGGCAATACGCAGCTTTTCTAAATTAACTGGCGTACGAGCCCTTGGACCCAGCACCCTTAGCACCTCTGTATCCCCTTCCTCCTGAAAATTGTGAAGTCGTATTTGATGTTCCTGAAACCGTTTGCTTTCCATGTGTACCCTCCGATGGCTGATTGTCCCAACACTTGGACAACGGGTGCTTCCTACCACAACCTGAGCATTCATGTTTAAATTTACAATACTCCCTGGTACAGGAGCCCCTATTAAATTCCCAACAGAAACCAGACCCTGAGTGCAAGGTTGCAGTGGCCCCCACCCCTCCCCGGGTGGGCTTCCCCTGAAAGGGCCGGTAAACTAACGGCAAACCACTGGCCGTAAAAATGGTTTTCCCCCCTGACGCTGACCCCATTGTGTGTTGCCACAAGTCATTATCCAGCTCCCCCCACTTAGCCTCCGGGTCCCAAGCCATCCTGGCCCTAAATTCCTCATCATATTGAGACCAAGCAAAACCACCCCCGGTGATCTGGGCCTTGCGAATGACGTCCATGTATTTAAAAAGGGACACGCTGCGCTCAGGGAACTTTTCGCAATATACACTGGCATAAATCAAAAATGCAGCTGTCCAGTTTTCAATAGTTAAAGGCACTCTGGGGCGTTTTGCCAGCTCAAACTCCTCCTCCTTAGACCCCTCTTTAGACCGGACTTCCCTGTGGAGTAGCTTCAGTAGTTCCACATACTCACCATTCCAAATTCGTTCCTTGGTACTTAACATGAGATGAGCACCTAACGGTTTCGTAACCCCCATGTAAGGCAGTTTCTTGATTTTTAATTCTTTACTGGCCACAGGCTCTTTAACCTTGCTGGAAGCACCAGCCATAACACCACCTACCACCTTGTTCGTAACGTCTACCACATCATCTGTACCAACTGCTGTGTCTTTTACATATCGACCTTTGACCAGACGGCCATCACCACTAATCACTTCGGTTTCACCACCTGTACCCACAGACACCATCGTAGGTTTGGCCTGTGTGGCTGATTGCTCACCTGGCAACAGAGAGACCACTCTCGATGGCTCCGCCCGTGTCTCCGAGGTCAATGCATCCGGTCTGCGAGGCGCCCTACTTGATGGGCCGTGCTCTCTTCTCCCTTGCACTTGACTTTGGACCACTGGAGCCTGTAACACACTAGAAGAAACATGAGAGGGCACCCCCCTTTCCGGATCCCGCACTTCACCTTCTTCAGGACTCTCTTCGTCGTAGTCCAACACCACTGAATCGACACTGGTATGCAACAAATCACCACGGGTCTTACCCAACCCGGTATCAACCACTGTACATTTAAATGATTTTGAAACTCCAGGAGGGGGAGCAGACTGTACGCGCCTGTACCTCCCTGTGCGTTGACTCTGTAGCTCCTTAGCCGCCGGCAAGGCCTGCCACCTATACCTGCTACTCGTTGGGGCCAGCGGGGTCACGCCAGACCCTCGTGTGCTGGCCGCGGCGGGATCCCTCGGTGGAACAGAGAGGGCCGCGCTAGGCACTCTCCTCACTTCCCCTTGGCGAGATGGGACTGGACCGCGCCCTGCCAAGTCTGGACCTCCGCACCTATCCCTGTCCTGAAAAGAAAAGGTTTGGACTGGTGTGCTAGTGTTCCTACAAACTACATTCAAACCAGGCTCTGTCCCCCTCCAAGCACTATCCACACTCAGCATCTGACCCCTCTCCAAAGAACGTCCTCGAACAGTAGATCTCAAAGGCACCTCCCTAACCGGAGAGCCACCTATCACCTCTTCATCCTCACTGCAATCTAAATTATCCATTGCTACCACAGAAGAAGAAGGCTGAATAGGAGCTCTAGAACGCCACTCGTGGCCCGCACCCTCCTTCCGACAACTCCGCTGCGCGAGACCTGCTGCGCCAAAATGCTCCCACCCTGGGGAACCACACATAAAATATGGGCCTCTGGTATCACCAGTCGATAGCGGAACTGCACCCCTGGACCCTTGTACCACCCCACCACTCACAGGGCCAACCCCCCTACCATGTTCCAACATCGTGCCCTGAGAGCCCATACCCCCTATGTTCAGTGCACCAGGTGTGCAAAGCCTTCCAGTGTTAAATACCACAGAAGAACTAAGAACTGCCGGCCCTGTACCAACAGCATATCGTGGGATACTATGGTCAGGAAGAAAGGATACGCGCCCCCCCATTGATATACTCCTGCCGTCTCTCTGAAGACTGTCATCCCCTCCCAGAAAAGCAGAAGACCCAAAATCCCCCGAACGTGGAGCCCCCTGCCCCAAAGCTACTCCAGAAAGCGAACCTCCTTCGCCCATTTGGGCCCATTCACCCTCACCCCTAGAACCCCCCCCAACAGACAGAACATCACCCACTGAAGACCCAGGCGTGGAAAATAATAAGGGGCTACCAACATTACCCCCAACATCCACCAAATCAATATCTGCACCCTGCCCAGAAACCACCTGCCCAGAAGAAATTGCCAGGCCCACTGAGTCCCTCCCAACATGAGGTAACACCAAGCCCGACTCCCCCTGCTCTCCAACCTGCCTCACAGAAACCAACTGCCTTGAAGGGGTTAAAAACATTCCAGTTGCCGCCTCATTCGAAAACTGTGACTCCTCGACAAGCCACTGAGAGTCACGTGCACCAATTTGAACTCGCTCCTGATCCGCACCTGGTAATGCAAACTGAACGGAGCCTCTGCGCGCACCACGCGCAGAAACTACCTCTGCAGGCTGAAAGCGCCGCTCGACCAGAGGGTCCGAAGCGGAGCGCTTCTTGCTCCGTCCCCGGCCCCCTCGTCCCCGCCTCCCTGACGATGCAGGGACAGAACCCAACGGCTCATTTAAAGACATTACTGCCGCCCGCGCCGCTGAGGAGGGAAGAAGCGCGCCTCCCGACACCTGCGTCTCCCCCACCAAAACGCCAGACATGCCCGGGGCTCCCCCCGCCCCCACCGCCACACACGCCTGGGGAGCCGGAGCAAAAGACGCCTCCCTCCCGCCCTCCACAGAAGCGCCGCGCGACGCCGGGGCTCCCACCTCCCCCGCAGACACACGCGTCAGCTGCTGAGGGGCCGGCTTCCTAGTACGGGACCGGCCCCTATCGCTTACCTGGCTCGGGCGTCTCTTCTTCGGCGACGAGCACGCCAATACCGCCGCAACTACGCCAGCTGAAGCCTGGCGCTGGGGTCGCGCCGGCCCACCTCCTGTCACCAAATCCATGCGACCTGCTTCAGCAAGCAGGCGCATCGCCTCGATCACACGGGCATCCTCCATTGACAAAGATACTGATATAATAAACCTAACAAAAGGCCTAACAAAACCTCACACCACAAAACCCTGACAAAAAAGCTACAAGCCCACCTAGCCGTCAGGTCACCAAACCTAAAATGGTGGCTGGTAGGCAGTGGGAGGGGAGTTTATAATTGGGCTATACTGGTCCTACTAGACCAGCCCAAATCTAGAAACTTCTGTCTCCTTAAAGGGAAACCCCTCGCAGCCCTCCCAAACCGCCCGGGGGAGGAGACCTCCCGGTGGTCGGCTCCCTCCCCCAAGCCCCCCTTCTGCCCAGGTTTATTGGAATAGGATAATATGAAAGGACACTTGAAATTCTAAAGTATTGCTATCAGCGAGTCTATGTGACGGACCATTGATGTTCCATAAACAGATCCTACGTTTTCCTGCTAGCCCTGTCGAAGCTACTGCTGTGTGTCCAATTCAAATTTTCACTTTGGGTTTGTTCAGGGCTCTGGAAATCCACCTCCAATATGATCCTTTAATGGCGACCTTTTGGCTGTGTAGTCAAGTGGTGTATCGTGTTTCCTGAGAAGCTTGGGCGACCTGCTCAGGGCCTATCTTAAAACTGAGGGGCATATTCACAAAGAGCTATCGCCAAATTAACGGCACTTTATCGCAGCCAAAGTCGTGATAAATTTACCCCACCATTCACAAGCAGGTGCTAACAGCCCACAGCACCAGTTTTTCCGCGATAGCAGCCGCAAAAAACATCGCCACAGAGAACCCCTGCAACTATCGCTAATGAGATGCAGAGTAGGCGTTCCCGTGAGCAAACCCGCGACAACACCACACCTCAACATTCATAGCGACCAGCCAGATCGGCGTTAAGAACACAAAACACACGATAAGGCGCGTTAGCAACACCGGAAGGGCAACAGATGCCATGGAGCAACTGATTATGCAGGCCTGACACCCAAGACGGCCACATCACCCATTGCCACCACCTCCAGGACCCCCCTTCCCGCCCCCCCAGGCAAAGACATGCCACATCAGCTACTCCTAAACATGTACCAAATATTCTGCCAGATGTCACACAATCACAACTGGTGACATGCATGTGTCCCTCTGGGCACAGGTAGTGGAATGCTGTTACTACAGCCATACTGAAATAAACACTCTTCACAAAGTTATTCTTCTGTATTTCTTCTGTATTCAAATATGTTTGTTTCACATGTTTTCAACAATGTCCAAGGTAAAACCTCAAGTTCCACGACTAAAAAGGCATTATTCTCGTTTGTTTCAGACATTCCCCTGATCAAGGCTCAATGCCGAAATGCATAGGGAGAAGGTTTAATTGAAATAACTCAGTATGCAGAAATGATGCATTGTGGAACATGAGGTTTTACCTCGGACATTGTTGAAAACATCCCCTGATGAAGGCTCAATGCCGAAATGCATAGGGAGAAGGTTTAATTGAAATAACCCAGTATGCAGAAATGATGCATTGTGGAACATGAGGTTTTACCTCGGACATTGTTGAAAACATATGTGAAACGAACATATTTGAATACAGAAGAAATACAGAAGAATAACTGTGTAGAGTTTTTATTTCAGTGTGGCTGTAGTCACAGCATTCCACTACCTGTGCCCAGAGAGACACCCCATGTGGGAGAGGTTGCAACCTAATCATTGAATACTCACGCTCCCGGGCGGGGATTGATTCTCAGGAGCACAGTCAACCATCAAACTACATTAAAAACACATGGTGCACGATCTAATATCCATTAGTGACATGCATGTGTCGGCACAGAAATGACCATCACACATTCACTATCGAAGCAAACAATTAAACATTATTGAAACAACACAGAAATCAAATGAAGACACATGGCGGCTCCCCTCGACACAACCCGTAGGTTGCAGCCTGCAAGACAAACAAGCAATGAAAATGCAATAGGTCTCGCCTTTGATTAAGTTAAAGCCATTTGCTTTGCTAATGGTATTGTATAGCAAAGCAAATGGCTTTGACTTAATAAAAGGCAAGACCTATTGCAATTTTAATCACGCCGCTTCTCTCGCGCACACACGGGCTGAGTATCATTGTGAGCCCATGGCTGGATGGAAGGATGGATTGTTGAGCGGATTGGGTGAACGAGTGCACACACTGATGGATGAATGGTTGGATGAATACATTTTGGGGCTGCCATATGGTGGCTGGGTAGCCTGAGGGGGCAGGACGGCTTTTCAATGCTTTAGTAAGTTGGTAGGGGTGCAGGACGGATACCTTTACTAATTGGAGGATAGATACATAAACATATGGATGAACAGAAGTATGGATGGGTTGACGAATAGGCAGATACATAACAGTTGATGGGTGCTTTTACTGATAAACGGGTGGGTTGGGTGGACGGGTTGATGGACGGTTGAACATCCTTTTCATCGAGTTGTGATATGTTCATGGGGGGGAGGGGCTATGATCCGATGTGTACATGATGTGTATCTCACCTTGTGTAGTGTGGCGGACATGTCTGCAAGGTTGTAGACAGGGCCGCTGAGTGACCCTTGTCTAGTTGGCGAATCCTGCTCTCTGGAACACCTTTAATTACTGGAACAGGCTCGAATCCGATAGGCAGTTTCATCAAACGCAGCTCTAAACACTCAAGATGAATTAAAGGCAAGGCCTGTGTGTTATTGCAAAGGTCACATCGCCCAGCTATGTCCGTAGGCGGGAATGGTGTTATGGACAACACTTTGCATACAAATATTTCCAGCACAGTGTGTCCTATAAGTGTTCTTGTAGAGATGATAGATAAAAAATAGATAATAGATAGAAGATAGATAGAGAGAAGATAGATACATAATAGATAGATAGAAGATAGATAGATAGATAAAAGATAGATAGAAGTTAGATAAATAAAAGATAGATAGAAGATAAAAGAAATAATAGATAGATGATAGATAATAGATAGATAGATAAAAGATATATAATAGACAGAAGATAGATGGATAAAAGATAGAAGATAGGTAGATAAAAGATAGATGATAGATAAAAGATAGGAAATAGATAGATAAAATATAGATAGGAGATAGATAATAGATAGATGATAGATAAAAGATAGATAATAGATAGAAGATAGATAGATAATAGATAGATAGAGGATAGATAGATAAAAGATAGATAGATAAAAGATAGATAGAAGATATATAGATAAAAGATAGAAGATAAAAGATAGATAATTGATAGATGATAGATAAAAGATAGATAATAGATAGATGATAGATAAAAGATAGATAATAGATAGATGATAGATAAAAGATAGATAGATAGATAAAATATAGATAAACGATATATAGAAGATAGATGGATAATAGATAGGTAGATAAAAGATAGATAGAAGATAGATAGATAGATAAAATATAGATAAACGATATATAGAAGATAGATGGATAATAGATAGGTAGATAAAAGATAGCTAGAAGATAGATAGATGGTAGATAGATAGAAGATAGATAGATAAAAGATAGATAATAGATAGAAGTTAGATGGATAATAGATAGATAGAAGATAGATAATAGATAGATGAAGATAAAAGATAGATACTAGATAGACGATAGATAGATAAAAGATAGATAGATAGAAGATAAAAGATAGATAATAGATAGATGATAGATAAAATATAGATAATAGATAGATGATAGATAAAAGATAGATAATAGATAGGAGATAGATAGATAAAAGATAGAAGATAGATATATACTAGATAGATGATACATAAAAGATAGATAATTTATAGATGATTGATAAAAGATAGCTAGAAGATAGATAGATAATAGATGATAGATAAAAGATAGCTAAAAGATAGATAATAGATAAATAGAAGATAGAAAGATAAGATATAGATAGAAGATAGATAGATAATAGATAGATAGATAAAAGATAGATAGATAAAAGATAGATAGAAGATAGATAATAGATAGATGATATATAAAAGATAGATGATAGAAGATAGATAGATAATAGATAGATGATAGATAAAAGATAGATAGTCGATAGATAGATAAATAAAAGTCAGATAGAATATAGATAGATAGGTAGAAGATAGATAGATAATAGTTGCATAGAAGATAGATAGATAATAGATAGATGATAGATAAAAGATAGATAATAGATAGAGGATAGATAAAAGATAGGTAGAAGATAGATAGATAGATAATGGATAGATGACAGATAAAAGATAGATAATAGATAGAAGATAGATAAAAGATAGCTAGAAGATAGATAGAAGATAAAAGATAGAGAATATATAGATGCTAGATAAAAGATAGATAATAGGTAGATGATAGATAAAAGATAGATAATAGATAGATGACAGACAAACGATAGATATTAGATAGAAGTTAGATAAAAGATAGAAGATAGATAGATAATAGATAGATGATAGATAAAATATAGATAGAAGATAGATAATAGCTAGATCAGGGGTCTCCAACGAGTAGCTCGGGAGCTACTGGTAGCTCGCCAGTACCTTCAAAGTAGCTCTCAGAGATGATGCCAAGCCCAGTATCAAATTTGGAGAATAGGCACCTATGAAAAAATGCAGCACTGCTGATCTGAAGATCCTAAGAGTGACAGCCAGCCAAACCTATGGCAGTAACTCATACTAAACACTCAAACACACAAAGTATCGGCAAATAGGGCCTGCCACTTGACAATCTGTATCTAATCTAAATATAACTAAGCCACAAGGAGATTGACCATCTTGTATCCCTATTTTCTCAGTCACAACATGTGTGTGACCAGTGGACCATAAAAGAAGTACGACAGTAGTAGCCTGAGCAGCAATGAGTGCTGACCCACCAAACTGTGGGACTGCAGGAGTCAGAGTGAAAATGTGTCAGTTGAGTGTATTACCAGCTCAAGACCTGAGGAGAACAGGGCATGATTCAGACCAGAGAAAATGAAGAGACTCATCAGCATGTACGTGCGTCCCCAATAAACACTATTACTTCTTGAAAGCTATGCCTGATGTCAAGGACCACCGAATGTCTATGCTAGTCCCCATCATAAGGCTGTTATCTCTGACATAATTGGGCCCATTCCTGGCATAATAGTGCCAATGGCATAATAATGGTTATCCGTGACTAATCTGGGTATTTTTGGTCAAGTTGTGGTATACTGGCAGCCATCATTTACATACTGGGAGAATGACTGGCCTACATGTACCTATTCCTGGCATAATAATGGTCATGACTGATATATGGTCTCTGCTTTGACTCTTATGGTTTCAAGCCTTGGGCCAACTGTGGCCCTAGTATAATGGTGGGCATTACTGGCATAATATAGGCATCCATGGTGCTGAGGTGAGCATCTATGGCACATGACTGTAATACCTGGGTATTCAAAGTAGTCAGTCCATATGAGGCATTTGTACATGGGAGTACTTGATGAAAGTGACAAGCGAATGTTTTGGGATGGTGCATTTCCTAAAATCTGAAAACTGATATTTTAACTAAAGTTTTTCTTTTCAAAAATGGGTTTTCTTCTGGAAAATTGAGTTTGTTTGCCCACAGTGGAAAGTGGTATTTGATAGAAAAATGTACACTTTCAGAAACTGATGAATAATAATTCAAGCTGAGCTGGGGAGACCTACTGCTGTACTTATATACTTTGTAATCTCACAAAAAATATACTGGGATGTTATCTATTACTGATTATGGTGTTGTTGCCTGGAAATGATAGGGCATGTGTCTTTTAAAGACGAGAACCCTCACTCACCCAAAGGTGACATGCTTCATCACTGGGTTCCCTCTTGCACACTGTGACCGCAAGGTTCACAACATGGGCTACAACTCTCCTATAAGAAGAGGAGCGTGAGGTGTGTTGATCGTAAATCATCCAATGGAAGTATGGAGTGAGGGGCAGAGTGCAAATAAAGTGAAAAGTGTATTAAAACGAGTTCAAGGGAGGAAAAATATACTTTAATTGGTGTCCCCTATGGTTAGGACTAAAAAGCTTAGTGAATAGGGGTATGGATGTTCCCTATTAGAGTAAGGTCAACATGTTTCTGCCTTGGATGACCTGTCAGTTCATGGCATTCATCAGGACCCACTTCTTGTCACTCTGCTATTTAATTGTAAAAATCATATTAAAAAAATAAGAAATACCATACTTAATTATGATGGCATCAGTCATAGTGGTACCTGCTGCAGTATGGTCCACAATCACTAGGGTACTATTAATGTACCACCACCTTCCAGAGGTCCTTTACTGATAGATCTCCAAAGTTTGATTTTCTGGGATCTGTCTTCATCTCAGTTAGGACCGATATATACTTTGTGCCATAGGGCACGTCTAGATTTGAATGTTACTTCATAAGTCAGGTGGAGGCATTTTATATTGATGAATGTTTTCCTGGCATTTCTGATGGTAACCGCACCAGGAATACTTGGGTGGTAACTACTGATGATCCTGCTTAGGGTGGTCATAGTGTAGTCACAATTTTACAGTTATAACATTTTCTAATAGCTCAGGAAGAGTTTCCTGGAGCAGGAGTAGCTCTCACTACAGAAAAGGTTGGAGACCCGTGAGCTAGATGATAGATAAAAGACAGACAGAAGATAGATAGATGATAGATAGATAGAAGATAGATACATAAAAGATAGATAAAATATAGATAGAAGATAGATAATAGATAATAGATAGATGAAAGATAGATTAATGATAGATGATAGATAAAAGATAGACAATAGATAGAAGATAGATAAAAGATAGATAGAAGATAGATAATAGATAGGTGATCAAGACTAGGGGCAAGATAGCCGCTGACCTGCAATAGTGTGAAGTCGCAACACTCCTCCCCCCCCTCTGATGCAGGAGAGGATGAAATGTTAGGTTGGTCTTACCTCCTGATTCGCCTGTCTGACTGGGTGACTGATTCCAAACTACGGCGGTGCTGGAGCCTGGAAGTGACAGCATCTGTGATACAAGTGGCAAGGAGAATTGGCCGCGTAGTGGATTCCTTCTGCCGAAGAAGGAACCCCGGTGACAAGATGGCGCCAAGAACAAACACGCAGCAGAAGGATCCAAGAAATGCACAGAAGGATCCAACGATCTGTTACTGTGGCTGCGGCTGTGCGAGGCAACGCACAATTCCGCAGAGTACTTTTAAAGAAACCGGGCGAGAGCGGGGATGTTGGTAGCCGTAATGGTGGCAGCACTCTCAATGGCAGCGGCGTGAATCGAAAGGCTGGCAAGATCGGCCAAGAAGGGATCAGCAAAGTTTGGGAAAATAGTCTCCAGCAGCCATCCTTAATGGAATCTTTTTCCGTGATCTCAGTGGAGCCTGTGAGAGGCATTGTAGGTGAGCAACTGGAGAATGTTGCAGCCACGTAAGGATTCAATGTTGCTTCTTCAACCCGAGACTCCTGACAGACAAGAGGAGCCGAGCAGCGAGAGCATAGATGAGCTGGGTGAGCAGAGTGTGCAGAATCCAACGGAAGAATCAGAATCAGGCTGTTCTGTGCTCAAGGACATGACCGTAAGTGATCTGGGCCTCGATCTGGATGTTCCTAGGGGGGCTAAGGGGAGAAAAAAGGATGTTGGCAGAGACAAGCTTGACAATCAGGTGCTAAGCCCCACTGCAGAATTATTTGCAGAGAAAGCAACTCCAGGGGGAACAATGGAACAGAGGCAGGGGCCCAGAAGGGGACTGTTTTTTCCCCTTAATGATGACACAGACTCTTCACTCTCAAGTGATGGCAATTTTTCTGATGGGTCAGACTCCGCAGACACCTCATCAGTTCAAAGAGCACCCACTGCCCATAGGGCCATCTTCCATAAAAGCAGGTCTAAACCTAAAACTAAGTCTACAGTGAGCACTTCCCAAACGGACAATGCTACGGCTAGAAAGCTTGTATGGGATTATTCAGCTAATACTCCGTTATACCAGGATGATGGAACTATCACTGATCATGATGGGTATAAAAATCCGAGCAGTGCAGTGCAGACCCCCTCGATGGACCTAGTTTACACTACGCTAAAACAGATGCAGGGGAAGGCCAGGTCAGAAAGCCGAAGAGCGAAACAGGCAACCAAGAAACTACAGGGTTCACTCAGAAAGGTGAATAAGCTATATGATGATATGATAGACAGGGTTACCCATGTGGAGGAGAGAACATGAGGACTAGAGGATGAGGTTAATAAGTGGCAGGCATTTAAAGAGACAAGAGAAGCTGGCGGAGGATATTCAGTGGAAGCTGAAAGACTTTGAGAATCGGCAGAGTAGGAACAACATCCGACTACTGGGATTGGCAGAAGGGGTCGAGGGAGAGGATGTCATGGCCTCTGTAATATCCCTGTTGAAGGGGGCTTTCCCTGACCTGGCTTCATGGAACTGGGAGGCTGAGGTGCAGTGGGCACATCGATTCCCTCTGACTCAAAGGAAAAGACATGCAGCGACTCAAGGCGACAGGCCTAGGGCGATCCTTGTGTACGTCGGCAATTATCTCCTTAGGCAGGCAATTATGGATAAAGCAAGACCGGATGACAGACGATCATTTGAGGGCAGAACATTCTTCACCAACCCAGACTTCACTGGGGGGGAGGTCAGGGTATAACAGAGCACGGTATCTGAGATTTCTGGGGGAGCACAAGAGGTGTAATGAAGAAGCAAAAAATTAAGAAAGAGGGAAATTAGAAATGAAGGCAGGAAAATCAAATATAGAAGTTAAGGATAAATGGTCTGGACGGATGATTGATGTGCATTAATGAGTATACGAATCGCCTCAATTAATGTAGGTGGTTTGAATGATCAGGTCAAAAGACAACGGGCTTCAGAAATTTTGAGAGCAATGCGGTTGGATTTCCTATGCCTGCAAGACACGCACATAGAGGGTACAAGAGGGAGTCTAATGGAGCAGCTGGGGTTCCATCTGATTGCAAATACTAAGCAGGGGGTTAAAACCAGAGGGGTTGCTATACTTTCCAGAAGGATTGATATTATGGTCAAGAGAAAGAAGGAAGATCAGTGGGGCAGATGGGCCTTGATCGAGTGTATGATAAATGGTGAGACGCTCAGTGTATGGATCGACTGAGGAAGACCCTGACATATTTGAATTTTTAGACTCAGAGTTAGCCTCCTGGCCTACACCAGTTATCATGAGCGGAGATTTTAACTTAAATGGAATGGGGGGGTTATGGACGGAGACAGGGGACCGATATATGGGTTGAAAGAAAAGGACTTTCCGAGCAATCTGTAACGTGGCCCGGAATAACTCCCTTGCAGATGTGTGGGCATGACATTACATTACATTACATTACAAGGTGCTTGCTAGGCTTTACTACTTTTTTTGCATCTAACTCACTGCTGTCGAGGTGTCAGATTGAGAAATTACCTCGGATCATCTCTGACCACAACCCTATAGTCCTAACAGTTGATACTGCAAGGGGGAGCAGGCCGGATCGCGTATGGACTTTGGAGAGAGGGCTATTGAGAGATGCAAGATATGCGCAGCATATGAAGAAATGGATAGTGGTCTTTTGGGACATCAATAGAGGAAGTACTTGTTCAGGGGTGGCTTGGGATGCTTTTAAAGCTTTTGTACGAGGTTAAATGCTGAGCTTTAGTCCGCATAGGCAGAAGCAAGAGGAATTAATATCTATAAAATTATGCCAGACAGTAGCTGATGCAGAGGAGGAGCTGAATGCTGCAATTATATTGGGTGTATCTCTGGATCAGGCTATGCTTAAAATGACATTGGCAAAATCTGAAGCTCAGGAGCTTATAGCTAGCAAAGCAGCCTCTACCTTCCTGGCAAGGAAGGAGCAGTGCTATGAGCTCAGTGAACAGGTTGGGCATATGCTAGCGGTACGCACGAGACAGGAAGTGGGTATTGGGGAGGTCAAGGAGATCACAGATGGAAAGGGGGGTATAGTTAGTGAGCCGGATGGGATCCGGGAGATATTTAAACAATTTTATGGCAACCTATGTAATGAAGAGCAGCCAAAAGACCCTTTGGAAATCCAATCTTATCTTAGTGAAATTTTTACATCGACAAACATTGGTGGAGATAGGGAGGTGCTGGAAACACCTTTGGCTGCCGAAGAGATCTTTACCATCCTGAGTAGCCTTCCATCTGGTAAAGCCGCAGGGCCCAATCAGATTCCCCTTGAATTCTATAAAGTTTTTGAGGGTGACACCTCTGTTCCAGGCTCGTGGTCAGGGGCAGATATAGTAATTCTTTTTAAAAAAGGGAAACCACCTAGAGAACCAGGGTCTTATAGGCCAATAACACTAATGAATAGCGATGCAAATTGTTTTTCTGAAACCATGGCATTAGCAAGGTTATAGGTAAAATGGTTTACTTCAGCCAGCACAACTTCATCCCAGGGAGAGGAACTATGCAGCATGTCCGCAGGGTTGTCACTCTCTTCGATGCCGCTGAAGTCTCAGGAGAACCATGGCGGTCATGTTGATGAATGCAGAAAAGGCATTTGACCGGGGTCTCCTGGGACTATCTCTGGGCAGCTATGAAGTGGACTGGCATCGGGGGGATTTGTTAAAGCAGTTCAGGCTCTGTATAAAGATCCAAAAGCCCGATTTAGAGTTGATGGAGGATATACGGCATCTCTGCAAATCAAGCGTGGTACATGTCAGGGGTGCCCATGCTCACCATTGTGTTTCACGATTTATATTGATCCCTAAATTCAAAGGTTGGAGGCAAATGGTGGTAATCCCCCTATAAAGTTTCACGGGTTAGAATATAAAACTTTGGTGTACGCAGGCGACATCGCTCTTGTGACTTCATCTCCTGCAATTGCCCTAACTGCGGTAGAATCGGAAGCTCAAGCCTTTGGTCGCGTGTCAGGATATGTGCTAAATGGGTCTAAGACTCAGATAGTCAAGAATGTGGGGGCCATGTGCAATGATATACATGTTGTAGAGTCAGCAGTTTATCTAGGGATCAACATTTCCGGTGGATCTGGGTAAGATGTAGAGAGAAACATTGAGCCAATAATATCTAAAGCTACAAAAGATCTTGACAGAACGCACAATCTACATCTATCGCTAGTCGGGCGCTGTAATGTGGTGAAAATGATCCCCCTACCTAAAATCTTGTATCTTTTTAGGGCGATTCCACTTGAATTTGAAGAAAATGATTTATAGCACTGAAGCACCTAGTTAACAGGTTCATTTGGGCACACAGGAAAACTAGGAGGGCATTACGTTATATATTTCTTTACCAAGGGCTAGGGGAGACTGGGCTGTTCCCGATTTTAGAATGTACTACTGGGTGGCAGCCTTTCAGTATATGAGTGGATTGATCGGTGGGGACGTGTCTGATCCGCAGGTTAAGACGGGATCAGTCGATATGTATTGTATTCTGCTTGGTGGGGAAGTGGAGAATTGCTTTCTAAAATATACTGACCCCAGCTATTTTAAAAGAACCAGGTTTAAAACCCTGATGTCTGCATACAAGATTTGGCCAGCTTTTTGCAAAAAAAGTGGTCTCGGGAGGCTGAATGGTTATACTCAGTTATTTAGGAATCAAACACCCCCTGGGGAAATCTTTGCAGACACAAGAATGGCTGAATGGGGAAGGTGTGAAATCCGGAAAGTGGGTGTTCTGATGGGGCTGCATGGAATTCAGCAGTTTTTAGACTAACAGAACAGCTATGGTATTAACAAAAGGAGTTTTTTAAATATCTTCAAATTCAGAGTTTTCTAGATGGAAAAAAGGGGGGCCCTGTGGATTTGATAAAAATAGAATTATGGACGCTATCATGATTGGGGGAGATTGTAGTATACAGAGGGCCCGATTCACAGAACTAACTTAAGACAAAATCCTAAACTTACTACCATTTTGGTATTCACAGAAGGCACTTACTCATTTTGGTATCCACAGAATGCACTTACTCATTTCGGTGTTCACAGAAGTTAGAAGTCCTAACTTTAGGACTCCTAAATGCCTTTTGTAAATACCGAAAGTCTTAAAGTTAGTATTTTTCTCAGTTTAGGAGTAGTAAAGCCAGGACACTTAACTTTAGGACTCCTAAACTGAGAAAAATCCTGACTTTAAGACTTTTGGTATTCACAGAAGGCATTTAGAAGTTCTAAAGTTAGGAGTCCTAACTTTTCTACTCCTAAACTGAGAAAAATCCTAACTTTAAGACTTTCGGTATTCACAGAAGGCATTTAGGAGTCCTAAAGTTAGGACTCCTAACTTCTGTGAATACCGAAATGAGTAAGTGTCTTCTGTGGATACCAAAATGGTATTAAGTTTAGGATTTTGTATTAAGTTAGTTCTGTGAATCGGGCCCGGAGGATCTATGCTGAGCTTTCTGTATTGAGAAACGACGATCTTGAAAAATACGAAAAGAAATGGGTAGATAAACTTGGTGTAAATCAACATTGTTTTCGAGATTCATTCGAACTAGATCAAACCATTTAATGCTCTGCAGGACTTCAAGCTCAACAGTATAAAACGATCTACTCCTTGTATTATACGCCTGCAAGGATAGTGCAATGGGGGGAGGGACGGGCACAAGATAGTACGGACGGTAAAATAATACATATGTTCGCATCATGCCCTCAGCTGCAGGCCCTGCGGAATGCGATAGAATCATTTTTCGATAGAACTCTATAAATTAAAATGTGCCCCACTTCGTCTATATTAATTCTGGGGATAAACAGTGAGGACAAGCAAGATTCATCACAATACCTCCTCTTTATGGCTATGGCGATACTGCGTATCTGCATTGCCTCAGTGTGGTTGGACAAAGGAGCTTCACCTTCCAACAATGGCTCGCTAGGCTATTGTCCATTTATAATCCTGAGATGGAGATTTATGCGAGGAAGGGGAAAAGGGGGAGGTTGCGTGGCAAACGTATTTGGGGACCCATCCATAGCTGGAAGGAAAATCAGTAGCGACCGGTATTCTCCACTCCCTCCTCATTGGCAGTCCTAGGATGGGGTTTCTGCAACTGGAGAACAGAATATATAACTGCAATACCCACTTCTGTAAAGCTAATCTGGGCATTTTATTGTTTGTCTGTCTCAGCTTCTGTTTTTTGTAGATGATTCTGTTTCTCACATTTCTTATATTATTTGTTAAAGTTTGCATATATCTTGTATGATTTTTTGTATGATTTTTTCGCTATGTTGCCGTGCTTAAAAAGATAAAAGTCTAATAAAAAAAATAGATAGATGATAGATAATAGACAGAAGAAAGATAGATAAAAGATATATAGATAATAGATAGATGGAAAATAGATAAAAGATAGATAGAAGATAGCAGCTTTGCTGACCTGGTTCTCCCCCTCTAAAGCAGCTCTGCTGACCTGCTTTCTCTGGCTCTACAGCAGCTCTCCTGACCTGGTTCTCTGGCTCTAGAGCAGCTCTGCTAATCTGGTTCTTAGGCTCTAGAGCAGCTCTGCTGACCTGGTTCTATGGCTCTAAAGCAGCTCTGCTGTCCTGGTTCTCTGGCTTTGAAGCAGCTCTGCTGCCCTGAGTCTCTGCTTCTAAATCAGCTCTGCTGACCAGGTTCCATGGCTGTAAAGCAGCTCTGCTGGCATGGCTCTCAGGCTTTGAAGCAGCTCTGCTGGTCTGGTTATCTGGCTCTAAAGCAGCTCTGATGACCTGGTTCGCTCCCTCTAAAGCAGATTTGCTGACCTGGTTTCTCTGGCTCTACAGCAGCTCTGCTGACCTAATTCTCTGGCTCTAGAACAGCTCTGCTGACCTGGTTCTTAGGCTCTAGAGCAGCTCTGCTGACCTGGTTCTCTGGCTCTACAATGGCTCTACTTACCTGGTTCTCTGGCTCTAAAGCAGCTCTGCTGACCTGGTTCTATGGCTCTAAAGCAGCTCTGCTGACCTGGTTCTCTGGCTCTAGAGCAGCTCTGCTGACCTGGCTCTCTGGCTTCTAGAGCAGCTCTGCTGACCTGGTTCTCTCCCTCTAAAGCAGCTCTGCTGACCTGAAGCCCCTGCCTCTACAGCAGCTCTGCTGACCTGGTTCTCTGCCTCTAGAGCAGCTCTGCCAACCTGGTTCTTAGGCTCTAGAGTAGCTCTGCTGATCTAGTTCTCTGGCTCTAATGCAGATCTGCTGACCTGGTTCTCTCCCTCTAAAGCAGCTTTGCTGATCTGGTTTCTCTGGCTCTACAGCAGCTCTGCTGACCTGGTTCTCAGGCTCTAGAGCAGCTCTGCTGGCCTGGTTCTATGGCTCTAAAGCAGCTCTGCTTACTTGGTTTTCTGGTTTTGAAGCAGCTCTGCTGGCCTGGTTCTCTGGCTCTAAAGCACCTCTAGACCTGGTTCTACGGCTCTGAAGCAGCTCTGCTGACCTGGTTCGCTGGATCTAAAGCAGCTCCGCTGACCTGGTTTTAACTCTCTAAAGCAGCTCTGCTTACCTGGATTCTCTGGATCTACAGCTCTACAGCTCTGGTGACCTTGTTCTCTGACTCTAGAGCAGCTCTGCTGACCTGGTTCTTAGGATCTATAGCAGCTCTGCTGACCTGGTTCTCTGGCGCTACAACAGCTCTGCTGACCAGGTTCTCTGGCTCTAAAGCAGCTCTGCTAACCTGGTTCTTTGGCTCTAAAGCAGCTCTGCTGATCTGGTTATCTGGCTCTAGAGCAGTTCTGCTGACTTGGTTCTTTGGCTCTAAAGTAGCTCTGCTGACCTGGTTCTCTCCCTCTAAAGCAGCTCTGCTGACCTGGTTTCTCTGGCACTACAGCAGCTCTGCTGACCTGGTTCTCTGCCTCTAGAGCAGCTCTGCTGACCTGGTTCTTAGGCTCTAGAGCAGCTCTGCTGACCTGGTTCTCTGGATATAAAGTCTATCTGCTGACCTGGTTCTCTGGCTCTAAAGCAGCTCTGCTGACCTGGTGCTCTCCCTCTAAAGCTTCTCTGCTGACCTGGTTTCTCAGACTCAACAGCAGCTCTGCTGACCTGGTCCTCTGGCCCTAGAGCAGCTCTGCTGACCTGGTTTTAGGCTCTAGAGCAGCTCTGCTGATGTGGTTCTACGGCTCTAAAGCAGCTCTGCTGAACTGGTTCTCTGGCTTTGAAGCAGCTCTGCTGACCTAGTTCTCTGACTCGAAAGCAGCTCTGCTGACCTGGTTCTCTTGCTCTGAAGCAGCTCTGCTGACCTGGTTCTCTGGCTTTGAAGCAGCTCTGCTGACCTGGTTCTCTGACTCTAAAGCAGCTCTGCTGACCTGGTTCTCTGACTCTAGAGCAGCTCTGCTGACCTGGTACTCTCCCTCTAGAGCAGCTCAGCTGACATGGTTCTCTGGGTCTAAAGCAGCTCTGCTGACCTGGTTCTCTTCCTCTAAAGCAGCTCTGCTGAACTGGTTTTTCTGGCTCTACAGCAGCTCTGCTGACCTGGTTATCTTGTTGTATAGCCTTTTAGGACCCTAGTGTAATTTTTCCGATTTATGCCCTTATATAGGTATAAATCACCATATCCTTATATAGGCATAGAAATCATAACCATATTTAGACATAGCTCATGCAGTCCAAATTTGGCATGTCTACTTCCACTAGTTCCGAAAATCCACAACGATTTCTTGGAAAACTCGGCTTCAGCAGTTAGGAACTTCCCCTTGCTTGAATATTGATTTGTCCGAGAACTCATGGAGTTTTCAAAGAACTGAGACTCTGATGACGTTATTATGTCCAAATGTACGTCAAACTCAGCACCTTCAAGGTATAAATATGCCCACACTTGTCCTAGCAAACACACGGTGGTCTGGAGTCGTTTGACTATCTACTTGCCCAACGCATCCTGTTGCAGCAAGTGCCGAAGGAAGACGACCCTCCAGCAGACGCACTGAGAAAGACGCTGTCTTTTTTCTTGCCAAGAAATCCAGCTCCCCTTGCGGGGTGTTGGGAAAACGAGTCCTGAAACAGAGAGATACCAGACCTCCTTCATTCTAAACCAAGGTTTGGAGCCGATTAGACCCTAAGAGAAATCTTGGATAGATTCTTGGCAAAAATAAACTAAACTTATGCTACACCACACTTACTTCTTCCCTCGTACTAGACTTAGATTAGGTACATTGGGGTAGGGGTATTTTAGAAGCACCAGTTGAGTACTTTTAGTCTTTATTTATTAATGTATGTATTTTATGGCTTAGAAACCATACCATGCTTTTATAGTATTATTTTATAATACTCTTCTTGCTGTACGCATTATACTTTACAGCCAGTATTACGATTGTAGCAGTTCATTTCTTCTGCATGAGAAAGAAGACTGTTCAATAAATACTTTTTATTGAAAATGCCCGTCTCTCTATTTCTCTGCACCTCTGGTGAAACGAAGCATGCACGATTGACTGAGTAAAATATCTATCTATTGTTTCCACGACTCTGAAGATACATTTTATCTTGGGGAAACAAAGTTGTCATGTTTATGCAGTTGTCAGAAACTAATCACTTCTTGTTTATTTGAGAAAGTTTCTAGTGACCTCTGAGTTAGCTGGCACTCACAATTAAGTCTAATATATTCGATAGAGACCTAGTAGACATAAGTCCTACGTCACATCTATAGGATATATTATTCCAATGCGCAGAGCCTATTGGGAATATAGGAACTACACTACATGGCGCTCAATGTTTGGTAAGGCACTAATCTAACGCTAGATACTAGAGTAACTCAGTTGTGCTTTTCACAGAGACCCCTTTTTCCTGTAAAATACTCCTATAGACGTCTGGAGTGGGTTAGAGGATAAAAAATCTGCCATAACTGAGTAGGACGAAAAATCCTATGTATTAGTTTTTTGGTTTTGTTCAACGTTGAAGGATTCATTGTTCCAAAATATTGTGCACCTTATCTTTGTTTCCTTGAAACTTGCTCTGCAAACTTTCAGTCAAACAAAATGACTGAAAACGCAACCGGCAGAGCTGCAGTGAATGCAAACCAACCTGGTTTAGATGTTACAGGGTTTAATAAAGACGACGATAATGCTATAATCATCCCGGAAAACTTAAGGAAAACAATAGCTTTAAAACTTATAGAAAATGGCCTATAATCGAGAGGTTGTAGGGTAAAATTTGTCATAAAGACACATGAATATCGGCAGACAGAGGTATTCTATTCATGGATTATATTCCCTGAAGCAAATCCAAGAACACATGTGAACACATGTCTTCCACTTCTACAAGATAGAGGAACCTCCAGCGGAATACGTTCCTTTTGAGGACATTGAAATTCCACTAACTTACCAAGAGCATCAGCTTTGGTTTAAAGGCACCCT
This sequence comes from Lissotriton helveticus, assembly GCF_964261635.1. NCBI lineage: Eukaryota > Metazoa > Chordata > Amphibia > Caudata > Salamandridae > Lissotriton > Lissotriton helveticus. The sequence goes on along the minus strand of NC_136061.1, from coordinate 1,342,286,492 downwards.
ACAACATCAAAATCACATTACCAGGCTCGGTCCACCAGGTAGACCAGGAGCAACATGGCCGGTACTAGCCAGCTATACACCACATCCTGCCATTGAACAAATGACAGGTCCAGAACAGTTAGCTCAGCTAAAACAATTAATTAAAATACATAGACAATTGGTACAATATGTCATGCGGACTCTAACAGTCCAACCTGCTACAAGAATTCCACAGCACACCCCTCATCAGGGGAACACAAACAAAATTACCCACAAAAAGGGAACAAATTCCATTCTGGTTAGCTCAAAAAATTACTCAGATCCAGGCCGTATTTCCCGATAGTACACCTCATGAGAAACACAGGATTCTAACTATCTGTTTACCAATTGGGATCGCACCACACCTAGAGGACTGTGACACTTGGGGTACAGTCTTTGCTGCAATCTACACAAAAACACATGGTGTACTGTCCATGGCGATAATGTCAGACGTCCTGAAACAGATTCAAAATGAGTATGGGGCAGAGCCTGCTTTAAATCTCGATATAAAGTTACTGAAGGATTTCAAACAGGTCTCAGCTATAATATTAGCTAATATTAAAGGTGAAGCAGCATCAGTGGCAATCCGCCAAAAATGAAAAGAACTTGATTTAACTGAGCAACCACATGAACCGGCCAGAATAGAAAAATCTTATGAAGAACTAGGTAGAGATAGTTTGGGAGGGAAACCACTAAAACCTGAACTGACAGAAAATCCTGAAAAGGTTTTTTATCAAAAACACACTCACTACTCCTAAAAAGAAGTGGGAAATACTAGACAGTCACTTCCTAAAGAGAAGCGTTCTCAGTCCCGAGGTAGGTCTCCTCAAAAGGAGCCCTCGGAAAAGAGATATAACCTCAGAAATAGGGATGATTTGAGAAAACCTGATAGATATCAAGATACTGATACACATTCCTCTTGTACCTTTCAGACTTCCTCGCAGAAATCCAAAAGAAGAGGACGATCAGAACACAAGGAAGAACGCGTGAAGTCCAAAGACGATCAACACGTTCCAAAAAAAAAGAAAACTCAATTCACCAAAAAGAAGGCAGCAAGTCTTAAAATCAGACATATCGAGGATCAAACGGTTATGACATCCTTCTGGCTGAAAAAGACTGGACACCTGAATTTGTCAGGGAGTGCCCACATGATGAAGAGATCATTATGCCAGCCTTCTCCAATCATATTGCTATTCATAAAAAATACACCTATGCCAGAAAATGGGCTGTAGCCCAGGCTCCAGCATTATATAATAATCATTTGGGAAGGGATGAGGACTCTCCTCACCACAACATCCAGTTAAAAAATAAACCTACTGCTCAGAGGCAGTACCCAGTTAAGCAAGAAGCTAAACAACAGGTCAGGGAGATCTTAGATCAACTTGAATACCAAGGGGTGATTGAAACATGCACCTCGTCACTGAACAATCCTTTGTTTCCTGTCTCCAAACCAGACAATACATATCGTCTAGTTTTGGACTACAGACATTTAAACTCTTGTTGCAAAACCTTTGCAGTACAAAATGCACACAGTGCAGCACTGGTGAATAACATCGTGCGTAAAAAATATAAAACAACATTAAATATTTCAAACGGTTTCTTCTGTTAAAATATTGCACCTGAAAGCAGGTATTTGACCGCTTTCTCAATTATGGGGACACAGAGTAACTTCTGTTGTCTCCCACAGGGACTAAAGAATAGTCCTGGATTATTTTCAGCCAGAGTAACAGAGTTACTACAAACGTATGATGATGAGGCATTATCTTATGTCGATGACATCTATCTTACAGACGATGATTTGGACAGGCACTTGAACAGGGTGAACACCATAATACTTGGTTTCGCCTCTGAAGAGTACAAATGCAATTTTAAGAAATCAAGAATTGCCCACCTCAACGTCCTATTCTTAGGATACAAACTTTCAAGTTTTTAGAAAAGTGTGCGCTGCTCCAACCTCCAAAAACACTGAAAAACTTGCAGTCAATTCTAGGCTTCCTGAATTTCAGAAGAACTTACATTCTAAACTACGCAGAAAGGGTTAAACCTCTCAACGAATTAATCAAACCTGATTTCAAATCAACTAATTGGACTCAAAAACACAGAAATTTTGCGTTCAGTGCAAACAGACATGTTAGCAACAACACATTTACAGACACGCGTAAACTAACGCAACCTTGTAATCCGAATCATCCCAGGGAGATGCGGATTAACTTACCTAACCTTTAATGAAGGTGAAAAGGTACCAATAGCATACAAATCACACTTGTACACACAAGCTGAAATGAAATTATCTTCTACAGAGAAAATTCTGACAGCGGTTCAAACTGCAGTAGCAAAAGAGAGAGGCCTCGCGCAGGGAAAACGCATAAAGGTCGTTACGCCTGTACCTGCCTTAGAGGCAGTAACAAAAGCGAGCATTCCAAATGCAAAAGCTTTACATCCAAGATGGATACAATGGGTTAGTTCTCTTGCTGCAACAGACGTTGAATACTGTTTGTGACCCCTACTTGAAAACACAAGAATTTCTCCAATACGAACAAGAATGTCCTCTGCCCACTGAGATTCTGCCTCTAGAACATTACGGATGTATAATTTATACAGACGGCTCAGCACAGCCCGCAATTGGGGGAAGACAAGCCTATAGTGCTGCGTGCGCGATTGCTAAAGGTCGCTGGCGCGATGGTAAATTCAGACCTATGGTCACAAAAACTCAATCACTAGGAGACTGTACAGCTCAGCGAGCTGAACTACAGGCTTTCAAGATGGCGCTTGAAAATACCGATCGCGAATTCCCCACCCTCATAGTGTGCGATTCGTATTACTGCATCCAGTCTTACAATGAATACTTGCTGAACTGGGTTCAAAATTGTTTCAAAGACGCAAAAGGTGGCACAATCAAGAATAAATTGCTTTGGGAACAAGTAGTTCTATTACAAAAGAAAACTCCAAAAGACTCACGTGATCCATACACTGAGTCATCAGCGTGATGGCGTTCACGTTGCAGGGAATTCATTGGCTGATGAAGCCGCAACTGCAGCTGGCAAACGGCTTCCGTAGCTGCAAACACTCATTCAAAAACAAAAATAGACAGCAAAATAATGCAAGCTGTCACTGCCTCAGTAAAAGACAGTGGTACAACACTTCCAAAAAGCTTTCCACTCAAGTACTCATATATAACTGATGCAAGTAATGTTTCTTTTCCTAGAATCCCTGGAGTGGGGGATAGGGTAATTCCAAACATGGAACACAGATTAGGACTAATTTTAGCAGCACAAGAAGGGCTTGCCTCTGCACATGCAGGTATTTATGCGCATGAGGAAGCAGACCAGAAACTATGTTTTGGAATGTGAAATATGCCAAAAAATGAAGGTTTCAACAGTGAAACGTCCTGCACAGACGCCCCTTCTTATTTCAGATAAACCGCTAGTGTGCGTTTATAAGGACCACTGCGGTCCCTTACAGAGGGATTGTAGGAGGGTGGATACCTGACTATGGTTACCCCAGATTTTTTGCCTAGCGTTTAGCTGGTTTTCAACTTAGTTGGCCTGGGATCCTGCTAATCAGGGTCCCAGGCTATCTGCTCTCTCCTTAAAATGGACTCCATGTACCCTATGTGCATAACTAATTGGTTTGGGTCACCTTATCAGCCCCTGTACAGTGTACTATAGGTACCCAGGGCATAGGTGCATCCAAGGCCTACCAGGGGCTGCAGCATATCGTTTGCCATCCCTGGCTGGCCATTCAAATCGACACAACTGGCTGATCACTCAGCTGGGGCAAGGTGGTGTAATCACCCCTTGCTTAGATATAGTATACCTATATCTAAACCTATATCTGGACACATATATGCCTATAAGTCACTCCTATGGCAGGCCTTAACAATCCTGGAGGCAGAGTGCTTGGTGTTATGTGAGATGGTGCTCTAGCATGAGCTGAGCCTGTCTGCAGAGGTCGGAACCATTTCCGTACAGCTGTTCCAGTGATATTGCCATACCATATACTCTTAAGTGCATTATAATCCTCGCGATTATTGCTAACTTTGGTTTGGCTTTATCAAAACATGTCGTGTTTGGTGTCATACACTTTGGAATACTACCCCCTCGCCAGTTCTGGCGACGGGGGTAGAATTCCACCCTTCTAGAGGGAGAAGACATGTTACTTTACTTAAAACGTGGTTAATCCTAACCAGAGCCTCAGCATCACAAAATGGATGCTGCTGCCACAGACACGAGTCTGACCTCCTGCTGCTGACCGAAACTTGGCAGGGGAGGCCTGGACAAAAGGTTTCCTGTCACAGGGAGGTGCTACACCTCCCCAGACAGGAGATAGTGTATTGGGGCAGGGTGGGTTGAAAGAAACTAGACACTGCCTGGGGCACACAAGGTGTCCCATGCAAAATCCAGTCAAACCGGTTCTGGAGTACTCCAGCCCCAGTCCTGGTGCAAAACTGGAAAAGGGGTGTAACCACCCCCTTCCTAGGTCCCACCCATAGGAGGGACCCAGCAGGTAATCCAGCCCCTTGATTTGGAATAAAGGTAGGAGCTGTGCAGATGCACATCAGATTATCCTGACTGAAACTTATGAAACAAAACTCTGGACCCTTCGACATCCTACTCGACGTAAAAGACTGAAGAATCTCCCTTATGGTTAAGGAGGGACCATCCTGTGCCAACAGGCACCATCCAGCACCTCACCATTTGCTTTGTTGCAGTTCCCGCCGGAACTCGAGCAACAGAGACCAACAAGACCCAGCTTTCCTGCCTTCCAACAGCCCGATCCACAGTCTCTGCAAAGCTGAGACCCGTGGAGGCGACCTGAAGCGTGGGGCCGGCCATCTTGGAAAAACTACGAAGCGCTGACCGTGCAGCTCCCGAGGCTCCCTCGAAGCTGTGCATTGGAGTTTGAGAAGCTCCAGCCCTGAGCAGCTTTTGCACCGAATCTCACCCCTCCACACTCACCGAGTGCTGCGTGGGGCCCTTTTGCATTTTCCTGCTTGACGCGTTGGTCCGGTCGCTTGCCCGTTGGCTAGTGGCCCCAGTACCGACGAACCAAAGAATTTACACTGCTAGTCTGGTTGCTCCAGACTGGCCCTCACTCCCCTGAAAAGGAGCACCCGCTCTGACCTTGCTGGTCCAAGTAAGAAGCGATCTTCGAATCCTGCGTGGGTTGCCCTTGCCAAGGCTTGTTAACTTCGACCTGGAAGCCGAAACCGCCGACAGCGAGAGCCTTTGTGGGACAGCTCGTGATTTGACCCTGGTCATCCTCAATGCCCCCGAGTCCACGTGGCAGCAGAGGCAATCTTCACGACAAGCACCTGATTGCGCCCGACATCGCCTGGTTCCTTCCTGGTCACTGGCTAGTGACCCAGACTCTATCCCCTCTGCTTTCAGGTACTCTACATCTTCGATCCACCCTTGGATCATACCGGACACTTCTCTTCTGGACGCCTGCAACATCCTCATCTCCAGGTACCCTAGATCTTCACGACGAAACCCGACACGCTTTTGCACCTGTGCACCCGCTTCCTGTGGCTGAGGTAACTCTTGAACGCCGGTGCTCCTGTAGTGGTTTACACCTCTAGTGTCTAAGTCTAAAGTTTTGTCCTTCTAGTCCAGTCGGAAGACTCTTAAAACTGTAACTCGATAACTTTTACGCATCATTGACTTTGCATTGGTGCATGCATGTGCTTTAAGCACTGCACCCGAATCCCGCGGGCTACTCCCGCCCTAACTGCTGTTAGCCCAGTGTAGTCCCAGCAATTCCCAAGGCCCTAGGCCTTACCACTGATCGAATAGTGTTACTTATACCACTTTTTTGATATATGGTTTGAGTGGCCACCGGCCCTATCCATAATTGTGCAACTTTCATATGTTATATTGTGCTTTTGTTTAAACGCTTGTTCTTCTATACTCATGAAGAGTACAGAGGATTATTCTGAGAATAAATACATATATTTTTTTAATATATAACTTGTGTGGTGTCCTTTCATTTGATATTACAGGATTTCACATGGTAAAACAGCTGGCTTCACATGCCCTCTTGAGTTAAGCCTTTTAGGCTGCTTAGTCCATGCTACCCCTAGGATAGCTTATCTATAAGGTTGACTTACAACCACCACCATAAGGGATTGTTTGGACTGATACAAGGTGCCCACAGAATTGTGGACATCATATACCAGGCCAACTTCTCACATTGGTGTGCAGCGGCGCGGATTTGAGCTTGCTGTTGTTTTACCATTGCAATCTTTTTATCAAATTGAAAGATCACATTACGTACCATAGGTACATATAAACAAAGCTTACATATTTAAGTTCTACTAAACTTAGTAGTTGTAGATCAAAGGGCTTAGCACACCCTGCCTACAACTCACTAGCAAGGTACAGTAGGAAAACACTTAGTGTAGGTAAGTGCATCACTTACACCTCACTAGAGTTATGTCTGGCACAGGTGAGCAACCCATTGCTCAGCCTGTGGAAGGTGACCTGGCCAAGGCACCCTCCAGCTATGACAAGCTCAGCCATAAGGACTTGAGTGCCTTGTGCACTGCAAGGGGGCTGAGAAAGGGTCACAACCCTACCATTCCCATCCTGATAGCCATCCTGCAGAAGGATGATCTTGAGAAAACTGGTCCTGTTCCCTCAGGGTCAGGAGAAGGAGTGAATCCCCCAGATGTTGAGAACACCACCCCATATGTTGAGGTGGTAGACCCTGAATCAGAAGAGGAAGGGGAAGAGTCAGATCAGGATCAAAGGGATAACCAGGTACCAGTTGGACTGCTTAGCCAGGCCAACTTGGTCCTACATGGAAATGGAGAGGGCTAGCACCTCCCCAGAGTACATAACAGAATACTTCCAGGCAATAGAAGAGAGAGATCTCCTTCCAGGGGATCTCACCTTTCTAGTGCCTCAAGGGAATCTCAAAGGGGAATGACTTCCCCTCAGAGAAAAGAGCATAAGGCCAGGATGAGAGCTGTCAAACTCCAGATAGAGAGGGAGGAGGTAACCCTGGCCGAAGCTAAACTTGCTTTAGCAAGGGAACAAAAATTGAGTGGGTTAGAACCCACTGGTGGCAGCATTATTCCCAAAGAGAAAGACAGGTCCTATAATACTAGAAACCTGACAAAGATTGTGCCCCCCTATAGGGAAGAGGATGACATCCACAAATGGATAACTGCTCTGGAGAGAGCCTGCATGGTACAGCAGGTTCCTCAAGAACAGTGGGCAGCAATCTTATGGTACTCCTTTTCTGAGAAAGGGAGAGATAAGCTCCTCACTGTTAGACCTGAGGATGCTAAACATTACACTGTCCTGAAGAGTGCTCTTATTGATGGGTTTGGCTTAACCACTGAACAATACAGGTTGTTGTTCAGAGACACCCAAAAAGCTCAGACTCGGGACTGGACTGATTTTGTAGATTGTACTACTAAGGCTCTGGAAGGTTGGCTACATGGCAGCAAAGTACATGACTATACAGGATTGTATAATTTGATTATGAGGGAGCAGATCCTAAGTAATTGTCAGAACCAGCTTTTGCACCAGCACCTGGTGGACTCAGATCTGACCTCTCCACAAGAATTGGGTAAGAGGGCAAACAAATGGGTCAGAACCAGGATTAGGCCTAAGAATCAGGGAAATGACCAAAAGAAGGATACTTCCAAGGCTCGAGAGAAGGGTGGGGATAAATCTAAAGAAAAATCTCCCACAGGGCCCCAAAACTCCAAGGATGGGGGTGGGTCTCAAAACAACTCCTCTACCCAGAAGAAACCTTACTGCCATGTCTGTAAGCAGACTGGCCACTGGAAAACAGACAGCTGTTGTCCAAAGAATAGTAATAAAGAAAATATACCTCCAAGTAAAGCTCCAACACTTCCTGTTACTATCAGTAGTAATCCCCCAGGTGGTGGGAGCACCCCTAAGAATTTGGCTGGGTTTACTTTTGGAGCTCAGGTGGACTCTGGCCTAACCAGGTCACCTACTACAGCTACTCTTGTCTGTGAAAATGGCATGGGGTTTGCCAACTTCACTGATTGCCCAAACACTTTGAGCACGTACAGGCAAGATCCCCTCATCAATGGTCTAAATGTTGAGGCCTACAGAGACACAGGGGCTAGTATCACTATGGTGACTGAGAATCTAGGCCCCTCAAGGCAACTTTTACCTGGGGCCACATATCAGGTGACTAATATTGATGGAGTGCAGAAAAATCATCCCATGGCAGTGGTAAATCTCAGCTGGGGAGGTGTCACTGGCCCAAAGAGAGTGGCAGTGTCATCAAACTTGCCTGTAGATTGTCTCCTTGGGAATGATTTAGAAATCTCAGCCTGGGCTGAGGTGGAACAAGAAACCCATTCTAAAATGGTGAATCTCCATGGAAAGGTTAGTGGGGCTGTGATGGCCACAGCCCCAGTCCAAGATGTCCTTCCTGAAAAGGTTGGTAGGGCTGTGCAAGACTCAGCCCAATCTTCAGCAGAATCCCTTCCTGAACAAGTTAGCAGAGCTGTTGTGGTAACAGCCCATACCCAAACTGAGTCCCTTCCTGAAAAGGTTGGTGGGGCTGTGATGGCCACAGCCCAAACTCAAACGGATTCATGTGTTGTGAAGCCTGAAACTATGGATCACTCCACACAAACAGAGAGCATTGAGGATGAAGAAAAATCTCCCTCCCACCAGACATTAGGAAAGGGTCAGCCTCCTCAGGGAACTGATCTTACCCCTTGTGAAGAAACTGCCCCAGAGGTAGTCAGGCCTAGCCTGACAGAGCCCCTGATGTCAGTGGACCCTTCCAAGGTGGGACCCAGTCTGGAGCAGGTAACATGCCCCTCTCTAACCTGCCTCAGTCAGCCCAGGGCTGCAGAGGTTAAGGAGGTCAGTGAGCCCCAAAGGGCCCCCTGCCAAATTAAACACCCCCATCAGCAGATTAGGGGCACCAAAGCTAGCAGCCCTAGCAAGGTGAAAACTTTAAAAACTCCTGAGGGATTCCCCTTACCACTAGTTAGGGACCTCCCCCAGCCAAACATGGGACGCAAAGGACCCAAACCTGACCTGTCCCTCCAGTAAGCCAACAAAAGGGACCCAGACTCCATCTGTAGGCAGCCAGAGGTTGACCCTGAGAGCACAGTGCAACTCAGTCAAGGAAAGAAAGGCACACATGGTGGAAGATGATTGGAGGAAGCTGAGCCCTACATTAGTGGAGCCTCACTTCAGTACTCCATCTCAACACCAGCCTTTTACTTTGCCAAAACACACCACAGGTAGTAATGCCCCATGGTGGAGACCCTCTGATACCCCTAGGGTGAGGGATTACTTGGTGGACCATGACACAGGGGGTAACCATGCCAGTGCAGGTTCCTCCTTATATGGCCACTCAGGTAATATAGGCTTACCTGGTCAAGGATAGCCTTATCTCCTTTCGTTTGGGGGGGGGGGGGTTATGTAGGAGGGTGGATACCTGACTATGGTTACCCCAGATTTTTGCCTAGTGTTTAGCTGGTTTTCGACTTAGTTGGCCTGGGATCCTGCTAATCAGGGTCCCAGGCTATCTGCTCTCTCTTTAAATGGACTCCATGTACCCTAGGTACATCACCAATTTGGTACTGGACACCTTGTCAGCCCCTGTACCATGCACTATAGGTGCTCAGGGCATAGGTGCATCCAAGGCCTACCAGGGGCTGCAGCAGATCTTTTGCCACCCCTGGCTGGTACTTAAATCGACACAACTGGCTGATCACTCAGCTGGGGCAAGGTGGTGTAATCACCCCTTGCTTAGATATAGTATACCTATATCTAAACCTATATCTGGACACATATATACCTATAAGTCACTCCTATGGCAGGCCTTAACAATCCTGGAGGCAGAGTGCTTGGTTTTATGTGAGATGGTGCTCTAGCATGAGCTGAGCCTGTCTGCAGAGGTCGGAACCATTTCCGTACAGCTGTTCCAGTGATACTGCCATACCATATACTCTTAAGTGCATTATAATCCTCGCGGTTATTGCTAACTTTGGTTTGGCTTTATCAAAACATGTTGTGTTTGGTGTCATACACTTTGGAATACTACCCCCTCGCCAGTTCTGGTGACGGGGGTAGCATTCCACCTTTCTAGAGGGAGAAGACATGTTACTTTACTTAAATCGCGGTTAATCCTAACCAGAGCCTCAGCATCACAAAATGGATGCTGCTGCCACAGACACGAGTCTGACCTCCTGCTGCTGACCGGAACTTGGCAGGGGAGGCCTGGACAAAAGGTTTCCTGTCACAGGGAAGTGCTACACCTCCCCAGACAGGAGATAGTGTATTGGGGCAGGGTGGGTTGAAAGAAAAAAGACACTGCCTGGGGCACATAAGGTGTCCCATGCAAAATCCAGTCAAACCAGTTCTGGGGCACTCCAGCCCCAGTCCTGGCGCAAAACTGGACAAAGGAAAAGGGGTGTAACCACCCCCTTCCTGGGTCCAATCATAGGAGGGACCTAGCAGGTAATCCAGCCCCTCGATTTGGAATAAAGGTAGGAGCTGTGCAGATGCACATCAGATTATCCTGACTGAAACTTATGAAACAAAACTCTGAACCCTTCGACATCCTACTCGACGTAGAAGACTGAAGAATCTCCCTTGTGGTCAAGGAGTGACCACCCTGTGCAAACAGGCACCATCCAGCACCTCACCATTTGCTTTGTTGCAGTTCCCGCAGGAACTCGAGCGACAGAGACCAACATGACCCAGCTTTCCTGCCTTCCAACAGCCCGATCCACAGTCCCTGAAAAGCTGAGACCCGTGGAGGCGACCTGAAGCGTGGGGCCGGCCATCTTGTAAAAACTACGAAGCGCTGACCGTGCAGCTCCCGAGGCTTCCTCGAAGCAGTGCATTGGAGTTTGAGAAGCTCCAGCCCCGAGCAGCCTTTGCACCGAAGCTCACCCTTCCACACTCACCGAGTGCTGCGTGGGGCCCTTTTGCATTTTCCTGCTTGACGCTTTGGTCCGGTCGCTTGCCCGTTGGCTAGTGGCCCCAGTACCGACAAACCAAATAATTTACACTGCTAGTCTGGTTGCTCCAGACTGGCCCTCGCTCCCCTGAAAAGGAGCACCCGCTCTGACCTTGCTGGTCCGAGTAAGAAGTGATCTTCGAATCCTGCATGGGTTGCCCTTGCCAAGGCTTGTAAACTCTGACCTGGAAGACGAAACTGCCGACAGCGAGAGCATTTGTGGGACAGCTCGTAATTCGACCTTGGTCATCCTCGATGCCCCTGAGTCCACGTGGCAGCGGAGACAATCTTCACGACAAGCACCTGATTGTGCCCGACATCGCCTGGTTCCTTCCTGGTTCCTTCCTGGTCACTGGCTAGTGACCCAGACTCTGTCCCCTCTGCTTTCAGGTACTCTACATCTTCGATCCACCCTTGGATCACACCGGACACTTCTCTTCTGGACGCCTGCAGCATCTTCATCTCCAGGCACCCTAGATCTTCACGACGAAACCCGACACGCTTTTGCACCTGTGCACCCGCTTCCTGTGGGTGAGGTAACTCTTGAACGCCAGTGCTCCTGTAGTGGTTTACACCTCTAGTGTCTAAGTCTAAAGTTTTGTCCTTCTAGTCCAGTCGGAAGACTCTTAAAACTGTAACTCGATAACTTTTACGCACCATTGACTTTGCATTGGTGCATGCATGTGCTTTAAGCACTGCACCCGAATCCCGCAGCTACTCCTGTCCTAACTGCTGTTAGCCCAGTGTAGTCCCAGCGATTCCCAAGGCCCTAGGCCTTACCACTGATCGAATAGTGTTACTTATACCAGTTTTTTTATATATGGTTTGAGTGGCCACCGGCCCTATCCATAATTGTGCAACTTTCATATGTTATATTGTGCTTTTGTTTAAACGCTTGTGCTTCTATACTCATAAAGAGTACAGGGGATTATTCTGAGAATAACTGCATATATTTTTATAATATATAACTTGTGTGGTGTCCTTTCATTTGATATTACAGGATTGCATATGGTAAAACAGCTGGCTTCACATGCCCTCTTGAGTTAAGCCTTTTAGGCTGCATAGTCCATGCTACCCCTAGGATAGCTTGCCTTTTAAGGTTGACTTACAACCATCACCATAAGAGATTGTTTGGACTGATACAAGGTGCCCACAGAATTGTGGACATCATATACCAGGCCAACTTCTCACAATGGTGCTCTAGCATGAGCTGAGCCTGTCTGCAGCTTTCGGAACCATTTCCTTATAGCTGTTCCAGGATATTGCCATACCATATACTCTTAAGTGCATTATAATCCTCGCGGTTATTCCTAACTTTGGTTTGACTTTATCAAAACATGTCGTGTAAGGTGTCATACACTTTGGAATACTACCCCCTCGCCAGTTCTGGCGACGGGGGTAGCATTCCACCCTTCTAGAGGGAGAAGACTTGTTACTTTTCTTAAACGCGGTTAAATCTAACCAGAGCCTCAGCATCACAAAATGGATGCTGCTGCCACAGACACAAGTCTGGCCTCCTGCTCCTGACAGAAACTTGGCAGGGGAGGCTTGGACAAAAGGTTTCCTGTCACAGGGAGGTGTTACACCACCCCAGACAGGAGATAGTGGATTGGGGCAGGGAGGGCTGAATGAAACTAGACACTGCCTGGGGCACACAAGGTGTCCCATGCAAAATCCAGTCAAACCGGTTCTGGGGCACTCCAGCCCCAGCTCTGGCGCGAAACTGGACAAAGGGAAAGGGGTGTAACCACCCCCTTTCCTGGTCCCACCCATAGGAGGGACCTAGCAGGTAATCCAGCCCCTTGATTTGGAATAAAGGTAGGAGCAGTGCCCAGGAGCATCAGATTATCCTGACTGAAACTTATGAAAGAAAACTCTGGACCCTTCGACATCCTACTCGACGTAGAAGACTGAAGAATCTCCCTTGTGGTCAAGGAGTGACCACCCTGTGCAAACAGGTACCATCCAGCACCCAACGGTTTGCTTTGTTGCAGTTCCCGCCAGAACTCGAGCAACAGAGATCAACAAGACCCAGCTTCCCTGACTTCCAGCAGGCCGATCCACAGTCCCAGCGAATCTGAGACCCGTGGATGCCACGTGAAGCGTGGAGCCGGCCATCTTGGAAAAACTAAGAAGCGCTGACCGTGCAGCTCCCGCGGCTCCCTCGAAGCTGTGCATTGGTGTTTGAGAAGCCCCAGCCCATAGCATCTTTTGCACTGAAGTTCTCCCCTCCACACTCACCGAGTGCTGCGTGGGGCCCTTTTGCATTTTTCTGCTCAACGCGTTGGTCCGGTCACTTGCCCATTGGCTAGTGGCCCCAATACCGACGAACCTTTGAAACTACACCACTGGTCTGGTTGCTCCAGAATGGCCCTCGCTCCCCTAAAAAGGAGCCAACTCTCTAACCTTGCTGGTCCAAGTAAGAAGCAATCTTTGAATATCGCGTGGGTTTGCCTTTGCCAAGGCTTGTTGACTCTGATCTAGAAGCCGACACTGCCGACAGTGAGAGCCTTTGTGGGACAGCTCGTGATCCACTTCTGGACATCCTCGGTGCCCCAGAGTCCACTTGGCAGCAGAGACAAGCTTCCCAACAACCACCTGATTGCGCCCGACATTGCCTGGTTCCTTCCTGGTTCCATCCTGGTCACTGCTGAGTGACCCAGACTCTGTCCCCTCTGCTTTCAGGTACTCTACATCTTCGATCCACCCTTGGATCCAACCGGACTCTTCTCTTCTGGCCGCCTGCAGCATCTTCAACTCCAGGCTCCATAGATCTACACGACGAAACCCGACACACTTTGGCACCTATGCACCCGCTTCCTGTGGGTGAGGTAACGATCTAACACCGGTGCTCCTGTAGTGGTTTACACCTCTAGTGTCCTAGTTTAAAGTGGCTTGATCCTATTCCGGTCGGAAGACTCCTAAAGCTGTAACTCGATAACTTTTACGCACCATTGACTTTGCATTGGTGCACGCGTGTGCTTTTAGCGCTGCACCCAAATCCCGTGGGCTACTCCAGTCCTAACTGCTGTTAGTCCAGTGTAGTCCCAGCGATTCCCAAGGCCCTAGGCCTTACCACTATTCATAAAGTGATACTTATACCACTTTTTTAATATATGGTTTGAGTGGCCACCGGCCCTATCCATAAATGTGCAACTTTTGAATGTTTAATTGTGCTTTTGTTTAAACGCTTGTGCCTCTGCACTCATAAAGAGTACAGAGGATTATTCTAGTAATAAATACATATATTTTTATAATATATAACTTGTGTGGTGTCCTTTCATTTGATATTACAGGATTGCATATGGTAAAACAGCTGGCTTCACATGCCCTCTTGAGTTTAGCCTGAAGGCTGCTTAGTCCATGCTACCTCTATGATAGCTTGTCTATAAGGTTGACTTACAACCACCACCATAAGGGATTGTTTGGACTGATACAAGGTGCCCACAGAATTGTGGACATCATACATCAGGCCAACTTCTCACAGGGATGGAAACTATAAATATATCATGGTTGCAGTGGATTCATGCTCAAGATTAATTTTGATGTGGCCTCAGCGCTCGGCTAACGCCCGAACTGTTATAAAATATTTGCGAGTCTTTATGGGCACATACGCAATCAGCACGCTACATTCTGACCAGGGTCCTGCATTTAGCTCTCGAGCTTACAAGGAGGCCATGGCCAGCCCGGGCGTTGCATTGCGGTTTTCGAGTCCATTCCATCCTGAGGGAAATTCTGTAGTGGAAAGAAAAAAACGAGACATAAAGCAATCTATAACAGCTAGGGTATTAGGCTCGGGTGACGGGTGGGTCAAACATCTAATAAGTGTCCAACGTAGACTTATCAATCTGCCAAGAAATTCTCTGGGTGGAATCACTCCATATGAAATACTTTTTGGTACTAGAATGCTTGTCCAGGATCTTGATCGTCACACTTCAGTAGTAGAACAAAAACCCTTTGTTTGATATCAAAGACCGTTTGGCTGTTTTGCAGGACTTAAATGAAACACGAAGAAGTCTAAGCAATACATTACAGAAGCCAACGACCACTGAAGAAAAACCACCTGTCCCAGCAAGATCTGTCTGGATTCCAAAGATTGGGGATCTAGTCAGAGAGAAAATAGCGGATAAGAAGGAATTTGGGCCGTCTGACAGAAAACCAGTACCTGTACTAGCAGTCCATGGATCAAGAACAGTGTTACTGCCGCCCCTTGCTGGAAGAAAGGAGAACCGGTCTGTATCAATAGACCTGGTAAAACCACATCATGTGGCCGATAATAAGTAGTAGGCCCAGTGGACTCCAAAGATGTAGCAGATGACCAATTCTTGCTACTATCCAAGAGGTTCAAACTGAAAGACTCATCACCTTTGAAGAATCTGCAGTGAGAAAAGGACTATGCAACAAAGCCATGGAACTTGTGCCTCTTGAAACCCAAATAACAGTTCGTCAAGAAATTCCTGTCTACAATGAGGTAGCATCTGACAATACTAATATGTCAAGGGACCAAGCAGCTCCAGCGATTTCAAGTAATCCGGATGCAATACCAACAATTGACAGAATTGTCTCTGGCTATCTCATCAACTTTGATACCTTTTCTGAGGATCCCAGTGAGCCTGAAATAACGCCAACAAATAAAACTTTCAAAGAACAAGTAACAGAACTTTTTCACCAGCTTGCAAATACATATCTGGTTTCACCATGGGTTGAATTTTGGATTGTGTTAGGTGTACTTTTTCTCCTACTCTGGCTCATTCTTGTTTTAAGTTTGGGAAAGCTGATTGATGGAAAATATAGTAAAATTGGCACAGCAAGTAAGAACATCAACTTGCTGCTGAAGCCACACAAATTATCTCATCGTGAACAAAGAGACCTGTCATCAGTGAACATCACAGCCAGAAATAGAGCGCTCTTAGGGAGCGCTATATAATACTAAGTCGTGATCTTGCGCTTGTACCAAACTCTGATCCTGTGATCATTTACTCCTTTACAGTACCGCCCACTAATGATTTGATGCCAGAAAAACATGAGTTAACATCCTCGTTTTAACCCACCTTTAACTCACCGGTTCACTGTCGTTTTTCGCGATCGGTTTACACATTGGCACCTGATATTAGATATTTGAAAGTTACTTTCGCACACAAATACACAAACCATGGATTAAACTAAACACCGGTTTTGCACCTTATACTTCTAATCACACTATTTTCCAGGTCTCAGCCTCCTAATTTACCAGTCTAAAAACACGGGCACATATTTAATTTAATTCACAAGGAAAGGCTAATACATTTTTGTAAATCAATGTAATACACATGGTTAATGCGTCAAGTCTTGTATTATTTATGCATTATTTTGTACTACAATCCTAGATTGATCTCCCTGATGAAGAGCAGTCTGTGCTCGAAATGCATAGGAGGATTACAAAAATAAGGAAAGCGTCTTTGATGTAAAATTGATGCTCCAAAGGATTTAAGAATTGAAACTAATGAAAAATGAAGAATAAATAAAGCAATTCCTGTTTAATTGAAATACAACTTGTGGGATTTATTTACTTTGTTGGAAATCCATTATGATACCATTGGGTGTGCCCTAAGGGGGATGCAACTAAGCTACGCTTAGAAGCACATATCACTTATTGAATTAGTAGACGCTCACCCAGGACGGAACTGTCACCCCAAGGAGCAACCACTAACAGTACAAAAAATGTTGGAAAAAGTTATCTGAGTTTTATTCATACATTTTACAAAATAAAAATGTGGTGCATTAGCCTCTTGACTTGAATGCAGAACTGATTATGACATTTATGGTTCGGTCGAGCTGTTGAAGATTCCACACCAATTTAAAGTTTCCTTGAGTGATTTTGTTACACCCAGTACATTTTCTGATGATTGGGAATTTGAGACTGTTAATAACATGATGGCAGACTTAGAAATGTCAGCAAAATTTAAAACACATGAATACTTAGAAGGTTCAGCAGAATATGAAGAATTGTATTGTTTTAATCATTTTGGTCATCATTATTTGCACAAATCTGCAAACCCTAGAAATGTTTTAACTTATAATCAATGGGAACATTGTCCGACGCCACCAAAGGGTAGCTCTAAAACATTTTATGAAAAATGTCCATACTTCTCAGGTTTTAATGTCACAAATACAGAAACATTTTACTTCAAAAAATGTTAATAAGACAAGAATGAAAAGTATGTTGACTAATACTAAGCAAATTTATTCTGCAGCCTTTTATGCTCAATTATCCACATTAGGTTTTGACTTTTGGAAAGACAACATTGAGACAAAAACTGTCTAGGGCACAAGAGACTGGCAGGTGCAAGGTTTAGAAGCCTTATTTAGAGCTTGCATCATCCCAGAACAAATAATGTTTTTGAATGAAACTGTTCAACAAACATCTTGTCTTGCCATTGCTAAGATAAAAGATTTAAACAAACCGTCCATACCTAAACCCACACCTGATAGTAATAGAACTACAGATGAGGAAGTAGACGTAAACTATATTTTACAACAGAACCAAACTAATCCTGATTGGAAAAAATTGTTAATCTGGCCCACATACACAAATAACTGTCAAGATTGATTCCTGAATAAGACACAAGGGTTTACAGTAACTAGGCCAGATCCAAGATATGTCCAGAGACAACATCCAGGTATAATAACAACTTACAGTGTAGGAACACTATGCCTTGAGTGGCTACAGAAATCCACCCTTCCGGATATAAAACACTTAACTTTACTTAAAGATGGCGTTGATTTGAGAGACTTCTTACAAGGGCCTCCTAAACCACGTCATAAACGTTTCATACACGCCGGTATATACTCTGCTTATAATGAAGCATGGAAAGTCACGCAAATGGAAACTGCAGAACGAATACGAGAAATTGATCGTATTAATTTAGAGAAAGCTCTCTCTGTAGTTGACAATGGTTTAACAACTCTGTCGTCCAGAATTTATTCTATGGACAGCATTGTATCCTCTGCCAAAGACATAATGGAACAGGACTTGCTCATGTTACAACATGGCCAGTCTCAATTACGTTCAATAATGGTTCTAGGCTGGACATTACAAAACCTTATTCAGGCCATGTGCCTTGGCGTCTAATCAACACCACGTCATTGTTTACTGGATTTAGCCTTACAGATAAACAAATCTCTTTGGCACAGAGGGGAGCAGATTATACAGTGCTGAGCATAGAAAAACTGGAAAGATTTCCATTAACCGTTTCTGAGAAACCAGCCGTTGATTGGATAATACATGGCACAATCACGATACCAGTGACGATTTTCCAGTTTCAGTATTGCTTAAAACACATACCAGCAGGCCTGTATAAAAGGTTGGGTAAAGAGTACCTAACGTTGACCTGGGATTTACCATACACACACAAATGTTGGAGTGGGGAACAGGAGGTATTTCTTAGTGGTAAAAATTGTAAAACCACACTGAGCGGTACACTTTTATGCCAGGGCATTAATTTGCATGGAGCATGCGATGGTTCTTCAAACAATTTATCATGCCACCTACAGGGTTCCCCGGCAGCAGTGATAAATCCAATTTTTAGGCAGCTTTCCAATGGGAGCTCCATAATGTTGAATGATCACAGCTGTTGTGGAATGATGCCAGGAATAGCCTATCTTGTTAGTGTGTCAGCCAGGGTCACTTGTTGTATGCAAGTATTGTTTCCTAAAACTAAGATAGGTGGGGAGTCGCCACTATGCCCTTCACTGAACATCTCTTCTATACGAATTGATACTTTAAGCAGAATG
Organism: Lissotriton helveticus; assembly: GCF_964261635.1. Classification (NCBI taxonomy): domain Eukaryota; kingdom Metazoa; phylum Chordata; class Amphibia; order Caudata; family Salamandridae; genus Lissotriton; species Lissotriton helveticus. The sequence goes on along the minus strand of NC_136061.1, from coordinate 1,342,267,724 downwards.
AAAGCCATTCTTTTACAAAAAACTGTGCCACTGACCTCGTCCAGAGAGACGTATGATCTGCAAGTTACAAGGTCCTCTGCAGAGATACATGCCCTATTATCAACAAACTGCCCAATACATTTTGCAGAAATGTTAGGTCGTATCTTAAACATGTCTGATACCAGTGGTACTGTACATTTATTTAAGACGATTTTTTTCGGGACTATTAGCACCCTTTGAAGCAGTCCTAGGCATTTTTCCAAATTTCGTGCACTCTGTGTTCGGTGGCCTGCCTCTCATCTAGGGACTCGTAGCAGGGATACTATTTTTGCTCCTTCTGCTCCGTTATGGCAAGTCCAGTCACCAGAGATACCCAGATTACCATGGAGAACACTATTCTGGCCAAGCTGTATCGTGAGGGCATAACACAGATCCTTGACTTGGCTCGTTTGAGAGACCTGAATACCACGTGGTTCCGATCGTTCAGACCAATCTGGCAAGATTGCATCTTACATGTTCTACAATGCCTGCTTTGTGGAGAGGAATACGTGTTAGATATATGTCTAACACTTCCATCAGCACTGCCAACGGATGTTGACGCTTTGCTTTGTTCGGTAACGGCTCTTGCATTGTGTTGCCCCAACGGCTACGAATTCTGATGACAGCTTTCATTGAGGTCTCACCGGCAATTCCAGCTGAGGGTGAGATACGTGGACCGACAGGCACACAGGTACCATCTACTGCGAACATTGCTAATGCGCCTGACGCTGACGGCGGTGCTTCTCATCTGTGTACGATTGATCTACTTAATGAAGTGGTTCAACTTTCACCTACTGTGGTAGGCGATTTCTTTGCCAACCTAGAAGATTTAATGTTTTCTCCTGACACCGAGAATAACTTTTGAAATTATCACACAGTGTTCTGTGAACTCTGAATCCAACTTTCGCTTTTCAAAACAAAACTTCTAACTTTGGAACTCTAATTTTCTACGATTTGATTTGACTTTTTTTCAGAATTGAACTTTTCTTTTTGGCACAAAGTAATCTGCTTAAAGTAGAACTATTCTTAGAGAACAAGAATTCTTTGAAAACTTCCTAGAAACAATATTGACCTAATCTACAAACCAAAACAGTTTATATATTCTGCTATGAAACGGTCTCAACTTTTTTTTCTGTATTTAAGAGCCATTTCATAAATGTATATTTTATGATTCATTCGGTTAGCATTGCCAATATCATATTATATGCATACAATGAAATCATTGCTTTTAAATGCGTACTGTACAAATGCTCATTTTAAGTGTACAACCATTTTCAAATGCATTTTATGTATTTTTGGGTGGGATTGTAAACACATGCTTTAGATATGTTTTAAATGCTTGGAATTTAGTAATGTCAAACATAATAAACGGAGTGGGTGTTGTATAGCATTTTAGGACCCTAGTGTAATTTTCCCGATTCATACCCTTATATAGGTATAAATCACCATATCCTTATATAGGCATAGAAATCATAACCATATTTAGACATAGCTCATGCAGTCCAAATACGGCATGGCTACTTCCACTAGTTCCGAAAATCTACAACGATTTCTTGGAAAACTCGGCTTCAGCAGTTAGGAACTTCCCCTTGCTTGAATATTGATTTGTCCAAGAAGTCATGGAGTTTTCAAAGAACTGATACTCTTTGATGACGTCATTATGTCCAACTGTACGTCAAACTCGGCACCTTCAAGGTATAAATATGCCCACACTTGCCCTAGCAAACACACGGTGGTTTGGAGCAGTTCGACTATCTACTTGCCCGACGCATCCTGCTGCAGCAAGTGCCGAAGGAAGCCGACCCTCCAGCAGACACACTGAGAGAGACGCTGTCTTTTCTCTTGCCAAGAAATCCAGCTCCAGTGTTTCTAAGCTCCCCTTGCGGGGTGTTGGGAAATCGAGTCCTGAGACAGAGAGATACCAGACCTCCTTCATTCTAAACCAAGGCATGGAGCTGATTAGACCCTAAGAGAAATCTTGGATAGATTCTTGGCAAAAATAAACGAAACTTATGCCAGTCAGTCAAAACACTTTATTTCGGCAGATTACAGCCATAAAAGTACAAAATACAACATTTTGGTAAAATATCATCATCATCATAAAATAGCAACCTGAGAAATTGCAAAAAGAAAAAGGGGAAAGAAGCGAGAAAAAACACTAACAATTTAGATTTCAGATATCAGGTTTGGTCTCAACTACATAGCCGATTAGACCCTAAGAGAAATCTTGGATAGATTCTTGGCAAGAAGAAACTAAACTTATGCTACACCACACCTACTTCTTCCCTCATACTAGACTTAGGGTAGGTACATTGGGGTAGGCGTATTTTAGAAGCACCAGTTGAGTACTTTTAGTCTTTATTTATTAATGTATGTATTTTATGGCTTAGAAACCATACGATGCATTTACAGTATTATTTTATAATACCCTTCTTGCTGTACGCAATGAGGTACTGGGTTTTTAAGAACCGGTACCGAACCGGTAACCCAGCGGTGCCAGGGGATCAACACACCAGAGACCTCGGGTTCTCCTGAGTCAGACCTACAGAAACTTCAGAGTCTTCCAGGTGAAGTCAAAGATTTGTTTATTGGCTGCAACCAAGGTGACAGGGTCCTAGAAGTACGATACAAGTATATTCAGGAGACTGCACACTTTCACAAGGTTAGGTTTCTCTTCTTATACACAATTTTCACCCTTGGGCAAAACATTCCTTGGATTCGCGGTATTTCATTTATGGTTACTGATTACCAAAGAAAGCAGAGTCATGATGACATGTACATATTTCACGACGTGCTGCTCATAACAAATCATCCGGCAAGGCCCAACATTTCATCAGATATCGCTGTACCCCTAATAAAAATGGTCACCTCCCCACCATAAAACAAGTGAGGAAAAGGAGTGGAGAAAGATGTGAGCGAGATATGGCAGGTGTGCGTGCTGAAATGGCTTTATGGCCGGTTGGGCCTAGATACTATCTTGCTCGGCCACTGGGAGGGAACTGACCTAACGAGCTCGGCCTGGGGCAATGGTTCTAACTTGTACTGGGGTCAGGAAGAAGTCGATTAAGGAGTATGTGTCCTTGTGGAATCAAATTCGACTGGATTAAGGCCTATGTAGAGGGCAACATGCAGCTAAGGGTTTAGAAGGTAAATGACGATTTCGAGGTGAAATCGTCACCCGAATATGCCGAAAATACATGTACTTGATGTACTCGTCATTCTCGGTCTTTTGATACCAAATTCGTCCTATTTCGACGAAGTTTTTATTCTCGAGTCCGGTACTATTACGGATCCATATTTTTCAGAACCACAGACCCTCCTTTTGCCCTTACATAGGCAATTAATCTATCCTCATGTTAATCTGAGTCCAGATCTATATTCCTAAAGTCATTGAGATGTTGCTGCAACATCATTCTAGTGCTGAGTTCATGTCTTGACACAGGCTTCCTTACACATGATGTAGCACAGAGGCCACATATTGCAGGAGCACACTGTATACATAGACAGAACAGGAAAAGAATGGCTAAGACCATCCCAATGACCATCAGAATTTTCCATCCCCAGGCAGATATCAGTCCCCAGAACCATCCCATTAATGACCAATCTCCTTTATCCACATGAATATATTCGGAAATCTTACGTAGTTTGGAGATGGCCCCGTACACTGTTGGAGCATTATCTGGAATGAAAATGCAACAACTGGACTGGATCAATTTGCATACCCCACCCCGGTCCGCAAGTATTACATCCAAAGCGACCCGGTTCTGAAGGGTCATCAGTCGATCCGACTGGAGCTCAGCAGTCAGGTTACTAAGGGCACCAGCAGTTTCAATCACGGTGGATTCAACTACCCTTGTCAATTGCCTTATGTTTCTGCTGTTAACCATGGCTCCCCAGAACGGCAGAACACCCATTGCAAAGTCACCAAATTCTTGACCCGCAGTGTCTTCTTTACTCAAAACACCTCGAACTACCCTTGTCCGATGGTAATCCGCCGCTGCTGTGTAGGTGGGAGGTAACAGGAATGAAACAAAACATGAGCCCGAGAAGTCAGGGGGCAACCATGTATAGGCTCTATCATGGCAGATAAAATAAGTACCCTTTGCGGCTAAAAAGGCAGGGGAAGTCTGAGATCCAAAAACGTACGTTTCTGTACAGACACTCTTCCCTAGCTGAGCTCTGGGATTCCTACCAATACCTTGCAGACACAGGTGACCTTGATGGGGTACGATCCAGATAGGGGACGATCTCTTGGCTTGCTGTTTCTCACTTACTGTAGTGCCATATCCGGTCACATTCCAACCTACATATGCAAGTATCTCATCATCCGGGGTATCTTCGTAAGAAGTTACTTCCTTGATCATGTCAACTATACCCTTGACTAGGGCGCTAGTCTTGAGGTTGTCTTTTACCGAACGTAGGGGTTGGATTTCTCGTGCATATATGAACATTGTTCTATATGCCCATACTGACCCATTGCGACTAAATGGCAGGACCAAATAGGGGATACCTCTATCCGTGGTGTGGGGCATGAGACCACACACCCAACAGTTGGTTGTGTTCATTACAAGTTGGTGTTGGTGTAATAGCTGAACGAAGGAGTTATTAATGAACTCTAATCTCCTATTTGATTCGTGGTCAGGCAAAGGGAGGAAAGAATGAGAGGAAACAGTAGGGGGAGGTATGGGTGATGTAGTGGGCGTGAATGTCACATGAAAAGAGAATAGAACATAGCTTATTAAAAACACCATTACGCTAAATAGCATAAAAATACACATTATTATAAAAATTTTCTTTCTCATTGCTTTCAAAAGTCTCTGCTTAAAGTTCATTTGTTTGGCAGTTCTCTCCACATCAGGAAACTCCATCCTCTCTAAGGTGCTGCCCGCGGCGGTAGGTTGTTTCTGCTAAAGGATGCTTCCGTCAGTCTAGGGTGGCTCCCTTCGACCAACTGGAACCAGCAACCTATTGTTGTCAGCTGCACCCAAAAGTCTTTAATCAACCGCGACCCTAGCAGCGGAACCCGGATGGCGGTTCGAAAAAAAACAAAAATAAGCAAGTTACCTAGATGGGAGAATCTGTACTTTCGAAAATAGCATTTTGGAAAAAACTTATTTTTATTAGTCCACAGGTTTTTCTCTCGGATCATAAAATAAATCACTTTTACTTTAGTCTGTTTTTCTCGGTCGTAAAGTATAGCGTCTTTTCCCGGTTATTGTCTGGTCCGGAAATAGTAGCTCAGGTTCCACAGAGTTCAATTGTTCTGATGGCGGCGTAGTTTCTTGAAAAATGTTCTCACTGTTGCAATCACGTTTAGCTTCCTTTACACGTTCATTAGTTGTGCGCTCTGAGTCAGTGCCTCCTGTCCGGACCCATTGGTCATGTGGCAGAGGGAAGGGTATCTTCTTACAATGGATCCCGTGGACCCAATTGGCCTTCCCCTCCACTTTAACGGTCGACCTTGTAGACAGGAGGACGAGGTGAGGTCCGGTCCATCTGGGCTGGTCGTTTCTTGTCCTCTGGAAATTCTTGACCAACACCCAGGAGCCAGGGTCAATGGAGTGACCCGGTGTCTCAGAGATCGGAGGCAAGGTGTTGTGGACCTGTTGATATAAAACACGCAATTTAGCCGTCAATTCATATAGATAGTCGAGCAAAATGGGGTGTTGCAGCTCGCTAAACTTCGTGGGCCTAGGCACTCCCCATATGTTGGCTGGCCGACCAAAGATTATTTCATAGGGGCTGAGTTTCATTCGCGAATGCACAGTCATTCTGGTGGATAGGAGTGCTAAGGGTAGAGCGTCAGGCCATTTAAGACCTGTGCTCGCTTGGATTTTGGCCAATTTAAGTTTAAGCGTGCCATTGTAACATTCCACTAATCCAGCTGATTGGGGGTGATTTGCAGCGTGGAACTTCTGACTAATGCCTAGCCCTTCACACACTCGTTTCATCACACAACCCACAAATTCACTTCCGTTGTCCGACCAGACCATTCTAGGCATTCCGAATCTGGGGAAGAACTCTTTCACAAGGGCTTTCGCTGTGGACAAGGCAGTATTGTCCCTTAGGGGATAGGCTTCTACCCACCTTGAGAAGGCGCAAACAACCACGAGCACATATTTTAAGTTGTTGCACCTCTTCATGTGTATGAAATCTAGCTGCAAAACCTCGAACGGATACGTAGGAGGTGCAAAATGACCAGCTGGAGTTGGGGTTCCCCTACCAGGATTGTGCTTCAGGCATACCATGCAATTCTTGACGACATTCTCTGCACACTTGGGAATCCCTGAATTCTTCCACACTGGGGCCAACAACTCGCAAATCCCTTTCGCGCTGATATGGGCCATCCCATGAGCCATTGTAACCACTGCAGGCACATATGCATCGGGTAACAACCATCTCTGTTGCTCTGTCGATTCAATCCAACAACCATTTGCATCCATTCTCCCTGTACTTCCCTCCACATGCTTAACTCTTTCTCCGTGGCCTCAGCTTGGATGGACTTCACACTTTCTATCGTGTCTTCACATATTCCAACATCACCAGTCCATCTCTCTGGGCTCGCAACATACATTCGGCTCATCATATTCTTTGCCGTTTCCTTAGCAGTTTCATCAGCAAATGCATTTCCACGACCAACATCATCAATCACTTTCTTGTGTGCACTACACTTCACGATCGCTACTTTCAGGGGCAACGTCAGTGATTCAAGAAGCTCATTCACCAACTGACCATGCTGAATCTTAGCTCCATGCGAAGTCAGGAACCCACGTTCTCTCCACAATCGTCCAAAACTGTGAGCCACTCCGAAAGCATACTGACTGTCGGTATAGACAGTCACTTTCATTCCTTTTGATAACACACATGCTCTCGTTAACGCCACGAGTTCGGCGGCTTGAGCTGAACCATGTGGTATTCGCGCAGTTTCAACGATCGTGTGCAGAGTTGTGACAGCATACGCTGTAGTCACGTTACCATTTGGGAGTTTAAAGCATGAACCATCCACCCATAATGTACCATCACATTCAGCGAGAGGAGTATTGAATAGGTCAACTCTCCCTTTCGTCTCTTCCTCCGTTCTGAGGAAACAATCGTGCTGTTCTGAAGCATCCGATTCCTCAGCAATTGGTAACAAGGTGGCTATGTTCAGGGTACTGCATCTTTTGATGTGCACATGGCTTGCTAGTAGCGTCAATTCATAACTGGACAGTCGAGCACTAGTTAAATGCTGTGTCTTGGTCCTATTTAACAACGTGTCTACTGCATGCGGGACCATCACGATTAGTGTATTATTCATTACTAGACCTGCAGACTGTCGAATAGAAACAGCTGCTGCTGCTGTGGCCCTTAGACAACTTGGCAATGCTCGTGCTACCGGATCCAAAGTTGACGAAAAATAGGCGCATGGCCGTTGTCTATCTCCGTATAACTGAGTCAGCACAGACAATGCACAACCCTCCTTCTCGTGGACATATAATGTGAAAGGTTTACTGTAGTTGGGGTTACCTAACACAGGGGCCGAACATAATGCTGTGCGTAATTCGAGAAAACTTTTCTGACACTCATTAGACCAAGGAATGGGATTGGGTGTATTTGTACACGTTAGTGCCAATAAGGGTTTGGCTAATAACGAAAAATTTGGAATCCACTGTCTACAGTACGATGTAATGCCCAAGAAAGCGCGTACTTCTCTCTGCGTTCTTGGCACATTTAATTTTGCTATTGCCTGAATTCTTTCTGGGGTCAGTTTCCTTCCCTCCTTCGATAAGAGATGACCTAAGTAGGTCACTTCTTGTCGGCAATATTGGAGCTTGGAAAGTGACACCTTGTGGTGCAGATCACATAGATGACGCAATAATGTCAACGTGGCCATTTTACATATTTTCTCAGTATCCGCAGCTATGAGCAAATCGTCCACGTACTGTACGAGAGTGGAACCTTTGGGCAAAACCATTGCGTCGAGCTGGCTTTTCAGAGCTTGACTGTATATTGAGGGGCTTTCACAGTAGCCTTGAGGAGCGCGTTTAAAGCGGAAACTGCGACCACCTAAGCTAAAGGAAAAAATATCCCTGCTTTCCTCAGCAATCGGGATACTGAAGAAAGCATTCTTCAGGTCAATCACCGAAAACCAGGATGCAGAGGCTGGAATCATAGTCAATAATGTTGTAATGTCGGGGACAACTGGGAATTGTGGCACCACTATCTTATTTACTTCCCTAAGATCAATCACAAATCTATACACAGGTGGCTGAGAAGGGTCAGTTCGTTTTAAACCCAAACAGGCAGAACAGGACTATTGCAAACATTGCCTCGTGTTTCTTCAATTACGTCTTTCTCAATTAACTCGTAAACAATCGCTAGCAAAGCTTTTTCGCCCTCATTGGATATTCTGTATTGGGGAATTCGTGGCATTTTGACATTCGATTTTAATGTTACAACATATGGTGGAATTTCTAAAAGACCTACATCATTCGGACCAGTAGCCCAAAGAATATCTGGAAGAAGTGCCAATTCTGCTGGAAGCGTATTTCTCGACAAATACATGGGAGAAACCACTTTCTTACCTAAAGTCAGTTGTACTCCTGAGGGAGAACAGTACAAAGTCGCATACAATCTTTTTAGCAAATCTAATCCTAGCAAATTTTCACCACAACCTGTTGTCAAAATAAGGGGTGCTTCGAATTCACAAGGACCAACAGAAAGAGATAAAGGGTCAGAAATCGGATTTCTAACCGGGGCGCCAGAAAACCCTACGGAAACGTTAATTTCGCCAGACAAAGGTGCGCCAGGGAGTTTGGAGTGCATAATAGAACTCTTTGTAGCACCAGTATCCAACAGAAAAGGTTCTGACACACCCGATGTAATCACCTCAACGTAAGGTCCACTCTGATCTACTGGAACTGAAACAACTCCCTCTCCTTGTCTTAGGCTGTCCTAGCAATCATTACTCTCCCACTGCTCATTTTCTGTGTAATACTCGTCAACGTAGTATTGAGCTGTCCTGTCAGATACGTTATTTTGCTGGTCAAACCTGTTCATAGAGTTTTGTGGTGGAAGGGGACGTGCGTCCTGAGGGGCGTTTCCACGCCCTCTACCTCTAGGCGCTTGCTGACTACCACGACCTCTTACGCCAGAAAATTCATTTGTACGTTGCGGCAGGGCAGGACAGTCATATTTGTAATGACCCTCTTGTTTGCAGTATAAACACTGGTTGGGACCTACGCGGTTTTGATTGTAATCGAATCTCTGCAAGTTTCTCTGAGGCTGCTGAAAAGTGTTCTGGTAGTTATTCTGACCATTATTATTTTTATTACCACCACCTCGTGGCGGATAGGCTTGCTGTAGCAAAACCTTCGTTTTGAGTTCTCTAGTTTTCTTTTCTACTTTATCTTTCTCATCCTTGTCTCTATTCTCGTAGTACTGTGCGGTAGCTAATATCTGGGCTGAAGATGAGACTGCCCAAGAACTTATCGAATCTTTCAATTTTCTACACAAGTCTGGAAGTAGATTGTGCACAAATTTATCGACAAACAATCTCTGACCACCTTCTGTGGTCATATCTTGACCGCTGTGGTCAATGAATGTTTCTTCAAATCTGGTGAAGAAATCTGAAACAGTCTCTTCTTTCTTTTGCTTGCATGCAGATAACTTATCCCAATTTACGCGTATTGCAGGCATTATCGTTTTCATGTAATCTACTATTCTACCAGGTAGTTCCGCTATCAGAGGCTCAGGCTTGGCACCACCAACTTGTCGTGCATCTGCAGCAGTAATATTAGCCCACGTGTCACCTAATTCCTGGTCATGATCTACATGACGAATTTTTCCCCATAAAGGCTGTGGAACAACGTTCCCGAATAACATATCGATATCGGCCAAATTCATTATACATGATCCAGCAGTTTGCGACAATTCTTTATAGTACCCTGCAGGATTTTTACGCGGATCTGGTAGTGTTTGTTTGAGTGCTAAAACTTCAGCTCGCTTCCATGGAACATGTACCCATACGCGGTGAAAGTGGGGCAGGACAGGTGGGACAGCTGTCGCGTCACCCTCTCTCCATTGTGGGGGAACTTCTCTCATAGGGTATTGTCGTGCCTTTTTCCTACTAGATGCACTGGATTCCGATGGTGACCCAGAACTACTTCCCTTACTCCGATATCATAATAGCATTTCAACTGCTTTTTCTACATCGGGACCTACAATCATACCCAGACTAAACTTAAACCTTATACGACACATTTCTTGTGGGAGGCAATCCTGATCATTGTCTTCTAAATCCTCGCAAAGAAAAACACACATCTGTTCGAACACATATCTCTGTGTCGCTGTTTCCCATTGAGGAAAAACTTCCATGACAGACTGTAAATCATATTTTGCAGTGTCCATGACCCATTTCCGAGCTAAACTATTCAGGGAATCTCTCTCTTGATAATCGGGCAGTTGACTTCGCAACTATCTTCTTCCTATGTTAGGGGTCGTAGCAGGCGACCCGAAAAGCGGTAAAAGAAGATTAGTAACAGTGCTGGCCATTTTCTGCCGAAGGGAAGGTGAAACGGAAGAACAAACAGATGAAAAAACGGGGTGAGATGAGGCGGGTGCAGAGATGGCAGAAGAGGTATGAGGAATAATAGATGTAGTACTAGGCAAAATCATAGAAGGGGCATTAGGAGTTGTAGAAAGTACAGTAGGCAAAATCGTAGAAGACATAGATGAAGCAGAAGTGGTCGGTGGGCCTGGAGGAGGCTGCACCGAAGAAGTAGGAGCCAGCTGAAGAACAGCTGGTGGGTGCTGTGGAAGAGCCAGAGGCGCAGCTTGTGCAAAAAAAGGTTGCGGGGGTGCTGTAGCATTCTGCGCATAGGGGGGTGGCGAAGTTAACAATTGCGACATTAATTGGTCTTTTTCACGCTCTTTTTCTGTCCCTTGCTGAAGAGACGGCAAAACTGGATAGCACTTATCTATTGCCATTTTACGTTGCCTGTGCAATTGTTCATTTATCTGCTCTTCCTCGTTATCTTTAAACTGCACGGCAGCTTGCATTACTGAAAGTCCCCCTTCTTTCTTATTTTTCTTAGCTAATTTAATTTCTTTTTGTTTGGCTTCTTTGCGCCATATGCAGAAAGAGTCAAACATCGCCGGCCGGGCTTTCTTTTTGAAGAGTTTAACTTCAAGGTTGTCTAAAATTTCAGAATCAAAGCTACCATATTGGGGCCATTTTAAAACACTGTCTTTCCTAGTGTATTTAATCCATACCTCGTTGTAAACGATGGGGCCTACCCCATGTTTAACGTACAGCTCGTAAGTCGGAGTTCCAACTGGAGGAACCGGACACGAGTCCTCCAATCGGGAGTCCCTATTATTACTACCAAGACAAAACCAATTCCCGAGTCTAAGACTAGGCATCCTCACTCTCTAGTCTAGTTCCAAAACCTCAAAGGATTTATCGATTACGATATTGCTCGTGAATACACGAGTCCTTCGGTTATGGTGCTTGCAAGAACCAATAAAAACCTTTATGTATCTCTAAGATACCACAAAGTAAGTCCAACTAAGGACTGGGAGACGCTCCACTTATACTTAACTGAAAAATATCGATGGCTTCACCAGAAGACTCGTCTCAACGTTTCGCTCTACCGAAAATTTCAAGGGTCCAACATCAGGGCGATAGCCAGGGCAGCAGTCCTTGTAGCCGTCGGGGAGCGGGGAACCTCGCAGTAAAGACCTTCGGACCACGTCGACATGCAGGGGTCGATGAGGTGGTGGGCCCTCCTCCGGAATTTTCACACGAAGCTCCTCACGATCTTCAGGCTTGATTGGTACCACTGGAATCGCCCCAAACGCTGGGCGCCAAATGAGGTACTGGGTTTTTAAGAACCGGTACCGAACCGGTAACCCAGCGGTGCCAGGGGATCAACACACCAGAGACCTCGGGTTCTCCTGAGTCAGACCTACAGAAACTTCAGAGTCTTCCAGGTGAAGTCAAAGATTCGTTTATTGGCTGCAACCAAGGTGACAGGGTCCTAGAAGTACGATACAAGTATATTCAGGAGACTGCACACTTTCACAAGGTTAGGTTTCTCTTCTTATACACAATTTTCACCCTTGGGCAAAACATTCCTTGGATTCGCGGTATTTCATTTATGGTTACTGATTACCAAAGAAAGCAGAGTCATGATGACATGTACATATTTCACGTCGTGCTGCTCATAACAAATCATCCGGCAAGGCCCAACATTTCATCAGATATCGCTGTACCCCTAATAAAAATGGTCACCTCCCCACCATAAAACAAGTGAGGAAAAGGAGTGGAGAAAGATGTGAGCGAGATATGGCAGGTGTGCGTGCTGAAATGGCTTTATGGCCGGTTGGGCCTAGATACTATCTTGCTCGGCCACTGGGAGGGAACTGACCTAACGAGCTCGGCCTGGGGCAATGGTTCTAACTTGTACTGGGGTCAGGAAGAAGTCGATTAAGGAGTATGTGTCCTTGTGGAATCAAATTCGACTGGATTAAGGCCTATGTAGAGGGCAACATGCAGCTAAGGGTTTAGAAGGTAAATGACGATTTCGAGGTGAAATCGTCACCCGAATATGCCGAAAATACATGTACTTGATGTACTCGTCATTCTCGGTCTTTTGATACCAAATTCGTCCTATTTCGACGAAGTTTTTATTCTCGAGTCCGGTACTATTACGGATCCATATTTTTCAGAACCACAGCATTACACTTTACAGCCAGTATTACGATTGTAGCAGTTCATTTCTTCTGCATGAGAAAGAAGACTGTTCAATAAATACTTTTTATTAAAAAAAACCCGTCTCTCTATTTCTTTGCACCTCTGGTGAAACGAAGCATGCACGATTGACTGAGTAAAATATCTATTTATTGTTTCCACGACTCTGAAGATACGTTTTATCTTGGGGAAACAAATTTGTCATGTTTATGCGGTTGTCAGAAACGAATCCCTTCTTGTTTATTTGAGAACATTTCTAGTGACCTGTGAGCTAGCTGGCACTCACAATTAAGTCTAATATATTCGATAGAGACCTAGTACACATAAGTCCTACGTCACATCTATAGGATATATTATTCCAATGCGCAGAGCCTATTGGGAATATAGGAACTACACTAGAATCTGGCTCTAGAGCAACTCTGCTGAGCTGGTTCTTAGGCTCTAGAGCAGCTCCGCTGACCTGGTTCTCTGGCTTTAAAGCAGCTCTGCTGACCTGGTTCTCTGGCTTCTAAGCAGTTCTGCTTACCTGGTTCTAGGCTCTAAAACACCTCTGTTGACCTGGTTTCTCTGGCTCTACAGCAGCTCTGCTGACCTGGTTCTCTGCCTCTAGAGCAGCTCTGCGGACTTGGTTCTCTGGCTCTAAAGCAGCTCTGCTGACCTGGTTATCTCAATATAAAGCAGCTCTGCTGACCTGTTCTCTCTGGCTCTACAACGGCTCTGCTGACCTGGTTTTCTGGCTCTAAAGTAACTCTGTTGACCTGGTTCTAGGGCTTTAAAGCAGCTCTGCTGACCTGGTTCTCTGGCTCTAGAGCAGCTCTGCTGACCTAGTTCTCTCATTGTAAAGCAGCTCTGCTGACCAGTTTCTCTGGCTCTAAAGCAGCTCTGCTGACCTGGTTCTTTCCCTTTAAAGCAGTTCTGCTGGGGGGCGTGGCCAAGATGGCGGCGTGAGCGGACGCATCCTTCTGAGCTCCCGCCATCGGCCTTCTACAGCACGGGCTTCGGCCTCACGGAGCCCCTCTTCAGCGACCCCATCAGCTCGCCTGGCATCCCCTGTAGTACGGGTGATCGGCGGGGGAATTATTGGATGCACGGCGCACCCACAACGAACGTCGCCGATGGACCCGCGGTGCGGCCTACAATCGTGGCTGGCCTTGGGGGAGGAGCGGACGACAAGAGAGGCAGCGGCCGAGCCGGAGGCTCGAGGTCTGGGACCGCCCTACGTGAGGTCTGGTGTGACTTCGGCGGGTCTGACCCACGCATACCTCGGCGCGAGGCATTGGTGGAGCCCCCGCTTGATTGCTACTGCGGACCTGCCGCCCAGACGAAGGAGCGGTCGATGGTTGCGAGGCCCACAAGGGCGGAGAGGTGAGGAGGAGGGGGCGGTGGCCACGTACAGAGTCCCGCGCCGAGCACGTAGGCCCGAACTAACGGCTGAGGAATTCGCGGTGCGGTCCGAGACCGGGCATCGTCCTGGGGGACTATTCAGTGGCACTAAGGCTGGGCGCCCGGGGCCTGGGGCATTTCAGTGAGGTCTAGGGCGGCTACGGCGGGCCCGGCCCACGCACGGGTGTTGCGTGAGGCAACGGACAGAGAAAGCGTCTGTTGCTGCTGCGGGCCTGCCGGGGGGACGGCTTAGAGACGATTGCGGACATTGGCCCTGAGCCCCAGTGGCGCAGAGAAGACCGCGTCGTCGCCGAAAATATCTGCCATCAGATTGGGCTATGGACCCCGGACTGGGCTGTGTTTGAAGTGAGCGGAGGACTGTGGTGGAGGCAGTAGAGTGGAGTAGCGAGCTGCAAAAGCGCCTACAGACGACGTGGTCGGGGCGACCCCAGGAGTGGTGTGAGGAGTGGGCCGTGGTGAGAAGCGGAGGTGACACGGACTGTGCCCGGAATGGACAGAGTTTGGGGGAGTCCGGCTGTCGCCACTTTCCTGGGCGGTGGGTCTCGGCCGACAGTGTACGGCCTAGTAGCTGGTGCAGCCTAACCATAAGACTATCGGGGTGTCCGCACGCCCGACGACTGATTTGGTGATCTCCACGAGGGAGAGCCTGTTGCCACGTGGTGGCCATGGTGACGGGATCAAGGGCCCGTAAAGACAAGACGGTGAAGGAGATGTTCGCCAAGGCCCAGTCGCCCTCGACGGCTAAGGACGCTTCGAGCACTGGAGCACGATGGGGCGACCCAGAGATGGCAGGCTCGGAACCCATCACGAAGGCCTTCCTTGAGTCCCTCTTCACGTCTCTAAGGGAAGACATCCACACCCTCGAAAAAGAATTCTCTGACGAGATCCGAGCGGTGCGGACAGACTTGGACGGCATTGGAGAACGAGTGGTTGAGCTCGAAACGAAACAGGACAATCGCGATGTCGAAATGGAGGCGCTCCAACAGGAGATTATACGATTGCATGACCAACAGGTGGACCTCCAGGCACACCTAGAAGATCTTGAAAATCGATCGAGGCGGCACAACATACGTATTCGGGGAGTGGCTCGCTCGGACGACGACAAGGACCTTTTCAAATTCACCAGGGAGCTCTTCAACCATGTCCTGGGCCGGCCGGGAGAGACGGCACTCACGATAGACAGGGCACATAGGGTTGGACCCCAGCGAACCGGGTCGACTTTTCCCGCGGACATTCTGGTGTGCGTCCAGGACTTCCGCACTAAGGAGGATATTCTTCAGAAGGCAAGGCAGATGCACCCCATCTCCTTTTGTGGCCATTCCCCGACCCTCTTCCAGGACCTATCGGCACTTACTTTGCAGAAACGCTGCTGCTTCAAGCCAGTCACGAGCTATCTCCAGCAGCAAGCCATACCTTACAGTTGGGGCACCCGTTCAGGATCGTGTTCAAACTAAACAACAAACTTTACCAACTCCGTTCTCTAAAAGAAGCTTGTCAGGTGCTGGGCATCGACCCGCTGAAAGAGGAGGATGAGCAGCCGCCGCGCCAAGGAGGCGTGGGAGAATCCTCGTCTCAATGGCGCCAACAACGGGGTCGGCGCCGAGTCAAGAAACCCCCGAAGACGGAGATCGAAGATGGCCGGAGGGCAGCTGTGGAAGCAGTAGCTACAGACTTAAACTTGCAGCAGCCGGGTTGACTTTTCGTCTAGGACTTGCACCGTTTGGGGTCTACTGTGTTCTTTGGGAGGTCGGCGAAGGGGGGGACGGAAGAAGGATTTGACTTCATATACCCCGTAATACCTTGTGACCAGTCATCTGTGAGAGATGATGGACAATTGTCTAGTTCTCTATTTTTGTATTTTCAAGTTTGTGTTCCAGTGGGAAAGGAGATGGAGTGGGGGAGGAGGGTGGGAGGGGCATTGGGGAAAGAGGGGGGGAAGAGACAGGTATGTATGACTTTGCAGGGGGGATGGGAGGGGCTCCAGGTCCTAGGGGGTCCACTGAGGAAGGACAATAAGAGTTTCCAGAGTATTGGGGCAGGCCGCACCGGGTTGCGGCACGGGCTGGTGGGTGAGCCATCCATGAGAGGTGGTGCTGTTTCAATGGTGGGTCTCGGGGGTGTGGAGGGGTCAAGGGTAGGAATGAATCATGCACCCTACTGAACTACGCATCCTCTCCCTAAATGTTAGAGGGCTCAACAACCCGATCAAACGGAAGGCAGTCCTCTCGTGCATTGAACACGGGAAAGCTGATATATGTCTCCTGCAGGAGACGCATCTACTACATAAGGACTGCTCTAGGATGAAGGCGCGTGGCTTCCCACAGCAATTTTTTTCGTCCACCTCGAGTAAAACAGCTGGGGTCGCGATCTTAGTCACGCAGCGATTTAGAGGGCGGGTGCTGCGGAAGGGAGCAGAGATAAAAGGGAGGTTGCTATCTTACCACTTTTCTTTGGGAGGGTCTGATTTCACGATCTGCTCGGTATACGTCCCCAATGAGGGTCAGGAAAAGTTCTTTCACGCAGCGCTCAGCGAAGTGGCGGCATCCATGGACAGACATATCCTCATTGCCGGGGACCTCAACCTGGTACTAGATAACACTTTAGACAGGTCAGCGCAATGCACCACACAGGCGGGGACCCTCTCCGCTGGGGGGCTGACGAGATTGGGGGAACTGGGTATGGTAGACCTCTGGCGCAGCTTCCACCCGGGTACTAGAGCATACTCATACTTCTCGAGCGCACATTGCAGATACGCACGACTGGATTACTTTTTAGCTTCTACCTCTCTTCAGGCCTTGACGTCTACTGATGACATAGGGCTTGCGTCCCTCTCTGATCATGCCCCAATTTCCACGACGTTCCTTTTTCCCCCGGTGACACAACCCACACGCTGCTGGCGACTCCGCGACACGCTGCTACACCGCAAAGACATAATTGAGAAAATAGGCACGCTAAACGACTACTTGCTCCATAATACCACCTCCGATACTTCGCCGGCGACACATTGGGCGGCTCTGAAGGCAGTTCTTAGAGGAGAGTTTATAGCAATATCGGCAGCAGAGAACAGAGCGAGGGCAGAGAAAAGGGACGAGCTCACGCAAAAGGTTCAGGAGCAAGAACGCATGCAACAAAGGACATGTGCCCCCAGGATCTGGAGGCAACTGACAGTGGTTAGGAAGCAGCTGAGTGTGTTGGACCAGGATAGGGCAGAATTCGCAGCTTTGAGGGTGCGTCATATGTATTACACCGGGGAGGACAGATGCGGACGCCTACTGGACCGGGCACTTAGGGAAACGCGGCAGCATCACGCGGTGAAGGAAATCAGGAAATCGGACGGAAGTATGGCAACGGAGGATGTGGAGATTGCTGCCGCATTCAGTTACTTCTATAGTTCCCTATATACGGGGTCCACACTAGACCTGGCGGCGGGTGCAGCTTTCCTGGACTCTTCCCAACTCCCGGTGCTTACGCCGGAGGAAGCTGAGGCCCTGGACCGCAACATCAGACCCGAGGAAGTCATCTCAGCCATCTCCAAGCTCAAACTTGGGAAGGCCCCGGGGCCTGACGGCTTCACAGCCATCTTTTATAAGACATTTTGCGCACAGGTGGCGCCTTTGCTTACTACTCTATTTAACTCCCTTTCGGAGCCGGGCGCACTCCCGGGGGACCTATTAGATGCCACCATTTCTGTTATCCCCAAACCTGGGAAAGACCACTCAACATGCGCAGCATATCGACCCATTTCGCTACTTAACATTGATTTAAAATTGTATACGAGCATACTTGCGGCGAGACCTGCCCCGCTTATGCCGAGACTGATTGCTCCGGATCAAGCCGGATTCATCTCGGAGCGGCAAACCGTAGACAACACCAAGAGTGCACTACACTTAATTGAGAAGGCCACACGTACAAAAGGGGAATATACGATGCTCGTGATTGATACGGAGAAAGCGTTCGATCCACTCTGCCTTGCACCATGAGGTAATTCAGCTGTGACGTGTCAGCAGGGTGCTCCAAATCCCTTTGACTGTTTAAGATGGCTCCCGTGGGCCGTGAGCTGACGAGCTCTGTGAGCACCTGCGTGCTGAGAGTGGCACTAACCCTGAGGAAACTGCGGTAGCACGTCCAGCGACCTATGAACATTTTCCCCACTGATGAAAGAGGAATCTAGAAACACGTGTCTGGGGATACACGTGAAAAGAATACTGGTACTGGCACTGCCCAACAAACTGTGAGAACTGTGTGTGAAGCGAGTAACTTTGAACCACATCGACCATGATGCATGAGGTAATTCAGCTGTGACGTGTCAGCAGGGGGCTCCAAATCCCTTTGACTGTTTAAGATGGCTCCCGTGGGCCGTGAGCTGACGAGCTCTGTGAGCACCTGCGTGATGAGAGTGGCACTAACCCTGAGGAAACTGCGGCAGCACGTCCAGCGACCTATGAACATTTTCCCCACTGATGAAAGAGGAATCTAGAAACACGTGTGTTAGAAGCGGCTGTCTCTAGTTGGCAGAGGTATACACTTCTGACAAATAGGGACACACCTTTTCTAGTCAGGGCAAGGGGATCACACACTTAGATAACCCCTGCTCACCCCCTTGGTAGCTTGGCAAAGCAGACAGGCTTATCTCAGAGGCAGTGCGTTAAGCATTTATGACCACATACAGTAATAAAGTGAATACACTACAAATGGACACGACACAGTAGTATTATAAAAATAAGGATTTTTATATAAGGCTTAGCACAAGACCAAATAACGACAAAAATATACCACAATCTTAATAAATACTCTTGGAAGGAAAAATAATAGTTCAAGCGTAGTTTCTTCTTAGCACAAAGTCTTTAGTATCAAAAGCAACTCTTCTTCTTTAAAACACAGTTCTTGGCAACAATGTAACCCACACGGGAGTCACACGACGTCGAGGCAAAGTTAATCCAAAGGTTCGGCGTCGACCGCGAGGAGCGCTACGTCGAGCCCGGAGTCGCACAGACCCCCACAACACAGTACCTTGGAAAAGTGAAGCACTCGATGATCAGCGGCGTCGAGATGTCCGGCGTCGCGTCTTCGGCGTCGATCGGGCCTCGGAGTCGGGGTGATCTGCAGCGGCGTCGACCGAAGTCAGGCAGGAGCAGCGCTCACGAGGTGAAGCAGGATACGGCGTCGTCGATGTCGATGTTGCAAGAGTGAGCAGCGCTCACGGCGTCGAGAGGGCTCGAAGTCGATGCGATCAGCAGCGGTGCCGACACGAGGTCACTTGGAGCTGGAGCCGAACTCACTACTCACTGGCGTTGTTGCTGGCGTCGACCGGGCCCGGCGTCCGGCGTCGAGGAAGCGGGACACTGGAGCCGTTACTCACGATGTCGAGCTGGATTCGGCTGCTGGATTCACAATTTCCAGCAAACAGCACTTTAAGCAGATGAAGTCCTTTAGCCCTGTGACTTCAACAGGAGACTGGCACTCTTCCAGCCCTTGGAGATTTTCTTAGCAAAGATTGAGAGTACACACACAGTTCCTCTCTCCTGGTTCCTTGGCAAAAATAAAGAAGCAATGCAGGATTCCCCCAACAAACAGCACTCTGGCAGAAGGGGTAGGCAGTCCTTAGATCAGCAGGCTTCTTGTCCTTGGTTCAGGTTTCCTTGTCAGAAGTGATCTAAATTCTTGGTTCAGGGGTCCTTCTCTTATACCCCTTTTTGGCTTTGATCCCTTTGTCCATGCAGGGGAATTTCCCCCCATCTTGGGTTTGTTGTGGGTGTTGCCAGGCCGAAGCACCTGGCCTATTCACTGTGCAGGGCAGAGTCCTCAGCCGCCCAGCAGGAGCGGAGCCAGCATTGTCACTGGCAGGGGCAGGGCCATCAGTTGCCCGGCAGGAGGTGGGCCAGGAAAGTCCCAGGCAGGCACAGAGTCATCAGTCGCCTGGCAGGGGGGCGGACCCAGCATTGTATCAGGCAGGGCAGGCTATCAGGAGCTACTCTTCCCCTACTCTCAATGCAAATGTCCCACTCACCCCACACTGACTCATTCAGACCTCTGGAGCCACCCAGCTCCTGTCACACACACACCAGAACCAGCAGAGACCGGTAGACAGTTAGACAAGAAAATAGCTACTTTCTAAAAGTGCTATTTTCAAACACAGAGTCCAAAAACCATCCACACAAACGGATGCGTTATTAAACCCTGAGTTCAGGGATACCAAACTCGACATTGCACCATACTTCCCGAGCCCGCTAGGATTATAGCATTAATAATCCTGGCAGCCCATTCTAACTGATGGAGAGCAGGTTACCTTACACTAGTGAAAAACGAATATGGCTGTAATTCACTATTAGGACATGCCAACCTTGTCAGGCTTGTCCTACCTTATGCTTACAATGCACCCTGCCCGTGGGCCTACCATAGGGGTGACTAACATGAAGTTAAGGGAAGGTTTAGGGACTGACAAGTAGGTGTACTTGCGCAGTCTGCGTGACAGTACCAGAC
This sequence comes from Lissotriton helveticus, assembly GCF_964261635.1. Classification (NCBI taxonomy): domain Eukaryota; kingdom Metazoa; phylum Chordata; class Amphibia; order Caudata; family Salamandridae; genus Lissotriton; species Lissotriton helveticus. The sequence goes on along the minus strand of NC_136061.1, from coordinate 1,342,247,089 downwards.
TGCACGTGGTCTAGCAATGGTAGACCTTCAGACATACTTTTACTAGGCCGCTCTTGTGGGTGGCACAACACGTGCTGCAGGCCCACTAGCAGCATTTGTATTTACAAGCCCTGGCACTCCTGGTGCACTCTACTAGGGACTGACAGTAAACCAAATAAGCCAAACATGGAATTCAATCAATACAGCAATTTCACATAGGGAGCACTTGCACTGTGGCACTGATCAGCAGTGGCACAGTGCCCAAAGCATTTACCAGCAAAAACATCGTAAACAGAGGAGTCAAACAGAAAAAATGGAGGAGAGACTCATGCCAATGATGCCAGGTCTAACACGTGTCCCCTCCAGCTGAAATGTGGGGAGAACTACCCTTACCCTAGGAAGTCCTCATCACTAAGGCGGAAAAATCTGGACAGACCATCAGCATTGGCGTGATCTGTGCCAGGGCGGTGTTCCACCGTGAAGTCCATCCCCTGTAGGGAAATGGACCACCTCAACAGCTTTGGATTCTCACCCCTCATCTGCATCAACCATCTGAGGGGCCTGTGGTCTGTCTGAACCCGGAAGTGAGTCCCAAACAGGTAGGGTCTTAGCTTCTTCAGCGCCCAGACCACAGCAAATGCTTCTCTCTCTATCGCACTCCACCTCTGTTCCCTGGGAAGTAACCTCCTACTGATGAAGGCTACAGGTAAGTCTTGGCCCTCTTCATTCACCTGAGCTAGAACAGCCCCCACGCCATGCTCTGAAGCGTCCGTCTGGACAACAAATTCTTTAGAAAAGTCGGGTGCCTGGAGTATGGGTGCTGTGCACATTGCAGTTTTCAGGGTGTCAAAGGCCGTCTGACAGGCGTCAGTCCAGATCACAAGTCGTGGCTGCTTCCTGGAAGTCAGCGAAGTCAAGGGGTGCACAATGTTACCATAATCCTTGACGAACCTCCTGTAATAACCCGTGAGACCCAAGAAGGCTCTCACCTGAGTCTGGGTTTTGGGCGGTGCCCATGCCAGGATGGTATCAATCTTGGGTTGCAGGGGGGCCACCTTGCCGCTCCCTACTTGGTGCCCCAAGTACACCACTGAACCCTGCCCAATCTGGCACTTACTGGCTTTGATTGTGAGGCCTGCTCTGCGCAGGGCCAACAACACTTCCTGGAGGTGGTGCAAGTGTTCCTCCCAGCTGGCGCTGAACACTGCGATGTCGTCCAGGTAGGCGGCACTGAAATCTTCCAGTCCAGCCAAGACCTGGTTGACCAACCTCTGGAAGGTGGCAGGGGCATTCTTCATCCCAAAGGGCATCACCCGGAACTGGTAGTGCCCATCTGGTGTGGAGAATGCTGACCTCTCTTTTGCCCCATCAGTCAAGGCGATCTGCCAGTACCCAGACGTTAGGTCAAACGTACTAAGGTACCGGGCAGCCCCTAACCGATCTATGAGCTCATCAGCTCTGGGGATGGGGTGCGCGATGGGGTTTTGCTTTTGAGGGCCTCCACCCCTTCTTCTCTTTACTGGTGGCTCACTGTTAGTATCTAGTGAGGCGGTTGCAGCCTGGCCCCTGCCTTGTGACTGTTTTTGGTCTGGTTGTAACTTCAACAGAGCAAGAGGCAGGTACAACCGGCACCAAGGGGGCTGTGGGCGGCACTGATGGG